>NC_083113.1:26787450-27387450 GCF_949774975.1 Lagenorhynchus albirostris | reverse complement strand
GACTTAACTTGCTGAGCTCGTCTCCTCGTCTGTACACAGGGTGAATAATACATGTAAAGAATGCATGTAAACCATTAGGCACTTTTAATATTCCCTTGTACGGACTATTATCACTAACATATTCATACCCCACCAAAATCTTGTAGGTCTAAATCAACAGTCACAAGCCAGGCCAACTCCAGCTGTCTGGGTCCACCCAGAAAAGTGTTTTTGAAAAATTGTATGTAGTTGATGATAATTTTTTAAATTAGAAAAATTTCACGTAAAAATCCAGGTGGCTGGATTCTCTTAATGAGAGAATGGCAATACCAGGGCCACATTCCCACGTGACAACAGTTGGCTGGGGCTGAGGGACGCTGTTCTCTTGACTCAGGACATGTGCTCCCCAGGGCACCCTAGTCCCCCCACCTCCCCGGTGTCTCCCTCCCAGCCTGCTGCATTCATGAACATGACTTCTCTGGCCTTTAGATTCTGACCCCTGGTCCCAGTCTTACTGTCCTTAGAGCCATACTGACATGCCACCTCCTTCAGAAACACCTCCCCGAATCTCCATAACCCTGTGTCTCTTCCTGGTCTTATAACTGTAAGAGCGAACTTGTATTGAGCACTTACGGTGCGCCTGACATTACAACTGTTTTACAATTTGAGTCCTCACAACTGCCCTGTGATGCAGGTACTATTATCATCCCTGCTTTACAGATGAGGAAACACAAGCAGAGTTGATTATTCTATTGCCATCCCCACCCCCATCCATTCCCCACCCTCTCTGTACTGCCCCGTGCCTCCAGGAAGCTGACCCTGTGGACCAATTCACTGGAGCTTTCTGGCCTCTGGCTTCTGAATTCAGCCAATGCGAAGCCCCGGCAGGAAACGGGAGGATACGAGGAGATGGGAGTTAGGGTATTTCTTCTCCACTCCCTCACTACTTCTGTACCATGTCTCTGACTGTGGTTAATCCTCCATCTTTATAGCTTCTGCCTGGTCTCCACCCATCGTCAGCTGTGGTTCCTACAGGGATCCAATCTAAAATATCCAACATTTCCTCCCCTGGCCCTTTCTGCCCTAGGGGTGGTAACAGCTTCCCACTCTTGCCAGGGACCATCAGTCCCTGGGTACCTCAACGCCCCATAAAGTATCCCTGAACCCTGCCCATACCTCTGGAAGCAAGTTTCATTTAAACTCTCTGGAGTGCATCTGTTTCCCACTAGACCTCTGGCTGACAGAGGTTCGACACTATGCCCAAGGTCCCACAGTTAGCAAATGGTGCAGCAGGATCTGAACCCAAGACATCGGGTTCCAAAGTTCTCGCTCTTTAAGCACCACCCTACACCGCCTGATGTCCTAATCTACTTCTCCTGGTCCTTCACCTGCTTACGGCCTCCTCAAGAGTCCCCTGGGTGACACTCGAGAACCAAGCACTGTGCCTGGACCAATGCAGACCTTCCAGAATCTCTCACTGAGCCCCCAGAATACAGTCACTTGATTCCTCTTTATCCTCCCAAGTATTTTTACGAGGGAGAGCCCATCCCCACATTCCTTCTCCCCCCAGATCACGGCGCTCACCTCTTTCCTGCTGGCCCCTCACACAGGCCCTTCACACACTTGTCTCCCCTCTGGACAAAGACCACGTTCCATAACACGGCTGAGAAGGGCCCCAGGCCCAGGCTGTGACCTCTCTTCAGCCAACTGAACTTCAACCAGCATCTCAAATGAACCACCCTCTTCTCTACGGGCTTTCTCACACGTGGCCGGTCGGTCCGGCAAACACTCATGGTTGTTACATGTCCTCTCCCCTTGCCCTGCTCACCACCACCCCTCCCCCCATGCACCTTTGGCCTTAAATCACAGCTCCTCTGAGACTACCTCTGACCCTGGACCAGTTGGTACTTCCTGCTCTAGAGCCCCCAGAGCACCCTCTAACATTCCCTGAACATCGTCTTCATTATTCGAGAGCTACCCTCCCAAACCATGAGCCAATCAAACACGAATATCAATGCAAAGTAAAATATTAGCAAATCAAATACAGCAGCATTTTAAAGCAGCAGCCTATCATGGCAAAGAGGGATTTAACTTAGGAGTGCAAAGAAAGCTGAACACTAGGAAATCTAGTTATGTAATCATGCATACAAATCATACATTATATTAGCAAAGAATCACCAGCTCCATCAACACCCCGAGAGCATTTGATAAAATTCAATAATTATTCCTGGTTTTAAAAATCCTAGCAATCCAGGAGATGAAGAAAGCTTTCTTAACTAGATAAACAATGAACATCATACTTAATAGTTATTAAGTAAGTTGAGGAGATTCTAACCAATGCAATAAGATAAGAAAAATAGATGAGGCAAAGATGAAAGTTTAGTTCCACTAAACTCCAAGTTCTATGAGGCAGGAACTATGTTCTATTCCTCATAGTTTCTACAACATCCTACCCATGCTCAAATATCTGTAGAATGAACAGCCACCCAGATTAGGTCTGATTCCTATTAAATGTTCTCAAAGCACCCAGCACTTCTCCTTTGAGGCATAAATCACAGCTTAGGTTGTGTAATTTGTTTTTAAAAATACTTATCTTTTCCTACTAGAGTGTAAGGTCCATGAAAACCAGGACCATGCTCTACTGACAGAGCAAATGTATACCTGGCTTAAAGTAAGTACTCAATTTCTATTAAACAGATGCATGAATGACTTGAATAGAATGCATTTACTACATAGTTTCTAAATTGTAATAAATGATTTTATCCTACTTCTCAGCCAGAAGATCCGAGGCCCAGAGAAGGGGGGGGGGTCCTTCAGCTGATGCCACACCACTGTGAAGCCCACCCACTACCCTGGGATCCTCTGAAAGGCGTCAGCCACACACAAACCGCAGCCCACATGGCTCAACAAGTAAGGAAAGCGAAGCCCAGAGCAAGTCCTCAGAGCCCTCTAAACAAACACACATCCAGGACGCGCCCCAGAGGGCAGAGCCGTCTGGTGAGAGCTCCTGTGTGCCGCCCTTCTGGGGCTAAGGATGACTCCAGTGGAGGGACCTGAGGCTTCCCTCGCGAAGCCCCGTAACGGGTACCCACATGGATAAAGAGCCTCCTCTGCTTTCCCGGGAAGTTATCAAAGAATTACTTATGTCTCTGGAAATGCTTGTTTGGAAAAGCTTCCCCAGCCCACCTGGGCTTGGCAGGAGCGGCAGCGTCACCAGGCCTGCCCTCTGGGGAGGGATCAGGCTTTCCCTCCAGCTCCTGAAGGGACTCGGCCATTTTTCATGCACAGAGTCTGAAGCCAGCCATAAAGAAGCAGGCAGCTTCCCAGGATAAACGGAGCACGGTGACATCAAAGCCTGCCTTCCAGATTAAACAACTGAGGCCTTCAGCTCTCTCTGGCGTTTCTTCCAGGATATTCTGGGCTTCTGCCTCAGTTCTCCCTCAGATGGAATGGCAGATATTTTGTTTGTGAGAGTCTGAATTTTTTCCTTCCTCTGGGAGGGGGTGGGGAAGGGAGGGGGGAGAGAGAGTGAGAGGAAGAGAAAGAATGTCTGTGAGAGACAAGAGCCACAAAAAGAACATGCGTGAGTGGAAAAGAGAGCGGTAAGTCAGGGAGGCAGCCGGAAGGGCCTGCTTTGGAATCCAACGCGCGACCTAAAAATTCCAAAGTTGTGAACCTACAGCCAGTGAGTGAGGCTGCGAGAACCCCCCGAGCAAGGAGGACTGAGGGGTCCCTGACTCCCCAGCGCCTGCAGATCTCTTTGTGGGCCCCTGCCTCATTGCCCAGAGAGTCAGGCTGCATGCCCCTTCCTCAGACACATCTGGTAAACTGAGGCAGAAGACCCTCCTCCCTCAGGCACAGGTTCACAGCAGTTCTGGGGCAGGATGGGCTCTCTCTGGGATTGGCTTGTCACTGCCTCTTGCCCCCTGGTTCTTGGGGTGCCTCCCTCTGCCAATGCCACCGCTCAGGCTGCCACATCCCACCACGGCTGGGCTTCTGACCCTCCTCCCCCGCAGGGCAGCAGGGGCTGCCCCTCCTCCCAAACAGCTGGAGTAAAGCCCCAAGTCCCTGTGCATGACGCTGCCTGCGAATCAGCCCTACAGAACGCGCTGGTGGCTGCCCGCCTGGCTCCGCCCCACCCACCTGTCCAGAGGGGAAGGTAGCTCACACGTGCCAAGAGCCACTAACATGGGGGGCTTTGCAGAAAGAATGAGCACCAGAGAGAGTTCCAGACCCCACAGGCTGCAGAGCCGCTTGGAGCCCAGAGTCCCTTCTCAAGGGCCCAACCCAAGCACCACGCATCGTCCATGGACACTAGTGAGTGAGGGGTCTCCCCCAGCTCCCACTGCACAAACCCATCCCCTCTTCCCACACTCTCTCCCTCACTGCCTCAGCTTCTCATGAGTGTTACTGTCTGCCAGTGTGCCTGTGACCACGCTTATTCTTTGTCTCCTTTATTAGACTGGAAGCTACGGGAGGACAGGCACCACAGCTCTGTGATTTGCCACTGTAGCCTCAATGCCCAGCACAGCTAGGGAATCCATAATTAATAACAATTCATTATTGATCATAATTAATTAATAGCTGAGTGTCTGAAAGAAAAGGCCTAATTCCACTCTTCCCTTTATTCCTACTTCCAGCTCCACCTGGCTGGGGAAGAGAACCTGGGGGAGGAAGAGGCAGGGATGGTGACTTCATCTATCTCCATTCATTCATTCAGCAAATATATCATGAGAGCCCACCATGTGCCCCAGGGCTGCCACAAGGAAGATGGACTCCTCAGAAAGTGATTCTTCCATTGCTGACAGCTTAGCCTTGCTGTTTTAAGCCCTCCAAGGGACAGTCTGGCCCCTGAGCCCAGGGGCCCAAGCTTCCTGTTATGAGGAGGAATTCACTCTGTCTATCACCCACCTTCTCTCCTCACTTCTGACACTCCCACTGGGTGAGGGGATGGAACCTTCCCCAAGGCTAGGAGCTTGTGGGACATGCTTAGGTTGTCTCCTGGGTTAGCTTCCCCCTGAGTTTGTGACAGTTTGTACAAGATATGAATGTAGAGGGTCTGTTCCTGAGTTCGAGGGACACAACACACACACAGCCTGACTCAGGGAACCAGTGTCCTTCTCAAAGAAGAAAAGTTTCTAAGGGAGGATAAGGCACTCCTCGAACCTCTACCAGAGACCCCATCACAGAGATGCATGAAAGCACCCAGAATGACAACCTTGCCCACCTCCCACCTTCCTGAGGGATCCAGACCTACCAGAAACAAGAAGCCCCACCTGGCACTCTGTTCAGCTCCAGCTTGCCCCAGCTCTCCTCCCCATTCCCCAGGGGTCCAGAAAGCTGCCAGGTGGGGCTATGAAGCTGGCCTGGGTGCCAGGGGCAGAGGGCACCCTCCGTGGAGAACTCGAAGAAGCCAGTGAGTGGTGGTCCAAACGCCTCCACTGGCCTCAAAGCAAATCATCTTTTAATTCTGAAACACCAAATATTTAATTTATGCTTTACCTCAAATGTCAAGTCCACCTCCCGGCACATAGCTTTGAAACCACGTAAGGAGGCCTAACACTTTCCATATGGTGAAGACATGAGGCCTTTTAATTGTGCCAACTGGTATCATTCAAGGGTAATTCCCCTGGAATCCGGCACTCAGGCAGCAGCTGGGCCAGCCTCCAATCTCATCGCCCAGCTCCATACATCCCCACGGGCTCCAACAGGGCCTGCACCCTCCCCATCTTCCCTAAACATCAAAATGCACTAGGTGCCCCCTAATCAAATTACCAAACCGCCTGGCAGCCACCTTTGATCCAGAGGCAGACTTGCCTGCACCGAAGCTCTCAGCCTGTTTCTTCAGGCGGCTCTGCCATAAAAGAACAAAAGGACCAAACTGGGGGGTGGGGGAGGGGAGGGTCTTAAATCCAGTTGTACACATTCATATATGCACACGTGTGCACACGCTGCAGGAGCGTACACAGACGCGCAGATTCTGCTTCTCTGAGTGTTCTCCTATCAACATCTCTGCGTCCATTACGCTACTCCATCCATCTACTAAACTTGTTAACTTCACCCATTATATTTTCCAGAGCCAACATTTCCAGTTGGTTTTCTTTTGTAACTGCCTGTTGCTGCTTCGTGTTTCTAATACTGTCCTTTATCTCTGAGATTATTATGCTTATTTTAATTTCTAATTGTTTAGCATATTGTTGTCTGGCATACAAACTGTTCACGTATCAGTCATCTTCTGCAGTACTTGTACAGGTCACATTTCTCATTATTTTTCTCTGCCAAGCTCATATTCCCTTGAAGTTCAGCATGTACCCACTGAAAGGGCAGAAGCCCTAGCCTGTGTCCCTCCAAGTGAGGCTACAGAGTATGGGGGAGGGGGAGCCTCTGGTTTCATAATATGGGCCCCCATCTCCACCTCTCCCAGGGCCTCAGGGACCTGCCAGTACTTTTCTCCCCACGTTCTACCTTCAGTGAAGAGTTATCTGCCAGAACCCTGCCAGGGATGAGCATGTTATTACACCCATTTTGCAGATGAGCTAAGTAAGGTAGACAAAGGTAAAACGGCTTATACAAGGTGACAAGCTATTGTGGCCGAGACTGACCTCATTTAGTTTTGTATTTGGGAGGGCAGGCATGGGTTAAATTGCCGGTGAGGTCACCCTCTCATATCCCAGGATCTTGCATGAAACTCAGACCCAATTTAAACATTTACTAAGCTACTCAGGCTCCCTCAGAGAGGAAGAGGGCAAGCAGGGGCCCCTCATCCTTCTGCCTGCCCCACAACCTGCCTCATCCCAAAGTACTCGGCAGCCGGCCAGGGTGCCACCTCTCAGGAATGAATAAGTGCGACCCCTTCCAGGCAGATGTTCTCGTGTGGAACTTTACCACACATGGTTTCCACTGTCCTAGAAAGTAGTCCAGAATGGGAGAAAACCAGAGTCCACACCAGCCGGCTGGCAACTTTACAGGGTTATGAGGAGGATTAAGATAATGTAAGCAAAGTGCTTGACACACACAGGCGCTTAATAAATAGTAGTTATTGTTGCAGTAAAAATGCTGGTTGGATGAGCCATGAATGTGCCCCCCGCCACTTTGGTGAAAGGCTGGGTGACCGAGTGGACACAGAGGCCAACCCCAGGACGGGTCTGGGGCTGGTGAGGGGACCTCTGCCAGTCCTTGGAACTCAGCACACTTTGGAGCCCACGGCCTCCTACATCCTGATGAGATAATGGAAGGGCCTGGAGCCACCCTTTCCGTGCCACTGGAAATCACAGAAATTAAACAGACCGGGGGTTGCCTACTGCTATCCTGTTCAGTATCTCAACATTTCCCAAATGTGTTGCATTCCGTTCTCATTCACAATTTTGACCAGTTGTACTTAATATTTTTCTCAGAATTGACTTTAGACTATCTCTTTCCACTTAGCTTCCTCCTAAGCAATAATATCTGCGAATTCAAGGGTTTTATGTCTCAGTTATTTATTTTTTTCTGGTTAAAAAAAAAAATGTAACTCTTAAGAAATATTCCTCCAGGTACCACTTGAAATCACCTCACAGGCCTCCACGGGGCAGCCCCACACCCTGGGCTCACCCTGACTTCTCCCTGGGCCATCCCCACCTCTGCAGGCTCAGGAGTGAGGCCAGCGGTGGTGGGAACCCAGGCATCCAGGTCCCAGTCAGCAAGCACAACTCTCAAGGCAGCAGAGATTCCCTCCCCTTAATATGTTGGATGGCAGGTCCCACGCTCCACCACCCAACATATGTCATGCTGATGGCTCTGTGTCTCACATCTTCAAAAGTGCTTTGAACAAACACTAATGACCCCTCAGCATTTCTCTGAGAGAGGGGGCTGGGGAAGGAGGGGGCAACACCATCCCATGCTGTCCTCAGATGGGGGAAGAAACCAGGCAACAAAATTCCGTGACTTTACCAAAGCCACAGTCCTAAGCTGGGGCCCCCTCCCTCCCCTCCCTCATTTCCCCCAATGGCAACTTTTACTGGCTCGCATTCCTCTTGCTGGGAACACTACTATTTAATTAAAAACGACAGACTTTTGTTTTCCTCTCCTTCCTTCCTCCTCCCTCCCATCCTCCAGGACTGGATGCCAAGGAGACCTACCAAAAACATGCGGGTAACATTTGTTATGGCTTTGAAGATAAAAGTCAATTGAAGTAAGCCCTCGCTGTATTTCAAGTTTCCCCTAAAGCATGGAGCAAGCTCCCTGGCAGTTTAGGAAAGAAAAAAAAAAGCAGGGGGGACTGCAAATAAATGTCATTCTGCAGGAATACTTTGTAAAAATAAACAGGCTGAAAAAACCCAAAACTTGATTAATGGAAATCCACTCAGTTGGCCTCTGTCTTCAGCTGCAAATGCATTTGTTCATATGGCTAAATCGGATCATTTTCATTGGGCTTTAAATAAATAAGGAGATCAAAAACTAGAAATGGTGGGGGAAGAAAGGGAAGTTTGGAGTTCTGTCTTTAAAGGGCCCCAACTGCAGTGCCCCCGCCCACCGAGTTTTGGCCTTTCCCGGGGGACAGCAGCTCCAATTCTAACCCAGCCAACAGATGAAGAGAAATGGAGAAGAGAAGGCCCCCAGCTCAGCAGTGGCAGTGGAGGAGGAGATGGGAGCTTCTTCCAGATGCAGGGGTTATTTCATACGTGCACAAGAGTCGACTCTATCCACAGGCTCACCTCCTCCAACTGGCTGCACCCAGTCCAGGTCCCACCACCAAATACACACACACACACACACACACACACACACACACACACACACAGCTGAAAAGTCCACTGGCCCCTCCCCAGCCCATGGACAAGACCAAAGAACTAACCAGACCTGAGACTCAGTCTGTTCTCCTCTAAGTTAAAAAAAAAAAAAATTAAATGTCACATCAAAAAGTTGGTTCATCCTTTGATCCTTGGCTTGCTCGAGTTCCACGCAGACCATCTGAAAGCCCTGTGCAGAGTTCTGGAGCCCACAGGACTTCTGTGAACACCAGTGCCAGGCCAGGAGCTGAGGCTGGACTCACTCACTCCCCTGTCACATCTACTGCTCCCCTAGGAACAACTCCAACCTCAGGGACCCGCTGGGGGAGGGCCAGGGGCAGGCCCAGGCTACAGCAGAATGAGGCCCTCTCTCTCCTTGTGGGCCAAGCCAAGGGGTCTCCCAGATCTCAGTACCCCCCAAGTTCTGCCCGCCACCAGATCACAGCCGGCTCTACTGGGGCTGCAGGACAGATAGTACTGACGAATGTCACACACTTGGAACACATCAGAGGCCGGCACGGTCCTGCCTTCCACCCAGACACCCCCAGATGCCTTCCCACTTCCCTAGCCCCAACTCCAAATCCACCTTTGAGCGCTGGCCACAGAAACAAGGTAGAAGTCAGAGCAGGCCCCCAGATCCCTCCAGCGCAGACAAGCTTCCCCATCAACTGGACCTGCACCACCACATCACCTAGGACATTCCCCACACACACACGGCAGCCCTCTGCCCCCAACTGAACAGGAGACTGCCACCTGTGTCACCAATAAGGTTCCCCAAGGCAGGGGGTGTACAGGGTCATACTGGTGGGTCAGGCGCAGCTGAGAAGGGATTTCTGGACTTAGAAGCTGCGCCGAGAGGGTGCTAAAAGTTGGGGTTCGGGGGGTAGGTATGGAGAAGCATCTCTGAGGTTGAAAGGGACGTAGGTGGGGATCGTACCCGAGTTCCTCTGCCAACGGTGCCAGCCGCCCGCAGCTGTCGGGATCCGGAGCTGCCACCCGGGCAGCGCTGCCTCCCAATCCACTCCTCAATGCCTTTCCGAGCCCAGGCGGCGCTCGCAGCGAAGCTGTCACCTGAGGCGGGGACGACACGAAGCCCCTGAGTCCGGCCCCTAGGCTGAAAGTTACCCGAGAGAGGAGAGAAAGAGTGGGCGAGGCAGAGGCAGCAGGGACCCGGAGGGTGTTGGGAGCCGCGCACAGTCCGAGAGAAGGACGCAGGTAATCAGGAGAAGGGAGTTCAGCGAAGCCCCAAGAGCGGGGATCCAGAGCGGAGCCAAGGGGGAAGCAGGACCCCAGGAAGACGCGTCTGGGGATCAGAAGAGCGAGCGCCAGGGGCCAGGACTGAGGAGGGGAGGGATGAACACGGGGTGAGGGGAAGAGGGGAACTGAGCGTCGGGAGAGGGGGCGCAGAAGCCAAGATCTCGGGAGAGGGGACTGAGGGCCAGAAAGAGAGGGCGCAGGCTCTTGGAGAAGGGGCTTAGGAGCCTGAAAAGGGGGTGCAGAGAGTGCGGGGTCGGGGTACCGCAACAGGAGGGGTTGAGAGTCAGAAGAGAGAGCACAGGATAGCGGGGAGGGGGTAGGATGGACAGAGGAGGGGACACAAAGTCCGCTCCAAGGAGAGGGTTTGTGGGACTGGTGACTGGAGTAGCGGGTGGGGGTGGCCCTGGTAATAAGATCCGCGGGCTAGGCCATTCCGCCGCCGTCCGCGGTGCTTCCCAGTCTATCCCCCCCGGTCCGTGCCCCGCGCGCCCCTACCTTCCGGGCTCTCCCTGCGCTTGCACACGGCGGCTGCAGGCACATCGCGCGCGGCGGCGGCGGGAGCCGGAAAGAAAGGAGAGGCAGAGAGTTAGCAATCGCGGGGGCGAGGGCGGCGGGGACCAGGGGGCCGGCACGCGGGCGGGGACACTGACCCGGCTTGGAGTGAAGTTTCCCCATGCTGGGGGCGCTGCGGGAGGGGGCGTCCCTAAGCCATGCGCCCGGCCCGCGGGCCCTGCGGCTCGCCGCGCCGCGCCTCGCTCTCCTCCTCCTGGAGCAGCCCCGAAGCCGAGCGGATCCTGAAAGGTCGCCGCGACACGATCCTGCCGCCGTCGCCGCGGCCGGACTGACGCCCGGGCGCGCCGAACCCCTAGCCCGCCGCCGCAGCCTGCGCCTCCCCGCGCGCCCATTGGCCGGGCGCGGCGCATCAAAGGCGAGGCGGGCCGCGGAGGGAGAAGTCTGGGGGCGGGGCCGGCGGGCTGGGGGCGGGGCGTGGAGAGGCGCTGCAGGGCTGGACACAGCGCCCCCCTCCAGGCTGCGGTCTCTGACCCGGGCCGGGGGCTGGGGACCCGGGACTGGGGATCGGGGGTGGGGGGGGGGGTGATGGGAGGCGGAGGAGCTCTGGCCAGGAGGAGTATTGGAACAGACACCCTCTTGGGTCCTGCCCGCTCTGCAATAACCGCTCCTCTGGCTCACGGGGCTGTGCGTTCCCTCCGCTCTATTTTTCCTGGCAGCGGACAGGAGGACTCAGCGGCTCCACTTTACAGGTGATGAAACTGAGGTCGGAGAAGAGACGCTGCTTGGAGCGCCCGCAGCGTTGCCCCTTCCGTTGCACGATCGGACTTCTGCAGAAAGTGTTCGCTTATTACCCGCCCCGTGCCCGCCCACCTTCTCCTCCGACTCTTTACGTTTTGATTTGGTTGTGCAGGAGAAGCCCCCACTGCACCTTCGGCCAGCTGTGGACCCAGCCAACTCCCGGCGGCTACAAGTGT
This sequence comes from Lagenorhynchus albirostris, assembly GCF_949774975.1. Taxonomy (NCBI): domain Eukaryota; kingdom Metazoa; phylum Chordata; class Mammalia; order Artiodactyla; family Delphinidae; genus Lagenorhynchus; species Lagenorhynchus albirostris. The sequence goes on along the minus strand of NC_083113.1, from coordinate 27,375,959 downwards.
CCGAAAGCCACGAGTTGCCAGCCAATCGCTGTCCCCGCATCCCGGGGCCCGTGGGTGCCCGCCGGGGGTCGGGGCGCGCTGCCAGCTGTGCAGCCCGGAAGGGGGTAACCGCTGGGTCTTTGATCTTCCTTGGTTTCCGCTCCCCGCTGCAGTTCGCCAGACCAAGGGCTTGTTTGTTTTGTCTGGGGAGGTCTCTGCGGAGGGGAGGGCGACATCAAGGGGTTCCACTCCACCTTTGTGGTTCTCAGAGAGAACGCCTGCTCTTCTAGGGACGCTGTGGGCCTGTTAAGTTCTTCCTGGTACTCGGTAGCCTAGGCGTGGGAAAAGAAAACTCTGTGCTAGGACTGAATTCTCTGTGTGAGCCTCAGTTTTATGGTCTGTAAAATGGAGGCTCAATTCTGCCCTTCTTGCCAACTCCTTAGAGGGGCACTGCCGAAAAGGAAGATAATGTGAGCAACATACGTAATTTCCAAATTTCCTAGCAGCCACATTTTTTTTAAAAGTCAAAAAGAAACATTAAACTTATTTTAATATATTTTCTTTAACTTGATATATCAAAAACGCTTTAATTTCAACTTATAATGAGATGTTGTACATTCTTTGTTTTGCACTGTTTAAAACCTGGTGTGCATTTTACATTTAGAGCACATCTCAACACAGACGAGCCACATTTCAAGTGACCAATAGCCATGGGTGATTGGTGGCTACTGTATTGGACATCATAAATCTGGAGTATCTACATGTCTCAAAAGGATATTGGGAACTGCGTGGCCCTCCAGAGTCATAAATCCCTTCACCCAACAGTGTCTTACTTCCTTTCTCCAAACTTGCTTTCTACACACCCATTTGTGTGGAAATGAAGGCTAATCCTATAAGCAGGTACATTAACGCTCATAGCAGGCTGGTTTCATTTGAGGAGTGCTGGGACCCCCCAAAACATTATTATTGTCCATTTTATATTGCAGTTCTCTGTTCAGTACCTACTGTGTGTCAGCCATTGTCCTAAGTCATGTATAACTCTTACAACCACTGTTTGATGCAGGCTCATACTTATTCTACAAAGGAGGGAACTACTAGGCTCAGAGAGGTGAAGTCACGTGCCCAAGGTCACACAGCTAGGCAATGACCTGATTAGGAACTGAACCCAAGCCCCTTGATTCCATTGCCCATGTTGTTTTTACTACACCAGGCTGTCCCAACACTGTCCAAACTTAACATTCCACCATTAGAGAGAGACTCACCCATCTGGAAACAAATACTGATTCAGTGCCAGCTGTGTGCCAAGCACTGTTTTAGGCACTTAAGATATATCAGTGAACAAAACAAACAATCCCCACTCTCATGGAGCTTGCACTCTACCGGGAGGAAGACAGAGAAGAAACATAATTGAATGGGCGAACAGTATGGTAAGTGAGAAGGCATCACCAGCTATAGCAGTGGTTCTCAACTGTGGGCAGTTTTGCACTTTGGTGGACATTTGGCAATGTCTGAAGGCATCTAGCAAGTAGAGGCTAGGGTTGCTGCTAAACATCCTACAATGCACAGGACAGCCACCTAAAACAAAGAGTGGTCCGGCCCCAGGTGTCAATAGTGCCAAAGTGAGAACCCCTGAGCTTCAGGAAAATGGAAAAGCAGAGCAGGATGATAGGGACCAGAAGTAGGAGGGAGGTGGGGGGCTCTGTGTGTCTGAGTTCCAGTAGGAGCTTTCCTGCAGACCCCTCCAAAGGAAATGGAATTCGGTTGGGGGTGCTCTCTGTCTCTCTCACCCCCGCCCTCCGCCAGCGCCAGGGTGCATCTAAATCAAAGCAAAACTCTGAGCGGTCTTTCTCACAGTGCTCAGAAAGTTGGTTACTTCCTTAAACCGGTCATGGCTTTCTTCTTGCATGAGAAAAAAGTATCCCCTCTTCCCCTTGGGAATTTCTTTTTACAGTTCAAAAAGAGATAAAAGCAAGAACTAAAACTGCAGTTACCATTTTAAGTCTTGGGGGAAGTAAATCCCAAATGTCCAGCCCAGACGCAAAGGCCCCCCTCCACCTTCAGCCTGGCCCTTCCCAGCCCAGCAGGCGCCTAGGACTTCGCTGCTCTTGGAATCGTGACACGCCCACCCCCACCAACCTGGCCCTGGGGGGAGACACAGGAGAGGTGGGCCTGGTGGTAAAACCTCAGCCTGTCCAGGCCTCTGAGGAGGGGCTCCCCAGGGGCCACCAACCCACTGTGCACCTGGGGTGGCTATTCGGCCTTTGCCGTTTTCCTGCCGCACTCGCTGTCTTTTTATGTGTTTTAATAATTTATCTGGCCCACTTCTTGGGCTGTATACTTACAGTGACACATCTTTTTCTTTGAAGATTTCCCATCCTGTAGGGGAGGAGAATGGGGAAGGAAGGCAAGGAAGAGATAAGAGAGAGATTATAACAGAAACGGGTTTCATGGGGCTTGAGATTTAGCAAGGCTGGTTTAGGTGAAATCTGTTAGACGTGGAGTTGGGAGGTTTAAAAAAAAAAAAATCACCCTGGTTGGCTGTCCCACGCTTGCCCCCAAGATAAGCCATCTGCTCTGGCCCCCTTCAAATGCCACTTCCTAGAGGAAGCCCTCCTTGACCTTCCCATCTGAAGAATTTTGACCACTCTGAAAGAGCCAAGGTCCCCTCCCCTCTCTCCACTTGGCACTCCTTATTTTTTAAGGAGGGAGCTAAATTTCCCTCCTAGAGTTTGGGCTCCTTGAGGTGGGGTCTTGTCTGACTCACATCTCTAGATGCAGTACCCAGCATTGCCCATAGGAGGTGCTCTATATGAAACGAGAGGAACCGGCCCAGTCCCATCTCTACCCTGTGACGTGTTGTGATCAGTAAGAGGGTGGGAGGGCTTCCAAGAGTATGATCTGGGGTATACTGAAGAAATAATGAATGCCCAAATTTTGCTGGTTCCCCCTAGGTCCCGGGCGTTGCTTCATTCCACAGGTCCCTGGTGAGTTTTGGCATTGCTAAGTGCCAAACCTGGTTTGGGTGAGAAGAGGAGAGTTAAACTATCCTGCATGAAAAAGTCACAGGAACTTTCAAGACGGCAACCGGGAAAGGGAAGGGAAGAGTGGCAAGGGAAAGCGTATGAGTAGAGAGTGACGAATATAAGTGCCTAAGAAGGGGCAATCCAATGAGGTAGGGGCAGCCAATTCATTTTCAGGACAGTGAAATGTGATTGGCAGTTGTCACTTGCCCTGCTTTGTTCTGTAATCGCCCTTCATCCCTCCAAATCTTGGCAAAATCCTAACAACGTCTTTGGGGTAGTGGCAGAGGACGGAATGAAGGAACCAGAAAGACAGCCCAACATAGATCCTTCGTAGGGCAACAGGTCACAGTCTTCCGAGTGGACATGTTCATCAGCAGGAAAAGATGGGAGCAAGAGGCAGCCGGGAGGAAAGCCAGCCCCAGCATCAGTCCTTGGAGATGAGGTGGGGGGAGGCTGGGCTTCCCCCAGGACAAGGGGTAGGGTCCTCAAGCCACTCTGTTCAGGTGTTAGAGGAAAGACTCCCCAAAGACAGCTACTTGAATGAATTGAATTTTTGTGCCGCCGACACATCCCAGGTCAAGGGTGTCTCAGCAAGTTCAGAATGCAGGCTTCCCAGGTGACCTCTGAGGAGGGAGACAGCCAGCCCGGCCTTATCCTGTCCCTGCTCTCCTCCAGTCCCTGCCTCTCTGCTGCTCTCCAGGCTCCTCTGAGAAGCCCTTCCAGTCACAGCACCACTCTGTCTACTTCCCAACGTCTTTCGCAAAAGGGAGAAAGAAACTCCCATCTTTTTAAGGCTTTGGTTTTCAGTTACCATCTGGGCCTAACCACCCAGATGCACAGTCTGCACATCCACAAAATAGAAGGAAGTGTCCAGCACTATTCACTATTTGCTGAAATGGGTTCCAGTGAACACCATAATTCCAGTGAGATGCTCTCATTGTGTGAAAGAAAGGGCTCCATAGGAAACTTTGGGCAGCCCTGGCCTAGCAAAGGGAGACAGGTTCCTTTTCTGCAGGACTTGTCAGAACCTTCAGTGAGTAGCGAAGCTTTGTGATTCTCCAAGAGGAAGGCATCCTAAGGAGTGTTTTTCAAACGCACTGGACCGGGGAATCCTTTATAAGAGGTGCAAGTGAAAACAGATGTTCATGGAACATACTTTGGAAAATGCTGGATTAGGTGGCTTCTAAGTTTCCTTCTAATCTGAAATTCCAAGTACTAAATCCAGGGACCTAGCCTAGGAGGGTGACAGGAAGGAAAGTTCACTGGGGACAAAGCCAGTGCGGGGAGGCTCCCTGAAGGAATACACCCGCGTGTTTATGATGTGCATTTAACATGTCTCAGAACGCGTATGTCTGCCTCCAGGCCTCTGAGCAATCAGACACCTCCCATGCATGAGGCTCCACGTGGGGCTTCTTAAGGCCAAAGCGCAAGGCAAGAAGGAAAAGCATCACTGTTACAAAGCTCATGGTCAGTTTGCCTGCCTCACCTGCTTTCCCTTCAAGCTTAGCCTCCCCTTCCCCCTCCTCCTCCTCGGTCCCCACCACCACCACCATCTTCTCCTTCCATTCCACAGAGCACAGCTTCATGGTGGCCCTGCTGCCATGTTGGTACCACATGACCTCTTCATTCCCTGGCCACAGCTGATTGGATGCCTGACCCATGAGCCTGACCAATCAGGATCTTTTTGCAGAATTTGAAGAGCAAGGCCCAGGGCCTGGGGTCTGTTTGCTGGTGGTCTCTGAAGCTGAAGGGCTCCATAATGCCAGAGGCTGGAGCAGCTGCCGGGGAGTCCATGTGGGCTGATGAACAAGCAGAAAGAAGCAGGAGTAGAAGCAGTCAGAGACGGGCAGAGACAGTCAACCAGGTGGAGAGAGATGCACAGACAGACAGACACACAGACCGTCTTGGTCCCTGATACTACCTGTTCCCAGCTCCTAGCCTTGTTAGTTCTGCCTTGTATGTTCTGTTCTGGTCTTGGGTCCCTGAGAGACCCTTGGTCCCTCTGTTTTAGGCTGGGGTCAAAGAACCGAGATGAAGGTTCCCTGGAATTTAATATGCATATGAATCCCCTGGGATCGTGTTAAAATGCAGTCTGGGGCGGGACCTGGGAATCTGCATTTCTAACAACCTCTCAGATTAGACTGATGCTCCTGGTCTGTAGACTGCATTCGAGGCTCTAGAAAGTGAAGGCTTCTCAGCAGCTACTAGGGTTATAGAACTTGCTTCTTCATTGAGTAAGTAGCAGTACTGGGCAGGAGAAGGAGAGACAGACGTCAGGGAGGAGGCACCTGAGAAATAAAGGTGTTCTCTTTTATTAATTAAGTCATTCAACAAAGATTTGTTGAGGGCCTAATTTACACTACGCTGTTATGTTAACAAAACAGACAAAAATAAGTTAGTGAAATATACGGTGTGTCTATGGGAAAAATCACGTAAGAAAGAAGGAGATGAAACACCAGGGGAGGGGTTGCAATTTTAGGTAGAAGGGTCAGAGGGTAGCCTCCGAGCAAAAATGTGAAAATGAGGAAAGGAACCATAAGGACGCCAGGGGAAAGCAGGTCCAGGCAGGGGGAGCAGCAAGTGCAAAGGTCCTGAGGTGGGGACATGCCAGGAATATTTTGGGAAGAAGGAGGCCAGTGTCTCTGAAGCAGAGGAAGTGAGGGGGAGGGGAAGATGAGGTTGGGAAGTGACAAGGTAGATCATAAGAACCCTGTGGGCCTTGGCCAGGGCCTCAGCTTCACTGGAGGGAGATAGGCGCCATTAGAGGATTGTGACCGGGAGTGAAGGGGCTGCTGGGTTGAGAGCAGAGTGTGGATGTGGGGCTGGTGGCAGGAGACCAGGCAGAGGCGAGGAGACCAGCCAAGAGGAGATGGCAGCAGTCCTGGCAAGACGTGATGGTGGCTTAGACCAGGGTGATGGCAGTGGAGGAGGTGAGAGGTCGGAGGCTGAATGCATTTGGAAGTTAGTGGCAACAAGTAGCTAATACACTGGCATGGGGTGGGAGAGAAAGAGCAGAGTTAAGGAAGTTGCCAAAATCATTGGCCTGAGCCACCGGGAGAAAGAAGCTGCTATTAACTGAGATGATGAAGCCTGTGCGGGGAGCTGTCTGCAGGGCAGGGAAGCTCAGGGCTCTGTTGGAACACGTTATTTTGAGAGGCCTTTTGGGTATCTGGGCAGCCAGATCAAGTAGGCAGTTGGATCTATGCACCTGGAGTTCAGAGGCTGCAGGCCGGAGAGCTGCACCTGGGTGTCCTAAACCTCGAGAGGGAATTTAAAGCCTGCCATTGGATGAGATCCCGTGAGGAGAATGAGTGCAGACAGAGAACAGAAGAGGGCCAAGGACAGAGCAAATTCAGGGACTGGCAAGTATCTGCCCATCTCCTCGGAATCTCAGTGGCTCCGCAACTTCTTGACCCCCATCCAGTTTACATGGGCTGCCCTCCTAGAAAACCCCCTGCTCAGTAAATCCTTCTCACACCTGCTCACCCCACCCCTGAAGCCCTAACCCATCCCCCCCACCCTACCCCCACCCCCGCTCCCCAGAGCAGGCAGGATTCCTGGCTCAGCATCTCAAGTCTCAAAGCAGTTCTTTGTTCAAAGCAGCCCTAGAGATAAACGAGACAATGTGTGTGAAGCGCTCCGGGTGTCCAGCTCGGGACCGGTGGAGGCCAGCTGTCCCTGATGAGGTGCTTAGCGCAGGGCACCCTGCCCTCCCCAAGTTAGCCATGCCTACGGCTGCCTCACACCACCGTGGGCCTGGCCCACAGCTGGGGCTTTAGAAATGTTCACCGTAGGCAAGAATGACTGAGCAAACGGGCCCGTCTGACCAGGGGTGACACTGTCTCCCACGGCATCTCCCGGAGTTCTCCAAAATCCCCTCCCACGTCACTTTTGTTTCTTCTGACTCGGTGCCCAAGAGAAGGTCGCTGCCTCTCTATTGCTCCAAGCAGCTCTTACCCGCATCACACCAACCCCCAGCCAAGGCAGGAAGGCCCACGGAGGTGCTCAGACACCCCACCACCATCATCCCATCTCTCTGAAACCACTGGGATGAGTGTTTTCTTCTCCACAGAACGGAGAATTCTCCATCTGCATCTTCCAACAGAGAGCTGGGGTACATCCTCCACCTGGCGCCTCTTTTAACATCATTGTCTGCGGACTTCTCTGGGTGACAAGTATCTTTGTACTGAGCCCCCCTCCTCGGCCCCTCCCTCTCTCCCTGGGTTCTGATTCTTTCTCACAGGCTTCCGTCTGCACAAAGGGACCATTGAGAGGCAGGCCATGGGACGCCGCCTTTGATCTGGGGTTCTAATAACGTGTGTATGTTTGTGTCCCAAAACAATGCAGCAGCCTCGCTGGATGGATGGAGCCGGGGCGGGGGCGGGGGGCGCGGGGAGCAGAGGGAGGGAAAGTCAGCAGGATGGTTACAGTGGAGGCTTGGCCGTGAGCATCAGCACGTTGGCTGGCACATTCGGAGAGAACCTCTGCTGAGTCTGCCTGGTGAGGTACACTTGTTACACGGACAAAAGCCCTGGCACGGCCATGACTTGCCAAACCCAGACCTGAGAGGTCACCGGGACTGCCCAGGAGCTCCACAGAGCTGGCGGCCACAGGTACACCAGGGGAAGGTCAGGAAACACAAAGGAGGGGTTTGGACAGGTAGAGCTGGTGGCATCTGCCTAGTCTGAAGGGCCAGCTGCAGCTCAACGCCAGCCCAAGGGCCCATAGTTGCTGGAGCTTTTGATTTTTTCAGGAGTAGCTGCAAATCCAGGTTTCTAAGTGAAATCTCCAAATTTTAAAATATCGGCAGCTAACTTAAAATTTTTTAAGTCATAGTGTAGGCCAAATGAAACATGTGTTCCTCCTAGGATCCAGCCCCTGGGCACCAGTTTCACCCTCTGCTTAGGTGGATTCATCCAGAGAAAATGTACATTGGAGACAGGCAAGGTGGGGGGAAGGCAATAACTCAGACCAGGCCCAGGCTCTCTCCAAAAGGGGAAAAGAGGGGAGATGAAGGCAGAGTAGTGCCTCCTGCCCCAGTGTCCCCCAAACACCCTCTCTGCCATCAGCATTATTCCTCCAATCTCTCGTCAAATGGGTACCAAGTCCCTCCAATGTGCCAGGACTGGGCTGGGTGCAGGGGATACAGGAACGGATCAGAAAGGACTCTATAAGTCCAGGCAAGCAGGCAGAAGTATGGCAAGCTAGGCTGTGCTGAGGGCTCACTATTGCCAGGCTCTGTGTGAAGGGCTGTATGCATTTTGTTACCTCACAGAATCCTTACAACCCCCTGGGGAGGAGGGACCTATGATTATCATCCCCGCTTTATAGATGAGGAAATGACCTCAAGAAGAATAACAGAACTTCTCAACAAAGTGACAGAGACTAGGTTCCCCACTGCCTGCCAGCTGAGCCCTTGCCTGTGGCCACTACTATACACTGACCTGCAAGATGGATCACCCAGGTTTATGCCACATAACTCTTGGTGTTGTGCAGTGTGTAACCTGTGCAACTGTACATGCCAACCCTGTAGTAGAACAGACAAATTACAACAAATTAAGTGTTCATCAAAGTATATATAAAGCCCAAGAATGCTGAGGCTGGGGCCTCCCCTGAGAACCTCTTCCCAGCACAAATATTGCTCCTTGAGAAGAAAAAATTCCCTCCTTTGCCCAGACTTTCCACCTTCCATGGGTACCTGAAAGAAGCAAAGCAGAACATTAGCACTTCCTGGCTCCAATATTTGCCCTCAGTTTTCTCATCTGTAAATGGAGATTATAGCTAGGAAGTAATTCTAACATCCCTGAAACAACTGGAGAGGAATTCTAGGCTAAACAAGGTAGCTCTGCCTTCTTCACCTGCCAGGTGGGTAACCTTGACCTGCTACTTACCCTTACTTCCTCCATCTATAAAATGGCAGACAGCACCCGGCTCAGGGTGGGCTCTCGGTAAGCCATCATTAATGTTGTCTAACTGTTGTCATCATCATCATCTCTGTGACCTTCCACCACCGGGACCATGCTCCGGAGGGGCCATGCCCCGCTCCTGCATAAAAGCATCCCATGGTTCCTGCTCCCATCAGGCATCAGACCAACTCTTTCCAAGAACTCACTGGGCTGCACAGCACAGCTGGCCTTTCACATTTGCAACATAGGAGTAATGTGACGGAGCTCCCAGACAGGGTGAAGTGGGATTGGGCCCGCCGTGTCAGCTGCCCTCCAACCTGGGGTGCACTTCCCCTGAGCAGCGGGGCTGGGGCCAGGGCTGAGGCTCCTCCATCCATTGCCTTGGATTTCTCCAGGGAGGACGCTGGGGAGGAGGGCTGGTCAAAACCCTTTATCCAAGGTTGGCAGGTCAGGCCACTGGCCTCAGAAAGAAAAGGAGAGAGGAGGGAAAGGCTGAAAATTGGGCCCAGAAACCCCTCACCCTCTGCTCCCTGCTCCTCCCCTAAACCCTTAACCTCCCTCTTTGTAGGAGGATGCTCTCAGGGGCCCAAATGGTTCAGGCAACATGCAGAGGACTAGTAAACCTTTAAAAAGCTCTCCGGCCTCACTAAAATCCAGGAGAATGGGAGCTAAACAGCAATCAAATATCTTCAAAGAGATTTGAACAGAGGAGAGCTGTCGTCCTTCTCAAACCCGGTGCCCCCCTTTATACAAGTCAGCATTTTAATGCACATGTAATATTCTGAATATCTCTAACTTCAGATGAAAATCATTCAGCTTTCAAAAAATTTTAAATGCCAAAAAAATGCCAGCTTTTCTGTTCTTAAAAATTAGGAATATGTGCCGGCATGTCAGAAGCAAGTGATGGGATGCCCACTCTCCCCCTCATCTGCCCAGGCCTCCCTGAGCTCCAGCCTCTGGCCAGCTCCTCAGACACCCAGGTGGCCTCCCGACTCTGTCCTCTCGCTGCTGCCCCACTCACTGCTCTCCCCACTCCAGCCACCTGCTCATCCTTCAGCCCCAGCCTGGATGTCACCTCTTCCTCTATAAACCAGCAGTCCTTCTCCTGTCTTAGTCCCCAGCTGGAGCCCTGGGGAGTTCGTTCCTTCAACCCAAGTGGCTTAATAACACACTTACTCATCCCCAACTCTCACAGCCCCCAGATGGAATTCTGGGGCCAGCTGTTGACATACTAATCAGAAAGGAAGTGCCGAGGCTGGGGCTCTCAGGATGACCAAGAAGGGGGATCCATCCCACGTTTAAGTGGCTACCCTCTGAAGATGAGTCCCAAACCAACTCCTGGCCAGAGGACCAACTCCATGTAGCCTGTGGAACCTGTGTGGTGACAGGGTGTCTGCACTGACCACCCCACCCACCATACACTGGATGCTAAGTTCAAGGTGATCCACTGAGGGGGCTGTCATCAGGCTGCCCTACACCCAGTGCAGGACAGGCACCATGCTGGGTGCTCTAGGCAGTGCTGAGACAAACCCAACCTTGGGAGATAAGCACACAATAGCATGGATGGAGGTGAATCATGAGCTAAGCTATGGGAAGGCTTAGCACAGAGCCTGGCAAATAGCAGACATGCGGTACAAGGGATCTCATCATTGTTATTATAAGGACACCAAAAAATAATGTTTTCTTTAGGACTTTCTGGTTGTAAGTGACAGGGACAGAAACCCACTAAAACTAATCCAAGCGAAAAGGAACTTTATGGGCTCACATAACCCAGGTTCTGGGAGGACAGACCATGGGCAGCTTCAATTTATAACCTGACAACCTTGGGTTGAGAGTAAAAAAAGAATTATTCCCCCCCGGCTCAGATGAGAAAAATCCTGGGGAAGGACCCTGATTGGTCTAGCTTGGGTCATGTACACATTCCTGGACCAATCACTAGAGGAGTTTGGTGGGTCCAACTTGCGTCCGATGGCCAACTTCTTGGCCAGATGGAGTTGATTGGCAGCTCCATCTCCATGACAATAGTGGATGAGAAGGAGCAAGTCCCCTAAAGGAAGGGGGAAAAGGGGACATTATCTTACCTGAGGAAGTCAGAATGTCCTCAGAACTCCACCCTTCCAATACATGAACTCAGGGTCTGTCAAAAAGGTATTATCCTCACTTTATGGATGGGGAAGGTGAGTCTCAAATCTATGAAATAACTTGCCCAAGGTCACATGATCTGTAAGTGGTGGCCCAGGGACTCAGTCTCGGGACGTCTGCCTCCATAGTTTTCCTCACATCTAATCCTTTTCTTTCTTCAGGAAGAAGAGAAAGATTGACCACGCACAGGCACTCACGTTTCCCCAACGTAGTTGGCTGCCTGCCTGGGCTAGCCCAGCTGTGTCCAGAGCCAAGTTCGATCTTTGGAAATGTTTTTAATTGGGTGAACTCGACCTCTTGAAATTGACCCCTGGGAAAGCAAGAGGGAAGACAGTAGAGACACAGGAATGAGAGACCGAGCAAATTGAAGAGCAGGTTAGCAGCTGTCCTTGTCCTTGAAACAGGTGACTTGGAGACCAGAATCCTCAGGTCTAAAGGAAAGCTGGTTTGGTGAGGGAACCAGAGGGGAAAAAAATACTTTAGTGAAAAAAGGATAGAAAAATATATATCATACCTGACCCAGGGCTGCCCTCCAAGGCCTGTTCTCAATGTTGAGAAAGAGGATTTTTGGATTCTCTCCTGTTGAGTAGGACCATGAGCCCTCCCTCTCCAGATGAGCGTGGGCCTCCAAAGATGGAGGAAAATGATGAAGTGGACATTGCCATCAAGACTGATCACCTGGGTCGACTGACACCACTGGGAGGAAGCCAGGTGCCACCCTTGAGGGCAAATAATTCAGTTTCTGATGATATAGGCAAGAAATTTACTTTTCAGAATAATCAGAGGCCAGTCTCTGTCCCGCTTCCTGACCTGTTCACACTACATCTTAGTCTGGTTTCTGCAACCCTCTTCTCCCAGGAGCATCCAGTACTTTTTCTTTCCTACGTTTTTGCTATCCAAACTTACCTCTCCTGTGGCCTCTTCATTTACTGCTCTACCAGGAGCCCGGCTAATCTATCTGATGCTGCTGGAATAATTGTAGTTGTCCTGGGTAAAAGTGCCAATCGCCTTTCCTCCCCAGGGGACACACTTAATACATGACAGAGGGATTGTTCCCTAGGCTGGCCCTAGGGTTTGAAGTGGCCACCCCAATAAATCCTCATTGCCAGGATTTCTGGGCATCCCAAGTCTTCCTTCCATGACCAATGAGGTGCTAGCTCCTGTCCTTTCTTTTGAATTCTCCCTTAGATCTGCACCCCCTCCCTCCACACTGCCACTGTCCGGGTGTGACTGATTAAAGATGGCCACACATGATTTGTCACTCTCCCTATGGAGCACAGGTGTTTATTTTCCTCCTTGCGTCTGGGCTGGCCCTGTGACTGTTGAACCAATGGAGTGTGGGAGAAGTGAGCCTTGCAAGTGCTGGGCCTAGACTTTAAGAGGACAGGCAGCTTTTCTTTTTCCCACTTGGAATGCTCACTTCTGGAACATTCCCTCCCAGAACCCATTTGCAATGCTGGAAGCCCAAGCCGTATGGAGGGGTCATGTATCTCTGCAAGTCAGCAGCGCCAGCTCAGCTTCGAGCGGACAGCCGGCAACAACTACCAGCCATGGGAGTGCGCCATCTTGGACGTCTAGCATGAAAGAGTCCCCAGATGACAGCAGTCCCAGTCGACATCACATGAGCAGAAGAGCTACCCCACTGAGCCCATTCAGCCCTCAAAATCACAAGAGATAATAAAATGGTTGTTTTAAGTCACTGGGTTTTCTGGTGGTTTGTTTCACAGCAATAAGTACCTGAACACCAGGATCAAGCTTTCATCTTTCCTGTTGGAATTGTTTGCTAACTAACTGATCTCGCAGCCTCCACACCCATCTACTTCCCAAGGTTATTTTCCAGACCCAGGACTGAGGGTGTCATTCTTCTGCTCAGAAGCCTTCAACGGCTTCTCACTGGCCATAACAATAGTACTTAGCCCTAGGGAGTGCATGTCAGAATTACCAGGGCATCTTTATCAAAATACAGATATTTCATTCAAAGGCTTGGAATCAGGGTATCAGATGGTGAAAAAACACCCCTGGTGTGGTAGATTAAATTATTTGCCAATGATTCTTCCTTGCCTACCTGTACCATGAGTCCCAGAGAGCAGAGGGAATGCTCCCACACCAGTGGACTTGGCCATGTTTTTTATTTTGCCCAATTGAATATGGACAGAAGCAACACTGTGCTAGTTCCAAGACAAGGCCTTGAGAGGCACTGCATATTTCCACTCCTCCCTCTTGCACTCTTGCCATTCCCCATGAAAGAGTATGCCCCAGATAGCTGCTACCCTTTCAGCCTGGGCCCCCAAATGAGAGACATACGGAACAGACCTGAATGCAACCCCCAGTGTGGACTCAAGCTCAGCGAATTCCAGTCAAGTTCATCAGAGTCACCCCAGCTGATTTGCAGACCTGTAGTGAGAAAAATAAATCTTTGTTGTTGTATGCCTCAGGGGTCACTTGTTACACAGCTTTATTGCAGTAATAGCTAACTAATACATCAGGTGATTCTGAAGTACACCCCTGGTTAAGAACCACTGGCCAGAAGGATAAAGTCACAAATGTTTAGCCTGGTATTCAAGACCTTCCTTGGTCTGACTCCCAATTATCTCTCTGGCCTCATCTCCCAGCTTCCTCTTCTGAACCAGTCAAGACTCTGGGTGCTAAAACAGAATCCAATCCTGATGAACCCTAACAGTAAAGGGACTCAGAGGTACCTGTAAAATCAGATTGAGAAAATGGGCAGAAAGCAAGAAAATCAGGCAGCTTGGGCCAAGGTCAGAAGAGGCATAGTTAAAATGGGAGCACCACCGGTTACCTGGACTCTGGGCACTAGATCTTTAAGCCACTGCTTGCAGAGGGGGAATCTTTGGCTCTCCTGCTTCTTTGGAGAGGGAAGCACCCCGCTGGTGCAGCCACACCCTAGCTGCTACTAGAGAAAGAACAGGTGGGACTCCTAAAGAAGACAAGGTCAGATTCTAGGCATCCAAATCCCCACAGACATCCCCTGAACCTCCACGCTCCCTGTGAATAAGATATGAGTTCACATTTGCAAAGCTCTTCAATTTTTCTAGCATATAGTAACTGCCACATGAATGTTTCTCAAATAAATATTGAAAGATATAACTTCTAGGCCATGGGCTAAATCAGGCCTTTTTGATTGCCTTCTCCCAGTTCAGTAAGTTCAGATACTTTCAAGCCTATCTCAGAAGCCACCCTTGCCTGAGGCCTTCCCTAAGCCCCAGGTGGGAAGTGGCATCTCTTTCCTCAGCATCCCAACCCGCTTGATCTGCCCTTCTGTTCTGATGTTGGGCAGGACCTGAAGTTGCCTGTGACCTTGTGAGGCCTGAGGTCTTCCCGGGCACTGAGGCCGGTGCCTGGTGCCTGGTGGGTGCTGAGGAAGTACTGGGAGAATGCCTGAGCAAGGGAGCCTTTTGCCAACTGTGAGAGCCCCAGCTGCCTCTAAACCCTCAACATGTGAGCAAGCAGGAACCCATTTGAGCTTGGGCTAATATACGTATGCAGCCTGGCCCAGCCCGGGGCTTGCTAGTGAAATGCCACAGTGCAGTAGACCTCTGGGTCTAAATCCTTAATTCCTCAGGCTGGGATTTCAAACGAGTACTGCTAGCTTTTGAGCTGAGCACGGGGAGCCTCCCACTTGGAAGGGCTTTGCAAATCGGCAGCTCCAAGAGGAGAGTCCTGGAGCCACAGGGTGGGCAAGCTCTGACCCAGAGGCAACCAGAGACCTCGGCCAATGTCCGTCAGGCTGGGAGTATCACTACCCCAGCTCACGCAGCTCATATGACTACAGATCTCCTCTGTGGGAGTGGGCCCAAATTACCCTCTGGAGGACTTTGTTTGATATCACATCTTTGCTAGATAATATGTCCTGGCTTGGGTATCTGTACCGTGATACCTTCCCTTCCTGGCCTCACCTGCCTAACCCCCTACACATTTTTTTCTTTTAAAAATCTGCTTCTGGGAACCCGACCTAAGAGAGAAGAGAGGGAGGGAAATTAAAACAATGAAAAGCAGAATGCTCACTCTACTTCAATATCTTCTCGTGAATTATCTTTTAACTCTCTCAACTACCTTGCAAGGAATCTTTGTCCCCATTTTAAAGATGAAGAAATTGAGTCTCAGAGAAGTTAAGCAACTTGCCCAAGGTTATATAATTAATAAGTGTTGAGCAAGGTTTTCTAACTGCTATATGTACTGCCTTCCATTAGAAAGATGCCATCAGTAGGGTCTAGACACATATCTATAAGTTAAACTTGAGAAAAAAAAAGCCATAACCAATCCATTAAACAAACATGGATAATAGGGCACATCTATGGGAGATGGAAGTTGTGATGGTGATTGCTTTTGTCTGTCAGGCATAGCTCCCCCTCTTCACCCCATCTTTTTCTGGTACCAGATAGAGGTGGGCATACAATCAGAATTCCTTTCCCCAGACCTGGCCCTTGAACTCAGGGGTGGGAGGTGACTACAGAAGAAACATCAGGTGACAGACACTCCTGTTGCTGACATCCTCTGAGATAGAACTTCCAGATCCAGCTGTTCAGCCCCATCTTCAATCCTCTGAGAATACCCCAAGATTATTCCGATAAAAGTCCCCAAAAGGCTCAGGTTAGACGGAGCCCATTGCTCCATTTTGTCAACAAGACACCTGGAGTGACATAGAAGTTGGTACCAAGAGTGGGGTGTTGAAAGTGACCTAATTTAATTTCCATTAAAATATGGAATTGGGGGCTTCCCTGGTGGCGCAGTGGTTGAGAGTCCGCCTGCCGATGCAGGGGACACAGGTTCGTGCCCCGGTCCAGGAGGATCCCACATGCCGTGGAGCGGCTGGGCCCGTGAGTCATGGCCGCTGAGCCTGCACGTCCGGAGCCTGTGCTCCGCCACGGGAGAGGCCACAGCAGTGAGAGGCCCGCGTACTGCAAAAAAAAAAAAAAAAAAAGGAATTGGTAAAAGTATACAAGCCAATAAATGCCCCTTCGTTATGTAAGCAAGTATGAGTGAAATTTTTGCACTTGCAGCCAAGCAGATCTTGAGAGATGTGAGAAACAGGATGGGAAAACCCCTTCCGTGGATGGCCTTTCTTCAGCTCCATCTCTCTGCTCGTTCTTTTTGATTGTGTGCTACAGGTTTACTTCATTCCTTTCCTATTTAAAGTATGTCAGTGCTTTGCAAGGTAACACAGAACAAGGAATCAGGTGGTCAGCTCAGGTAGGGAGCCACCTGATGTGTCCAGGAAGGAGCAGAAAGAACTGAGTGGCTCAGCAGGAAAGCCACGCGCCAGGAGGAGGACAGCTGGTTCTAGTGACACCCTTGACTTGCTGTGAGTCACTGGGCAAGAGTCTTCCCCCTCTGGGGCTCAGACTCTTTTTTAGACAGCCCTTTTATAGACTGGGGGGTATCTCTGAGGTCTCTTCTAAATCCAACAGGTTCAGATGTTTGGGGCAAACATGAATGCACCTGGCCTAGATCACGTAAACAGCCTGACAAGGTAAGGAGAGTCGGTAATGCCAGTGTGCTGAGTCGACATAGGCCTCTCTGGGCTTTCACCTGAGAATCTCTTCATGTCTGAGAGCCTATACGTGCCACATTCTTGCTTTTCCCACATTCTTCTCTCCTGATCCTACACCATTCCCACTGTAGCAGAAAGAGTTATCTCTACTCCAGTATCCACTCTCCCTTACTTGCTTTAGTAAGAGAATGGCCGCACAACTCCAGACACAATTTTCCCACCTCCCTTACAGCTAAGCATGGCCCTGTGTGAGCAGCACGTGAGCAGAGGGGATGTGTGTTTGCCCTTCACCTTGTCCTTCCCTCTTTTTGCAGGTTGGAACATAGACATGGGGTAGAGATCCAGCTTCAGCCATGGGGATGGGCAGAGAACAAGATGGAAGTTGCTTAGGCCCCTGACCCACTTCATGGAGAGCAATTGTCCTCCACTCCCAGACCACCTCCTAACCTGAGTTTTACCTGAGAGAAATAACCTTCTACCTAGTTTAAGTTGCCATATATGGGGGCGCTGTTCTTACAGCCGCGTACCTGTGCCCTAACTGACAGCTCCTCCAGTTCATACCAAATCCTCAGACACTTTGCCAGCCATGGCCCGGGAGCTAATCCCCACCAAAAAGAGAGGAAAAGAAGGAGAGAACTGGGGGCAGGGAAGAGGGAAGGCTAGCATGTATTGCATACCCACTCTGGTCCAGGCATCCATTATCTTGAAAGCTTGAATTACATCACTGACAACAAATACTGTCCATTTTTTTTCCTTGAAGTGACAGGCACGCTTCCTTCCTTTTTGCGAAAATGTCTCCAATACTCAAGTCTGAATAACCAGAATTTCTCTCTTAGTTGTTTTTTCCCAAGTAAAAATGGAGTTCAGTTAGATCAGCTCACAATTCAAACCATCGCCCCAGTACTTCTTTTCAAGACAACTACTGTACTTCAGCAGGAGAAATGCTTTACGCATTTGGTCACACAGAACATGAAAATGGCTTGTACTCAAGGGTCAAGAAATTAACAAATCAATCAAGTTTCCTGCTTCAAGGACATTCTTACATGATGACTGTCTCTTCTTCTGTTTTTTCTCTGTTTGTTTGTTTTACCATGAGTGCATCACAGCCTGATTCATGCTCCAGCGCCAGGAGGTTTACCCACCCTTGCTCTTGCACAACCAGTGCAAATGTCCACCCAGTTAAAAGGGCAAATAGCATCTCAGTATTCTTATGAAAATGGTTCTGACCCTGTAGACTCCCTGACAGGGACCCAGGCATTCTCAGACCACACTTTGATACGCACTGCCTTTCACTATTCACTTTCACTGGCTTTTTCCATAAGCATACAAATGTGCACGCGTGCGCTCACACACACACACACACTCACAGCTTCTATCATTTGATTTTTAAAAGGGCATTTGAATATCAAAAAGAAGAAGGACGTCATCTCAGAAGAAAGGCTAGCCCAGTAAACTCCATGCATTTAGATTTATACACAGCTCACTGCGCTGTCCTTTTCTGGTTTTGCCAAGGCCAGGGGGCAGATGTTGGCATAGAAGATGGGTGTTTAGAAACCGCCTCCAGCCTGACACACCCCTTCTCGTACAGACGAGAGAAATTACGCCCCAGAGGACTGAGTGCTAGCAGGGGCACAGCTAAGCATGGTTCAATGGGGCTGGACCCTGGGTTGGCCTCCAGACAGGCACCAACTGGCAGGAGGACCCCAGGTAAGATTTTACACGCGCCCCATCCCTCCCGGGAGATCTGGGAGCAGAATAGCCCTCCTGGGAGCCCCCAGTGAGGCATGCGTGGAAGTGGGTTGTGTCTGAAGGGGGTGAAGATCTCACTCCCATCACGAGCCTCCTGGAGAGTCGGTTTGAGTTATTAACTGGCTGACACTGCTTGGCCCTTGCCCGTCTCCTTTCCCCACCCCCCTACCCCCCCACTCCAGAATCCACTGTCACTTTGTATGAGTCGCACGGACTCACATACCGACTCGTGCACACGGCACATGCATGTGTCACGTGCCTCCACCTCACACTCACATACTCCCCACTCTACCACCTCCACCCCTAATCACATTACTTACCTCCTCTCTCCGCATCAGGCCCACAGCCCTGTCCTCACTACTCCCCCATTTGCCTCCTGGGAACACACAGGAAGACCATGGCCTGGGGGTCAGGGCAGCCACCCTAAGCCAGTCCCTTCCCCTCCCCAGGCCTCAGCTTCCCAGCTGTAAGGAAGGAGAGGAGGATTGGAGACGATACACCATCCCTAAAGACCCTGCCAGTTCCAATAACCACACTGGTCTACGAATGGAAGAAGGGCATTTTGAAAGCCACCCAAGCAGCCCCGGGAGGTTTAGGGAGAAGGAGGCCTCTGGGAGGCAAGAGGGGAGGGGGGTGTCAACCGGGAGGTATGGGCGGCTGGGACCACCCAGGATCGAGGCTCTGGGATTGGATGTGAGGGTAAGGGGGAGCACTTGCAGGCCTGAGGGGTGGGATGGGGAAAGCACAACAACCAGGGGGGCGGGGGTACAGTTTAGGGGGTGCTAAGGTCTCATGAGTGGATGGTGAAATTGGATTGACCCTCAGAAGTCCCCACAGTGGCACACGGAGTGGCTCAAGTGTCTCCCTGTGCACAAACCTTTCCGCCAGCAATGCCAAGCCAGCGAGCACAGGGACAAACGTCCACCTCTTTTTTAAAGAGTTGGCTTCTGTGGGCAGCGGTGATGGTGAGCTGCATGTGTCAACTTGACGGGGCTCCAGGGTGTGCAGACATTTGGTCACACACTAGCTTGGGTGTGTCTGTGTGGAACTTTCTGGATGAGATTAACATCTGAATCGGGGTGGGGGGGACTGAGTAAGGCAGATTGCCCTGCCTAGTGTGGGTGGGAATGCCAGGTGGAATTTGCCAGCAAAGGAGCCTTACGCACCCAGAATCCTGGGAAGGGCAGAGACCCTCTTCACTGTGCTTTGAGTCTGCTTGGATTTACGCTCAGCAACGTGGCCGGCGTGTGAGTGGGCAGAGGTATGACTTTGTGCACCTAAGTCAAAAGTTTGATGGATTTTAAAAGTCTGTGACCCACGTGAAGAAAAACACACGTGTGTCTTTCGGAAGCTGCCTCCAGAGTGACCTCCTGGATTTGCTTGTGCTTGCTCAGAGAGAAACTGGCTTGGCCACACAGGCTCAAAAATCCCCTCTGTTTCAAGAGCTAGATCAGAGTCACAACTCCAGAACTGCCTCCCCGGAGCCCTCTCCCTCCTCCACCACCAGGAGGATGGGAGACAGCTGCCTTAAACTCTTAAAGAGCTGCTTTTCGTGTCACGGAGGAAACAGGAACAAGGTTAATATCCCCATTACATCTACTCACCGGTAATGGAGTGGATATCAAGTCATACCAAATTAGTTGAAGTTAATAATTAGAAACTGAAAAAGGAAAATTAAAGCTAAAGGAATTCCGTGTCAAGGAAAGGATTGCCTTCTATTTTATATACTATAGATAAATCCAGACTGTCCTTGGGCATTTTCCCCAGAAGTAGGACCTTCTCTCAGGGAGGGAGGGGGAGAGGGACAGAGCAGGGAGAGGCACGCTTCATGGCTTGGGTGCCAAGAAGGAGGAAGACCCCTCACCCCAGGAAGTTCCTGCCCAGGGGTCCCTGCCCACATGGAAGGGAGAAACCTGGTCTAGGAAAGAAGAAATATTCTCCCCAAGGCTTTCTCAGGTGAATGGAATCACCAATTTAAAAGGGGGAAAAAACCAAGACCAGAAAATCAGACCAAGTAGCCAGACGCAAGGTAGTAATTATGACAAGATGGTGGAGTGGGCAACATCAAAGACTTTGAGGGTCCAGCTCCTTGAGTTCAAATACCCGCAACTCTGTTTGCTAAATGTCCCCTGCCTCAGCTTCCTCATTTATATATAAAATGAAGATGATAATCATAGTAACCATATCGTCAGGATGTGTAAGGATTCAGTGGGTTCACATGCATAGAGCCCTAGAATAGTGTCTACTAAATAAATACCTATTCCAGGCTGTCATCTTCAGTGTCGTATCCTGATGTGGTAACATAAGGACTTCAAGGGTCTGGAGGACCCGCACTCCCAGCTCAGTCATCTTGCTTGGGGGATACCATTCAACCCCTCTGAGCCTCAGCTCCCTCATTTGAGAATCAAAATGACTGCTTTGCAGCATTATCATGAAGAAAAATGGAATGATGGGAACAGGCAATCCCTAGACTGTAAATGGCATCCCTAGGATTGTGCAGTGCACAATCTGAACAACCGTCTGCAGCAGCCCTGATGACACGCTGGAGATACCACCCATGTGCCTCCGTCTGGGTAAGCTTACCTACCGAACCATCAGCCTGAGCTCAAAATCGTTCCTGTGCACCTTCCTCCGTAATGAGTACGGCGGATGCCAACGCTGAGGAAGAACAGCCATCTCCAGTCTGTGAGGGTTCCTGCCCTCAAGGAACAAACGTTTCTAGCAGGAAATAGCCCAAGTCCTGCTGTAACACAGAACCAAACTCCATGGGTCAGGCCCCACAGAGCGAAGCAACCCACAGCAGGTGAGGGGGACAAGGCTGGGACAGCAGAGGTGTCTTCTCTACAGGAAGGTCACCAGGGAAGGTCTGGACTCCCACGCTTTGACAGAAGGAAGGCGGTCACTTGGGTGGAAGGGGCAGTGTCTGCAAAGGTGAGGAGGGGCATGCTTCAGAAAATAGACTCCTCTGGGTGCCCTTCCATATGCACCCAGGAGGGTCCACCCCACCCCGACTGGGGGTGAGGCAGAGTCCCGGGACGGGCTCTGGGCACTGGCCCCTTGTCCTGTCCTGTACCAGTCGGTTAATCCACTTCAAATGGGACAGCACAGGGAGAATCCCGAGTGACACCATTGTTCTATTACCCTTCATTACCGCCACTTAGATCTTTTATTTTATTACAAACATTCTTTAGCCCAGTCACGGGCTGATCTCCTAATTGGAGCTGCTGCCTCCACCCCCGCCCAGATCAAAGCCGCCCTGTTTGTTTGTGGAGGACGGAGGATGAACCGTCTTGCCGGCCTTTGAACATGAAGGCCCCTTTGTCTTCCAGCTGAAGTCATCCCTGGCACCAGGAGGGGAGGGGGTCTGGGGAGGGGTTGCTGTAGCCTGGCCAGAGGCTTGGACCAGAGCTTGAGTGGGGGACGGCCTTCAGTATAAGACCCCAAACCTCCCTGCCTGACTCCGAGGAGGGCTTTCAAACTGGCAGCCCCCCGGGAAGGTCTTATTTGACCCCCATGGTGACTTTTTATTTAAATATTTAATTCAAATATTTTTTAAAATTTTAATATAGCAGATGCTTAAATATTTCTTAAAGAAATAGAGTAGTTCCCTTCTATTTCCTTTCTTTTAAAGATCAGAATACCTGGCAATACTGGGCCTCTGCAGAGGGAGTGAGCTAACCAGCTTTCTAGAGGTTTTTCCCCTCATCCTAGTGGCATCCATGGGGCATTTCAGGTGACTTCTTTATTTTTAAACTGTTGCTTTAAACTACTGTTTCCCCTGAAGTTCCTGCTTTTGTATCCCTGGGCCCACCAGAATCTAAGCCCTGTCTGTGGAGATGGTAGGGTGTAGTGGGGAAACGGTTGTGCCCATTTTACAGATGGGAAAACTGAGGCCCTGTGACATTCAGATAACTGGCCTGAGGTCACACAATGGGTAATGATAGACTTGAGAAGTAGCAATTACAAGACAAAGGGAATTAACACTTATTTGTCCTCTCTTATTTTGATATTATGGCCAATATAACTATTTTGGAAAAGAAAAGCACAATGAAAGTGTCTTCCTGTAATGTAGGGAAGCTTGAGGTTAACACTTGGGGTGTATTATTGTGCAAGGAGCTGAGTAGACATCATCTACTCTTCACGACAATCGTATGAGCTGAGTTATAGTTTCTACATTTCACAACTGAGAAAACTGAGTATTTGGAGGCTCAAGGACTTGCCCAAGGTTACCCAGTGGGTACAAGGGTTAGACCCAGGTCTGCCTGTCTGAGTGGGTCTGTTCTGGGTTCACCATTAGCTGCGTGGTTACTTCTCAGAGCCTCTGGTTCTCCTATAAAACATGGGGGCCGCCTGCACAGAGGACAGCCCTTCCACCCAGGACTGGACCTCCCTACCCCCAAGGCACCCGCAACCTTGCTTATCTCCCCCCCACTATGCCCTCCCTCGCAACAGCCAGTTGGGCCAGAAGTGGACACCTGACCTATGCTGGGCCAATCAGTTCCTTCCTCCTGGGGAGAGGAGATTGGGGTCCAGTTGTGAAAAGCTGTGCCACAAACTGGACCACAGGCAAGTAAGATGATGAAATGTCTGAAAGGAAAGAAGGATGAAGCTGATGTGCAGAAAGAAACAGATGCTGAGCCCAGATGGCCCCAGAGAGCCGAGGGAAGAGCCTCTACTCTCTGTGTACAGGTCTTGCAACCTCACCTGCCCCTTGCCCTTTGACATCACCCTGTATCCTTCCTGCGGAGCATCATTTTATATTTAAGGTGATTTGAGAGATTATCTGTCTTTACAGGCATATAATCCCCCAGGTATACAGAGTAAGACAGAGCTGGGTTTTAATCCTGCCTTTGCCCCTGGCCGTGTGCTTTTAGACAGGTTATTAACCTTGGTTTCTCCTATTTATAAGGCGGGAGAAATAAATTCCTACCTCATGGGGCTTTTCGGAGATTCAAAATAAATAACGTAATTGGAGATCCTTGTACATAGGACCTGATGCAGCAGAGCCCCAGCACCTGGCCAGAGCTTTTATCATCATTGTTATATTACATTAGAAATCTTTAGTGACGAGGAGAACAAGCAGTAATTTCAACCAACTATTGACTATTCCACTTTGCAGAGTATCCACAAATTAATTCTTATTGTCCGCTGATGTCTTTCCATCATCAGTTTCTGCATATGCTCAGGAAAGACGGAATTATTTATCAGTAGCAAAACCCTACAATCGTGGAGACAGAGGTGCTTACAACTAAATCGTCTAGAGCAGATGTGAATTTTACTCCATGATCTTAGATGTGTAAAAAAAAGTTCTTATTTTATTCTTCTAAAATCAAATTAAACATGATTCCAAGCACCCTCCCAGCAGCCTGACTAGAAATTTGTCCCTGGTCACTGTTGGTCAGTCCCCATCCCAAGGCAGAGCTGGACAACCCCAAAGACTCCCTCAGAGGCGGCAGCTCGGATGCCTCCAGCCACACCTGGGCGTGGGATCTCCGCCAAGGTCTGGAGTCTCTCAGTCCAGCAGCCCAAGCTGTGGCCATTTCCTTCGGAGGGGCTACCATACCCCTGTCCCCAGGTTCTGTCCTGTTACTTTAAGGATCTGAGAATTCCACACAGCCCTTTCCTCCCTCAGGTAATTTAATTTTCCTCTTATCACCTCTTCTCCCCAAATCAACCTCCCCCACTCAGAATCACTCTCCTCCCACTCCTTCGCTGTGGAATGATCTAGGACAATTGTTCTCAAAGTGTGGTCCTAGGCCAGCAGCATCTATATCACCTGCGAATTTGATAGAAATGCAAATTCTTGGGCCCCTCCAAGTTCTACTGAATCAGACTCTCTGGGAGTGGAGATCAGCAATTTCCGTTTCAGCAAGGCTTCCGAGTGATGCTAATGGATGCTAAAGTTTGAGAACAACTGGTCCAGTATAATCGTTACAGTGAATTAATAAGTTTAAAACCAAAACCCAAGAAAGTGGGGCTGTCTTGAGACAACTTCAGGCTCTAGTCTCAGCTGCGTAGCATCCTCCCACCTGGAGAGCAAACAATAAACACCTGAGTCTTGGGCTAGGTGGGCACAAAGGACTTGCCTATCATGTATGGCAGTGTGGGTCGTGCACTGCACAACTCCAGAGGGCGCCATGCACAAAAACTACCACCTGAATGGCAAAACATGGTGACCAAGTTGGGAACATCAAGGAACCAGGGATCATGAGGAGGGGTCTTGTAGTCACCTGAATAAGTGGGTTTTGGGGATTCCGTCCCAGGCAAGGGGTGATTGGGAAGATGAGAAGAAAAACAGTGCAAAACCTGAACTCAGCCCTAGGGGGTGCTGTCTATGTGGCCAACACATCACAGGTCAAAAAAAAGACCATGTTATTCAGAGGGTCTCAAACTCAAATACCTAGAGGAACCAGGCTGGCAAGTAAAAGAGGCAGGAGACTGAAGGATGCAGCCCATGTAAAGATGCAGGCACTACCCAGCCTCAGCCACTATTGCCTCATGGAATACAGGGCTCGACCTTGCCAGATCTTCCAATTTTTTATTAAACCGGTAATCCAACTTTTACATGAAATCTCTTGAAATCTTTTTAAATATTATGAACAAATTTTGATTTTTAAAAACACTTTATATCTACCCAAGTATCTAAATTACTCTCAAAATCTAATTAAAAACAAATTAAACAAAAGATCTGAACACTTCACCAAAGAAGATATACAGACGGTAAATAAGCATGTGAAAAGATGTTCTACATCATTAGTCATTTGGGAAATGCAAATTAAAACCACAATAAGATAACTCGATGCACCCACTAGAATGGCTAAATAAAAAAACTGACAATACCAAGTGCTGACAAATATGTGGAGCAGCTAGAAATCTTAACACTGCTGATGGGAATGCAACATGGTGCCAATACACTGGAAACAACTGGGCAGTTTTTATAAAGTTAAACATATTCTTATTATGCAACCCAGACATCCCACTCCTAGGTATTGCCCAGGAGAAATAAAAATTTATGTTCACACAAAACTCTGTAAGTGTATGCTTATAACAGCTTTATTGGTAATCAGCCAAACTGGAAACAATCTAAATGTTCCCTCAACTGGGTAATGGATAAACAAACTGTGGTATACTAATCAGCAATAAAAGGACTGACCCACCTACACATGCAACAAAATTGCTGAATCTCATACGCATTCTGCCAAGTGAAAGAGCTCCAACTCAACAGATTCCTAATGTAGGATTCCATTTCTGTGACATTTTGGAAAAGACAAAACTGTATAGGGACAGAAAACATATCAGTGGTTGCCAGGGGTTGGGGATGGGGGCAGGAAGAGACTAAAATGGGCATGCGGGGGATTTTGGGGAGTGATGGAGATGATCTATGCGTTGCTTATGGCGGTAGTTTGTCAAAATTCACAGAACTATATACCATATGAATTTTACTCTATGTAAATTGTATAATAAAATTATACCTTATAAAACAATATACCTTAATAAAACATGGCAAACAAAATAAAAGTCACTCTGTGGGCCAAACGAAGCAGCAGCACCACGAGTCACATCCAGCCCGTGGCCTGTCCTGGGCGTCATGGAGAACAGAAGGGGGGCCATGGAAGACCCAGCCCCTACCCTCAAGGAGCAGAGTGACAGAGAGGCAAGACTTTATACCATGCTCCCCAGTGACAGCCCTTTTCTCTGGTTTTCACTTAGGGTTACACGTAAGATGTCAAAAAAGAATTCCTTCCTTACGTAAAAGTTTTTGGAAACTATCAGCGTCCTGAAAACAGAGGTGGACCTGAGTGTGAAGACGCTGGTGTGAACCCACCTCTGCCTCTTAACCCCTGTGTGACCTTTGGTCCTTCCTGTTTTTTTTTTTTTTTTTTGCGTTACACGGGCCTCTCACTGTTGTGGCCTCTCCCGTTGCGGAGCACAGGCTCTGGAGCACAGGCTCAGCGGCCATGGCTCACGGGCCCAGCCGTTCCGCAGCATGTGGGATCCTCCCGGACCGGGGCACGATCCCGCGTCCCCTGCATCGGCAGGCGGACCCTCAACCACTGCGCCACCAGGGAAGCCCCTTCCTGGGTTTTTATGTCCACTTCTCTAAAATGGGAAATGGACCCACACCCCTTGCTGCCTGTCCCCCAGGGACCCCAGGAGACCCAGTGAGACAGGAATATGGAAGGGTTCTGGCTCTGGGAGGGATGAGATGGGCAAGGGTGTGGGGAGAAAATCATGGGGTGGGGGAGACACCAGGATGCCCATCCTCAGAAGTAACCAGAGAAATGCCTATTAAAACAGCAGGGAGGTACTGTTTTTCATCCACCCCATTGGCAAAGGTGAAAATCATACTGAGTGTTGGCTGTCGTAGTCGTGGGGATGTGAACCAGCCCAGGTGTCCTATGTTCTATCCTCAACCCAGCTGCATGTTGGACTCTCCTGGGCAGCTGCTAATCGTCCTGAAGCCCAGGTGAGACCCAGCCAACTAAGTAGAATCTCGGGGGTGGCACAAGAATCAGAATTTTTAAAATAATTTTTCAATAGGTGCTTTAAAAATGAATCAAACAAATGTGTGTGTGTGTGTGTGTGTGTGTGTCTGAGACAGACAGATATATATATAAGGGAGACACATTTGATTACTTGTTACTAGAATTCCCTCCTCTTCCTCAAGGCAGAGGTCTAAGGTAAGGGATTTTAGAGAGTGTCTGGGCTTCATCTTCAGGACAAATCTTTTTTTTTTTTTTTTTTATCTTTTTTTTTTTTTTTTTTTTGCGGTACGTGGGCCTCTCACTGTTGTGGCCTCTCCCATTGCGGAGCACAGGCTCCGGATGCGCAGGCTCAGCGGCCATGGCTCACGGGCCCAGCCGCTCTGCGGCATGTGGGATCTTCCCGGACCGGGGCATGAACCCGTGTCCCCTGCATCGGCAGGCGGACTCTCAACCACTGCGCCACCAGGGAAGCCCAGGACAAATCTTGACCAGTCTAAATCCATCATGCCAATTCTGTTTCTCTCACCAATAACTGGTGTTGACCCGGCCTAGTGTCAGTTCTGGCCAGTAAGAGGGCACCCAGGCCTTGCCGAGTCAAGGTGAGAAACAGGACGGAGCGCCAGCACAAGGCCTGGAGGACTCGGGCTACATAGATACAAAACATCCAAAGGAAAGTGATTCTGGCAAATCAGGCCTCAGTTTCCTCATCTGTAAAATGGGGATACATACCATGAACATCACAGGGCTTTTGTGAGGCTTAAATGACCCTATTGTGGCAGGCACGTGGTTGGTGCACAGAGATGCTGATTCCCTTGCGGAGACTCCCCCACGCTCAGCAGCCATTAACCCAGGTGACAAGTCACCTCGGTCCCTGGGAAGTCACTCTGCTTCCCACCCTAGCTGATCAGCCCTGCCCAGAACTGGAAGAAAGGCTTCTGTCCCAGCCATACATTTTGAAAGGGCAACCACAAAGACTGGAGGTGAGTAGGGAGGTGAGAAAAGCCAGTCGTCCACTAAGAACAGGGGAAGAACCATTGTCCCCAAGAAAAGCTGAACGGAGGAGACGGGAGGAGGAAAGAGCGTTTGTGAGGGGCCGTTAAGGACAAGTAGGAGTATGGAGACTAGGTTTCAGGGTCAGTTATAAAGAGCATGCAAGGAAGTTCTCTTGCACACCTTAGCCCTGCGTCCTGCATCGGCTCCTTGGGGGACTGTAATTATCTCCATTTTGCAGAAAGAGAAGTTGAGGCCCCATGGTTCACGCACACACCTCATAAGCCACCAACCTGGGATTCAAACCCAGATCTCCAGCATCTCCAGGCTTAACGTCCCAGCTCTGCCACTAACTCATAAGGGAGATGAGGAGAGTCCTCGTTCCTCCCTGGGGCTCAGCTTCCCCACCCTGTTGACCACTGCAAGGCCTCCCAGGTCCCAGAGCAACATGGGGTTCCAGCACCAGCTCCCCCTCCACTCCGGAACCCGCCGCTCCAGCAGGACACCCCCAGCCATGCTTTGGTGCTGACCCCCAGCCTGCCCTGCCTGGTGCAAATGGTGGCTGGGACCCCCCACCCCTGGGAGTCACCCCAGCTCTGAGCACTCAGCTTTCTGGAAGAATGACCCCATTCTTCTGGCTCATCGCTGTTCCCAGCTACCCCAGGCCACTTCCTCCTGCCTGTCCCTGCAGACAATGCTCTGGGCCCAGGCTGGAGCCCCTGCTCCCCGCCTCGCCCTTCCCCACACCAAGGAGCACACACTCTCACTCCCCCAGCCCTTCGGCACCAGGCGTCTGCTGCCCTTCTGGAATCTGTGTCAGGCCGAGCAGGGGCGGGCAGGCCTCCAGCCCCAGAGGCCCAGGGCCCCTGAATGCCCTCTGGACCCCCCAGGGTCTGCCCAGGTTGCTTGGGAAACCATTTCAGGTCATTTGAGACGATTAGGATTCTTAGCTCTGTTTTGAGCTAAACAACGTGAAGAAACAAACCCCTGTCTGTCAAAGTCCTTCAGAGTCCTCCTGGGGGCCGGGAGTGGCGGCACACCTCGAGGGCTAGCTCTTCTCTGCTGCTTCTTTATTCAGCTCCACAAATATTCAGCAGGAGAGCTCCCTGCCGCGCTGGCATCGGTGTCTGGGGAGGTCGGTGGAGGACGGGTGGGCGAGCAGAAGAGAGAGGGGAGCCCCCAGAGGGAGCAAACTTAATCTCGGCACCAGGGTCCTCCCAGAGCAAAGGTGTTTGCTACCTGCCCTGCACGACCATCTACAGAACAGCCCGTTGTGTCCTCCGTTTCTAAGTGGTCCTAAGGATGGAAAGGAGAGACCCCAAATCCTGGCCGTTTTCTCCTGTGGGAGCAGGGCGGGGGGAGTCGTTCTCACCATCCTTCCCTGGGTGTTCCAGGTCAGTGCCACGAGCAATTATTACTTTTAAAATTGGAGAGCAAAGGTTTACGGGCTTAAGTTTTTTCAATTTAGAGATGATTTATCGGAGGTGGCTGTAAACGTTATTCTGCCCCTTGTAAAATTCAGACAATAGTAAAACACAGCAAAGACAGGGAAGCATCATTGATAATCACTGAATGAGCTGGAAGAATCTGGCCCTTCTTTTTCTGACCCACAGTGATGTAAGGCCTTGGGAATCAGACTGACTGGGGCTCAACTGTGAAGTCTCTCCTGCAGTGGGGCTCTGGGTGCCCCCGCAGGCCCGGGTCTGGGCCAGTGAGAGCTGTGAGCCTTGGCTTCCCTAAGCCTGTGCTCCCTGGAACCACATTGCAGGGGAGGTAGGGGGCTCCCCGTCAGGAGAGGAATTCAGCAAATGCTGGTCTGCGTTTTCTCAGAGTGCTGGGAGGCATACGTTCGCAGACATTGGCTGTTGGGCAACAGTCAGATCTCCCCCAAACTTGGCTTATCAATTTGATGTTGCCAATTTTTTCATTTAAATCTTATGCCAAGCAAGTCCATTGAAAAGGGAAATCGGCAATTATTCGTTATCGCCAGGATTTCATAAAAAAACGGACATTGAAACACCAAAAATATGAAGGACAGACTCAGAATAAAAAGCTTTATGAAGAATTCAGTATACTGCCCTCACTGGCCTTATTTGGCTGTGGGGAATTCAAACCCTAGATGAAGGCCTATAGTTCAGAGCCAGACTAGGAGACACGGGTTCTGTCCTCTCTGTGGACCTCAGTTTTCCCATTTGTCTAGCATTCTTCTTGCTCAAAGATTCTGAGTTCCCTTAACCCCACCCCATCTCCATCATTTCTCTCTCTTTCTCTCTCTCTTTTTTTTTTTTTTTTTTTTGCGGTACACGGGCCTCTCACTGTTGTGGCTTCTCCCGTTGCGGAGCACAGGCTCTGGACGTGCAGGCTCAGTGGCCACGGCTCACGGGCCCAGCCACTCCGCGGCATGTTGGATCTTCCCGGACCGGGCCATGAACCCGCGTCCCCTGCATCGGCAGGCAGACTCTCAACCACTGCGCCACCAGGGAAGCCCCCAGTGGTAATCTTCTAACAACCCATACATAGCAGGTTGTTTGAAAATGCCAAAACCAAAGGCAGACCAGCAGAGTGACAACCTGGGAGCAGCAGCAGGGCGATGAGGCTGGGCGAGAAGGGGCAGGGAGGCCAAGCCACAGAGGCATCCAAGCTAGACAGGGAGGCGGCGGGAGTAAGAGAGAAGGTGACAAGCAAGGAAAAGGTGGAACCACTGGGGGTGAGGGTCTCTGCGGTGTTCTAGAAAGGGGCGTGATGTAGACGCGGCCATGAGAACGTTTCCAGAGGTAGAGTCGTTTCCTAGATGGTCTTTCTGAGCATAAAAGCCATGTTCTGGCAGTCAGTGGGGTTAGTTCACAGCAGGAGTCCCCCTAGGAACCCCGGATGGAGGGATAGAAGAAGGCAACAGACCCTCCAGCTTGCCCTGCCTTCCCAGCACCACTGTTTCTTCCAGAATGCCTTGGGACATGTGCTCTGAAAGTCCCCAGCTGAGGGGGGTGCTCCTCCAGGGCTGGGGTCCCGTTAGGAGAGCATGATGGGAAGAAGGAAGGCTCCAGCACCTGCTTGTCCCTCCAGCACCCTCCTCCTCTCCTTCAGCACCCTAACACCCTCTCCTCGGGGTCTCCCCATCTGAAAAATCCAGCCACACAAATAAGAGGTGGCAATGGGTGGTGAATTCAGGGCTGAGGTAGGTTTGGGTCATCTCATTCAAGCATTCGTCACTGCAGAAGGGAAACTGAGGCCAGAGACATGAAGCCATCCCATGTCAACCAGTGAGTGGTGAGCTGAAACAATAACCATAATTCTATCAATAATAATCATAACAATAAAAAATGTTTGTTGAATCCCAGTCTCCTATGGTTCCAATTGGAGCCGATGGATTTTCAGGCCCTGTGGCCTGAGGCGGTGAAGGAGCCTTCCAGGTGCCTCCTGGGTCACCTCACGTGAGGCCATCACAGACATACGAAGCCTGCTGCGAGCAGACAGTCTGCATGTCTCCCGATGTGGTCATTTTTAAGCAGATTTTCTCTTCTTCCCAGCCCTTCAACCCCACCCCCATCCCTCCCAGCAAATGGATAACAGGAAACAGCCAAAGCTTCTTAACTTTTCTTTAATCTTCTCCTCTCTGGCAAACTGAAAAATCAAACGATAATTGTCTGGGTGATCTCATTATTGTCAACAAAATCCAAGCCTTGAAGTCCGAATCCACTGAAACGCTGACACATTAAACACAAAAGGAAACTGAGCTTGCATGTTGTTCAATAAATAAATAAGGCTGGCGGGAGCCCGGCGCAGACCTGGCACGAGGAGGGGCCGGGCTGGCGGAAATGTGGGCAGGCAAGACGACCGTGGGACCTGTGAACCTCGGCCTCTGGGAAAGACTAGGTCCAGGGGGTCGACGTCCCATCCTTCCTCTTTGTATCAGTCTGATCCCTGCAGGAAACAGATGGCATCCTCCAAAGGGAAAGTGGGGGGAGTTTATGACGGGGCTATTTACAGGGGAAGGGGAACCAGAAAGGTCCCGGAGACTGTGAGTACCCGTGGGGAGTGGGTACTACCACTAGGACTGAAAGAACAAGGGGATGATGGAGCAGGTACCAGAACCCAGAGAGGGTGGCATCTGGAGAGCCACCCGGTAGGCACTGTGGCCAGGCAGGGAGAAAAGCAGGGAATGAACAGCATGACTGCTCTCTCCTGCCGCCTTCTCATCCCCTTATGGTGCCTCCCATTGGCCAAACCCAAGCAAAAGCCAGAGGGAGGCGCCGATGGAGAGACGAAGCTGCCCGAGCACAGAGCGGGATCTGGAGGGGCACATGGGCATGCCATCCACCGCGGGACACCCCTGCAGAGCGCCACACTGAGCCCCACTGAGCTTGTGCACGCCCAGGGGTGGGAAGCTCCCCCCACCTCCGCCTGCAAGCAGCCTATACACGTGTGAACATTCCAAATCTCAGCTCCCGGCAAAACCAAGTTCTGGGATCTGGGAGCAGGTCACATACAGAATAGGGAACATGAGCCTGGCGAGGGCCAAAGCAGAGCTAGTGGGGGGACCTGCTTCGCTGGTGCCTTAGTTGGTAAACACAGAAACAAAGGGATCCCCCATTTGATCTCCTTCTCTTTATGCCTTTTGGCCTTGAGTTTTCTTCCATCTTATCAGAATCCTAACAAAGGCCATGACAACCCCATCACTCTTATAGAAAACGGGGTACTTTGGGGGAAAGAAGTGAGTGGAGGTGCCTTTTCCCCTGCTCCCTCCTATCTGTAATGTTGTGGGCTTGCAGGGACAGACCAGGCTGGAGGGAGTGTCTGGGCGAGCACTGCCTGCATACAGGGCTGGCCGGGAGCTGCTGTGGACTTGGGGCCCTCACACCTCCCTTCCTCTCTGGCCCTGAGGCCGCTATGGAGCGGCCGTGGGAGGGAAAAAGCATCAGGAGACCTGCCTTCTCACCTGCCTCTGCTGCTTCCTGGTTCTGTGGCCCTGAACAAACCCTTCCCCTCTCTGGCGCTCAGTTTCCCCAAATAAGGAAGGGAGACTTTGATTCTGATCTCGGCCCACCCAAGACCCCAATGTGGAGAATAGCCCCCTCCCTCGCTCTACACAATCCCTCCCTCCTTCCCCAACTCCCTTCTAACCAAAAGGGGCAACTCGTTGCTTCTACACTACAGAAAAGTTAACTCTTATTTTTTATTTGTAAGAAATCCCCATGAACACTCTGGATTTTTGCTAAGAGCCTCTCGGGTGTTGTCACATTTGGTGTTTTGCCAAAAACTTCCTCTGTTTTGCTGTTCAGCCATAGCGTGAGTAGAACGGGACGAGGGAGGACCCCGGCGTCCCTGTCCCACTCCTCAAGCCAGAGACTGTCCCAGGCCTCTGTCATCCCTCCCTCCTCCTCGTGCTGTTGCTGCCTGGCTCTCTGAGCCTCGGTTTCCTCATCTGTAAACTTGCAGCGCTAATTATAACTACATGAGCAACAGCACATATAGCATTTGGCTTGATACCTGCACTTGGGATGTCCTTTTCTTTTAGCCTCATGTTCTGCCCTCCTTGAGGCTTGGTGCAAGTGGATTTCCTCTGCAAAGCCAGCTGGTTCTGACACCTGCCTGTCCAGTCACTGAGCAGGCCCCCAGCCCTTTACTTCCCAGCTTCCTTCTCCTTATACACCGGAGGAAAAACCCTCCCCAGAAGACTACGGAAATGAAGCTGGAAAAGCCTCCTACAAAATGCGAAGGCCTGCAAGCTTCTAAGGAATTAAGAAAATACGTTTATCTTTTCATCTATCTCTGCCTCGTCACCTTGAACAAGTTCTAAACTCTCTGAGGGTAGAAAATAAAGGCAGGACAATATCGTTTATTGAACACTGTGGGAGGTATTACAAATGCTCCCCAACATCGGGTTTGCTTTTCTTTCCTGGACGTATAGAAAACTGCATTATCTCAGCGCCCTTGTTGCTAGATGCAGCCATGTGACTAGTTCTGGTCAATTAAAATGGAAATCAAAGTGTTCTGCCTTGTTCTTTAGTTAATCTCTTCCTCTGCTCTAGCGAACCTGAGGGTTTCTTGTTGAAATGGTGGAACCACAACTTGATCTGCTGGATCATGTGTCACATGTGGGGGAATGCTGCCTTGGGGAGTGGCCTGGACCAACAACAAACTTTATAAGAGTGAAAAATAAACCTCTGTTGTGTTAAGCTGCTGACTTTTGGGGGATATTTGTTATTGCAGCATAGCCTTGCCTGGACTGACTCGTACAAGCACTGTCATGTACAAGTATTTTCATATGCATATGATCTCACTTGATCCTCATCACAACTCTTGAAATTGGTATTATTATTATCGCCATTTTCCAGATGAAGAAGCAGACTGAGACATGTTAGGTAATTGGCCCAAAGTCAACAAGAGGTAGACCCAGAGGTACAGCCATGTTCCTATGCCTCCCAAGCTCTGGGTCTTAATGAGTAGGTAGGTTCCACTCTCCAGAAAGGCAACATTTGGGAAGCAGGCATGTAAATGGCCAACTCAATGGAGAAATGCTCCCGGTCAGTTTGGGGTAAATCATAATCTTTCAAGTGTGGCCTTCCAGAGTCTGGGAAAAAATGTTCCCAGCTAAAAGTAGCTACACCAGAGGGTCCCAGCCAAAGTCCAACTCTAGGCTGGCAGACTTCTCAAATGGCTTGGAATTCCTCCTGGCCAGTGTTCCACCGGCATGGAAGTGTTTACACTCGCCTCAAATTAGTTCTCCCACGCCTTCTAGAACCGAGCCCATATTTGGGATGGAAAAGGGAAAATGATTCCCAGTGGGGATTCAGAAGCATCAGAAAAATTCCACAGGGGCCACAGCCTCTCTCCACATGGACCAGGTCTCCGAGCAGTCACATCTCCTGGTCCCTCACACCTGGACCCTGTGCCCAGCAGGGCAGCCAGGCCAGAAGGACATGAACCCCCTCACACACTAATTCAGAAGGAAGGCAATTCTGGAAGGACCCTTATGAGGGCCATTACACCTCCACAGCCAAATGAAGGGCAAGAAAGAAGAAAAGACTTAACTTTTGTTTCTTTCTGTTGAAAGTGGGCTTTTCTTTCTCCCTTCGGGAAGGCGCCATGTGACTGGATTGCCATCAGCTGTGTGGAGCAGAAGCCCCCAAATACACGTGTCTTTGCAGAAAAACTCCCAGAAGGCCACGTGGTGTGTATCCTTTTTATAATGCTCAAAAACAGGCAAAACAAAGCAATATGTTGTTTGCATGTACCTTTATATGTGACAAAACTACACATACACACACACATACACGAGAATAATAAATGTAGAATTCAGGAGTGGGAGAGCGGGTAAGGGGTGGGACGGTCAGGGGGCCAGTGGAGGAGCAACGACGACTGGTAATATTCTAGTTCTTGAGTTTTGAGTTGAGCAATGGGTCCACAGATGTATGTTATTTTAATAAATATATCAGTGGCATGTCATGAACCAAGGCTTATGATTAATCCAATTCTGTCTCCCCTTTAACTTAGATCTATTTTTAAAGGGGGTCTAAATAAAAGTCAATACTTATATGCCATTTCCTGAGTGCCAGGCACTGTGTTCCTTCAGGTATACAAACACATTTACACCTCACGGCAGCCTTATGGGGTGGGTCTTACTTTACGTCCATTTTACAGATGAGGAAACTGAGACAAGAGAGGTTAAGCATCCTGCCCAGGGTCACACAGCTAGTAAATTGTAGGTAGTCAGGCTTCAGAGACCTTGGTCTTTGCTGCTGCACCAGTAAGGATGCAATCACCTCATAGAACTACAAGCCCAGAACCAGAGCTCTTGTTGGGGGCTTAGTTCTGCGGTTCAGCGACATCATCAAAGATGCCGTCTTTATCACGTCCACCATGTCTCCCCAACCCCGCAGACGGGCACATTGTACTTGCAGCATTTTCAGAAAATCACACGCAGTTCCGCAACTCCTTTTCCAAATCTAACTTTTGAGACTTTGCCTCGGGGCCACCGACCAAGCTGAGTGCCACACCCAGAACCAAACCAAGCATCGGCCGCCATGAGTTTAGAACATTCACAAGTCACCCCCTGAGACTGCAAGGGTAGGTGGGAACGGCTGATGAGGGGGAAGGGGGCAACCAAGAGCGTTTGCCTCCACCACTGTTTCGGGTTCCCCCGTGAGGGCTCTGAGAAGAAAAGATGGGTGACTCCACTTAGATTGTGAGCACCCTGGACAGAAATCGTGCCTAAGTCCTCCTGTTCTCCCTGCTCCCCTGCCTGGTCAAGTCCATCCAGTAGCAGGCACCCAGCTGTACTGGATGGGTCAGTGCTGGCGTCTGCCATGCCCACAGTCCCCTACTGAGGGAAGAGGGGACAGACTGTCCCTGGGTGGCCAATGTCTGTCCCATCCTGCCTCTGACCAGAGATGATTGGTCAAATCGATCACTTGACCTAAGGGAAGTTATGTCGTAGGTTAGCCGACAGCCTATGATACATCTCGATGGAAAAATCTCCCCAGTAGCAATGGTGGTGGTTTAGTGGATGTCTTACCCCAGATTCCCCGGAAAGCAGAACCTGGGTCAAACTTACCTCCCAATGCTTCTTTGGTAGATATAATCCCAGTGGAGCAAGAAGGAGGGGAATCGGAAGTGAGGCAGGGAAGAAGGGCACAGTGGCTCCCGCTTCAGAAGTGAAGAACTTCTTCCCCCAGCTCCTGGGAGTGCTGTTGGAAGATGGCCCCCAGCTGTCAGTCTTCTTTGGAGTTGTTTTCACTGAAGTCACCTGGCCCCAGGTCATGCCCCTTCCTGGAGCAGCCCATCAAATGGCTGATAAGCACAGGGGCATTAACAGCCAGACCTCTCACCCCAACTTTAGACAACTCTGAAGGTCATGCCAGCTTCCAGACTCCCATCAAGGAAACTAAATCACAGCTCCCATCTCCCTCTGCCCAGCACTGCTCCCATTTGGCCAGTCCACCGGCAGTGACCCCAGGAGCACCCCCAGTAAACCCCCTGAGTGCTGAGCTCCATCTCAGGCACTGCCTCCCAGGGAACCAAGGGCGACAGGGGGAAAGCACAATTCAAATGTAAACATGAATTATTTAAATTAAAAAATCAATAAAAATCAAAAATTTTTTTAATTTTAAAATTTAAAAATAATAACTAAATAAATAAGTGTAAATAAATAAAAAATGTAAGCATGACCTCGCTGACTCCAGCAGCCCAGAAAATCCAGTGGGTTGAGCAGCTCTGCAGGATGTGTCCACCTCCACAGAGGACACGGGGAAGCGCTGCATCTCAGAAGGGTCTGTCAGAGGGAAGACAGGTGAGAAACTTCATCTCCTGACTCTCGCTCATCCAGGTTCGCCTCACCAGGTGGTCGCTCTTCTTCCATGCATCACTCAGCCCCTCCAGGCAGCCGCTGGTGAAGCCAGTGCCTCCCTGGGCCCCGTCGGACCAATCCCAAAGGCCTCTCCCACCTGGGCAGGTATGGTGGAGGCCATACCAAAGCCGGAGCTCTGCCCCGAGGGAGGCTGAGGTGACCAGCAGTGCTGAGAGATGAGGTGACAGACATGGCAGACAGGGCTTTCCGACGGCAGGAATAGCACTGACCATTGTGGGACCACTCTGGCTGGGGACAGAGTGAGGGGCTGAGGGCCGAGAGCAGGTGGGGCCGTATGCATCTGGTCAGGGTCAAATACACTGAGCCGGTCTGATTCTCCTCTCTGGACCGGGAAACACGAGGGGACTAAACGCTGAGAGGCTGTGACAGAGACGGAGCCACAGGGGCCACGAGAGAGTGGAGGACTTGAGTCGGCAGAAGTTAGGAGAAAGCCGACATGAGGTGGAGAGGCAACAGGAGAGTCACCTTCTGGATGTTTCCTCTGAGCTGAGGACTCTTCCCTCACTGGGGACAGCTGCCGGGCACTCTGAACGCCCTTCTAGTCCCCTACCGCTCGGCGTAGCAGTGACCATCCCTACTCCTAGAGAGTCTCGGACAATTTTATCGCGATAACTTGAGGGACTCTATTCCTTGTGGCATGAACAGCCTCTCGCAAGGAGCAGAGATGCTCCTGAGGCTCCGCCTCTGCTTCTAGATGAGTCCAGTGAGAGCCAAGCCTCAGACTGAGCTTGGGCAGCTGGGGAAAGAGACTTGCTCTGGCGAGTGTGTGTGAGCTCTTCACTGGGCTACTGCTCCCTCTATTTTGGTGACACAAGAGGAGGTCCTGGGATGGTATGCGAAATGGATGTAACACAAAGAGTCAGGAAGGTGGCGGGGAGCTAGATCATGAGGGCTCTGTAGGCAGACTTTGGCTTATATTTTTAAATAATAAACTTTTAAAATCCAAAAGAAAAAAAGAGGAGGCCCTGGAGCAACCAGGGCTAGGGAGGGACAGACACCACTGGAAGCCCAAGGATGAAGCCAACACCACGGAGAGAGGAATGAAGAGACCGCTCAGACAGAGAAATCAGGTCTAGAATATGGTTTCAGCCTTGAGCCTTTTCATCTGTATTTTTTCTTCCATCAAAAATTACCCTTTCTGGGCTTCCCTGGTGGTGCAGTGGTTGAGAGTCCGCCTGCCGATGCAGGGGACACAGGTTCGTGCCCCGGTCCGGGAAGATTCCATATGCCGCGGAGCGGCTGGGCCCGTGAGCCATGGCCGCTGAGCCTGCGCGCCTGCGCGTTCGGAGCCTGTGCTCCGCAACGGGAGAGGCCACAACAGTGAGAGGCCCACGTACCAAAAAAAAAAAAAAAAAAATTACCCTTCCTAACACTTTGCCCTGTTGGTGGGGATGTAAATGGGTGTAGCCACTATGCAAAACAGTATGGAGGTTCCTCAAGAAATTAAAAATAGAACTACTTATGATCCAGCAATTCCACTTCTGGGTATATATCCAAAGGGAATGAAATCATTTTTGAAGAGATAGCAGCATTATCGCAATAGCCAAGCCATGGAAACAACCTAAGTGTCCATCAATGGATGAATGGATGAAGAAAATGTGGTACATATATACAATGGAATACTATTCAACCTTAAAAATGAAGGAAATCCTGCCTTTTGTGACAACATGGATGAATCAAGAGGACATTTTGCTAAGTGAAATAAGCTAGACAGAGAAAGACAAATACTGTATGATCTCACTTATATCTGTAATCTTTAAAAACAAAAAGTCAAACTCATAGAAACAGAAAGTACAATGGTGGCTGCAGGGGGTTAGGGGTGGGGGAAATGGGGAGAGGTTGGTGAAAGTGTACAAATTTTCAGTCATAAGATGAATCAGTTCTGAAAATCTAACGTACAGCATGATAATTATAGTTGACAATACTGTATTATATACTTGAATTTGTTAAGAAAGTAAATCTTAAACATTCTCACACACACACACAAGGTAACCATGTGAGGTGATAGATGTGTTAAGTAACTTGATTGTGGGACTCTTTTCACAATGTATACATAGATCAAACCATCACATTGTACATTGTAAATACATTACAATTTTGTTAGTTATACCTTGATAAACCTGGAAAACAAAATTACCATTCCTTAGTACCAATCTTTCAGGGCCCTGCTAGAAGATTAGAACCAAG
Source organism: Lagenorhynchus albirostris (assembly GCF_949774975.1). Lineage (NCBI taxonomy): Eukaryota > Metazoa > Chordata > Mammalia > Artiodactyla > Delphinidae > Lagenorhynchus > Lagenorhynchus albirostris. Next base: position 27,336,618 of record NC_083113.1, on the reverse strand, counting down.
CTAGAAACAAACAATCTGATTTTAAAATGGGCAAAGGACTTGAATAGACATTTTTCCAAAGAAGGTGTACATATGGCCAATAAGCACATGAAAAATGCTCAACATCACTAATCATGAGGGAAATGTAATTCAAAACCACAATGACATACCACTTAACATCCAGCAGGATGACTATTATTGAAAAGCAAAAAAGAAAAGTGTGACGAGGATGTGACTAAATTGGAACCCTTGTACATTGCCGTTGACAATGTAAACTGGTGCAGCTGCAGTGGAAGATGGTATGGCGAGTCCTCAAAAATTAAACACAGAATTACCACATGATCCAGCAGTTCTACTTCTAGGTGTATAGATTCACAAAAGAAGTGAATGCAGGGACTCAAGCAGATATTTGTACACCCATGTTCACAGCAGCCTTATTTACAGTAGCCAAAATGTGGAAGTGAGCCAAGTATCCTTCAAGAGATGAATGGATAAACAAAATATGGTAGATAGATATAGCAGAATGTTATTCAGCATTTAAAAATTAAACATTAAATTTTTAAAAAATATATTAAATATTATTCAGGCTTTTTTTCTTTAAAAAGAGAGATTCTGACAGATGCTACAACACAGATGGACCTCAAAAATATCATGCGAAGTGAAATAAACCAGTCACAAAAAGGTAAATACTACACGATTCCACTTGTATGAGGTGCCTAAAATAGGCAACTTCAGAGAGACAGAAAATAGAATGGTGGTTTCCAGGGGCCAGGGGCACATGCAAATCTAGAGTTATTATTTGATGTGTACAGAGTTAAAGTTGGGTAAGATGAAAAAGTTCTGGAGGTGCATGGTTGCACAATAATGTGAATATGTTGAATATCACAGAACTATACACTTAAAGTGGTTGAAATGGTCAATTTTATGAGTATTTTATCATAATTTAAAAAAAAAGCTAGATTATTTGGTCAAGTGTGAGAGCTTCTAGGAACCCATAAGACCACTGAGACCTTCATTCACTGTGTAGATGAAGTTCAATGGGGAAAGAGGCTTGTTCCAGGTACAGAGTGGTGATAGCGGAGGCAGGAGAAGAACTTAGGTAGCGAGACACTCGGGCCTTCAGCTCGGGCCTTTCAGCTCTGTACTCTGTGACCAGTATCCCAGATCAATGTCTCCACACAAGACCCAGTTCTTCCAAAGGTCTTGGAATCTACCACCAAGACCACTGACCCATGGCCCCTCAAGGAAAGGGACTAGGGGACTCACAGCTCTGGGGGCCAGGCAACACTCCAGAGACATAGCCCAAGATTCATCATAAGATTCCTTAGAGAGAAAAACCTTGGGAACTCCCATTTTTCAATCCTGACCATCCATCCGTCATGGTAACTAGAAGGTAGTTCATTGAGGAGCTTTGCGAATTTCATGTCTCTCTTAGTAAACCTGTTTTGACTTTCGTCTTCTCGATCCAGCCAAAACCCTCCAAGATGGCTTACTTTCAGGGTCCATCTCAGAGCACCCCTCTGACATCTAGGGAGGGATGGCAGAAACTATGCACATTCACCACCACATTCCCACCAGTGCCCACGACAGACATCATTAATCGATCAAGTGCCTGTTCCCCACTGCACACGAAGGCCTCAGAATCATATCATCATAGCTTCCAGCTGCCCAATCATTCAGCACTGCTACGCAAGGTGAGATCTATCTGCCAGCTGTCACCTATACTAATTGAACAAACTCTGGGATCTTGAGAAAATCACTTCTCTTTTGGCCTCTATTTCTTTACCTATTATATGAAATGATTTTTGTGTCCCTGCCAGCTCTGTGGTCCAGTGAATTCTATAACAGCAGCCTGGAAAATTCTACATTGTGGACAGTAGAGGGAAATTCAGTTGGTTTCAAATGAAATTCTATGGACTTTTTCACATATTTTTTTGGCAGTAGATCTGCCCTCCTTGTTTTATTTGTATCAGGGAGAGTCATGAAGCCAGACGTCAGGAGCTGACTGTGCTCCTGGCCAGCCCTCTGGGAGCCATTTCCCACTTCCTGGAGGGCCCCAGAGCCAAGAGAGTCCTAACACTTGCCTTCAACGTGGGACACTTCTGCCCAGTCACCGCCTACCAGCAGGAGACAGCCAGGATTGACATTTCTGCCCCTCACATTGCCTCCCACTTGTCCTGTCCCTTGTTCTGGGAGGGCAGCTATGTCACTCCAACGGGGCCTAGACTGCCTTCTCATTTCCCTGCCAGCCAGCCAGGCCACCGTCTCCACCCAGCTCTCGGCCAGCCAGACGGGGATGCATCAGAGGGAGAGGAGAGGACCGGGCCGCCCTCTTGCCACCAAGCACTATAAAAGAGAGCATTAAATCTTGGCCTCCACCAGGGAACTGCCTTAATTAGGGTGGCGCCGAGCAGGACGCCATAATTAACTGTGTGTCTGTATTTCCATCCCAAACACCCATTTCCAGAGCTTTGTGATCCAGTCTTCTAAGAGCAGCTCAGCCAGAAACTTGGCACCAGCAGCCCCAGAGGGGAGGGATGGCTGGTTTTCCCCTCTTCTTCCCTTTCATTGCCCCACTCAGGGTGAGCCTCTGGAGGTGGGAGCCATGGGTCCTTCCGAAAAAGGGTGTTAATTGTGGGCTCAGAGCTACCGGCTCTGTTTGGTCCCCAACACCAGGGAAGCCCGAAGGTCTGGTGTCAGTGTGGGTGGATGCATGTTAGTTTTGCTTGGATAACATCCATTATTCCAGGACTTTGCTTTTCTTTAAGGAACCAGCCTCAACCCCCTGTAGCTTTAGGGATGAGCCCATGTTTTGGGCTGGCCAATCAGAGCATTATCCCCTGGCCAGTGATTGGATCAGAGTTGGTCCCGTGACCCATGCTGGACAAATAAGCGTCTGTTCCAGGACTCTGGATGGAATCACTGGGAAATGGGTATTTGCTTTCCATTGGGGTTGCTAAACTGGTAAGATGTCGGCCTGGAGCCATGGGGGACAGTATTTGCCAACTCACAAGAGTCTGCCTGAGAATGAGGCCCAATTGAAGAAAGCTTGGAAAAAAGATGGAGGATGCCAAGAGACAGAGAGAGACCTGATGGCATCTGTTAAGCAGTTGAATCAGCCATACCTGAAGCAAACATACTCCCAAAGACTTTTAATTTCATGAGAGGCAATAAATTCCCCGTGTTTGTTTATGTGGGTTTGAACTGAGTGTTTGTCACTTGCAACTTAAAGAGATTTGGCTAAAACAGAGGTCACTCCATGGACTCCGTGAAATGCAATCCACACAGACCCGTAACGCGCCAGGCAGCACGGCAAAGGCAAGGGTGGTCCAGGACGGCACCCAGCCTTCTTGAGCTCCTGGCTTCATGGGGAAGAGGAGACATAAGGGTAAACTGGACTTCCCGTTCTAGTGCCCCACCACACTGAAAAGCTGTCTTCCTTCTGGGCGGCCTGAATCATTGCCTCCAGAGGAGATTGTCACCCCTTTATTGGCCAACTGCAGTTGTGCCTATCCAGAGAACATGTTGCTCTTCGTCTGATCACAGTTCCTTGTTCCTGAGTGACTTGTGTGAATCACTTGTGTGAACCAGCCCTTGGTTCCAGGAGTGAACTCATGATCAGACCCGATTCCTCAAGACCATATGCCCCCAGCCATAGTGACTGGTGCAGGAATGAGCACATAAACCAAAGCAAACCAGTGAGCGTCAATCCTGGAGTTTTGCTGAAATTACTGGGGGAAAGTTACGATGTCTCCCAGGGTTGCTAAGTAGGATTTGGGCCTGATGCTGCCAGGGAGGTGTACTCTGAGAATAAAATCAAAAGAGAGGAAACTGGGCCCAAGATCAAGAGAATCAGAGAGACTCTGTCCTGATAACAAATATAGTTTGAGCACCTGGAACTAGCCGCTGCCTGAAACCCACTCTTCTGGATGGTTCCATCAGAATAAGGGTTCTGCAACTATAAACCTAGAGAAACTTGATTAACGCCCCTAGGACTGAAGGCTCGTTACAATCAAACCCCAGCCCACATTTTCATTCTTGTCTCTAATGATGGGCCTCTTACTCCAGCCAGCTGAGATGCTCATCATGCCATCCTGCACCCAGCACTTTGTAGAGCTTTGTGCTCCACCAAGAAACCCTTTTCTCCCCCGATTGCCCATGAAAATCCTGCCCAACATTCAAGGCCCAGCTCAATGGCCTCCTCCTCCAAGAGGCCCTTGGAGGGGTCTCCCTCTTCTGCATTGTACAGCAGCTCTGATTACTTGTACCTATGGATACACACCGCCTGGTTCCCACCTTCCCTGTTGGCCAATAACTCCAAGAAGGCTGAGAAATGGGATCCCCATGACCTCATATGAGCCTGCATCCAGGCCTGAAGTCAAATCCATGGCCAAATTTTTCAGTCACAGGTGCCAATTAATTGCAATTTTTCTTTAAATAAGATTGAGTTGGGTTTCTGACTATTACAACCGAAGAGTTGTAATGGTGGCTATGTTTTTCCCTAATTACAAAAGTGATACATACTTGTTGAAGATCAGCAGAAAATATCAATAAACACACAAAGGAAAATAAAAATGACTCTTACTCCCAACACCCAGAAACCATTTTAAATATAATGGAGTAAACGTCCTTTTAGACTTGTTTCTATACATGTATATGTACATATTTATTTAGATGAGATCATATCCTAATACAGACAGGGTTTTTTTACTCTTTGTTGAAGTAGAACAGAAAAGGGCACAAATCACAAGGATGCAGCCTGATAAATTTCACAAAGTGAACATAGCTGTTACCAGCATCCAGCTCAAGAAACAGTGTCAGTCGAAGACCTTCAGATCTTTCTCTGGTTCATCCTGCAATCACAGAGAGCATTACCCTCGTGGAATCAGCCTCCTTAATTCTTGATGAACAATCAATTTGTTTCCAATTTTTTTTGCTGTTGAAAACAAAGCCACAGGGACAATCCCCTGTATACACATAATTTTGCTTGGGGGGGCTTATGTTCTAGGATAAATTCCTAGTAATATTTCTAGCCCTTCCTGCCAGGCACTGCATTAAATGCTTTTTATGGAAAGCTCACTTGAGCCTCTCAATGATTAACTGAAATAGGGACTTTTATTGTCCCCATTTTACAGAAGTGGGACTGCGGAGTCAAAGGGCAGGTCCATTTTCCATCTTGATTCACATTTTCTAGCTGCCCTCCAACCCACTAGACCAATTAATTCTCCCTCCAACAGCACAAAAGTTCAATTTTCCTTGCATACTTCCCAAAGCCGGATGCTATCAATTATTTGAATTGCCAGTCTTGGCCACGCTGATATGTGAAAAATCACAGCTTATTATAGATATGTTTTCTTTTCTTTCATTTTTTAGTGAGATTGAACAGCTTGTTTCATATCAATTAGCCATCTATTCTTCTTTTCTTTTCAAGTTGCCTGTTCATGCCTTTCGCCTATTTTTCTTTCTGCTGAGGATACTGGATTTATTTTCGCATGTTAGAGGTATTCATCTTTTGCCTTTCAGATATATTGCAGATGTCTTCTAACATTACTTTTTTTCCATTCTAAAGGTGATTTTTGTGCCATAAAGGAGTTCGTGGGGTTTGAGGATTTGGGCCATTTGTATGACCAACAATCATTGTCTTTATGATTCCCTCTTTGTAAAATGGGGAGGGATGGACCAAATCTGTGATGTTTAAAATGTGATCCACATGGGTCAGGAGTCCTGAGACTCCCCACAGACCCCTTGGGGAGGTAGGACATGGGAAGAAGTCTGAGCTGTCTTTTTCCTGGGTTCCTGGTTCCACTCATGGTTCAACTAAGTATCTTGGGTATTGGTTGAGGTACCAACCATCCAGGCTGATCTCTCCAGCAGCTCTTGGGGTCTTAGGAATGGGAACACCCTCCCCTCTCATAATCTCTGGGGAATCTCTTAGGTTTTCTCCATCACCCCTGCCCTCAATGTCCTAATCTGAGCTGGTCAGTGATGGGTCAGTCACCATCCTGCCCACCACATCCTGTCCAGCCCCTGCCCCAGACAGGAGCCCCAGCCATTTCTCTTGAATACCCTCTCTCTCTTCTAGCATCACTCATACAAAACTCTTTGTGGACATCAGCTTTGATCAGTTTTATGATGATGGAGGGGGTTATATCACAGTACCACCCAGCAAACAACCCCAAACTAGGCATTCCTGTACTTAGAAGCCCTTCACCTGCCATTGTCCCTCCCCCTCAACCCCCAGTCTTCCACCTGGCCTGGGTCCTCTCTCACACACTGGACACTTATCTACTTTTTCTGGAACCTTCCCCTAGGACTCTCCCTAGAAACTTTATTTTCACTGGTTTATTAGGCAAAGCGTATTTGGCCCTCCTCCCATTGTTTGCTTGGGCACTACTTATGCACTGCATGTGGACACCATTGAACTAGATCTCTGGTTTTCAAAGTGTGATCCAGGGACCCCAGGAACCCCCAAGATCCTTTCAGGGGGTCCACAGGTTAAAAGTATTTTTATAGGGCTTCCCTGGTGGCGCAGTGGTTGAGAGTCCGCCTGCCGATGCAGGGGACACGGGTTCGTGCCCCGGTCCGGGAAGATCCCACGTGCTGCGGAGCGGCTGGGCCCGTGAGCCGTGGCCGCTGAGCCTGCGCATCCGGAGCCTGTGCTCCACAATGGGAGAAGCCAAAACAGTGAGAGGCCCGTGTACCGCAAAAAAAAAAAAAAAAAAAAAAAGTATTTTTATAATAATACTGTAGTAGGTTGAATAGTGGTCCCCCAATAGATATTCCCATGTCCTAATCCCTAGAAACTGCGACCGTGATCTTATCTGACAAAAAGTTCTTTTCAGATGTTACTAAGGATATTGAGATGAGGAGGTCGACCTGAATTATCCACGGGGCCCTAAATCCAATGATAAGTGGCCTTCTAAGGTAGACACACAGAGGAGAAGCTGGTGTCGAGATGGAGGCAGAGATGGAAGTGACACAGCTGCGAGCCTGGGAATGCAGACGACCACCCGAAGCTGGAAGAGGCGAGGAATGGATTCTCCCCTAGAGTCTGTGGAAGACGCATGGTCCCGCTGACACCTGGATTTCGGACTTCTGGCCTCTGGATCTGTGAGAAAATAAATTTCTGTTGTTTCAAGTCACCAAGTTTAAGGCAATTTGTCACAGCAGCCACAGAAAACTAATACAAATGCTGAGACGTCATTTGCCTTTTTCACTCTCATTCCTCCCTGAGCGTACAGTGGAGTTTTCCAGGGACTACAAGACATGTGATGTTGGAACAAATTGGATGCAGAAGCTGATAGGAGAATCCAGCTGTCTTCTATTAGCCAGACATTTGGAGAGTTGCAAAGGTGAAAAACAATGCCGTTCTTCCTACCAAATTGTTTTCTTGGGGGGAAATCTAGTTCTTTTTCATTAGAAAACATTATGTTAACATGAGAGGACTTTTAAAAAATTAATAAATAAGCATTTTTTAATTTTCTCAGTTTTAATTCCTAATATGGTGAATATTGATAGCTGTAATCCACATAAACAAAATTCTTTGGGGTCCTCAGTACATTTAGGAGTGTAAAGTAGTCCTGAGATTAAAGCACTTGATAATTATCTTAACTAGATAATGTCTCCCTCACCTTCCCACTCTGACTCTGTTCCTACCTCAGCAAAATGTACAAGGACAGGTTGCACATGACTGTAATTAACAGAGCGCCCAATTCAAAGTGGCTTAACTGAGAGAAATGTATCATCTCACAAAACATTTGGTCAATTCATTCCATCATCACTCCCAGCCATCATGTTTCTGTTTGTTCTGCTCTGCTGCCTTTAGAGAGCTGATTCTTCTCCTCATGGTTACAGGATGGCTGCAGCTGTGCCAAGCATCACATCCTCACACAATAATGTCCAAAGGTGGAAAAAGGAAACATCCTTACCTTGAGACTCATTTTAGATGCTAAGGAGGGCCCCTGCCCTGACTTCTCCTCATACCTCATTGGCCAGAATTCCATCACAGGCCCGTCTCTGTCCAGGAGAATGGCATTTCTGTGATTAGCCCAGTATGGTCAAGATCAACCTCATTGACTGGGAGGATGGCCAGTCTTCCCTGAAGACATGGCCATCTAATTAGGGTTTTATCAGCAAGAAAGGGGAGTCAGGCTGTGGGACGTGATCACAGTGCCTGCCATTCCAACGCAGGGATTTAGGATCTGTGGAGTGGGCAGCTGCACCTCATACCGACGTGTCTCTCCAGTGCTCAGGTATTTAGGGCACAGCCCGTGTAAGCCCAACTGAGCCCCGGCCCCCACTCCGACCCCTCAGAGCCACCTCAGCCCCATGAGCCCCAGACCTGTGGTATCTCGGTGCCTCCCACACCAGTGCCCCACTCCCCCGGCACAGCGGTCAGCCCCTTGTAGGTCAGAGGTCTCATGCACACTTCCTGGTCCCAGTCTTGCTTGGACGCCACCCTTTTCCACTTTGGCAGGTTTTAATAACTTTGAAGGTCAGGAGATGGTCCTCCCAGAAAGATGGACCTTTCCTGGTCCTCCCAGGAAACAGCCAGAGTGTTTTACAGCATTTCCCATGCTTTTCATGTAATGTTCAAGCTCTATATAATCTCTCTAAAATACTGCAAAGTTCTCCTTAGCAGCCTGTCGCTCTCTCTCTCTCTCTCTCTCTCTCTCTCTCTCTCTCTCTCTCTCTCTCACACACACACACACACACACACACACACACAAACACAAACACAGGTTAGGAATAACTCAAATTCTGGAATCTTTGTTTTACAACTTATCTGCCGTGCAACCTTGGGCTCATAACTTACCCACTCTGGACCTGTGTTTCTTTACTCCTAAGAAGAGGGTAAGAGTACCTTATGACCTGGGATTGCTGAGGATTAAATGAGATGATGCATGTAAAGTCACTCCTTGTCAAGACTCAGAAATTGTCAGGTGTCACATTATTGTTGCATCTCAAACTCTGAACAGCGTTTCAAACCCTACAGAGTGCCTGAACTTCATTTTATCATCTGAGATTCACAGCAGGGGAAGTGTTATGCCCCATGTTACAGGTGAGACAATTGAGGGCCAGTCAGGCCAAGTGATCCGGCCAAGGTCACGCAGGCAACTCAAAACCAGTTCTGTTATCCAGGCTCTCAAATTCCAAGCCCAGGGCCCCTCCAGGTTCAGATTGCCTCCATGACCTCCATCTGCGTGACCCAGATTGCTCAGCTACCAAAAACCTGGAAAGTGCTGTAGGAATCAAGTCTGGGCCTTTGGTCCTCACATGGCCAGGAGTAGCAAGGGCGGCTGCAAATACCCAGGAGAGGTGAGGAGGGATGCCTCTTCCAGTTCACAGCCCATGAAGAGAAAGCAGCTTCTTAAAGGACCTGAGTAAGGAGAGACCTTCCAAGAATGCAAATCTAGAATATAGAAATTAAAAAGACAGACGCATTTGACTACATAGCAATGTTCATCTTTTGTAAGGCAAAAAATGACATAAGCAAAGTTAACAGACAAACAATAAATTCGAAAAAAATATTTGTGATGCAGAGGACAAGGGGTTACCATCTATAATATACAAAGGGCTCTTACAAAGTGAAGAGAAAAGGGCAAACAACCCAAAAGAAATTATGGCAAAGGACATGAATAGGCAATTCACAAAAGAATGAAGCCAAATGGCCACAAACAAATGAAAAGATGCTCACACTCATTAGTGGTCAGGGACATGCAAATTAAACTGACAATGAGATATCACAGAGGAAAATTTAAAAGAACAAGAATGCAATTGCTGGCAGGGATTTAGGGAAAAGCTACATTCATATGTTGTTGCCGAAGATGTAAATTATTACTGTCTTTTTTAGAAGAAACCTGGCAACACCAATTAAAACTCCAGGAGTTACATGAAAATTTTGCATTTAAAAATATATATTGAGGGATTTCCCTGGTGGCGCAGTGGTTAAGAATTGCCTGCCAATGCAGGGGACATAGGTTCGAGCCCTGGTCTGGGAAGATTCCACATGCCGCGGAGCAACCAAGCCCATGTGCCACAACTACTGAGCCCGTGAGCCTAGAGCCCGTGCTCTGCAACAAGAGAAGCCACTGCAATGAGAAGCCCATGCACCGCAACGAGGAGTAGCCCCTGCTGGCCGCAACTAGAGAAAGCCCACATGCAGCAACGAAGACCCAACATAGCCAAAAATAAATAAATAAATTTTATATATATATATATATATATATCTTGATTTCCTTTGACCCAATCCTCACCCTGGAAATCTATCTAATAGAAATTAAAGTACCATATCCTAAGGGAAAATGAAAAAAGATGTTTATTGAGTTATTATTCATAATGACAAAAAAAACTCAAAAGAAAGCGTGACAGACTGACACACAGGGAAGACCTGGTTTCCCAGACTCCCTCGCACCTCAGTTGGGTCCATGTGACTGGGTTCCAGCTAGTAGATCAGAGGAAGAAGTGATGTGTGGCCATAAAGCCCATTGCACGATCTCCCCTCCCTCTCTTCCCCTCTGCGGTGACCGCCCAATTCCTGAGTCCCCGTTTGGAGACCACTATCCCAAAGGTGCCCAACCACACTGCACTGGGACAGGAACAAGAAATAAACTCTTGCTGCATTCAGGCGCTGTGATTTCACAGCTTCCTTGTGGCCACAGCACAGCCTCACTTTAATGAATACGCAGCCTGAGTGTCCATCAGTGGAAACTGACTGACTGAATGATCGTACAGCTTAGCCTAGACTACTCCTCAGCCTGCAAGGAATGAATTAGAGCTAGACCAAGGGGTTTGCACACCATTGAGGGAGAAAAGCAAAATGCAGAGAGACACACGTAATATCTTGCTTTGGTCATGTAAACAATGATGGAGAAGACCCTCTAATGGTACATGAGTACGTGTCTATGTGTGTGTGTGATATGTGCATATGTGGCTATATGAGATTGGACAGAGACCTGGTGGGATACTTCTAGCTTGCAGGCATGAATTGGGAGGGAGAGGGAGAAAAGAAAGTGAGGAAGGCCAAGCAATAAAGTAGAAAAATGCATCAACAAACATAGTTTCCATGAGTATATTTTTGCATTTATGAATGTGCAGAAGTAAACATAAAAATATTTTCATATTAGAGAATAAAGCCTATTGTCTTTAGTGCAAGAGAAAAAAAGCAAACACGTAGCTGGAGGATGCAGGGGAGAAGGGGCTGAAGCACCAGGAGTGGATGCAGAAAATTTGGTCCTTGCCTCAAATCTGATTAAACCTTTCTGTCTGGCTGAGTCTGTTCAGGACGTATCCCCCATTGAGATGTGGCTAAAAGCAAGGAGAAAGGAAGGTAGCCATCCTGGTGTGGGAGCTGCAGCCAGAGGGTGGGGGCTGCCTCCCAGTCTTATGAGAAAATGGGGACGCCTTCAGTCCGCAGCTCAACAGCTAAGCCAGCATGTTGGGGAGAATCTGCTGAACAGGAAAAAGCCTTAGAAGTCACCAGGGACAACGGCCACACTGTGTGCCCAGAGTTCAAATCCAATCCTAATCAGAGTTTGTTTGGCTTACACAGTGATGTCTAAAAAATTCAAACTGGTTGCCAACATGCTCAAACTGGCAGATTTCACACACACACACACACGCGCACGCGCGCGCGCGCACACACACACACACACACACACATTTCAGATTTATTATGTCCAGCTTATAGTTTTAAAAAAATCAGGTTATCTGGCCATACCGTGCCCACATTTCTGAATGGCTGCAGCTGGGTGGAGCTGGGGAATGGCCACCCCCTTTAGACAGGGCATGCGTTCTTCAGTTTGCTACAGTCTCCACTGCTCCCTACTGCTGCACCAGGACACTCCACCCACTGACAAGCCCCAAAGTCGCATTTGCGGGTGGGACCTCACCTCTCCATCGGCCCCTTTCCCACACACTCCGACAAAGTGAAAATCGTACCCTGTGGGTTTTGGTAGAAGACAGACACACCTGGATCCTGGCTTTACCCCTTAGTATCTGCAATCCCTTCACACTGCATCAACTCAGCTAAGCTGGGACCACATTGTCCCAGGACCTCCTTGCTGTTCTGAGGTAGTGTTGGCCAAAACAGACCTTATGTGTGAGATCTGGAAGGCGGAAATGAAGCAGCAACCGTATTTTTTATGCTCTGAAGGTCATGCAGGGTCCCAGGCCCCGCGGTGGCTTGCCCATGCTGCCAGCGATCTGCTGGCCATCCTCACTGGCAGGGGCAGCCCCTGGCTTCTCCAGCTCCTTCCAGATCTCCCTCGGCACCTTCCAGTCCTGGGCCAGATGTGTGTACAGCTCCATGGTGAAGCACACCAGCTTCTCCTACAGGTCACTCTCAGCACCCAGGTTGGAAAAGGTGAGAGACAGATGCTACTTCTAATTTGTCCTTGCTCTCATCCACATCCACCTTTCCTTCCCAGGCATCAGTCAGACTGACTTTAGGCTCAACTCCAGACACAGAGGTAACAGCCTGAACAATCACATAAAGTATAACGCCCGTAATAAATGCATTTTCTGTATTACTTACAGAGGTTCTGTTTCCCTGATCAAACCCTGACACGTCTGTGTGATCTTAGATAAGTTACTTAACCTCTCTGAGCCTCACATCCCTCATCTTAAAATGCTAATGATAACAGTATGATGAACGCCCATGATAGCCCTATAATCTCATATGATTATGGTGAGGACAAGATGGGAAATGTATGTAAAGTGCTTAGCAAATGCTCCACAAGTGCCACGTATTATAAAACGGCAGTGTTTTTAAGTGGGAGCTGCGCATTTATCTATATAACATCAGGAAAGAAAGAAACTAACTGAAGATACCTAGTTTGATCCTTTGTCATCTAAATTAACAATACTTCTTCCTCACTCTGCAATATTTTAAACTCTCCCCAAATGTGTGTGTGTGTGTGTGTGTGTGTGTGTGTGTGCATGAGTGTATGTGCATGTAGAATGGGAAATTTGAAAATTCTAAAATAGTTCTTTCATTTAAATTTAGTACAGACCACCTCTCTTAGACTGCATCCCAGGCATCAGGTGAAGAAATGAAGGTTTATGTGTGGGAGATCACCAGGAGTCCTCCTGGGGTCCCTACCCCAAGGGTGAGGGAATCTGGGTTGGGCAAAGGGAGAAGTGGGCTGCGATCCAGCTCAAACAGAGGCCTCTGGCAACCCCGCAGAAGGCTTTGGATTCCCCAAGTCCCCTCAGAGTCGCCCCAAACTAAGGCAGGGTCTAGGCTTTGTCCTGCACCCAGGCCACTCATCAAATACGGACCACATTCATCTAGAGAGGTGGCATAAGCATAGACAGGGGTGCTCCTCCTGCCCAGGGGAAGGACTCACCTGAGCCATTAACCACCAGCCTTCCACAGCTGAGGGAATGAGCCAGCGTCCTACGGGGGCAGCCTGGGTCGCATACCACAGCAACCGCTACGCCCCCCGAAGTTTTTTTAATCTGCTTACAATCGAGCAAGATTAAGGGCTAGCTGTTTATGAAGTCAGATTCACTCAATATAACATCTGTCTTGTTTACTCTGTCTCCTACTGCCTGTCAAAGAGACACCTTGAAAACTCTGTGTCCTGAACGGGAGGCTCTGGGCTGTGGAGGGAACCTCAGAGAGGCAGGTCCACTGTGAAACATTGTGAATTTCGCATTGATTGCTGGGGTCCAGAATCACCCAGATGGGGCCCCGCGCTTGAGGACCGCAGACAGTGTGGGACACAGACACCGCCTGACCATCTAAGCTGGGCAGACGGCACACGTGCCAGGGCAGAAGGTTGAGCAGGTGACCTTTCCTCTTGAGTGGAGGGCCATGAGGGCACTGGCTTTGCTTAATTTGCTGCTCTATCCCCTGTGCTTGAGTAGGTGCTCAAAATGTAACTGTTGAATGAATGAAAGAATCACTGGATTCAGACTTGAGCTGCTTTTAAAGGCCTGCTCCTCTATTCAAGAAGTGTACAGATGAAAGACAAAACTGGTACAACCAGCATTTTCTCTGCTGAAAATGGGAATGTCCCTGCTCGTTCTGATTGCACCCTTCTGCCCACGTTTCCCCCAAGTCCAGGAACATGCTCCTTCTCTCCCTCCCACACGGCTGAGTTCCACTTCCTGCAGGAAGTCTTCCCTGACTCCATGACCCCACACACACACATGCAAACCCCTGCACACTCTCTCCCCCAAAGACCAATTGTGGGCCTTGGAGGTCAGGGCAGAGCGATTGGAAGGAAAGGCTCAGAGTCGCAGCTCCTTCCTTCCCACCTCCATCTCAACAGGTGTCCACCCTCCTCCAGGTCGCCACAAGCCCAGGAATGGTGTTCTCCCCAGATGGGTTAGATCAGTCTAACCAGCCATGGTGAGCCCATCCCCCATCCTTCTCAGGATCCACCTGGGATGCAATTCTGGCCAATGAGGCCTGAGGGAAAATGGGCTGGTGATTTTATGAAAAGTTTCCTCGCTGATGAAATGTGTACAGGAAGAGAGTCTCCTTTAGGGACCACATATTGTCACATTTGGAAGGGACCCAGGAGCTGCTCCCCGCGCATATGAGAGCAGCCAGCCTGAGCTTGCAGACAGAGTAGGCTCTGAGTTAATCGATGCTCTTGTAATGGACAGCACTGGTCTCTGCTAGGCCCCCTCGGGGGCCTTCCACCTTTCTGTGCAGCGGTTCCCAACTTCTGGCTTCTGCGTGCTTTGCTTTTGATGGCCCGTACCCACAATCCTTCAGAGGCCTGTCTTTGGACTACTGGAGTCATTTGCTTGCAGAGGAAGAAAGTCAGAGTCCGTGGTTAGGGATGAGCCTTCTCTGTCCTGCTGGACATGGCCAGAGAAGCCTGCGGCTGCTCTTGTCACGAGCAGTCACTTTACAATCATCTGGCTTTGCGAGTGGCAATGGTAGAAAGACAGAATGATACCATCCAGCTGCTGATTATCATGCCCAAAGCCCACCTTACCTCTAGACCCCCGGTGGGGGGGTGAAATAATAAAACTCCTGGCTCTTTAAGCCACTTGGATGTGGGGTTTCTGTGCTGTGCAGTCAGAAGCATTCTAAGTCATCTAAAGGCCATGCTCTTGTTAGTGTGACCACTACACACACACACACACACACACACACACACACACACACACACACACCCCCTATGTATGTATACTCAGGAATGTGCACACAACTGCAAGATCACTTTTCAAAAACCCAACAGCTTCAAAATTAATTTGAAGGAAAATGGTGCAGCCACTGTGGAAGACAGTAGGGCAGTTTCTCAAAAACTTAAACACAGAATTACCATATGATCCAGCAATTCCACCTCGGGACATATACCCAAAAGAAGTGAAAGCAGGGATTCACACATATTTGTACACCAATGTTTATAGCAGCATAATTCACAATAGCTAAAAGGTAGAAACCACCCAAATGTCCATCGATGAATGAATGGATAAACAAAACACGGTATGTACATCCGGTAGAATTAGTCTTAGAAAGGAAGGAGATTTTGACACACCCTATAACACGGATGAGCCTTGAAGCCTTTATACTAAGTGAAATAAGCTAGTCAATTTCAGGATGAATATTGTCTGATTCCACTTATGTGAGGTACATATAATAGTTACATTCATAGAGACAACAAGTAGAATGGTGGTTTCCAGAGGCTGGGAGGGAGGGGAAAGAGGATAGTGTTTAGTGAGTATGGAGTTCCAGTTTGGGAAGATAAAAATGTTGTGGAGATGGACGATGGTGATCGTTGCACGGCAAGGTGAATGTACTTAATATTGAACTACATACTTTAAAAAGGTTAAGATGGTAAATTTTATGTTATGTATATTTTACCACAATTTTTTTTTTTTTTTTTTTTTTTTTGCGGTACACGGGCCTCTCACTGTTGCGGCCTCTCCCGTTGCGGAGCACAGGCTCCGGACGCGCAGGCTCAGTGGCCATGGCTCACGGGCCTAGCCACTCTGTGGCATGTGGGATCTTCCCGGACTGGGGCACGAACCTGCGTCCCCTGCATCAGCAGGTGGACTCTCAACCACTGCACCACCAGAGAAGCCCTTACCACAATTTTTT
Source organism: Lagenorhynchus albirostris (assembly GCF_949774975.1). Classification (NCBI taxonomy): domain Eukaryota; kingdom Metazoa; phylum Chordata; class Mammalia; order Artiodactyla; family Delphinidae; genus Lagenorhynchus; species Lagenorhynchus albirostris. The sequence goes on along the minus strand of NC_083113.1, from coordinate 27,320,573 downwards.
TAAAAAGATTTGAAAACATAAAATTTAAAAATCCCCTTCACAATAACAACAACACACAAGGCACCTCGGAATAAACCCAATCAGAACTTCACAGGACTCTGGAGAAAACCATAAAACTTTACTACTGAGGAGATGTAAAGGTTGATTTTTTTTTTTTTTTAAATAAGAGATTTTTTTTTAAATTTTTATTGGGGTATAGTTGTTCTACAATGCTGTGTTAGTTCCTACTGTACAGTGAAGTGAATCAGCCATATGTATACATATGTCCCCTCTTTTTTGGATTTCCTTCCGTTTAGGTCACCACAGAGCACTAAGTAGAGTTCCCTGTGCTATACAGCAGGTTCTCATTAGTTATCTATTTTATACATAGTAGTGTATATATGTCGATCCCAATCTCCCAATTCATCCCACCCCCACAACCCGTACGTGTTGGTCTTAAGTGGAGATATACCATGTTCATGGAGGAAAAGAAGCAATGTATTAAAGAGGTCAAATCTTCCCAAATTAATCTATAACATAATGCAATTCCAAAAAAGACCCCAACAGCATTTTTCATGGAACTCGATAAGCTGATTCTAAAAATCCTGTGGAGGAAGGACTATAATACAAGAATAGCATACACTCAGAAAAGTGCACAAATTAGAAGTGTACAGCTCAATGAAGTTTTACAAAGTGAAACACACCATTTCACCAAGACTTAGATCAAGAAACAGAATATTGCCCCAGAAGACCTCCTTGTACTCCCCTGCAGTCACTACCACCTTTAAGGCCTCTATCTTAATCAATTAGCTTTGCCTGGTTTTGAAGTCCCTTCACCTGGGATCGTACCTTATGTACTCTTTTATATCTGGTCGCTTTCACTCAACATCATGATTATGCAATTCATCCATGTTGTTGCCTGAGTTGTCAATCATTTATTCTCATTTCTGTGTAATATCCCGATGCACAACTAACTCACCATCTATTTAGCTATTCTACTATTCACAAACATTTGGGTAGTTTCCAGCTTGGAGACACTGCAAATAGCATTCTGCTACTTGTCTTTTGATCCACATTTATGCACAAACTTGTTGAGCATATTCCTAAGAGTGGAACTACTGGGTCATCAAGAAAGTTTTAAAAGAACAGAGGATGTTTGTGGGTGCAGTGGGAATGAGGCAGTCTTGCCCTACTGGATATCAAAATGAATTATAAAGCTATAATAATTAAAAGGCACACGTTAACACATCCCCAGATCTACACACACACACACACACACACACACACACACACACACACACGAGCAAACACAGGCACACACATGGAACTCATGCACACATATACAACCACACACAGGCGTACTCTCCCACCCCGCATACTCCACGAGTCAGCACAGACAGCTCATGGCCGGACTTCCCAGACCAGATAACTGAGTGTCGCGGTCCCTTTCAAGTGGTATCAGAGCACAGGCCTGCAAGTATCCAGGAGACGGCTGATGGAGAAGGGGAAGAAGAGAGAGAGCCCCCCCGCCACCCGCCCACTGGCTTTAAAGAGAGAACAAAGTGAGCGGGATCAGAGGGTGCAAGGTGATGGCAGCGACGCTGAAGCCATTTATCACTGCCAGATGTGTGAAGGGTCAGGCCGCAGGGCACGCTGGAAGTGCCAGCAGGGGTGCCTGGACCCCAGACACAGCGAGAAATAACCTGCCCAGTGGGCAAGAGACCAAGGAAGGGCTGCCAGGACCCTCTTCTTAACGAAATGATAATGCGCTTTCTTTTCTGCCCAAACCAGAAGGGGCTGGGGGCCAGCACAGAGGCAGCGGCAGCTTAATAAAGGGCTGTCAGTCAAAGCTCTAAAAATACCCTCCTGCTGCCAGCAGGCTCACTCCTGCGCCTGCCTGGGCTTCCTGCTGCCTGAACGGTCCCTTGGTGACACAAAAGGACAAATGTTTGCCCAGAGAGGTCTGGTGTCAGGAACACACATGGTCCCTCCGTGGCTGGAATCTGTCCTCTCCCCTACCGCACCCCTCCAGGACGCTCAGACAGGCACACCCTGGGCCAGGAAGAGGGTCCTGAGGCTCCTGGGGCCAAGGCATACTTCCACCCCGGGCTTCTCCATCCTCTGGAAAGGCATGAACATCAGATACCTCTCCTTGCAGGTGGCTTCCAAACCGGCAAAGAGCCAAGCTTCACAAGGGATCCCAGAGACTCCCAGTCAGATGGGGGAGACGCCACTAGCTTCAGGCAAGCTCCTGGTCCGGCTTCTGCTGAGTTCCCAGTTTGGTGGGGGAGGCCCTACACCTGTGCTTGGAGAGATCCCAGTCTGTTGAGGGAAGCACGGCCACCGCCCCAGACTCGCTTCTGGTCTAACGGAGAAGGCTCAGCTCTTGCCTTGAGGAACTCCCAGTGTGATGAGGGAGGAAAAACTTCCCAAAGACAAGTTCCCACACAGTGACAATAACAGACTTCTAGCCAAAACGCCCTTTAGTCCAGTGCCCCTCAAACTTTAATGCAAGTCCAATTCACTGGGAATCTTTTTTTTTTTTTTGTAATTTTATTTATTTTTGGCTGCGTTGGGTTTTCATTGCTGCAGGCGGGCTTTCTCTAGTTGCGGCGAGCGGAGGCTTCTTCGTTGCGATGTGCAGGCTTCTCATTGCGGTGGCTTCTCTTGTTGCATAGCACCGGCTCTGGGGTGTACAGGCTTCAGTAGTTGGGACACGCAGCTCAGTAGTTGTGGCTCACGGGCTCTAAAGCGCAGGCTCAGTAGTTGTGGCGCACGTGCTTAGTTGCAGCATGTGGGATCTTCCGGACCAGGGCTCGAGCCCCTGTCCCCTGCATTGGCAGGCGGATTCTTGACCACTGTGCCGACAGGGATGTCCCCACTGGGAATCTTTTAAAATACAAATTTCATTCTGTATATTCTGGGGCAGGCCTGAGATTCTGCATTTCTAACAAGATCCCCGGTGATGCTGGTGCTGCCGGTGCCTGAGTAGCAAGATGAGATGTATGGTGGGTGTAGATAACTAAATTCTATTGGCTGTTCTGCTGACTGAAACAGCCCTGAGCTGGGTCTACCTGGGAGGGCTCCTTGGAGGAAGTACGGTAGAATCTGATGGGCAGAGGGAGAACTCTGGAGAACTGGCCCTAAGTCCAAATCTGGGCTCCGGCATTTATTAGCTGTGTGGCTTTGGGCAAGTTTCTTGACTTCTCTGAAATTAGGACAACAGTGGCCATGCCCACCTCACAGGGTGGTGTGAACAGATGGAGCAGTAGCCCAGGCCTGGCACACACCTGGCACATGGCAGGGGCTCAAGACATTCCAGCCACTGCCTTTATAATCAATTAACCACTGTGCCTACGGCCGGGAGGGCCAAGCCTCAAGACAGAACTGGAAGGGCGCTGCTCCTAAAGGCAGGGATGCAGAGAGGCCCTGGTGGATGTCAGGTGGCCACAGAGGTGCCGGGCAAGTCCTTGACCTTCCCGAGCATCAGTTTTCTCGCCTGTAAAATGGGGATCATAGCATGGCCTGTCTCTGCAGATGTAGTGAACGGTCAGGATATCCTACACGCACAGCCGGGGAGCACAGCGCCTGGCACACAGTAGGCGCTCGATAAAGCGCTCTCCAGGGGTGGCGGTGGGGGACAGCGGTGCCGGTGCCGGTGCCGGGACCCCAGCTGGCCTGGAGCCTGGCTGAGCGCAGGAAGCCCGCGGCCCGCTCTGGCCCCCCACCCCACCCCCACCCGCCCCACCCCCACCCGGAGGCCGCCTTTGAGCCCTGCGCTGCGCTTTGAAGTCCCAGATGGGCCTGGAGGAAAGAGGATCCCCGCGCCCAGCCCCCAGCCCGCACCTGGATAAACACGCGCCGCCAGCCCCGCCGCCAGCCCCGGACCGACGGCCTGGCGGCAGGGACGGCCAGGCGGCCGGAGCGGCCCGTCCGCGGCTCACTTCAAAGCGCCAGCGGCAGCCAGCGGGAGGGGGCCCTAATCAGGCCCGGCTGCCGCCGCCTGGGCGCAGAGCCCTGCCCCGCCGGCCCGCGCCGCCCCCGCCATCTGCTCCGCGTTAGAGCGCGCACCGATGGGGGCAGGGGCGGCGAGGATTGAATGGCACAGTCACTGGCTGTCCGAATTGGGAGGCCACGGCAGTCATCTCCCCCGGCTAATTCCATTACATCACCACTTCATTAATTCATTCGTTAACTCAGCAAATATGTACTGAGTGCCAGGTAGGTGCCAGGCACTGACCGTGCTGGATGAGGGAAATACAGTTGTTTCCTTCATTCATTCTTTGACAAATATTTGTTGAACTCCCACATACTAACAGACCTTGGGTATACAATCCTTTCATTCATACAATACATTTTTGAGTGTCTATTATGTGCTACATGCTGTCCCCAACTTCATCTCCGCCCAGCCACCTTCTAACTACTCAAAAGCTCCTCCTTGCTGTCTCTCCCACCTCCATGCTTTCAGCACTTGTTCTCTCTGCCTAGAATGCCCTCCTCTGCCCTAAACAAACTCCTGCTCATCCTGCAAGAGCCCAGTTTAAAAGTTTCCTCCTGGACTTCCCTGGTGGCACAGTGGTTAAGAATCCACCTGCCAATGCAGGGGACACGGGTTTGAACCCTGGTCTGGGAAGATCCCACATGCCACAGAACAGCCAAGCCTGTGTGCCACAACTACTGAGTCTGTGCTCTAGAGCCCGGGAGCCACAACTACTGAAGCCCACGCATCCTAGAGCCCGTGCTCCGCAACAAGAGAAGCCACCGCAATGAGAAGCCCACGCACCGCAACAAAGAGTAGACCCTGCTCACCACAACTAGAGAAAGCCTGCGCGCAGCAACGAAGACCCAACACAGCCATAAATAAAATTTCCTCCTTTGTGAAGCCTTCTCCCCTCTGGTAGTCCCCATCCTAAGTCCACACAGTGTCCCCCTCCTGCTAGAGAACATTTGGCCTTGAATGACAGTGATTTATTCCTTTGCAGGGTCTGCGTGCCCCCCACGGACTGACAGCTCCCACCTGGGCCCAACCAGGTTGTGTGGCTCTATAACCTCTCTGTGCCTCAGTTTTCTCATTTAGAATCAAGAAAGGACAGGATGCCCCCTTGCAGGGTTGTGGGAAATAGGTGGGTCAAACACAAGGCCAGGCTAGGTGGGGCAAGAGCCTGGTAAAAGGCAGCAATGGTTTCCTGGTCCTGTCTACAGCCCTCTGGCTCTAGGAATCAAAGCTTGGTTCACACACCTCCTCCAGGAAGCCTTCCTGACCTCCTGAGAACAGGCCTCCTCTCCCTGTGTTGAGTCCCTGCCAGTCTAACTCAGCCTACTGACCACTGGGGCCTGCCAGGCCTGTATCCTGGGCCCCGTGCTCCAGAGTGCAGGGAGCTAGCCCTGTGTCTGTCTTTCCTCCCCCTGCAGTGCCTGGCACATTACTCAGCACACCCTGGATCAGGCAGGCTAGGGTCCCTCTCAGGCTCTTGCTCAGGCTGGTGGGGAGCTTGGGCTGAGCAGGCCACTTGAGTACTGGGCTATAGTCCCCAGGGGTGCAAGCAGGAGCTTCACCCACGGGAGGGGTGGGGAGACACAGGCTGCCTTCCCATGCCAACCTGTGGGCTGCTGGGAGCCCAGGAGCTGAGGATAAACAGCTCTTTGGCTTTGAGAACCACTGAGGACTCTCCTGGAACCCAGGAGAGCCATAAAGAGGCAGCCCCTGGGATAGAGGCTGAGATGCCTGTCCAGGAGTCCAGCAGGCCAGAGCCACCAGGGTTGCCTGGTGAAAGAGGCTGGTTACCCAGAGACACTGGCTGCCAGACAGACAGACAGACAGGGAAAGCACTAGACCCCTGGGGTCATGGCCTTCCCAGGCTCTCAGGTCCCCTCTCCCTTCCTCTCTATCCTCTGCTTCCTGCAGAGCTCACAGTCTCTGTCCCTGATGTGGCCTCTGTGTCTCTTTCCGTCCATCGATCACCTGTGGGGCATTGAGAAAGAACTTGGAAGATGAGGTACTTGGAAAAGTCCCAAGCACAGGGCCTGCAGACAATAAACGTGTGTGGCTTTTTGGGGGGAAGGGGAGTGATGTTTGTTTTTAAGCCACAGACTTGTGACAAAAGACCTGGGTTTAAGTCCTGACTCAGCCACTCCCTCACTGGAGGAGGTGGAGGGGTCCCCCTGAGAACTTCAGCGAGGGCATCGGGGAAGGCAGTCGAGGCAGCTAGTCCACCTGGCGGGCCCCTGAAGCAGAGCGCGTGCCTTCCCACCACTTTCTCCAAGTGCACGCTGCATTCTCGCTCCCCAGGCTGAGTTGGTGTCCATGCAAGATGGAGCAGAGCTTCACGCCGGGCCTTCTCCTGCCGCGTGGGCTTCCTGTGGGTGCAGCCGTTTTAGGTCTGCCACCTCAGGAGCAGACCCCGAGGTAAGGATTCAGGCGCACGTGTTGTGCTCAGGAAGTGCTCCCAGGGGGACTGGCGAGAGTATGGCGGGGAGCAGGGTGGGGAAGGACAGGACTAAGCATGTTGTGATCTCAGGCGAAGCCCCGCAGCGGGCAACTTCAACCTGATCTCGCAGGGGGCTCTGGAGGGTGAACTCCACCTTGGAATCGCCCAGCCGGGGCAAGGGAGCTTTCATACACCGCTCCTGGTGGGGCGTGTTAATGCCCAGTCTCTTTAGACTCTCCACGGTGCAGACAAAATGAGCTGCAAGGCCCTAGGGGTCCTCCAAAGAAGAGCCCAGGTGCTGGCCCTTGACGGCACGCGTAAGTGGGGTGAGGTGCTCAGAAATGATAACAAGGGACCCGGGGGTTGTCCACCAATCCAAGACCTCCTTTGGCCCTGCCCCTTCGAATACCTCCTGCGAAAAAGCCTCTGGGGGCAACCTCAGGGCATGGCAGGCATGAAGAGCTCCCCAGATGCTCAGGGGAGATCCAAAAGTTCTGAAGGACCTGTGGCTCATGGGCCGGGTACCTAGTGCTGTTGAGCTGGGGGCCTTGGCACATGTGACCTGAAGGCCACAAAAAGTCACGATGTGACCAAGCTACTGCCCAATTGAAAAAGGCTCCCTCTCAAGTCAGGGGAGGCCAGGGTTTGAGAGCCCGAGAGTATCACAAAATCTGGCACCCCATTTACCGCGGTGTGTGCTTGGGCAAGTTGTTTTACCTCTCTGAGCCTCAGCTTCCTCAGCAATAGAATGGGGATAATCATACCAAATGGCTCACTTACAATGAGCCAGACACAGTGCCAAGCTAGTATTAGACTGCTGGGCTTCCCAGGTCCTGACAGCTCATTTTTCACAGGCAGTGAGGCCTGTACAACCTTACCAACCAACCCCCTATCTTGAAGTCCATTTACATCACCAGTATTTAAAAAGAAAACTACTCCCAACAATCCTTAGGCTAATTAACACTTCCTTGATGTTGATTTTGATAACGGTATTTGAAGGTATGGATTCCTGATGAGGACCCTTCATATATTACTTAACCACCCCCGGCAGGGGCACCATGTGCAAATGCACAGGTTGTACACTGCACAATTCCAGGAAGTAACATGAAAAAACCACAGTATGAACGGCACCCCCTGGAACTCCCTGAGCGCTAGACCGGCTCAACCCGCTCCCTGCAGCCTTGAACCCAACAGTGTGGATTCCTGATTTAGGTAGTTCTGGTGTTAACCTCCACCTCTACGATGCAGAGTCAGTTTGCGTGCACATTCACCGCGTGATTAACAGCGAAGCATTTTTAAGGTAATCACAGAGGCAGTAAGACCAGCACTTACCCCATGCCTGGCACATGCTAACTCAGTAAACCGGATTATTATTTTGGTCCTGCCTCCAGCATTTTTCTGCCCAAGCACTAGCACTAGAGTGAACTTTGGCTTTCAGAGTCCCAGCTCCGGCTTTGGAGACCCTTCTAGGAGATCCCAGCAGGCTAGGAACTCCTACCCTGGCCCCTGGCTCCCACCCACTAAGTCTCTGCTGCCATTGAGAGGGCCCCCCAGAAGCCAGTCCCTTCCCCTAGGGAGATAAAAGGTTGGACCGAGATGTCCCTTCTCTTCTCAGGGTTCAAAGCTACCGCCAGCCCCCACGTGGCCAGCTTGATTTGTTTCTTATCTTTAATTTTTTTTTAATCGAGCAGATCCCCTCCGGTTACTTTTTCCACAGCATCTTACAGCATCTTTGGAGCCGGCAACAAAAGCATTCTTTTTGGAGCCGGCGGGGGGCCAGGGCAGAGCCACTTCAAAGGGAATGCAAAGCGGCAGCCATGTCCCTGTCATTGTCTTCCCCTGCGTGTCTGCCCCCCATTGTCCTGAGGCCGCCCTGAATAGGCAGGCACAAAGGCCACCGTTCAAAGTGGGCACCCCATGCTCCATCAGAAGGCCAGCCTTTGCCTCTGCTCTGTTCCCTTCATCCTCACACACACAGGTTTCCAGCTCGGGAGGGGAACTGGCCTTGAAGAAGGCTCCCTCCCCGCCCCCCGCTCTGTCTCTCTGTCTGTCTCTCTCTCTCTTCCTCTCTCTCCTCCTGAGCCAAAACTTATGATTATGTTTTGAGGTAGCCCCTGATTGGCAACCTTTCCCTCTTACTTTTTCTACAGAACAGGGGCGATTCACCCCATGCTGCAGATCTGCCTTAGGACTGCTGGAGCTTTCTTGTGGGGTGGGAACCTGGGTGGGACTGTTCTCCCCTCTGCGAGGGAGGGAAAGGGACAAATGCCACTCCCGGCACCAGGGGGTCTGAGGCCTGCTGAGCTGAATGGGAATTTAGAAATAGATTATCCAACCTCAGTATTATAGAAGAGGAAACTGAGGCCCTGAGATGGGAAGCAACTTGTCTATTACTATCCTCATTTGAGGGAGAAGGAAACAGAGGCTCAGAGAGGTTAAGCAACTTGCCTAGAGTCACACAGCTGCTTCGTGGCAGAGTTGGGGTTTGAACCCAGCTCTGCCAGACTCAGTGGGACATTGAACGTTTGTCCTGTGGTCCTGTGGTTCTCTTCGTAGGCACACTGTGTGCGGTGTCTTGGAGCAGTGGCTGGGATCAGGTCCTTGGGGAGATGAGGGGGAGGGTGAAATAATCACAGTGAGTCTGGATTCAGGGACTTACTGATGTCCTCAGCCCTGAGCTGGGAAGGCCGAGGGAAGGGGAGCATGCAGGGCAGACTCCATCCTCAGAAGTTTCCAGGGCCCACAGGAAAGGTAAGAGATGCTTGTGGGGAGGCAGCCTGGCCACAGGACAAAGATGGGGTCCCTAGAGTCAGCCAGAACCTGGGTTCAAATCCCGGCTCTGTTGCTGAGCTGTGTGACCTTGAGCTTTTACCTGCAAGATGGGGGCAGTGCTGTCCACCTTGCAGGGAAAGGGTCTCGGGCAGCACCCAGCACACAGTAGGTGCTCAAAGAGGGCTGTAGTTGTCACTGTTTTGTAAAAATCAAGAAATATGGACAAGGGAGTGCGAGGTCTATTTGAGGCCTGAGTGTAAGCTCTGTGGAACAAGGGGAGCAGTTAGAGGGGCTGCTGGATGGAGGGCAGGACACAGAGACTGGGACACAGGATCGCGTGTAAAAGGAGGCAGGGAGGCGGCGATGCGGGGCTAAGCACACCTGGTCTTGGGGTTGCCTTTCGGGACTATTCCAGAAAGAACCCAGCCCTACAGGAGAGATGGGGCAGGGATGAGAGGAGGCCTGCAGGCTGCCAAGGGGCCTGGGCTGGCCTCACTTGGCCTGGACGCTAGGCCTAGCTCAGCGCACTGACGTGCTGCATGACCCAGGGGAGAGGGAAGTCCCCTCTGATGCTCAGCTCCCCCAACCTGTGAAATGAGGGCGATGATCTAGTTTTGGTGGGAGACTTGCTCCTGTGCTCCAGAAAGGTGGGGCAAGGGCAGTAGAGGGCCTGCCCAGGGGACAGGGCTCCAGGCTCCCAGCCCCAGCTGCACCCAGCGCAGCCCCTCTGAGCCGGCACAGATTGGGCCTTGGAACACAGGTGAGGTGGCTTTTAAAATCCAAGCCCAAAAAACTGCCGCAGACTTGATTGAACATGAAGGTACCGAGCACCGACTGAGGGCCAGATTTTAGTGAAGATGAACAAGAAGCAGTCCCTGCCCTCAAGGGGCTTACAGTCAGGTGTGACGACAAACACAGAGAGGAACTTGCAGGGAATTGGAGTGACAGAGGTTTCTCCGGAGCTGGAAAGATCCGGGGCTACAAACCCAAGCTTCGGGAGCCTTAGGTGTATTGAGCTGATACCTCTCTCCCTCTTTTCCTCTGCACACGCGCGCGCGCACGCGCGCACACACACACACACACACACACACACACACGGCCTGAAGCAATCCCTAAGATGCCCAAAAGCCCCAAAACCCACTCACATCCACTTGCCTGTGGTTGGAACCCATAGACGCAGAGATGGGAAAGTCCGTACTTGGCACCAACCAGGGTTATTTCTCTGGCACTCTTACCAAGTTCTGCAGGCCAAAAAAATCAGTAAAAATATTAAAACCAGCAAATGTTTATTGAGCAATTCCAGTGTGCCTGGCACTATACTAGACACCATCTATTTACCATTTCACCCTCCTGTCAACCCTAGGAGATGTGGACAGGTATTGTGGCCACGTCCCAAATGAGAAAACGGACATTAAAGTGACTCTGCCTGGGTCAGGTTGCACCCAGGCAGCCTTGCTCACTGGCTGAGCTCTAACCACTGCACATTATGCCATTTGGGCCAGGCCAGCTTTCTGGAGGAGACAGGACACAGCTAATTAATTTAATAGGTGCACAGAAAGAAACTGAAACTTAGAATGAGCTTCCCTGGGCTTCCCTGGGTTTCCCTGGGCTTCCCTGGTGGCGCAGTGGTTGAGAGTCCGCCTGCCGATGCAGGGGACACGGGTTCGTGCCCCGGTCTGGGAAGATCCCACGTGCCGCAGAGCGGCTGGGCCCGTGAGCCATGGCCGCTGAGCCTGCGCGTCCGGAGCCTGTGCTCCGCAACGGGAGAGGCCACAACAGTGAGAGGCCTGCGTACTGCAAAAAAAATTAAAAAAAGAATGAGCTTCCCTTACTTTTGCTCCATGACCTCCTGACTATGGGGTCAGTTCTTGATGGGAATTCCATCTCAGTGTTAAGACACACAACTCCGCTTAATCTCATTCCCCAAGACACATCAGCCTAATGAAATCTTCTCTTTCTATAAATTAACATGTCGAGGAAACAGCTGAGAGTAAATAGCGTTGCAGTGTCTTCTGTTTAGACGCCATTGACTTTCAAATCAGCTTGCTTCTCCAGCCCCCATGGCAGAAACAGAGTCAAAATGCAAATGCAGCATAAACGACTCTATAATAAATGCTCATTCAACATTTATTCTTTCTCAAATCATCTCTTAAAGCCCTTTCATGCTAATGTCTAGGAGATGTGACATCAGAAAAAGTGCTTTGACACGCTAAGGGGCTCCAAGATTAACAAAAAAAAGAAAGGACAAGATAAAGCTTTTGGAAGACCTATTTCAGAGGAATTATTCCTGCCTTTGAAAGTGTTCCAAGGTTGCTGCACATTTCAGCTTGTTGGCATACATGTAAATGAAGTGCTACAAAAGTCCTCGGCTAAATTCCACTTGAATGAAAGCTCCCCGCCGCCGGCACAGTGACAGGGAGGGTGGCCAGACTTCAGGATGAGCCCTGAAGGGGGCTGGAGGGGGCTCTCTTGCCCTGAAGGCAGAAGGATGGCAGGCTCTAGCCCAAGCCGTGGATAAAAATGTCAGGGTCCAGCTGAGTTGGCATGGCCAGTTCCTGACTGCCTCGTTGAGGAAGCCACATCTGCGTCTCTTATCAAACAAACGATCCAACCCACCAGGCTTGCCTCTCCCTTGTGTTTCTTGAGTGACTTCTGTAACCAATCCGGGCTGCTCTTAAATGGAGATAAAAAGAGAGCCCACTTAGAGAGGAGGCAGTGGCATAACTCACCAGGAGTGCTCTGTGGAGTGTCTGACACTTAGTAAGAGCTCAAGGAATTGTTTGTGGTTGATGTCATTACGCTGACTTGTAAAGCCCTGCCGAAGGACACGTTGGAGGCAGAAGAAAGAGAAAAGAGCAGGGAAGGAGAAGTAGGAGTGTCACCGACAAAGTCACCAAGACCCAGAGAGGCTCCGTGACTGTTCCAGGGTCCCCCAGAGCGATGGGGTCACAGCCAAGTCTGCCATGTGGTCTGTCTTGCTGCCCCTCCCCCAAGCCCAGCTTAGGCCCACCCTTCCAGCACAGCCCTCACACTTGCTGAATCTCATCTCCTAGAGTCACAGCGTCTTCTAAGCAGTCCCACTGAGGATTAGACTTTGAATTAAGGGCCTGTGTGACAATCCTGGACACCACATTTCAGAGCAAGCTGGATGCGCTGCGAACATCATTCTTCATTACTGGGGTATCTTAGAGTTTCCTGGAGTGGAAGGGAAGGAATTTTCACTGAGCATTGGCTTTAGGCTGAATTGTGTCCCCCAAATTCATATGCTCAAGCCTTAACCCCCAGGACCTCAGATTGGGACTGTATTTGGAGACAGGGCCTTCAAAGGGGTGATTAAGTAAAAATGAGGTCATTAGGGTGGGCCCTAATCCATGTGACAGTGTTCGTATAAGAGGGCTATTTGGACACAAACATATGCAGAGGGAAGCCATGTGAAGATGCAGGGAGAAAGCAGCCGTCTGTAAGCCCAGGAGAGAGGCCTCAGGAGAAACCAACCCTGCTCATCTCAGACTTCCAGCCTCCAGAACCGTGAGAGAATAAAGTTCTGTTGTTTAAGCACCCAGTCTGTGGTCCTTGGTATGACAGCCCTAGTAGACTTGTATAGCATCTTCGAAACAGGTTGTATCGTTAATGTAGGCAACAGCCCATCGATATTGATATTTACTCTCATTTTAAATACTTCTACATTATTCCAGGTAGACAAACTGCTCTAACCATCCAGAAATGTCAGTGGCTTACCACAGAAAAAGTGTATTTCCTACTCACAGGGTAGCCCATGGGGCCGTCTGTGGGTGGGGTCCCCCTGTGCAGCTCTCCTTCCGTGGTGACGGGGGCCAGCCAGGCTCCTCCCGTCTTTAGTGGCAGATGGAGAAAGACGAGGAAGGATCATGCCTGGGAGGGCTTAGGGAGAAGCTTGCAGTGGGGGCATCACCTCTGCCCACAGACTGGAACTCAGTCCCACAGGTGGCCCTAACCACCCAGGAGGCAAGGAAGTGTGGGCGAGCTGAGTTCCCAGGAGGTAAAAGGGAACCATTTAGACCAACTAGCAAGTCTCTGTTTCAAGGAAAACAGATTGAGAGATTAAGTGACCTGTCAGAAGAAACAGAGCAAGTTGGCTACAGAGCGAGCCCCAGGACCTGCTCATCGGAGACCTCATCACCTTCACCACCGCCATCCTCAGATCCTCAGCAATAACAACAGGCTTTTACTGAGCACGTACTATGTGCTGGATGCTGTTTGGGCACCGAGACTCAGCGCTGTGTAAGACTCAAGCACGCTGTCACTTAGGGGAAACAAGCTATACTTTGCTGGGAAAGAAAACACCAACCAGACCCAACTCTGGTTAGGACAAAGTGAGCACTACAGATGGCCAAGCTCCCAGAAGCCTTTGAGAAGCTAGAGACAGGGGTGCTGAAGGATGAAGGAGCTGATCCGTGCAAGAAGAGGACTCAGGAGGATGGACAGAATAAGGCTGGGCATTCCAGAGAGGGAAAGTGATATGTGAGGGCACAAATCCCAGGGGCCCCCTCTGAGGAGGGTTTGTGGGGTGAGAGTTAGGCTGGCAAAGTGGGAGATACCAGGTGGCCAGGGTCTCGAAGTTCAGGGCTAAGTTGTGCAGAACAGTGGAGAGGTTGGGGGCAGGAGTGTAGAAGATGTTGTTGCCACCCAGCCCATCACTCTGGGTCTTTCCAGCTGCCAGCACCCACATGTCTTTCTCTGATGGACAGAGTCCCACACATCCACTCCACCCACAGGACAGCGGTGCTAGGAAATTACCACAACCCAGGAACAAGCTCTGGAGCTCTGTCAGAAGGGAGTCGGTGTATCAGTACCCCAGCTCCCTCATGCCCAGGGAGGTGGGGTAATTCGGAGGTGGGGTAACTCATAGATGCATGTTCTACACTGGCTCCCAGGGCTCCCTGGCAGGGTATGCCCCAGTTGTCCTCAACGGTAACAAGCTCGAGAACGTGCCCTCTGTGGCTGCCTTCCCTCTCTCATCTCACTATCCTGCCCCTTTGCTGATGCTTCCTGGGATCATCTTCCAGATGAACTTTTGGCAACCAAGCTGACACAGGTATCATGTGATTCTGTCATAACTACAGTAGAAATTGCTGGCACGTATCCAGCAGGTGACAACCTACCAACCTCATCCTTCATCACAGGAGCCCAATGTGGCCGCAGAGGTATGATCGGAGGAGGGGATCCTAAGACTTTTTTTTTAATACTAATAAGCCGAGAGCTTTATTGATGCAGCAGACACTTTACAATGAACCCAAGAGAGCCCGCCGTCTCTGGGATGACGGGATGTCTGTCCAAACTCTCAGGGGGTTTCCACTTCAAAAAAAACCAAGCCCTCCCTTTTACCACAGCTCTTGGATTGGCACCTGCCCACATCATCCCTGCCCCATTTTAAACAGGCAGTGCACCCAGGTACACCTGACAAGCACTGGCCAGGCACTCCAAAGACAGTCACAGTGTCAGAGGGGACCCTGGGGCCTTCCCAGCCCCCTGCCTGCCCATCTGCTCAGAGCTACCCATTTCCAACTCTCCCAGAGAAAGTCACCATGACTTAGTACCTCTGGGGGGCACCCGCCTGGTCTCTCCAGCCTGGAACCTGTCATCTATCCAGCAGCTTCTAGAGGCCCAGGGGTCGACCATGTCCATAGCCTTCTCCCCTCCTCCCACTCCGGACCCCTGGAGCATCTCGAGTCTCATCCCACCTCTCTCCCACAAGATTCTCCAAACACCCAGGTGTGAGCCAGCACACACTTTACATGCAAAGTCTTAGGTCCGCCAGGAGTCTCACCTGGGAAAGACTTCTCAGGGCAACCCTGCAAGGTGTCTCTGGAGCCTTCATCACGCCTGACTCTCAGTCACGTTGAACTGGCCCAGCCTGAGACGGTCACTCTCCCTGGATGGGACCAGCCCTCCTCTGGGCATGGGGTGGCTGGCAACACAGGAGCTGCTCAGGGGTTCCCTCTTGGGAAAGCTTGATATGGGCTGGGGCACGGGGACCGTGAGCAAGTAGAGCTTCAGGGGAGCGCTTCCCCTTCCTGATATAGATACTGTGAAGTCAAAAACAGATCAAAAACTGTCAAAGGCACATGGAATCAGCTAGTAAACTGTGAAACCCAAGCCACAGTTTTGTTTTACAGTGGAAAAATTGCAAGTGGTTTATCAAGAGGGGAAATCACATTTTTTATTAAAAAAAAAAACAAAAAACTATATGCCCAGGAGTGGTTGGCTGGATTCCCCAGTGTCCCAGGATAAAGCAATATGACAGAGCTCGCTTGCCTTGGGACCATGAGTGAATGGCTCATGTGGATTAAATCCCCCGTCCTGTGATTTTTTTTTTTTTTTTTTTTTTGCTTTCTGTTACATCTATTGTCTTTGTCAGGGCTTCCCAGAAGCAGACCCTGAGACCAGGATTTGAAACATGGAGTTCATCTGGGATGTGATGCCAGGAAACACCAGTGAGGGTCGGGGGATGGGAAGCAGAGAGGGGGAGGAAGCCAATGGGGGCGTAATGATCACCCCTGTGCCTGCCGCTGGGGCTCACTCCCCCCGGGGACTGCAGAAAGATCACCCCAGGCGTCCCACCAGAGGGGTGAGAAACTGTCAGTCATTGGCTGAAATCTGATCCCAAGGATGTTGATTCCACCCCACTTTCTTTTTTTCTTTTTTCTTTAAATTTATTTATTATTTATTTATTTGGTTGCTCCAGGTCTTAGTTGCAGCAGGCAGGCTCCTTAGTTATGGCTTGTGGGCTCCTTAGTTGTGGCATGTGAACTCTTAGTTGCGGCATGCATGTGGGATCTGGTTCCCTGACCAGGGATCGAACCCAGGTCCACTGCATTGGGAGCTCAGAGTCTTAACCGCTGTGCCACCAGGGAAGTCCCTCTCCCACACTTTCGTGAGGTAAATCCCAGCAGCCAGAAGAAGCATCCAGAAAGAGCCACAGGTGATGACACAGGGTCATCTTGAATATGTGCAGCATGGGGGGATTCAGAGCTGAGCACCAGCCCTATCTGTCACACCTGTGGGGTTAAGGACAGGCTTCTGTTCTCGCTATAGGCTCATCCAGCTCTGTAACCGCTGCCAGCATCCCCAGTACATGGGACGTGTGTACAAACTTTTTACTATTAACACGTGAAATCTGAGGCTGCCGCCTCAAATAAAAGCTCAATTCTGCAGAGGTGGGCTTGGGGAAGGGCTTGGATTAGGGGTGGGTAGGGATCGGACAAAGAATCCTGCACTGCGTAAGGTAGAAGTAACCTAAGGGACGAGGATCACACCAAGACATGCGGGCCCCTCAGGCAGGCCAAGAGAGTGTGAACATCTATCCACTCTTGCTTAGCAGAGAAGCAGCACTCTGTGTCAGCCAACCTCAGCCTCTCTCTCCTCGGCCATTCCTTCAAGCAATTCAGCTCTGGCCCCAAACTTGCACCTTTGTTCAGCCAAACAAAACCCTAAAGTTAACAGAACTGTCCACCTTAGAAAGCAATTTGCGGACCATCACTTGTTACTCAAGTGTGCTCCTTAGGACCTATTGCGACCCCCAACTGGCTTAACAGAGAATTTCTTCCCACTCCCAGATGATGGGGCCTCCCAAATACAACTTTTCCCAGCTTGCTTCATTTCCAGTGACTCCCCTCCCCACCCCCTGCCACTTACCCAAGCCCTGTTAGGAATCATCTTGTCTTCATTTTATAATAGAGGAAACAAAGACCCAGAGAAGTTAAGGAATTTGTCTAAGGCCACACAGAAGGCCTCCCAACTCTCCACTCAGTACTCCTACCAAAGAACCCATTCAATACCCTACACCTGGCTGCATATGGCCAGCACGCCCCTCATCGGCACTTTTGACCTCCAGGGCCCCAGAGCCAGCTGTTCGGAGCTCTGGTGAAAGAGATCAAAAGTGGGTACCAGATTCTGAGGCTGAGGCCCTCACGGCCAACACTGAGCATTTCCGCCCATGGTACCACAAACCCCACTAATACATATTTTATGGGGCTGTTCTCCCTTCCTTGCAAACGATGTCATTAATCTGCTCCCTGGCTGTGTGGAATAACATCCCTCAAGAACAGACCGCTTTCTGAATATTTTATCATTTCTCATTCCTTCTCCCCAAACTAATATATTTTACAGTCTACCTCCTGCAGGAGAACTATATTGTTTTCTCTCAGTGCCCGAGAACTTAGACACAGAATCGTGCATAAATAAAAAAAATACATATATATGCCTTGCTCTTGATGATGAAAGTGAGAACCAATCAGTTATCAAGCTGTGAAGGAAGCCGAGAGAAAGATTTGCATATGGTCCAAAAAAAAAAAAAAAGGAATAAAACAGACTCCACCCCGCAGAGGGACCAAGTGAAAAGGAGGCAGGCATCTCTTCTCTAACAGGGAACCTCAGAGTTTCCGTGCCATCCTTCCTGCATCTGGCAAATCTCAGCAGTGGGAGAGCAAAGAGTTATTTTGTCAGCAAGGTCAAAAACTTCCTACTTGGAGATCCGAACTGAAGAGACCGAAGGTCTTGCAAAGTTTTACGGCGCCATTTCTATCAGCCTGGAATATTTATTGCAACGAGGATTTGAACATTCGTGTGGCCCTTCTGTTTCCTTGTTTATTATTCTGTTTTAATTTTTTAAAAAGTGGTTTGTGAGATGGAAAGGTAGAGATGGTGACCCCCATTTACATATGAGGGCAGACAGACTTAGAAAGGGGAACACACTGGCATACAAGTAAAAGAGTTAAGAAAAAAAAGTTATTTAACAGTTTGTCCCAAGTCCATTTTAAAGAGAAATTTTTGTTTAGGAAAATATCTTGCTGGGGTAGTTTGTGTGCAAAGGTGGGACCTTGGCACGCATGCACAGAAGATGGTGCTAAATTCAATCACTCTGCATAAGGATTTAGAAGGGATTAAGGGTGAGCTGGAGAAAAAGTGGGGCTGATGTGGCAGAAGCCCAGATAGAGTGAAAAACTTCTCCAGGGGCCATGGCTAAGGGGCTTTTCCAGATAAGGATGACTAATATTGATTTCAACTTATCAGTTTCTGTAATGTACCCTTCCTCCTCCTGAAAATGCCAGCCAGCAAAGTCGGCCGTGCAAAGGAATGACTTGTGTGAGTGGCATTTGGGGGGATGTGGGGAAAGAGTTAGGGTCCACTTCAGGGCTAGTACAGGGCCAAGAAAAGAAACAGCCCCAGGGGAGAGAGGCGAGTGAGAGCAGAGGTTGGGGAGCAAGGAGTCAGGACCAGAAGCAAAAGCACGGGCACCTAGGGATTTGCAGGAATCTCCGGAGGGCGTGGTTGCCCACCCACCCCGCCTCCAGGATGTGAATGCAGGATTGGAGTCTATGTTATATCCCTCTTGTAAATGGGGTGCCCTCTGCTGACATGTGGGTTTCACGGAGGTGAAGAAAGCAGAGTCTCAGCTCAAAGAAGCTTACAGTTTACAGTTTAAAAACAGAGGCCGGTGCAAGGCCAAGAGATATCATCCATGCACGTGAGAGGACTTGGCCGAGGACTCCACGCTGGTAGGAAGCAGAGTGAGGGTAGAAACTGCCCCCAGACTCCCGAAGCAGTACCCCGCCCTCACCCATCTCCCTCTCCCCAGTGAGGGCGGCCTAGGTCCAGTCTTGGCCCTTAAAAGCCTTTTGTATCTAAAGGCTTTTATGAATTATTATGATCTTAATATTTATTTTATTAAAATGAATTCCACAGGAACTAGGTCAGGACACCTGTTTTCCAGGCCCAGCTCTCCAATCAGTTGGCCTTGCAGTGAACAATGGGACTGCTGCCCCCATCCACCTCAAAGTGGTCCTGGTCAATGTGGTCTGACCTGCTGCCCTCTATTCTGTGGCCCTTGTGAGTCCGTGGCTTCAGCGACAGTCACAGCTCTTGCAATAGCCCCTGGCCAGTGTCCCAGAGCTTCGACCACGTGGATCGCAACCCCTCCTCCCGGGTACACCTTCCCAGCACTGGCCTAAGCCACATGGTGGCGTCCTCCCAGTGTGTCTCTGGGGTCTGTAGGGGCAGACGGCAGCCACGGACCCATCTCCGGATGGACGTGTGGGAAACACTGAGCAGATGCAAGTTGTCCTCATTATTGTGGAAGATCACAGAAATCATCACGACAGGTGCCCTTTGTTAAGCATTTATTCTGCAGCAGGCTGTAGGTGTCCTCATTTGATCCTCACAGTGAGAATTAAATTAATGATGGTAGGTACCGTCATTATCCCCATTTTATGAATAAAGAAATGGAGCCTCAGAGAGGTTAACCAGTTGTCCAAGGTCCCATAACCGGCCAGAGCTGGGATTTACACCCCAGCTGTCTGACTACAGATCTCTCACGCTCTTCAACACACTGAATTATAAACACTCCCTGGGGTCCTTCACCTGAAAGAACACAGTAAACATGGGTTGGGCTCACTTGTCCTGAAGTCTTGTCCCTCTACTAGGGGCAGGGTCTCTGTCACCTCCCCAAGGTGAATGCATCAGAGCTCCAGATGGAAGGACAGATGGGATGAAAGGAGTAGGTCCCAGCGGTACGGCCAGGTCACCGGCTGGATCGGCTTCCTGGTTTCCCAAGGCTGAGGTCAGCGTGAAGAGGCTGGTGCGTGAGGGAGAAGGGAAAGGAAAAGGAGTGGGGAGAAGCAGGCAGATCTGGTGAGGAGCGCCGCAGCCCCCCACCCCCCGATGGCCCGTGCGGACCCCTGTGCGGAGGCCCCCCTCTCACACCGTCTGAGTTATCCAGGCGAGGAGGCCGCAGGAGCCCAGGAGGTCTATGATGTCTGGGGGTTTCATGACCGCTTAGGTGGACCGAAAGAGAAAAGAATTTCGTTCCACCCGCTTATCTCCTAACCTTATAAACTCAGGATTAGCAGATCAAAGGCGGATTTGGCACAGCTGAGGGACAGCAGTGGCTTCAGAGAATAGTTTGGGCTCCATCCTTTATGATCAAATGAGCTTAAGTCATTGATAAATAAACGGAGTTTTGAATTCCTCTAATTGGGCGTGCGGGTCATGCCTGAGCCACACCAGCCCGGCCATCCGGGCAGAGTTAATGAGCTAGAGAGGGCCGTGGGAGGAGCCAGCCGGTGGCCACGAGAAGGGGTTCCAGGGAGCACCCAAGACACGGGCAGGGGTCCCAGGACCGCCCTCCTCAAGAAGCCCGAGAGTAAAGGCATGCATTCTCCTGGAGCCAGGAGAGATGGGTTCAAACTCCCACCACTGCCACCAACAAGCTAGGTGAGCTGGGGGCGTGGGGGAGGGGAGGGTCCCGTGACCTGTCTGCACCTCCATTTCCTCAGCTGTAAGATGGGGAAATGACCCATTTAACAACCACCCTGTGTTGAGGAAGGCGGCACTCAACCCAGAGCCCATGCCCCGAAGCACGGCTGGGGACCAGCCCTGGAGGGTATATGCAGCAAGGAGCGGGGCGTGGAGGGCCCTGGGCTTTAGCCCAAGGCTAAAGCCGGTTCCCCCACTGCCTGGCTGAGACACTTCATTACTCTGTGCCTCTGTTTCCTTTTCTGTAAAAGGGTTGTCGTGGGTTAAAGAGGAGTTACTGCATGTAAGAGCCTGAACACTCAACCAATGGTTGCTGATACAGTCTCAATGCTGTCTGCTCAGCGATATTGATGACCTTCTACCTGTTGATCCCAGATCCTAGCCTTGCTCCATATCACAGGAACTACATTTCCCAGACTCCTTGGCCATCTGGCTTCTGTGTTGGTCTGGCCAATGGGAGGCACTGCAGAGAGTGAGAGGAGGGAAAAGCCAAGTTATTTCGCCCCTCCCCCCCCACCTCTGTGTTTCCTGTGGTTTCTCCAACAGAGACTGTGCTGGGCCTCTGGTCCCACCCCCATCAGACAGTCCCCGCCCAGATTCTAGTTCCCACCCCAGCTCCCGGGCTCTGCCCCCATCCCTCCTCTCTCTGCCCCCATCCCTGGGGTAGCAGCAGCTTCGTACTGCTGCTAGGCTCCTGGCTTTCTTATTTTTCTCTGCTTGGCTTCTCAGCTCTTACATCTCTTGTGTAATCAACTCCCTCTATTGAATTCTGTCTCATTGAAAGACCTTGAGAGAATTTTGACCTGTATGGACCTTGGTCATCCATGCAGGGTTAATTCAGCAACCGCTCTTGGTCAGACCCTAAACATGAGACATTTCAAACCAAAGCCCTGCCTCCCACTCAGACTGTAACCAATCTGCCAAATGGGGCAGGGGACTCACCAGACCAGCAGTGAGCCCATCTGGTCACTAAGCACCTTCATATCCGTGAGAGCTTGTGAGTGGAGCTTGAATGACTGTTCCTGCTGACAGATAGGCAGATGGAGGTCTGGGGAGATAAAGTGGTGGAATATCGTGAACTGGAACAGAAGGAGCCTGGAATAGAGTCAGCACACTGGGGACTGCCCCTGGGGCACCAAGTGGCCTTGAGTAATGCCCTCCTCTCCCTGGGCTTCGGTTTCTCCACCTGAGAAATGAACAGCGTAAAAGGGGTGATCTCCACTGTTCCTTCCATTTCCACATCTAGTAGCTTCTGATTATTCGTCAAAAGGAAAGAACATAGGAAAAACACCTCTGAGCTGTGGGGTTTGACTCTTAACCTAAAGAAGCTACCAGGTCAGGACTCAAAATGTACAGAGAGCACTGCTTTGGGTCCGGCAGTCTTGGGTCTGAGTCCGGCTCTGCTGTAACTCACTAGGTGGCCTAGAGCAAGTCAGTCTCCTCTCTGAGCCTCAATTTCCCCATTACAAACATGAAGCCCATAGCAGTACCTACCCCAAGGGTTGTGTGGATTTAAAACATGATGTGCACGAAAGCACTCAGCACAGAGTAGGCGCTCAGTAAATGCCAGCCACGCTGCAGCTGAAAGTTAGTTGAAAGCAAGGCGGGGTGGGGGTCGTGGAAACTTGACAGGGAAAGATGTTAATCACCTAGGATTCACCGACAATCTACCCTGAAATGGACACTCTACCTGCTGGGGACATCGCCCAGGAGGAAGCTGGGAGTGATGAAAGCTGGGCACCCCTAGTAGCCAGATTATGTTTTGCAGCAGCAGAGGAAATTCAAAAGGCTGACAAAGGTTACGTCCTCTCACACAGAGTCTCAGACATATGCTTGCCCCTCTCCCCAGGGTTTAGCCTTACCCAGAGCCAACACCTGGAAAGGGAGGGCGTGAGCTCCCCGTGGGAGGTGGCTACACAGGTGTCGAGAGGGTCGGCTGCTTTAGTTGCCGCACAACAGACAGCCTGGAGCGACGAGACCCCAGCCCCGCCCCCAGTGGACGCCTGGCTTAGGCCAGTGCCCTGTGCTGGGTACGGTTTGGGTTAGCATTGCCTAGGACCACCAGGCAAAGGAGAGGGTCCTGGAGTGGACAGGTAGGTGACTAGCCTGCTTCTTTCAAGCTCCCAGCTCACTCACGTGCTCTGGCTAAAAATAATACCTCCCCAGGTGACCTGCTGTTGCTGGCATGGCTGGACCATGCATAAAACATTGGCCGGTTGGGTTTCCTCCTCTGAATGGCTTCATTCAGAGAATGCAGGGGTGAAAGGCTTATGGGAGGGATCACTTGGCTTCCTGGAGGGACAGAGCGCCCCAGCCTTTGCCTGGGCCCCCAGCCTCCCTGCTCTGTTCCTGGCACCTTGGCCCCCAGTGGCAGCCGGCACAGAGAGCTACCAGGTGGGGCCTGGCCGGAAGCAACTCCCTTCTCCTAATATCCTCCCCCCAAGGCCTTTTTCTAGACCCCCTTAATGGAGAAAGAGGAACTGCCCTGGGTTTGAATCCTGTTTCTTCCACATTCCAGCCACGTCAAATATTTGCGTGTGCCTTACCTGGCAGGTAAGGAAATGTTCTCCGAGAGGTTGAGTGAGTTGCACAAAGACACACAGCCAGCTGTTTGACTCAGAGTCATTTACTGCTGTGTCCTTCAGTCATGGTCCAAGGGCAGAGTGGTTCAACGGAATGGGTCATGGAGGAGAGAAACATCCAGGGGAAGCTTGTCTGAGCTCTGTGATCCCTGAAAAGGATGGAGTTAGGGCTTTCTCATAAATATGGTTCACTGGCTCCTTTCTCCCTCCATCTCTCTCTCCTTTTCTTTATTTTTTCCTTTCTTTATTTCCTCTCTTTATTCGCTCAACAAACATTTCCTTATAAATCTTTTCTTAACAATAAAAAACATACGCTCATAATAAAAAAACCTTGAAGTTTCTAAAAAAGTAGAGTTAAAAGAATAAAAATATCCCATAATCCCTCTGTTCCAGTTATCTAATCACTATATAACAAACCACCCCAAATTACTGGCAGAGAACAACCATTTAATTATGATCACAGATTCTGTGAGTCAGGAATTTGGACAGGGTACAGTGGGGATGACTTGTCTCTTCTCCGTGATGTCTGAAGCCTCAGCTAGGAAGACCCAAACAGCTGGGGACTAGAATCATCTAGAAGCTTCTTCATTTGCATGTCAGGCTCCTGGACTGGGATGAATCAAAGGCCTAGTCATGGCCTCTCCACGTGGCTCAGGCTTCCTCACAATATGGAAGCCTCAGGGTTGTTGTACTTCTTACCTAGATGCTCAGGGCTCCAAGAGAGAAGATTCTAGCAAGTGAAGGGAAACTGTATGGCCTTTTGAGACCTAGTCTTGGAAGTTACATAGTGTCACTTCTGCCGTTTTCTAATTGGCGAAAGCAGTCACAAGTCCACCCACGTTCATGGGGGAGAAGTCTCAGGTTCCTCTTCTCAGAGGGAGGAGGTCAAAGAACTTGAGGTCATGTTTTAAAATCACCCTCACTGAGATACCACACACTGATATCACAATGTATTTATTTCCTTCTGGGTACTTTGTTGTGTGTAGGTGAATTAACACTGGACAATTTTGTAACCTAATTTCTTTTTTCAACTTAACATTGGAATATGAGCATCTTCCCTTGTCATTAGAAACTCTTTATAAACATTTTAATTTTTCAGGCTCTTAAACAAATGCATCTTCATGGTTGAAATTTTTTTAATTGTGAACAGTCTAAAAGAAAAAAACTAAAAATCACCACTATCTCACCTACTACATGTACAGTTTTATCATGGTCTGTTCAGGCTGCTATAACAAAATACCACTGGGGCTTCCCTGGTGGCGCAGTGGTTGGGAGTCCGCCTGCCGATGCAGGGGATGCCGGTTCGTGCCCCGGTCTGGGAAGATCCCACATGCCGCGGAGCGGCTGGGCCCGTGAGCCATGGCCGCTGAGCCTGTGCGTCCGGAGCCTGTGCTCCGCAACGGGAGAGGCCACAACAGTGAGAGGCCCGTGTACCGCAAAAAAAAAAACACAAACCACTGACTAGAGAGCATATAAACAACAGAATTTTATTGCTCACAGTTCTGCAGGCTGGGAAGTCCAAGATCAAGGAGCCAGCACAGTCAGCCTCTGGTGAAGTCCTGCTTCCTTGTTCATAGTCTGCATCTTCTCGCTGTGTCCTCACCTGATCTAAGGAGCAAGGGATCTCTCTAATGTCCCTTTTATAAGGCACTCATCCCATTCATGAGGCCTCCATTCTCATGTCTTAAGCATCTCCCAAAAGCCTACTTCCTTCTACCATCAACTTTTGGGGGTTAGGATTTCAACATACGAATTTTGAAGGGATACATTCAGACCATAGGGAATTTTAATCCTGGTTTATTTCCACCTAACACTGTAGGATAATCAAGTTCCCACATCTTTCTTCTGCAGCATCATCTTAACGGCTCCTTCTCATTCCACTGTAATCTAGAATTGACTTAAAAGATTCCCACTGGATCGGAGGCTGTTTCCAATTTTGCACTACTGTAAAGGTCAGCGCTGACATTTTGAGCATTAACCAGGCACTGTGATGGGTACATTACAAATGTCGTCTTCTCAACTGCCCCGGGATCATTATCCCCTTTTTACAGCTATTAGGAGCAATAAGACCTAATATTTACTGAGCACCTGTTACGGGCCCAGCATTCTTCTGAGCACTTTATGTGGCTGACTCACTTGAAATCCTCACTACAACTTACGAGTTAGGTGCCCCCGCTTCACACCACAGACAACAAAACTGAAGTACAGAAAGGTTAGTAACTTGCCCCACGATGCCACAACTTATAGTAACTGGCAGAACTTCGGCCCAAACCAGATCTGAAAGCAATGCACTGAAGACGTCAGGACTGGCTTCCGCCTGGGAGGGGCCTGCCCTCGCCCTGAGCCAGGAGGAGAGAGGGTTGGAGCCCCGCCTACCCCAGTGTAGGAGGAGAGGACAGAGACTTGACCCTTCCTGGGCATCTGGGAAGAGGCTGGGAAGTGTGAGCGTGTGGAGGGCCGTGTCCAGCTCAGCGTTTTCGCACCTTTGGTGGCTTTAAGGGTCAAGAGCCAGGTGCAGGACCACCTGCCCGGAACTGAGTGTGACTTGGATGGGCCCAGCCGGTTCTCTCCACTCCACGGGAACTTGGGGCTGTGACGTTCACTCCCATGACCCTTCCAACAGCCCACCCTACATCCACTGTAGCAGCAAGGCCTTTCGGATCGCCCAATCCTTTGCACCCCCGTTGCCACCGTCCTGGTCCAAGCCACTGTCTTCTCTCACCTGGACCACTGGAAAGGCCTCTTAGCTGGCCTTCCGGCTTCCCTCCTGGCCCCCTGTGCCCCAGGTTCCACATAGCAGCCCGGTGATCTTTATTAAAGTACTGATCTAATCAAGCCACCACCTGGCTAAAACATTTTAATGCTTCCTGTTGATCTTAGGTGAAATGCAAAATTCCTCACCTTGGCCTCCAGGGCGCCCAAGACCTGGCCCCTCCCCACCTCTCCAGTACGACCTCCCACTCTCTGCTGTCACTCTGCCGCCAGCCTCACTGGCCTTCCCTCAGGTCCTTGGGTCATCAGGCTTCCTCCCGTCACAAGGCCTCTGCACGTGCTCTTCCCTCTACCGAGAAAGCTTGTCCCTCCCTCCTGTACCCCTGGAGCTTCCTCATCATTCAGGTCTCAGCTCAAGCACCCCCAAAGTCCTCCAGAGTGACTTTCCCTGTCTTCCCATCTGGTGAAGACCTCCAATCATAGACCCAGTTCTGAGGTCACGTTTGCTTTGTCTCCCATCACCCCTCTGCACTGTAAGCTCCACGAGGGCAGGGACCACACCTGCTCTACTCCTCCGTGTACACCTGCAGGGCCTGGTAGGTGCTCCCAGAGATGTGTGACATCCATGTCGGACTTTCAGAAACAGCTAATAGCTACGGAGCCCCAAGGGTGGGCCACACTCAGTTCTCTTGGCTTATATTAATCCATTTAATCCTCACACGTGAAGCAGATAGTGTTATTCCCATCCCCAGTGGGCCTCAGCAAAGTTGTCACTTGCCCAAAGTTCGCAAGTTGCCGAGGCTAGGGACGGCAGCGGAACTGGCAAGATATGGCTTTAGAGCCCCGCGTGGAGCCTCTGGACTCAGAGGTCGTCTCCACTGAGCCCGTCCCCAGGAGGCAGACAGCTCAGGGCTTGGCCGCGCATGGAAACCCAGCGCCACCCGCCTTCAGCCAAGCCAGCCAGCCACCGGAGCCAAGGGACCGATGGCTCTGACAACGTGACTATGGGCCCAGGGCGGCCAACCCACCAGGAAAGAAATCAGCCCACACATAGGACGAGCCCTTCTTGTTTGCTTTGTATCTGGTTCCTGCTCGGCAACGCCTGCCAGGAGCTGCCAGGGCTCTGCTTTTTTTATCTAATGGTTAAAATTCTTAGAAGTATTATGCTCTGCTTTGCTTGGCAGTGCCTCAGAACATACCTCTGATGCGGCAGGTAACTGGATAGGGTCTTGGTCACAGCGATTTGCTGAACACGGGGTTTTGTGCAAGAAAACACATTACAGCACTCAGGGGTGTCACTCAGGAACACTGCCAGCCATGATCGGAATTCTGTGTATCAGAGAGGAGGGTTCAGGGTGGGAGCCCCAGAAGAGGGAGGCTTGTGTGAGGGATGCAGGATCCCTAAAGTGCTCAGTAAAGAGGACCCCAGGACTCACCCCAACATTACTCAGCCTGGGCCCGAGGGTGAGAACACAAGCTTGATGTCAGATGGGCTAGTGGTTAGGTCTAGCCTTACTGCCCTGGCTGTGTGACCTTGTAAAAGACAGTTAACCTCTCTGAGCCTCATTTTCCTCAAATGTAAAATGAACAAAATTGAAGGATTTACCTCCTAGGAGTCCTGCAAAATGCACACACGGTATCAATTCTGTTTCGTCACTGCTGTGTTCTCCAGACCTGGAGCAATGCCCGACACGTAGTAGGAACGCCATAGATATTTCTCGTGTAGACTTGAATGGCTCACAGCTGTATCCCCAGTACCTAGAACAGTGTGTGGCACGTAGTAGGTGCTAAAATTGTTTGTTGAATTGGCTTAATTGTTCATAGCTGTACCCAAATACCAAGCCCAGCACATGGCATGTAATAATTACTCAAAAAGTGTTTGTTTGAATGAATGATGAATATAAAGCATTTGGCATAGGATATAGTGCTTAATTTATGTTAACTTTCTCTGTTCACTCAACAAATTTTTGTTCACTCAACACATATGCGTCGGGGCCTCGTACGTGGGTTTTTCTGACACCACTTCTCTGATTCTCCCACACCAACCAAGTGTCCAACAATTCAATTTAATTTTGATACTAACTACCCGAGCCAACATCAAGATCCACCAGTTTAGGAATCAGTCCCACAAGACTTCTCTCCCTTCAGATGTCAGCCACAAATGGGGTCCCCAGGTGACCCACTTCTGCCCAGGCAACTGCAAATTCAGGGATTCTCACAACTCCCTCCTCAGGTTCTATCATTCAGTAGAAGGACTCGGGACTCAGGAGAGGGCTTCACTTAGGATTACTGGTTTATTATAAAGGATACAACTCAGGAACAGCCAGATAGAAAACATGAATAGGGTGAAGTATGGGGGTGGGACGGGTGCGCCACCCTCCCAGCACCTCAATGTTTTTGCCAACCAAGAGTGTTTATAGGGCTTCCTGGTGGCACAGTGGTTAAGAATCCGCCTGCCAATGCAGGGGACACGGGTTCGAGCCCTGGTCCGGGAAGATCCCACGTGCCGCGGAGCAACTAAGCCCGTGCCCCACAACTACTGAAGGCTGCACACCTAGAGCCCGTGCTCCGCAACAAGAGAAGCCACTGCAATGAGAAGCCTGCGCACCGCAACGAAGAGTAGCCCCCGCTCGCCGCAACCAGAGAAAGCCTGCCCGCAGCAACAAAGACCCAACATGGCCAAAAATAAATAAATTAAAGAGTGTTTATAACCCAATCTCCAGCCCCTCCCCAGAGGTCAGGAGTAGGGCTGAGAATTCCCACATCTAATCACTATTTGGTCTTTCTGGTGACCAGCCCCCATCCTGAAGCTTTTTAGGGGCCCACTCTGAGTCACCTCATTAGCATAAACTTCGGTGTGGTCACAAAGGGCTCATTAGGAATAAGAAAAGACACTCCTATCACTCAGGAAAAAACAAGAGTTTTTTTAGGAGTTCCATGCCAGGAACCAGGGAAAAAGACCGAATATATTCCTTAAACCACAGCCTGCTACACACATGTCACCATCCTGGGCACTGGGTGAACTAGCCAGACAGAGCCCTGGCTTCCCACAGCTCACAGGCCTTCAGATTTTACTGCCAACTCCCACCTCACCGTAAGTTTCCTGTCAATGGCAAGTCTTTGCCAAGGCCCAGCCCAGCGCTGGCACTGAGGGAGGGGCAAGAGAAAGAGACCTGGTCCCTGCCCTTCATGAGCTCACACTCCTTGGCTGGAGAGAAAAGACTGACACAAGGGGAATCATTAGGAGAGGGGAGCAGAAAACAGAAGAAGGTAGATCATGGATGGTGTCAGTACAGAATCTCTCAGAATCAGAAGATAAATATGGATCCTGGGATGGGCTGCAGGCCCAACAGCGCTGGGCAGTCTCCAGGAAGCCCATGGAAGGATGTATCTTGTTATGGGGCAGTTGCCATGGTGTGGTGTCAAGCTGACATTTTAATGCTTTTATTGAAAAGAAAGAATTGCAAACACTGTGGGCCTAACCAGCGTGTTCCCAGCAACTGTGGGCAAAAAGAAGTGTGTGTGCGTGTGTGTTAGGGTGGGTGGGTGACAAAGAAAGAAACAGAGAGAAAGAGAAAAAGAGGGACACAGAGACTAAAAGACAAAGACATCAGCTTCCCATCAACACCCATTGCAAATGGGGCTCTTTGGGAAGCAAAGCTGAGATGAAGTTAGAAACAAAATCTTTGTTAGAGCCGATAAGCCCACAAAAAGATGCTCAAAAACATTAGCCTTCAGGGAAATGCAAATCAAAACCACAACGAAATACCCCTTCACCCACTAAAGTGGCCACAATTAAAAAGACAAACGATAACAAGTGCTGACAAAGGTGTGGGAAAATGGGAGCCCTTGTGCACCACTGGTGAGAATGTGAAATGGTCCAGCCCCTGTGGAAAAGTCTGGAGGTTCCTCAAAAGATTAAGCATAGGGCTTCCCTGGTGGCGCAGTGGTTGAGAGTACACCTGCCGATGCAGGGGACACAGGTTCGTGCCCCGGTCCGGGAAGATCCCACATGCCACAGAGCGGCTGGGTCCATGAGCCATGGCCGCTGAGCCTGCACGTCTGGAGCCTGTGCTCCGCAATGGGAGAGGCCACAGCAGTGAGAGGCCCGCGTACCGCAAAAAAAAAAAAAAAAAAAAAAGATTACGCATAGAATAACCATAAGAACCAGTAATTCTATTCCTATGTACAGCTGACCCTTGAACAAAGTGAACCCTCTACACCACCGAAACATCTGCTTTATAACTTTACAGCTGGCCCTCCGTATCCATGGTTCCGCATCCGTGAACTCAGCCAACCTCGAATCGTGTAGTACTGTAGTATATATTTATTGAAAAAAATCCACGTAGAAGTGGACCACACAGTTCAAACCTGTGTTGTTCAAGAGTCAACGTATATATGCAAGATAAGTAAAAATTTATGTCCTAACGAAAACCTGTGCACAAATATTATGGCAGCATTCTTCAGAAATGACAAAAAGTGGAAATGACGCAAATGTCCACGAACTGATGAGTGGATGGGTGAAGCGTGGCAGAAGCCCTGTTCTCTCCCCATCTTACAGATGAACAAACTGAGGGGTGGGGCTAGAATTCAGGAATCCGACTCCTAATCCAGGGTCTGTGCCTCCACCTGTCAGGCAGGAGCAGTGCTCCTCCCACGGCTCACCTGACTGGCAGTGGAGATGACCCCAAGAAGTGAATCCCGGATGATTACGCCGGCCCTGGGGGAGGGGTGCCGCTGAGGTGGGGAGTCTCTGCAGAGGGAACTGTGCAGCCAGAGCCCTCGGTGGAGACTACTTGCCCCCAGATACAGCCTGCGTTTCCCCCCTTCCCCCACCTACTTTATGAGTTCAGATCTGGTCCGTGGGTTCCAGGGACAGCAACAGCCACTGAGGGGCAACTGGATGGCCTGGGGAGGCACCTTCTGTCTTTTCCCACCACGGAGGCAGGGATCACCAGCCCAGCGCAAGTCCCACATCCTCTCTTCCTGTGGTCCTGGGGTGCCCATCCAACAAGGTCAGGGCAGCATCCAGGGAGCCCGGAAGGGCTCCACTGAAGAGAGTCCAGCCCTTGGGACAACCCCACCCTGAGACCTCTGAAGCGCCCTGCTGGACGCTGGGACCCCACCCCAGTCCAGGGTCTCTGGATGCTGGCCCTGCTGAAGAGGCACCCAAGGGTGTCACACACTCCTGAGATGGTGTGCGGGGTCAGGAGACCCGGGTTCAAGTCTCCAGCTTGCTTCCCGACCCCCTCTCCCAGCTCAACAAGACAGAGTTTGAGGCTCTCTGTTGCCTTTAGAGCGAAGATGCTCTAGGATTCCAAGTGGGATCAACAGGGAGGTCCTGGCAGTGGCCAGCCTCAGAGAAGTCAGCGTAGGCCAGCTTCAGTGAGCTCTCCAGGCTGGTGGTTCACCTCTCAGCTTAGCAGGACCTGACCCCAATTTTATCAGTTACCCCTGAGACTCCAGGCTCTGGGAACTTCCACATGGCTCAGACTCACAGAAGACAGGACACATTGATGTCCAGGAATACCCACCGACATTAACCCTGGGCTAACAGAGGGCTCCTCTGATGTTGCTACCCCGAAGGGCAGAGAGAGATGCTACTGAAGGGAAAGGGAACAGATTCTATAAGAGGAAGAGGAGATGGAGAAGAAGAGCCTCAGACTGCTCCCAGTAGGAGGCAATGAGAACCAGAGACCCCAAAATACCTGCCCCCAATGCCAACCTCTCCCACTCCTGTCCTCCTAGCAGACATTGCTAGTCAACCATCACCCTCACCCTCTCTTCTGCGATCTTCCAGACCTTCATAATCAATTGATCACATGCAACTCTCGAGATGAGACCTCTACCGGCTTTGGGAGCGGGGAGGCTGTCTCTTCAACAGGAGGTAGATTCTGAAGTCCTCCCACAAAAGGTAAACCGCATAGCGTCAAAGATCATCCTTGAAAATCGCCTAAATCTCAAACAAAGTATAGGAGCACTCAGACTCTTAATGAATCCAACCCCGGAAGCTTTCCTCCAGCCACTGCATGGATGGCTGAATACCAAATGAGGGGCTTGAATGTTGTCGAGAGGCCGGGATGTATGAAAATGCCTGTCTTTAAAAGCCAGACTCACTCAGGGCCGTGGGAGAGGCACCCAGGACTGAGCTCAATGGAGGGGATGGCAAAAACGGAGCCCCGCTTCCTCCTGTTCTCCCCCACATAAATGTGTACCCACTGATCACACAAAACCTCTTGTCCCAGAGGAGCTGTTAGTTTTCTCTGCTACAACCTGCAAACACAGAATTGGGAGAGCCCACTGGTTGTGTGACAGAGTGGGGGAATTAGTTAAATGCTTATATGATGCAAATCCACTTAATTTGCCATCCCTGCAGTGGGGACATTTGTCCCCATCAAGCCAGGAAGGAGGAGGAAGTGACTAATACCTTCTGAGCACCTGCTGGCCACTTTTACACGTTCCATGTCCTTTAAACCTTAACACTGGGGTAGATGTTTATTGTTCTTGAAGGAGGGATTCCCCAATCTGACGCCCCTCTGAGTAACCCATCACCTTACAAGACATGGTGAGAAACTGAGCCCACCTCCAACTACAGAAGCTGAAAGTTCAGGTGCTTGCTTTCAGAGGCTCCCTTGCAGCAAAGGTGCAAGTATGGGACTTCAACTCTCTCTCAGGCAACCTAACGGTATACATCTCCAGACATAAAGATGCAAAGAATCAGAGTCTCTGTTGGGTGGGGAGGTAACAGCAAGAGCAGCAGGGGCATCGAATTTGCAGAGGCAGCGAGGGAGTGAAGCGATGAGTTCCTCAAGGAAAAGACAAACAGCCCACCAGGAAAAAGGGCAAATGGAAATGAATGGACAGTCACAGAAGAGGGAAGCAAAAGGCCAATACATTGGCGTGAAGATACGCAATAAGGAAATGAAAACGATGAGATGTTACTTCCCATCAGATTAACAGCAATGTTAAAGTCTGAAAATGTGGACTGGCATCCCCTTAGGGTTTTGTAAGACAAATGCCAATATGTAGGAAAGCTGACAATGTACGTACCCTACACCCCGCAACCCCTCATCTAGGTATATGCATATCCTGAGTAGAGCGTTCCAACCCTAGCGCACTATTGGAGATACTCATCCTCTCAGGCCTGGGGGCAGCAATGGCAGGGAGAGGACCCACTTGAGCTCCCTGCAAGCTGCAACACAACCAGCCCACTCCAGGGCTCAAAACTCTGTCCTATTTACTCAAGTGTGATGTATACATACTATCATATTCCAATTATGCTGCGTGAGGTGAAAAAGCTGGGGAATTATTGCTTATACATGTGCACAAGGAAAGAGATGTGCAAAGGTGGTCATGGCAACATTGTTATAACAGTGGGGGGAGAGGGGGGATAGAAAAAATTTACCTCTCTGTAGTAGATTCTGTTGTGAGCTGCCCAGATACCCCTTCAGTACTGAGGCACTCATGCCCCCATCTCCTGGGAGTGTTGGATGCTAATGGCTCATAACTGAGTTCTCCTCTAAGAATGGCCTTTAATAGAAGGGAGCTGCCTTGCCCAAGGTTACACACCCTCCCCAGGGAAGCCCTCTTCCAAGAACAGGTCAGCACAGAGTATAGAGGCCCGTCTCCTTTGCCTCACTTCAGCACATTTGAGAAGGGCTGTCCCAGCTCCAGCACTCCCTGTAGGATCGATTGAGGCTTCTGTTACAACTGCTTTGCAGCCCAAGTTCTCCTCCACCCAAGCCTGCTTCCCACAGTCCCTCAAAGATATTGGTCTTGAGAGCACACCTTAATAAACCACCTGTGTACAAATCTCTGTCTCAAATCTGTTTCCCTGGAAACCCACCTGTAACAGAGGTGGTCCAAGGATGGACAAACAGTGTAAAATGAGATTTTGGAGCTGGATCACCCTACTGTCCAGCTAGCAATGAAGACCCCATCACTCAGGACAGGAGGAATACAGAAAGCACCTGGCAAGTGGAAGTAGTCCGGTTGTTAAATTTTCATGGGGAGTGAATTGGGATAGGATCAAGGTAGAAGAGAATGTGCTGGTTGATACAACATCTCAGGCGTTTGAGAGAGACTGTGGATGTCTATCTTTGAGTGCTATAAATGCACTGGAGCCAGACAATGAAAGGCTGAAGGTAATTAATTACCGTCTTAAGGTGGAATATAAGACTCTCATCTCCTGCAGCAAGAGGGCATAAAAAGTTCAGGATAAAGCCTAGGACTTGCCTATAAAAATGGCAGCGCTCCACTTTGCTTTACACCAGAAACTAACACAACATCGTAGATCAACTAGCCTTCGATTTAAAAAAAAAAAAAAAAATATATATATATATATATATATAGCACTCCACAGGAAGTGAAATTCTCAACCCCAACAAATCCACTTATGCCAAAACTAGCACCTGGTTGGGAAAGAGCAGGACCTTGGCATTTGGGATGGAGTCAATGTGCTCAAGAATCTTGAAATCTTAGATCCTCCTGAACCCTCTAGCCCTAGAAAAGTGGTCCCTCCTTTCTTAAAAGCCACTGCTTTGGGGGCTTCCCCTGGTGGCGCAGTGGTTAAGAATCCTCCTGCTAATGCAGGGGACGTGGGTTCAAGCCCTGGTCCGGGAAGATCCCACATGCTGTGGAGCAACTGGGCCCATGCGTCACAACTACTGAGCCTACACGTCACAGCTACTGAGCCTGCTCTCTAGAGCCCTTGTGCCACAACTACTGAAGCCCACGAGCCACAATGACTGAGCCCGCGTGTTGCAAATACCGAAGGTCGCCCTCCTGGAGCCCATGCTCCGCAACAAGAGAAGCCACCGCAATGAGTAGCCCCCGCTCACCGCAGCTAGGGAAAGCCCGCATGCAGCAGCGAAGACCCAACACAGACAAAAATAAATTAAATAAATAAATTTTTTAAAAAAGCCACTGCTTCCCTTTGCTTAAAGATAGTGCAGAGGCTTCTACCTTGTAAGACAGGACTTATTCTTACCTCTCCTCCTGGCCACCACCAATAACTAAGGTTAAGTCACAACCTGGTCATGGTTCTGGGTCTGCTAAGGAAGGGAAAGGACTACACCCCGAAGGAACTGTGGGGTCTCAACCTGGCAGGAGCCAGGAGAATGTAATGGAATTAGACACTGAGGGTTCTGAACTAAGAGGGACAGACTATAAAGTTGGATAAAGGAGAGTGTATTGATATGGGAGCCCTCTCCCATGATCAGACTTAACACCCCAGCAAGGACCTTGGGAGATGGTATTCACATGCTACTAGAGTCGATCTTGTAAACTTGGAGAAAGTGATAGACCACACAACGTGAAGAAAAAATTCCAGAGCAGTCATGGCAGACGGTAAAGGAAGGAATCAGAAAGCTCACAGACTTTGGCATCCTAGAGTGGATATGCTACGTAAGGCTGAAATACCTACCAGTGGCTATGTTCCGTGGAAAGCCTAGAGGACACTCCATTTGCCAATGCGATAAGGGATAACGTGGCGAGGTGGTACCAGCCTCACTAAGAAGCTTACTCTCTAGGCAGCCCTATATAGAAACTAAGTAGAAGGCTGTTAGAGAACTGACTCCCTCATAACAATGGGGATGATAAGATCCTGAATTAACCATCAAAGACAGAATGAGTGCAATTATTGTTAATGAAAAGCAAAACCGAAGTGGCAATCCAAGGGCCTGATCCAAAGAAAGATTATGGAAATCATTAATGGAATAAGACATCCCCAGAGGCAAGATAGACAGCAATTAACAGGGTAATGCTCAACCTATACAACCAAAAAAAAATCGAGGATGGATTATCAGAAGGCCAAGGGTAGTAATATTAATAAAAATCATAAATCCTTGGCCAATTTCTGGACCTGAGCCAGTTCTCACACCCAGAAACCACTGACTAAAGGAGAAGTCAGGTTGCCATGAGGAAGATCCCTCAATGCCATGGCAAGTGTATATGGAAATAATTCCCCCAGTTTTTCTCCAAAAGTATCTACAGTCATTTATGTGGATAACCGGACACTAGAGAAAGAGGAATGCTCTTACGTTTCAGCAACTTCCAGATACAGGCTCTGAATTAACCCTGATACTCAAGAAACTGAAGTGGTACCATGCCCCCACTGTTAGAGAAGGACATATAGGGGCCAGGAATAAATGATATCCTGGCCCATATTTGATTCACAGTGGGTTCACTGAATCCCTAGACCCATCCAATGGTCATTTCCCCAGCCCCAAATGTGGAATGGAAATAGACATTCATGGTGGTTGTTAAAACCCCCCACATTGCCCTATGGGATAAGAGCTATCACAGTGGTGAAGGCCAAGTGAGAAGCCTCTGACACCACCCTCCCCTTCTAGCCAAGGATAGTAAATCAAAAACATACCGCAGCACAGGGAGAACAGCAGAGGTCAGTGCCACCCTTAAAAGCCTATTCCCATTTAATTCTCTAGTCTGGCTCCTAAATAACAGATGGATCCTGGAAGATGATAGTGAACAACTGTAAACTCAAGCAAGTAGTAGCCTCAATTGCAGCTGCCGACTGGTGTGCAATCCTTGCTAAACACAGCCCCCACTGCTGTACACGGCATGCAGCCACAGGTCTGGCAAATGCGTTCTTTTCCCTTCCTTTCAGGAAAAGGATCCGAAATGTTTCCCATTCATGGAAGAAAAGCAACAGTATACATTGACAGTCTTCCCAGGGCTAAGTGAATTCTCCCGCTCTCTGTCATAATATAGACCAAAGAGATCCAGACTGGCTGGACATCAGACAGAACATCACAATGGTCTACTATACCAGCGACATCATGCTAATGGGATGAACAAGCAGTAGTGGGTATTTTGGAGGACATCATAAGATAAATGTATTTCAGAGAAAGAGATACAACCCTATGTAAATTCAGGGTGTTACCACATTAGTGAAGTTTTTAAGAATCCAGTGATCTGGGACATTTCCTCCAAAGTTAAAAAAGTAAATGATTGCAACTTGCACCTCCCACCACAAAGGATAATGTCTGGCAGGCTGCTTCAGGTTCTGGAGGCAGCATATTCCATACCTACTGGAGGCAGCTTCAATCTGTATACCACATGATGTGTAAGGCTGCTAGCTTTGAATTGGACCCAGAGAAGGAAAATGCTTTGCAGCAGGTCCAGGCTTTAGTGTAAACAGGCCTGCTACTTGGGTCATATGATCCAGTAGACATGATGGTATTAAAGATATTTATGGTATTAGAGACATATTTGGGAAAAGATACCATGTGGAGTTCATGGCAAGCCTCTTAGAAGAGCAACATTTACAACAGAAAGTTGTTTATAAAACAGCTCCTGGAGTGCTACCAAGCCCTGGTTAGAGATGGACCATCTGACCTTGGGACATCAAGTGACCATGCAACCCAATCACGAGCTGAGTTCCATCAGACCCACTAAGTCAAAAGGTTGGCCAGGCCCAAGAGCAATGTATTCTATGATAGAAGTGGAACACCTAGGATCAGGAACAAGCAAGGCCTGAAAGCACAGGAAGCTGCATGACTGGGTAACCCACGCTTTCATGTGATCCACCGCTGTTGCACTGGTCCTTCTCCTTCAGCTGCCACCAATGGCTTCATGGTTGGAGAAGACTCTTGACCAGATGATGGAAGAGGGAAAAGCCCAAGCTTGTTCACAGATGGGTCATTTCAGGACGTGGTATAAGCCAAAAAGTGGAGTGTTGCTCCTCTACAGCCTTGAAAGACAGAGATGAGGGGAAATATTCCCAGTGGCAGAGCTTTGGGTGCTGTGCCTGATCATTCCATTGGTGCAGGAAGAGAAGTAGCCCGAGGTTAGCCTTTATATGGACGCGTGGGCAGTCGTGAGTGGCTTGGCTATTTGGTCAGAGGCCTGGGAGGAGAAAGAACAGAAGATCAATGTCAAGGAGGTCTACAGAAGAGGGTTGTGATAGAGGTATGAGAGTGTGATAGAGGTAGAGGAGAAAGAACAGCAGATCAATGTCAAGGAGGTCTACAGAAGAGGGATGTGATAGAGGTATGAGAGTGAGTATGAAGTGTAAAGCTGTTTGTAGCTCGTGATAACTCTGTTAGAGAGCATCTACCATAGAAGAGGACTAAACAACATCTTGATCAGTCAATGTCAGCCAGTCAGTTTTCGGCCACCCGATGTTGGTCAAATGGGGTCATAAATGGAGTGGCCATAGTGACAGGGATGGAGGCTATTTGGGGGCCAAAAAACATGAGCTTCCACTCTCCAGTGTGGATCTAGCTACTGCCACTTCAGACTGTCTAGTCTGCCAGCAACAGAGACCAATGTTGGGACCTCAATATGACACTATTGCTTGAAAAGACGAACCAGTCATTTGGTGACGAGTTGCCTTCACTGGACCTCTCTACCCTGAAGGAGTCAGCAAATCTTGGCTGAAATCAATACACATTCTGAATATGGATTTGCCTTTCCTGCCTGCCGGGTGGCAGTCAGCAACACTAGTCCAGGATTTGCGGATTGGTTTGATCTACCAACATGGGATCTTATATAACATTGCCTCAGATCAAAAAACCCACTTTACAGCAAAGGAGGTGCAGCAATGGGCAAATGAGCACAGGATCCCTATCACATTCTGCACTACTCAGAAGCTGCTGGCCTGAGACGTGTAGCTGAGTTGTCAGCTTGGAGATGACATCCTGGAAGGATGGCGTACCGTCCTTCAGGATGAGTATAAACTCTAAAGTAATGATCACTATGCATGGAATTCCCAATAGATTAAGTTGATGAGTCCAGGAACCACAGATGAAGGTAGGAATGGCCTCATTACCATCATTTCCCATAACCTCACTGGGGAATTTGGCATTCCCGTTTCCTCAACTTTAGATTTTGTGGATCTGGAAGTTCTAATTCCCAGCGAGGGTATGCTCCCACCAGGGGACACAGTGAGAATCCCATTAAACTTAAAGTTATGGCCATCACATGGTTCCTTCAGTTTCCTCATGCCAGGAGGACAACAGATAAGAAGATGTGTTACTACACTGGCAAGGGAATTTCACTGATAGCAGAAGGATGTAGGGCTGCCATTACATAATGAGAGCAGAGAACCCAGGTAATCTACTGAGTGTCTCTTAGTAATTCCCTGCCCAATGCTGACAGCTAATGGGCAAATACAGTAACTATGGCCTGAGAAGAAATGATGACCAAGGGTTCAGCCCCTCAGGGATGAGAATCAGGGTCACTCCAGCAGGAAAGCCACCTAGACCAGCACTGGGTCTAACAGAGGATGAAATGAACATAGAATGGATATAAAATGAACATGAATGGATAGTAGAAATGGGAGATGATGAGATCCTGATTTGGCCTCAAGGGGCCAGGGCTACAGTTTGCCCAACTAACTTCTCTTTGTAGTTTTCCCTGGAAAAAGAGACCAACCAGAATCCTGGAGGAACTGCCCCCAGATGTGGTGAATATGAAACATGGATCCAAGCAGCACGATGGGCGGACTGTAGTGGATGCTGTTGTCAGCTGCCCAGATCCCCCTAAGGACAGAGACGTTCACTCCCTTGGCTGCCACGAGTGTTGGTTGCAGATGGTCCGCAGAAGAGTCCTCTCTGGGGTTTGACTTTTGGCAAATGGAGCTGCCTCACCCTTTCCTGAAAGCAGCCTTCATCCAATCCCTGGGCAATGAGCAGTACAAAAGCCTGGAACCTTGTTTTGATAGGTCGTCCCAGCTCCAGCACTCCCAGTAGAGATCAATTGAGGTCTCTGCCCAAGTACATCACCGTTTAACCTCTCTCTGGTCAACTCCGATGCCCTCCCTCCTTCACAGGTGGTGCTCCAGGGAACACTTCTAAATAAACCCACTGCTCAGAAATCTGTCTCCAAGTCTGCTTCCTGGGAAAGCAAACCAAGTGGATTAAATGGGAAAAATATATTCTCTGTGATTTATTCATAAATGGAATTTCACACAGATCCTAAAAGGAATGAACCAGAACTAGATAGATCAACAAAAATCTTTAAATTTTTCAAAAGTATAAACTTATGTGAAAAAGCAAGATACTAAAATATATGAACATGTAAAAAATTTTAGACACAGGGGACAATGTTATATACTATTTATTGTTGGACAAAACTGTAATAAAGATATAAAAACATGGGCTGGCTTGCAAAATTCATCAGAGTGGCAGTTTCTGGGGAAGGGAGGAAGAGAATGAATACAAAAGGGTTTCAGAAAGGACTTTCATGGGTTTTTTTGTTTGTGTGTTTATTTGTTTTGTTTTTTTGTGGGTTTTTTTGTCTGCATTGGGTCTTCATTGCTGCATGCAGGCTTTCTCTAGTTGCAGGGGCTACTCTTCTTCACCGTGCACAGGCTTCTCGTTGAGGTGGCTTCTCTTGTTGTGGAGCACGGGCTCTAGGTGCGCAGACTTCAGTAGCTGCAGCACATGGGCTCAGCAGTTGTGGCACTCGGGCCCTAGAGCATGCAGGCTTCAGTAGTTGTGGCACATAGGCTCAGTAGTTGTGGCTCACGGGATCTAGAGTGCAGGCTCAGTAGTTGTGGTGCACGGGCTTAGTTGCTCCACGGCATGTGGAATCTTCCTGGACCAGGGCTCGAACCTGTGTCCCCTGCATTGGCAGGCGGATTCTTAACCACTGCACCACCAGGGAAGTGCAGGACTTTCATGTTTTAAGTGATATATTGTACCTTTTATTTTTTAAAAACAATTTGAAGCAGAGATGACAAAATTTTGTCATATGTTAGTTCTGGGTTGTGGGCATATTGATAATTGTTATATATATTCACTATAACTTCCTGTATTACATTTTTCTGAGCTTAAAAAAATTGCAGTATAGTACCTCAACCTTCTGAAAGACGCATGAAGGTGTGCAGTTTTCTCATAATAGAACTAGTGATCCTTGTCTCTGGGGCATCAAGAGAGAAGGAATCCATCAGGTAGAAACCTAGGAACAGCGTTCCAGCAGCAGGGATCATTGAAGCCAAGCAAAATGCTCGAAGACCAAAACAGCAGGGCCATTTGGTGTGCCCAGAAGAGAAGGCATGAGGAAAACAGTGGCAAATGAGGCTGGGTAGCCAGAAAGGGGCAGATTGGGCAGAGCCTTAAACACACACATAGGAGCTCTAGATCCAAGTCAACCTCGGTTCTTCCGGGAGCTTCTGCCCTGATCCGGGGACCTCACACAGACACACTGGAGACTCTATGGAGAAGAATAAGCACTAAACTGTACAAAATGTGACCACATCTGGCCCAGGTTGTACATTTTCCTGGATCTGAGGTCCTATAATAAAGACACAAAATAACACACTCTATCAACATAATGAACCACTTTGGGCCATGACCCTGTCGTCAGGCCAAGCTGGGTTCACAGCTGGGCCCCTCGATCAACCACCCAACTGGCCTTGAACAAGACAGTGACCTCTCTGAGCCTCTGTTTCCTCATCTGTAAACTATGGATGACGATAGGCCTTCCTGTGGGGTGGCTGGGAAGATGCAGTGAGGTGGCCCATGCAGCGTGCTCAACACAGTGCCTGGCACAGAGCAAGCCCTCCAGGGATGTCAACTTCCATATCATCAGGAAGGACCTCCCAGGGCCCCCTGCCAGATGCCCACCCTGAGGAAAAGTCACTCTGCCTTGGGAATTAGTGAGAAAAGGAGCCCTTTCTAGACAGTCCCCAAATTCCTCACTCCTCAAACAGGAGGGGATAAAAGAGTTCCTTAATTGGTACCACAAAGACTTTTCCATGGAGAAAGAAATAGAACTTCTAAATTAAAGGCAGACTTCTCGGCAGGAGGGGCAGCTGGCCTGGAGTCAGAGCCCAGCTGCTGAGCCATTTTCCAGGAGGGAGGCCAGGGTGGAGAGAGTGCTGTCTGGGGAGCATATGCACCCCACCCAAACTCGTCTAAGTGTCCCCATGTTTGTTATCTGATGGGCACCATCTTGGATGGGTGGTGCTGCCAGTGTTGCATGGCTGTACCTCCAGCTGCAGCTTGGCCTGGCTGGTTCATTGTGATGGGGCCCCAGGGAACAAGACAGTGCCTCAGAGACTCCAATCCAGTAGGGGGGCAGAGCTCTGCCTCAGGAAGCTGTAACCCCAGCCAGGCCTACTAAGGCATTGGGTGGAGGAGGAGTCTTGGCACATCAAAGTGGGCTCCCCTGGGAGCAAGTACCAATCATAGACCCACTGAGAGGTCTCCTGATGCATGTCTGGGCCTCTTAAATTTCCTCTAGCCTAAGAAAGGACTGGGGGACCCAAAGACAGGTGTAGATGTCAGGATGATCAGGAGCCCAGTGTTAGGGCTAGATAAGCATTCAATCGTTCACTTACCATGCATTCAGGCATTCACTTGTCAAGAAGCATTTGGGAGGCATACGACATGCCCCAGGGCCCAGAGACTCAGCAGTGAAATGGACTGGCCTCCTGGAGGTCTCACTGAAATAATGCATAATACCTGACTTGCTTGCAAGCTGTGGTAGGACTGTGTCTCCCCACCCCTTCCCATCTCAGGCCACCTCCACCCCTGGGCCTGGTGAGGGTCTATGCCAGATGGTCCCAGCTAGTGGGAGGACAGGCCTCCAGGGGCCAAAGTCAGGCATATTTCAGACCAAATCCTCACCTCGCAGAGTGGAAATGCTGGGCCTCAAGTCCCCCCTTGGCCCCTAATGAAATCACTGATTCAGGCAAGGATTATCAATTGATGTGTTAAAACCATTAGGTGAACAGTGAATGCATAAATGGACATCCAAATTATGCAAAGAAAGACCCCACAGATTTCTTTCTGGCTCAGGAGGAAGAAACAGAACTAGAAAGGTTAAGCTGTGCCCGCCCTGATCCAAGAGTTAGTCTTGCACCAACAGTGGGACCATCAGAAATCATGTATCAAGTGATACAGGTGGAAGCTCTCAGCATCTCCCATGATATGCTCCAGCCAAAACATGTTTACCTGGGTCTATCAGACTTAGATTTGACTTCCAATTCACAGGATGAAAAGCGGATAAAGGAACAAACTAAATGGTGACAAAAGGAAGCCACCACACTAATCCAGACAGCAGACCCTTCTGCCAGATAAAAGAGCCACAGTCTTCAACCAGCCACAATAAAGGTCACTGAGCTAGATGGAAAGCAATGGAAGGGACATGTGCCCAGAGGCACTGAAAGGTCCTAGACAAGATTCTGCTTTGGAAAAACAAGCTAAAAGACATTGCTAAGACAACCGCTCCCCTCACTAAATATGGGCCAGGTATAAGATGATATTTAGAAATAATTATTTATTTTGTTAAGTGGGATTGTGTTATTTTAGCTCAATCGGAAATGCTTTGATTTTTTAAAGATGCACACTTGAATAACAAAATGACTCCAGAATGTTCATAGTTGCTTGTGGTAGACAGAATTCCAAGATGGCTCCCAAGAGTCCCATATCCTGGAATACATGTCCTGAGTGTGAATATGATGGGATATTACTCCTGTGATAGGTTATGTTATGTGACAAAGGTGAAGAGATTTTTCAGCTGTCCCTAAGCAGCTGACTTTAATCAAAGTAGAGGTTATCCTGGATGGGCCTGACCTAATCAGATGAGCTCTTTAAAAGAGGGTCTAGAGATCAGAGATGGAAGTAGTCAGAGAGATTTGAAGCAGCAGCAGATGTACCCCTGTTGGCTTCGAAGAAGCACACTGCCACGTTCTGGAGAGAGTCAGGCAGCAGGGAACAGAAGGTGACCTCTGAGAGCTGAGAACTTCAGTCCAACAACCACAAAGGAACTGAATTCCACCAACAATTCTATAAACTTAGTAGAGGATCCTGGGGTTAGGATGAGACCCCAGCCCTGGCAGACACCTTAATTCTAGCCAGGTGAGACCCTGAGCAGAGGACATAGAAACTGTGAGATAATACATTTGTGCTGTTTTAAGCCATTAAGTTTACGGCAATTTGTGATAGAGCTATTGAAAACTAATATACTTCTTTATTCATAATCGCCAAAAGCCAGAAATATCCATCAACCAGAGACTAGATAAACAAACTGCGATACATTCACACAATGAAATAATACTCAGCAATAAAAAGAAATGAACTACTGATACAGGTAACAATTTGGATGAATCTCAAAAACATTATGTTGAGCAAAAGTAGCAAGACACAAACAGATCGTGAGTCTATGTTTATATTCCATGATTTCATTTACATGATATTTAAGAGCAGGCAAAAACTAAT
Organism: Lagenorhynchus albirostris; assembly: GCF_949774975.1. NCBI lineage: Eukaryota > Metazoa > Chordata > Mammalia > Artiodactyla > Delphinidae > Lagenorhynchus > Lagenorhynchus albirostris. The sequence goes on along the minus strand of NC_083113.1, from coordinate 27,276,617 downwards.
CTCTGGTGATGGAAATCAGAACTATGGTTGCCCATGTGTGGGAGGGAGAAGATTCACTGACGAGGAGCATGATGAACTTTCTGGGGTGATGAAAATGTTTTATATTTTCATTAGGATATAGGTTTTATATCCTAATGTATGTTACTCATTTGTGAAAACTCATCAAACTGTATACTTAAGATCATATATTTTACTCTATGTAAATTATTCCTCAACTTCAAAATAATAATTCTATCTTAGGTGTTTAGAGGTTGGCAGATGGTTCTTCCTGAGTCTGGGGGCAAGAAAGCAGTGGGTGGAGGGGATAATTCTTCATCATGCTCACTCTCACATGTTTGCACACACACACACAGATGGCGGCATTCCAGGCTGAGTAAGGTTCCCCTTTGGCCTTTGCCTCGTTTAATGTGGAGAAGGCAGCTGCCTCCCAGCTCCCAGGTCACTGCTCTGTGTGTCCGCCTGTCAAGATAAGAAGGCAAAGGCAGATGCTGCTAATTACCTGGCCTTTCAAGTGGTCCCGCGGCCTCACATCTGGCTCCATCTCCAACATCCAGCTTGAGCCAATAAAAGCCACATAAACTCACGAAGGGCTAATTTGGTGGTCAGGGCTCTGACAGGCTGCACATGAGGAGGTGTAGGGGCAGGACAAGGACGTGGCTGGGAGCACGGGGCAGGAGAGAAGACACACCGAGCAGGCCAGCGGGGCGGAGAAGGTGAGAACACCATCCTGTCCCCATGGCCAGCTGCTTCTGCTCTGGCCAAGCCTGGAGCAGGTCTTGGGCGAATATTTGCAGCTTGGCTCTGTTTTACTGAGCCTCCAGGGAGGGAGGCACCGCCTTGCATGCCAGCCAGCAAACAGAGCCAGAGCCACCTTGCAAATTTCACGCCAGACCGCAGGTGTGGAGACGCCAAACATACGCCCCAGAGTTCCAGTGGTCCTGTTTCCCACGGAAAGCGTGCTGGGCCCCCAATAGGTCTGTGGGAGGAGAACCTGTCCCAAATATTGCCTGGGGGAGGCCTACCCCAGGAACCCTCTGGGACTGGGCAGAATGGACAATCATCTAACATTTGAGGGACTTTTGAAAAGCCCTCATCCTACTGCCCTGTCGCTTTGTCTGAAGTCCCACCGTCGAAGGGAGACATTTCTTTGAGTTACAGAAGCTTTGGGGTCTTCCTTATTAAAATGCAAGTCCTGGGGAGATGTCGCTCCTTTAATCTCATATCTGGGGGAGTGACATTCTTACGTCTTGAAGGAGAAAGGCAGTAGGTGGAGGAGAAAGATCAGTGAGATCTCTCAGAGATGGGCCTCAGTTTCCCCATCTGAGACCTTGGAACCAGACGACCTCTAAGATTAAAGAGAAAAGGTGAGTCTGCCCTCCCCACTCCTTATCTCTGCCTCCTCCATCAAAGATTGCAAACGGGCAGCCCTGCGAGCCAGATTCAGCCCGCAGACCTGTTTGGTTTGGCCTGCAGAGTGTTTATAGAGAATTGGGGCCAACATTTAAAAATGGACAGATTTCACATTTTTAAAATGCCAGTGCTTCTTTGGGGAAACGGGAAGCTCTGAGGGCACTAAGCCCATATTCCCACAAGGAAACAATTGTTCTACGCTAAGGCCAGCTGCCCCATTTAGGTAGGACCTGTTGTCTCCGGTTCGCCTCAGTCCTCACCACTCCTCAATGTTTGCCCCCAGTTCACTTGGCCCATTTCCTTGATCCCTTGCAGGCATCCGAGTCGGCAAGCCCATTCTGGATGGGGCTGGCTGGCAGCGCCTCACAGCACAGTGGACGAGTGACCCCTGGCCCCGCGCTCTCCACGGGCCCATAAGCACAGTTCGGCTCCCTCTTTGGAAAGCTGGAAGAGAACTGGGGAGAGTGTGATGCTGAGAGCCCTTTGAAGGCAATGCCGTGGGATTATTCTGCTGAACATAAAAAGCCAAAGGCAGCAGGGCCACTGATGTGTTTTTGCAAATTCCAGCAAATTAAAAAAATGTGTGTGCAGAATTCAATTGGGGGCCAGGGCCTGGCTTTCATGAAAGAATAAATTGTTGGCCAAGACAAAGCAGCAGATTAACTTTTACAGAATATTTTTCTCTCCAGGATGCAGCTCCCACAAGCAGGCTCTTCGTGTCTGTGACGAGAGATGCCGCTTCAACCTTTATCTGCAGCCAGTCGAGCCGCCAAGGCCAGAGGCAAGCCTGTAGCAGGACTTTAAATGGCTTGGCGGCAAATGTCAAAAGTGTTTGATCTGCTTTTAGAAAATCACCTTTCAAGGCACTGGAAGATACTTGACACTTTGCAAAGAGATTAGAAACTTTTCAGCTGACTTGGAAAAGGGACCAGGAGGGTTTGATTCCAGTGGAAGCAGGAGGGGGTCCCAGTGGTGCCTAGGGTCAGTAAGCCTGAAGCCGGTGGCTTCACTTTAAAGGGAAGAGTCAGCTCCCAGCATGGCCGCAGCTGCCAGCACCTGCCCTTGCCCTCTGGGATGGTCCCCGAGAGCTTGCCTTTCTATGCTCTCAGGGAGAGGAGACGGCTGCAGGTAGGGTGGATGTTCAAAGTGACAACTGGTAAGCTGTGGACATCAGCATTCAGCCGACTGCCAATAGGCTGCCCCACTGTCCCAGCCCACCAGCTGGTCTGGAGGCCACAATAGACATGCAGAACTTGGGCCGGCTGATCAGAACAAGGGTATTGGATCAGTCAACACAGGTGACTTGAGGCACGCTGAGAGGCGTCATGCAACTGTCACCACTGCCCGCTCTTCCTTCCCCAGGTTCTCATGACTGTCCTTCCCTTTCACACCCACTGTCCCTCCACTGCCCTGAATCTACATTGACAACCTCTTGCCTTACTACAACTGCTTTGCAACTGATCCCCATCCTCTGCCCTCCTTCACCCTGTGCCTGGCCACTAGCTGGATCTTCCTAAAGCATTCTGCTGCTCTTAACTCACCTACTAGACCAAAATCTTCGCATTCAAACTTCCAGTCTTCCCCTAATAATAGTGACTGTTGTGGCTTGCTATATTTCAGTTATATGTCAGGTGTTTTGCATGGTTTAACTAATTTAATACAACCTCTTTCTTATTGGCCTCATTTTAGAGCTGAGAAAATTGAGGCTTAAAGATTAACTGGTTTACCTGAGGTCATAGAGCTAGTAAGTGGGACTCAAACTTGGGTCTCCCAGACCTGAAACCATGCACAGTACCATCAGGCCATACTCATGCTCCCTCTTATAAAAAACATTGCCAGAAAAGCCCCATCTTCTAAAATCATGGTGAAGATCAGCGAAATCTCTAATAGGCTGTACCCACACACCACCAGTTACCCATCTCCACAGTGAGTGGATCTGCATTATTACAGGAAATGATGCTATGAAAATGTGGCCTAATAGTAGGAACTATGGGATAAGAAAGAGTTATTCTGGAAAAAAGGATCCTTCTGACATCACATGAGGATCCCCCCATGTCAAGTCAGCCCCTTTCAGAAAGCTATCATGCTGTCAGAAGACAGTAGGAAAGAATCTAAGATGGGCAACCTCCTGTGCCTACGTTTCCTTCTGTATAAAGGAATTACAGCACTGCCTGTTTTACTAGTCAGGATAGGCTAGGTGGTGCTGCACAGATGAACAAGCCCAAAATTTCAGTGGTTTGCCACAACCAAGGTTTATTTCTTGTACACATTATATGTGTGTTGTCAGCAAAGAACTGTGCTCTACTGCAGTACTCATCCTTCAGGGACCCAGGGAAACAAGGATTTCCTCATCTACAACCTGCAACCAGCATCTCAAGACAAGTCTTCAGAGTTCTCTGCAGCAGGTGTAGAGAAGGCTAGAGAGTAAAGCACCAGCAGTTAAATGCTTCAGCTTGGTAATGACACATGTCACTTCTGCCTACATTTCATTGGGCAGAACTTGCCACAGGATCCTGCCTAATTCCACAAAGTTTTGGAATCATAATCCTGTCTACCAAGAAGCAGATAAGAAGTGGATTTGAATGAACATTAGCCATGTCCACCACACCTGCCTCTCAAGTTGCTGTCAGCATCAAATGAGCTCCCCAGGAAAGGTGATTGGGGAACCAGCTTAAGCCATGATTCTGATCCCAGATAGATACAAGTTCAAGTCCTGGTTCCAGGAAGCTGCATATGATCTTGATAAAATTACTAAACCCCTCAGTTTCCAGTTCTTCATCTGTGAAATGGGGATATTAATCCCTACCTCATAGAGTATTATGAAAATGAAATAAGATAATGCATGAAGTGCTCTGAGCACAGCACTTAGTAAGTTCTCAGTCAATGGCTGGTGGTATAGATGAAACAAAGTTGGCCATGAGTTGATAATTTTTGATCCTAGTTGATAAATTCATAGGGATTCATTAAAATACCCTCCCCACTTTTGTGTATACTTAAATTTTTCAATAATAAATTTTTTTTAAAAAACCCAGGAAAGGTTGAGTAATGTTACAGAAATGAAGGAGTAAGGAACTCTAAAGAAGCAATCATTAGGGCTTCCCTGGTGGTGCAGTGGTTGAGAGTCCACCTGCCAATGCAGGGGACACGGGTTCATGACCCGGTCTGGGAGGATGCCACAGAGAGGCTGGGCCCGTGGGCCATGGCCACTGAGCCTGCACGTCTGGAGCCTGTGCTCTGCAGCAGGAGAGGCCACAGCAGTGAGAGACCCATGTACCGCACAAAAAAAAAAAAAAAAAAGAAGCAATCATTAAACTGGCCAAAAAAAAAAAATTATGGCAACTAGGGGAGTGCTTAATAAACAGTCTGCTAAATTTTAATAAGAAAATGTATAGCATTTTGCTTACCTGCCTGTCATCCCCCATTCTCTAGATCAGTGGCAGCCATGGGGATGGCAGTCTGCATTCCTGGTGTGGCTTGCTGGAGCTGGAGGGCAATACAGAGCTTGTTCTCAAAAAGTTGTAATGGTGTGTTTTGACTTGTCTGGAAGTTCCCTGAGGGATTAGAACAGAAGCTGAACTTTGTTTGTCTCCATCATACTGGAGTGGCTTTCTGTGTGGCATCTGTAGGAGGCATTACACTACCTATAGCCACCTGGGTGTGACAGACAAGCAAGCAGTAGACAGATGCATAAGTCTGGGAAGGAAGAGGCTAAGGACAAACATTCTTGGGGCAATACGGATTTCAAAGGACTATCACATATACCAGGGAATCTGGAGTGCAACGTGCATGCCCATGGCTGGATACTCAGAAAAGATATGATAGGATTCTAGGCTTCCACCTTTGGCTGATCTTTGGAATCTGCACAAACAGGAGGTGAAAGCTAAGGCAGAACTGTGTATACCTGGCATAGCGTTGAAGGAGTAACCCAGCATAGAGCCAATCTGCAAAGACCAGAATAGTATATTTCTTCTTTTTTGCTCCAGGTATTTATGGAAATCTTCCAGGTCACTGGCTAACCTCTGAGATAAAGGAACAGAGACTTCAGTGACCACACATAACAAGGAATACAGTATTTGCAAAAGTAGTTTGGAAAAGTCATTAAACAAACTATGGCTGCAGCCCACAAAAGTCAACAATAGCAATCCCTGGGGAAAATCCGATTTCAAGAGTTACCATATTATAATATTCAAAATGTCCACTTTTAACAACAACAAAATACAAGTAATACAAAGAGACAGGAAAGTATGGCCCATGCACAGGGGAAAAGAAACGATATTGCCAGAAACTGTCCCTGAGGAAGCCCAGATATTAGACTTACTAGACAAAGACTTTAAGTCAACTATTTTAAATATGCTCAATGAGCTAAAGGAAACCATGGACCAAGAACTAAAGAAAACTGGAAGAACAATATATGAACAAATAGAGAACATCGATAAAGAGATAGAAAATATTAAAAAGAAACCAAATAGAAATTCTGGAGCTGAAAAGAACAATAGCTGAAGTGAAAAATTCACTAGAGAGATTCAACAGCAGATTGGATCAGACAGATGAAGGAATCAGCAAACTTGAAGATAAGGCAATCAAAATTATCCAGGCTATTATGGAATAAATTGTGTCCCCCCCCCAAATTTCTTATGTTGAAACCCTAACCCTCAATGACACTGTATTTGGAGATAGAGCCTTAGGAGGTAATTGAGATTAAATGTGGTCATAAGGGTGGGACTCTAATCTGATAGAATTTGTGTCCTTATAAGGAGAGGGAGATCTTTCTCTCCACATGCACACAAAGAAGAGATTATGTGAGCACACAGTGAGAAGGTGGCCACCTACAAGCCAAAGAAGAGGCCTCAGAATGAAATACTCCTTGCTGGTACCTTGATCTTGGACTTCTCAGCCTCCAGAACTGTGAGAAAGAAATGTCTGTTGTTTAAGCCACCTACTGTATTGTATTCTGTTATGGCAGTGAACAGATTAATACACAGTTTGAGAAATAGAAAGAAGAATTAACAGAACCTGAAGGTATACTATCAAGCATACCAAAATGCACATCATAAAATTCTCAGATGAAGAAAGAGGATGGAAAGAATATTTGAAAAAATAATGGCCAAAAATTTCTCAAATCTGATGAAAGACATGAATATACACATCCAAGAAGCTCAGTGAATTCCAATGAACAGTCAAAAAGATCTACAACAAGACATATTATAATCAAACTGTTGAAACCCAAAGACAAAGAATTTTGAAAGCAGCAAGGGAGAAGCAACTTGTGACAAGCACAAACGACCTTCAACAAGATTAACACTTGATTTCTCATCAGAAACTATGGAGGCCAGGAGACAGTGAAATGATACATTTAAAGTGCTGGAAGAAAATTGTCAACCAAGAATTTTATATCCAGCAAAATTTTCCTTCAAAAATGGAGAAACCACAGTGATAGCATGCAAAGTGGCAGAGAAGGAAGCACTAGGGCTCAGTCCTTAAGCCAAACAACCAGTAAACTGAGGGAAAATATTGTCAAAGTCAACTACCTCAGACCTCGGAGTCCTGAAGGGACACTTATAAAAGCCAGGGCTTGCTTGATGAAGGAAGAGGCTATTGCTCTTTGGTAAGAGGCCAGCGTGTATAAAATACCTACCATCCTCTATCACAAAGCCCTGCCATACTGTGGGGATACTGGCTCACATTCCTGGAGCATCTGACTGGTGCCAGGATGAGCAGTGTGGTCCTTATTCTCCAGAAGTTGGGGGTAGGGCATTTTGGTCAGTCTGGTAGATCCCTGAGGGACCAGCACAGATATTTGCTTTTGCTTTGGCCCTCTTAGTTTCAGTGCCTATTGGGAGGACCTATTGTAGATTTAGAGATATAATCTTTCTTTTTTCCATTTTTGCAGTCAGATGTTAAGGAAATCTTTGTCAGCTCATTGGCTGACCATAGATAATGGAACAGAAGCTTCAGTGACCATGCACAAAAAGGAACACATTTTGCCAAACTAGTTTGGAAATGTCACAAATAAAACAAAAGTGATGGCTCCAGTAAACTAGTAAAAATCAGCAATCCCTGAGGAGTGGGAAAATTAGATTTCCAGATGTACCACAGTATAATATTCAGAATGTCCAATTCTCAACAAAAATTTACAAAACATACAAAGAAAGAGTAAAGTATGGCCCATCAGCAGGAAAAAAAGAATTTGATAGAAACCATCCTTGAATAAGCTCAGACATTGTAATTACTAGTCAATAATATTAAATCAACTATGAGTAAAAGGATATCATGGACAAAAAAACTAAAGAAAATCAGGAAAACAATGTATGATCAAAATGAGAATATCAGCAAAAAGATAAATGGCAAAAAGGAACTAAATCGAAATTCTGGACCTGAAAAGTAAAAAGAGATGAAATGAAAAGTGCAAGAGGAATTCAACATCAGATTTGAGCAGGCATATGGAAGAATCAGCAAACTCAAAGATAAGACAATTGGAATTATCCAATCTGAGTGCAAAGGAAAAAAAGAAAGAAAGAGGAAAATGAAAAGAACCTGAGGGAGCTGTGATATATCATCAAGCATACCAACATGCACATTACAGGAGTCTCAGATAGAGAAGAAAAAAAGAAAGACACATAAAAAGTATTTGAAGGGCTTCCCTGGTGGCGCAGTGGTTGAGAGTCCGCCTGCCGATGCAGGGGATGCGGGTTCATGCCCCAGTCCAGGAAGATCCCACATGCCGTGGAGCGGCTGGGCCCGTGAGCCAGGGCTGCTGAGCCTGCGCATCCGGAGCCTGTGCTCCGCAACTGGGGAGGCCACAACAGTGAGAGGCCCGCGTACAGCCAAAAAAAAAAAAAAAAAAAAAGTATTTGAAGAAATAATGGCCAGAAACTTCCCAAATCTGATGAATGACATGAATATATACCACCAAGAAGCTCAATAAACTCCAAGTAAGATACAGTCAAAAAAGATCCACAACAAGACATATTATAATCAATCTGTTGAAACCCAAAGCAAAGAGAAAATTTGAAAGCAGCAAGGAAGAAGCAACTTGTGACAAGCACAAGGGATCCTCAATAAGGTTAACACCTGATTTCTGATCTGAAACCATGGAGGCCAGAGGACAGTGGAATGACATATTTAAAGTGCTGGAAGAAAAAATAAAGTGTCAACCAAGATTTTTATATACAGCAAAACTATCCCTCAAGAATGAAGGAAAAAACCAAGACATCTCCATAGAAATAAAATCCGAGGGAGTTATCAACAGATTTGCCATATGAGAAATGCTAAAGGAAGTCCTTCAGTCTAAAATGAAAGGACATGAGACCATAATTAAAGCCATAAGAAAAAATAAATAACACTGGTATAGGTAACTATGTATTTAAATATAAAAGTCAAATGTTACTGTACTTTTGGTTTGTAACTCTTTTTTTCCCATGTGATATAAAAGGAAAATGCATAAAACAACAATTATAAATCTATGTCAGTGGAAAAACATATATAAAGATGTATTCTGTGACAATAACAAAATTTAAAATGAGGAACAGGTATATACAGAAACAGAGTATGTATACTTTTGAGACCAAGTTAGCACTGTTCAAAGTAGCTTGTTAATAAGCTTAAAAGATGCTAATTGTAATCCCAAAAGTAGTAACTAATAAAATAAATTAAATGTGTAGAGAAAAGGAAAGAAGGAAATCAAAATGGTTTACTACCAAAAAATAAACTAAATACCCAAAAAAAAGCAATAATGGAGGAATGAAGAACAAAAAAACATAAAACACATTGAAAAAGAGCTAAATGGTAGATGTAAATGCTTCTTTATCAGTAATTGCATTAAATGTAAATGGTTTAAACTCTTCTATTAAAAGGCAGAGCTTGGCAGATTGGATTTAAAAAACATGACCCGTCTATATGTTGTTTACAAGAGACTCACTTTAGATGTAACAACACAAAAAGATTGAAAGTAAAAAAATGGAAAAAGATATTCCATGCAAATAGTAACCAAAAGAGAGCTGAGGTGTCTATGTTATTGTCAGACAAAATGGACTCTAAGTCAAAAAAGTTACAAGAGACATAGAAGGACAGTATATACTGATAAAAGTTTTAATTCAGTGAGAAAATAGAACAATTATAAACCTACATGAACCTAACAAAAAGACCCAAAAAGATAAAGCAAAAATTGACAGAATTGAAGAGAGAAGTATACAGTTCTACAATACCCTAATTGGAAACTTCAATACCCCAATTTTAATAAAGGATAGAGGGACTTCCCTGGTGTTCCAGTGGTTAAGAATCCATCTTCCAATGTGGAGATGTGGGTTCAATCCCTGGTCAGGGAACCAAGATCCCACATGCCACAGGACAACTAAGCCCGCACACTCTAGAGCCCACGCACTGCAACTACTGAGCCCACATGCCACAACTAGAGAGAAGCCCTCACACCACAATGAAAGATCCTGCATGAAACAACAAAGATCCCACATGCCACAACTAAGACCCACAACTAAGATCCAATGCAGCCAAATAAATAAATATTAAAAATAAGTAAATAAAAGATAGAGCACCCAGACAGAAAATCAGTAAGGAAACAAAGGACTTGAACAACACTATAAACCAATTAGACCTATTAGACATATATAGAACACTACACCCAACAACAACAGAATAAACATTCTTTTCAAGTGCACAGGGAACATTTTCCAGGATAGACTAAATGTTAGTCCGCAAAGCAAGAATTAACAAAAATTTTTAAAGATTTAAATCACACAAAGTATCTTTTCTAATCACAATGGAATGAAGCTAGAAATCAATAACAGAAAATTCACAAATATGTGGAAATTAAACAACAAACTCTTAGACAGCCAATGGGTAGAAGAAGAAATCATCAGGGAAATTAGAATGTACCTTAAGACAAATGAAAATGAAAACACAAAATACCAAACTTATAGGATGCAGTGAAAGCAGTACTAAGAGGGAAATTTATAGCTGTAAACATATACATTAAAAAAGAAGAAAGATCTCAAATCAATAACCCAATTTTACACTATATGGGACTAGAATAAGAAGAATGAACTACACTCAAGATAGCAGAAGGAAGGAAATAATAAAGACTAGATTGGAGGGCTTCCCTGGTGGCACAGTGGTTGAGAGTCCGCCTGCCGATGCAGGGGACACGGACTCGTGCCCCAGTCTGGGAAGATCCCACATGCCGCACAGCGGCTAGGTCCGTGAGCCATGGCCGCTGAGCCTGCGCGTCCAGAGCCTGTGCTCCACAACGGGAGAGGCCACAACAGTGAGAGGCCCATGTACCGCAAAAAAAAAAAAAAAAAAAAGATTAGATTGGAGATATATAGAATCTATTTATCTGTAAATATATATTAAAGAGAGAATAGAAAAACAATAGAGAAAATCAACTAAACAAAAAGTTGGTTCTTTGGAAAGATCAACAAAATTGATGAACTTTAACCTACATGACTAAAAAAGAAAGAAAACTCAATTAAATCAGAAATGAAAGTGGGGGCATTATTACCTATTTTACAGAAAGAAAACAGATTATAAGAGAATACTATGAACAATTATATGCCAGCCAATTGAATATTTTAGATGAAATAGACAAACCCTAGAAACACACAAACTACCAAAACTGACTCAAAAAGAAATATAAAATTTGAACAGACCTATAACAAGTAAGGAGATTGAATTAGTAATCAAAACATCTCAACAAAGAAAAGCCCAGGACCAAACAGCTTCACTAGTGAATTCTACCAAACTTTTTTTTTTAAGAAGATATTGGGGTAGGAGTTTATTATTTACTTAATTTATTTTTGCTGTGTTGGGTCTTCGTTTCTGTGGGAGGGTTTTCTCTAGTTGTGGCAAGCGGAGGCCACTCTTCATTGCGGTGCGCGGGCCTCTCACTATTGCGGTCTCTCTTGTTGCAGAGCACAGGCTCCAGATGCGCAGGCTCAGTAGTAGCTGTGGCTCATGGGCCTAGTTGCTCCGCGGCATGTGGGATCTTCCCAGACCAGGGCTCGAACTCGTGTCCCCTGCATTAGCAGGCAGATTCTCAACTACTGTGCCACCAGGGAAGCCCTCTACCAAACATTTAAAGAAGAATTAACACCAATTCTTCTCACAGTCTTCCCAAAAAATTGAAGAGGAAGGAATAATTCCTGCTCATTCTATGAGATCAGAACTACTCCGATACCAGACAAAGACAGTATAAGAAAACTGCAAGTCAATATCTCTTATGTGTATACATGCAAAATCCTAAACAAAACACTAAGAAACTAAATTCAGCAGCATATTAAAAGAACCATACACCATAAACAAGTGGGATTTATCTCTGGAATGCACAGATGGCTCAACACAAGAAAATCCATTAATGTAATATACCACATTAATAGAATGAGGAGAAAAAGCATATCATCTCAATTGATGCAGAAAAAGCATTTGCAAAAACCAACATCCTTCAAATAAAATAGAACTACCTCAACATGATAAAAACTATATATGAAAAGCCCACAGCTAATATCTTATTGAATGGTGAAAGACTGAAGGAATTTCCCCTAAGATCAGGAGTAAGACAAGAGACCTGCTTTTATCATTTCTGTGCAACACAGTATTGGAAGTTATAGCTAGATCAATTAGGCCAGAAAAAGAATTATAGGGCATCCAAGTTGGAAAGGAAGAAATAAAATTATCTCTAATTCACAGATGACATGATCTTATATATAGGAAACCTTAAAGAATCTATACAGGGAGAAAAAAAGTTAGAGCTAATAAACAAATTCAGCAAAGTTGCAGGATATAAAATCAACACACAAACAATATTTCTATACACTAGCAATGAACAATCAAAATATTAATAAAATAATTCCATTTACAATAGCAAACAAAAAATACTTAGGAATAAACTTAACCAACAAAGTGAGAGATTTGTACGCTGAAAGCTACAAAACATTGCTGAAAGACTAGAGATGTCCTAATAAATGGAAAGACACCTGTGTTCATGGATTGGAAGACTTAATATTGTTAAGATGGCAATACTACCCAAATCAATTTACAGATTCAGTGCAATCCTTATCAAAATCCCAACAGTGTTTTTTTGCAGAAATAGAAAACTCCATCCTAAAATTCATATGGAATTTCAAGGGACCCTAAATTTTCAAAACAATCTTGAGAAAGAACAAAGTTAGAGAATTTGCCCTTCCTAATTTCAAAACATACTATAGCTACAATAACCAAAACACTGTGGTACTGACACAGGATCGACATATAAATCAATGGAATAGAATAAGGATACCATAAATAAACCCTCACATATATAGTCAGTTGAGTTATGACAATGGTGCTAACATGCTTCATGGGAAAAGGACCATCTTTTGAATAAATTGTGCTGGGAAAACTGTATGTCCACCATGCAAAAGAATGACGTTGGACCCTTACCTTATACCATATACAAAAATTAACTCAAAATGGATCAAAGACCTAAATTTAAGAGCTAAAATTATAAAACTATTAGAAGGAAGCACAGGAGAAAATCGTTATGGCCTTGAATTTGGCAATGGTTTCTTAAGCACATCACTAAAAGTACAGGCCACAAAAGAAAAAAATAGATAAAATGGACCTCACCAAAATTAAAACTTGTGTGCAACAAAAGTACTATCAAGAGAGTGAAAAAAAAAACCAACCCAAAACTCAACAAGAAGACAATAACCAAATTCAAAAATAGGAAAAGGACTTGACATTTCTCCAAAAAAGATATACAAACGACCAACAGAACATAAAAAGATGCTCAACAACACTAGTCATTAGGGAAATGCAAATCTAAACCAAATACCATTTTACATCCACAAAGATGGCTTTTTTTTTAAATTTAAAACAGAGGAAACAACGAGTATTGGTGAGGATGTAGAGAAAATTCTCAAACGTTGCTGGTGGACATGTAAAATGGTGCAGCAACTGAGGAAAACAGTTTAATGGCTCCTCAGAAAGTTATACATAGAATTACTATATAATCCAGCAGTTCCACTTCTAGATAGATAACACAAAATAATTGAAAGCAGGACTCAAACAGATACTTGGCACATCAATATTCATAGTGGCATATGTATAAAATAGATAACTAGTAAGACCCTGCTGTATAAAAAATAAAATAAAATTCAAAAAAATATATTCATAGTGGCAGTATTCTCAATAGCCCAACGGTGGAAACAAGTCAATTATCCATCAACTGATGAATGAATGAACAGAATGAGATCTATACATACAATGAAATATTATTCAGCCAAAAGGGAATGAAATTCTGATACATGCTACAAAATGAATGAACCTTGAAAACCTTATGCTAAGTGAAATAAGCCAGGCAAAAAAGGACAAATATTGCATGATTCCACTTAAATGAGGTATCTAGAATAGGCAAATTCCTAGAGCCAGAAAGAACAGAGGTTACCAGGGGCTGGAGCAGGGGTTGGAGGAGGAATGGAGAGTTATTGCTTAATGGGTACAAAGTTTCTGTTTGAAATGATGAAAAAGTCCTGAAAATATCAATAGATACTGATGATGGTTATACAGCACTGTGAATATAGTTAACGCCTTCTGGACTGGTAAATTTATGTTATATATATTTTATCACAATAAAAATAAATAAATAAAAAGTCAATCCAAAAAAAGGAGAAATTAAGAGATTCCCAGATAAGCAAATGCTGAGGGAGTTTGTCACCAGGAGACCAGACCTACAAGAAATGCTAAAGGTAGTCCTTTAGGCTGAAATGAAAGGACACTAGTCAGTAACTCAAATCCACATTAAGAAATAAGGAATCTCAGTAAATATAACTACATAAGTAAATATAAAAGCTAGTATTATTATATTTTTTGTTTCTAACTCCTCTTTTTGTTTCCTATCTGATTTTAAATATAAATGCATAAAACAATAACTAAAAATCTATGTTAATAGGCATACGTGTATAAAGATGCAAATTTGACAATAATAACAAAAAAGGGAGGGGACAGAGATGTATAGGAACAGAGGTTGTGTATGCTACTAAAATTAATTTGAAATCAGCTCAAACTAAATTGTTATAAAGTTAGGATATTTATTAATTGTAATCCTCATGGTAAACACAGGGGTAATACTTATGGCCTTGTATTTGGCAGTGGAGTCTGAGATATGACACCAAAAGTGCAGGCAACAAAAGAATACAATAGATAAACTGAATTTCATCAAATTTAAAAACTTTTGTGCATCAAAGGACACTATCAGTAGAGTGAAAAGACAGAGCACAAAATGGGGAGAAATTATTTGCAAATTGTATATCTGAGAAGAGATTAATATCAAGAATATTCAAAGAAATCCTACAACTCAACAACAGAAAAGAAAGCAACCCAGCTCAAAAATGGACAAAGGGCTTGAACAGACATTTTCCTAAAGAAGACATACAAATGGCCAACAAGCACATAAAAAGATTTCAACATCACTAGTCATTAGGGAAATGCAAATCAAAACCACACTGAGACAGTACTTTACGCTCACTAGAGAGCTATGTTAAAAAAACAAACAGACAAAACAAAACAGAAAATAACAAGTGTTGGTGAGGATTTGGGGAAATCGGAACACTCAAACTTTGCTGGTGGGAATGTAAAATGGTTCAGCCACTGTGGAGAACAGTTTGTCAGGTCTTCAAAAATTAAACATAGAGGGCTTCCCTGGTGGCGCAGTGGTTGAGAGTCCGCCTGCCGATGCAGGGGACATGGGTTCGTGCCCCGGTCCGGGAAGACCCCACATGCCGCGGAGCGGTTAGGCCCGTGAGCCGTGGCCGCTAAGCCTGCACATCCGGAGCCTGTGCTCTGCAACGGGAGAGGCCACAACAGTGAGAGGCCCACGTACTGCAAAAAAACAAAAAAAAATTAAACATAGAATCACCATACGAATGACCAGTTTCACTCCTGGGTATAAAACCAAAGGAATTGAAAATAGAAACTCAAACAAATACGTGTACATTCATGTCCATAGCAGCATTACTCACAATAGCCAAAGGGTATAAACAACCCAAATGCCCATTGACAAGCAAATGGATAAACAAACTATGGTATACACAAACAATATTATTCAGCTATAAAACGGGATGAAGCACTGACACATGCTACAACATGGATGAACCTTGAAAATACCATGTGAAGTGACGGAACCGGACACAAAAGGGCACATATTATATGATTGCATTTATATGAAATATCCAGAATAGGTAAATCTATAGAGGCAGAAAGCTGATTGGTCATTTCTAGGGACAGTGGGAAAGAAAGAATAGGAAGTTGTTGTTTAAGGGATACAGAGTTTCCATTTGGGAAGATGAAAAAGTTTTGCAGATGGATGGTGACGATGGCTGTACCACATTGTGAATGTACTAAATGCATCTGAGTTGTTCACTTTAAAATGGTTACTTTATGTTATGTAAATTTCACTTAAAAAAAAAAAACCTGGGAGACAAACTCTGTTGTTCTTTATTTATTGATGAGAAATCTAATCCCCCAGGAGGCAAATAACATGTTCAAGGTCACACAGGCCTTTCTTAGCAGCCAAGGTCAAGAATCAGCTTCTGAATCTAAGGGCAAGCCATGGCTGCCCCAACCTCAGGAGAGGTGACAGTAAAATCAGAGGATGGGGGAGAGGGAGACACAATTTGTAGACTCCATCTAGTTTTTACCAGCCTGGTGGGTTGTTTGTTCTGAGGTTTTTTTAAATATTTTCCAAGGGCACACTTACCTTTTCAAGGGCACGTGTATTTCTTGTGCAGGAGCCAAAGTACTGAATGAATTTTGTAAACGTAGCCATAACCCCAGCAATGGCTCCCATAGGAGCTGGCGGGCCACCAGCATGGGGGATCTCACACACTGTGGCAAAGTCACCCCGCCACTCCCAGGCCTCACCACCCACATGTCCCTCAGGTTATTGTTGCTGTGGGGACCATAAAGTCAGCATTTTATAGCATTAGCCCTTTTTTTTTTTTTCCTACATCAGTCACTGCTCTATATTTTTGCTATTTGTGACCAGACTATTAAAGAGATTTAAAGGTTTTCATATGCACTGGCGTATTTTTAAGTTTTTTGAAGACATGTTTGAAATACTGAAAAATAGAACAGCAAAATGAACATCCATAAAAATCCCTCTGGATTTAATATATTTGCTTCAACCAAATTTTGTATTTTTGCGGCACCATTTGAAAGTAGATTGCAGACATCATGACAGTAATACTTCAGCTTGCATTGTCAAAAAACAAGAATATTTTCCCATAATACCATTATCTATTCTAACAAAACCAACAATAATTCTGTAATAGCATCTAATAACCAGTCCATATCCAAATCCTCATTTGTTCCAAAAATGTCTTTTATGGTTGTTTAAACTAGGACCCAAACAAAGGTCATACTTGAATTTGGTTGTTATGTCTCTTAGGTCTTTTTTAGTTTAGAACAATCCCTTTTATTTTGTCTTTTTTTTTTTTTAACCTATGACATTGACTTTGTTAAAGATACTAAACCCTTTATCTTAAGGAATGTGGCACATTCTGTATTTGTCAATCTGATTGTTTCCTTGTGGTATCATTTAATTTGTCCCTCTGTTCTCTATATTTTCTATAAATCAGAGTTAGGACTAAAGAGTTGATTAGAAGCGTGTTCAACATCATTGACAAGAACACCTCAAAGGTAAAGCTCATACTTCATCACGGCATCCCACCAGGAGAAACAAGAGTTCCCACATTAGTGATGCTCAGTTTGATTCCTAGGTAAGGTGGCAACAGACGGATCTTGCCATTATACAATTACATATTTCCCTTTGCAAGTGGACTCGAGGGGTCGGTACCCTGACATTGTGCAAAACTCCAGTTCTCAGTCAACTTTTTACCTAATGCTTCCAACATCCATTGATGATGCTTACCTAAATCAATTATTTCACTGATAGTTGCGAAATGACCAGTTTCTAATTGTCTCATTCCTCCATTTATTAGCCAGAATTGTTCCATAAAGAGATTTCCCTCCTCAACTAGGGCTATTTGGCCACAATGAAACACAGTTCCTAAAGAAGAAGCAGGATAAATGTTCAAACATAGTGAATAATCTTGACAGAAAATTCAGAGGCAGAGACGGGACACCAGCAGTGGCTCAGTGGGCAGAGCCAGACCTGGCACTGTTGAGGGGAGGGGAGTATATGGGAGGTGGGTGCACCCAAGACCCAGCAGGGTCCTTCATCTGTTTGATAGACGTCTACAGCTCCAGGTGAATTGGTAGACGGAACAATGGTCAAGGCAACAAATTGTCAGAAGTAGCCACTGATTTTCCTTTCTTTCTCTTTTGTTTAATATCTCATGGATTGACTTTTTTTCACTATTGAATAGTTTGACAGCACTTTAAGCTCACTCAGCTGTTTTCAGAATTTGGTGGGC
Organism: Lagenorhynchus albirostris; assembly: GCF_949774975.1. Lineage (NCBI taxonomy): Eukaryota > Metazoa > Chordata > Mammalia > Artiodactyla > Delphinidae > Lagenorhynchus > Lagenorhynchus albirostris. The sequence goes on along the minus strand of NC_083113.1, from coordinate 27,258,783 downwards.
TTTTGGTTTCTTTAAATTCTACTCTCATACAACATTTTTAAAAAGGACTCGTCGGTCTTTTTGTTCAGCTTTAAAGTTTTAGACTTCAAAATCATTTTCAGGCAGTCTTGGCTGCCCCAGTGGCTTTACAATGTTGTCATAAATTTTTAAATTTGTCTCTAGTGCCAAAATGAAAGGTCAAAATGAGCATTTTCTTTAATAACTTTGGTTACACCCAATGGTGATTTTTTTTTTTTTACAGCTTTGTAAAACTTATTTCAGGGACTACTATCTGCAATCTATTTTTGCCTTTAAATTTTTTAAATGCATTTAAATCAAATACTGCTTACTTTATATATTCAGCAATATGTCTCACACTTTTATTCCATATTGACTTTGTATTTAAGTGGTTTCCATAAAGAAAAACAAAACTTCCAACAGTGACAAGGGCATGAACAATTCTTTTATTGGTTATTCCTGAAAACAACCTTAATATTTCACATGTTATCCTAAGACTGGAATGTGAAATAAAGAGGTGAGAAATCGCTGCATAAGTCATTTCCAAGTTCCATTCGTCGGAGGCGTGCCTGTAGCTCCCACCCTGTGCGTGTTCCTCACTGCTGAATGGTGCTGTGACTACAGTTGGACAAATCATTGTCAGAAAAGCACTGAGTCCTTCATTTAGCTATTCTTTGTTTCAAGCAGCAAAGTCACTATTGTGAAAAAAATCACTCAAGATGAGACTTACTAAGGGCACCCTGCAGTGCATTGTGGGGCCTGCAGCAGCGTTCCTGGACCTCCTGTTTGTGCCAGCTAATTTACATGGGGTCAGGGTTGGGACTGAAGGGCTTTCTAGGAGAGAGCCAGAATCCAGGTTTGGGCATATTCAGGCTGTTAACAGGCTGAGAGGTTTGTGGCAGATGCCAAATCCTGAGACAAGAAGGGTCTCTCTCTCTCTCTCTCTCTCTCTCTCTCTCTCCCCAACTCCTTCCTACCCAGAATCTAATGTCCTTCCTATTTTGAAACAACATCCTTGTTCCTGGACTCTGCCCTTTACGTCAAGGGACTCCAACCTTCTATTGATTCTATGAGCAACCCACGTTCTTCCCTTCCATTCCTCATCTGCTTAAGTTTGTCATCGCCCGTTTCTGTTGTATGAAACCAGAACGCAGACTGAACTGGGACCCCGAAAATATAAATCCTCCTGAAGGAAAGAAAACTCTGTTGTTATAAGCCAAACTTGGCAACTGAGCCTGAGAGTGGGAGAGGAAAAATGGTTCTTACCCTGCTGGCTCTTATTCAAGCTCCTTCAAAGCCAGTGATTGTGGCAACAAGAGCTGAGACACCAGGGGCTCAAGCATCTCTGCTGTGGGTCCCTCTGACTCAGTCCAGGGGCTGATTCCCCTACACATTTCCTGTGGAACATGAGGCCAGCAGTTCACTGGGTGGCAGCCAAGGGGGGCCAGGGAAGGGGGGCCCAGACCAGCACCCGATAGTGGTCTGAAGACACAGGATACCCTTGAGGGCAGCTGCCTGAGTAGAACAGGGGGAGCGTGGCTTTCGCAGAGGGCCCAGGAGAGGAGGAAGTAGTGGCCCAGAGGCTATGGCACGAGAAGATTGAGCTACTAGGTGGTGTGAGTTGATGGTGAAGGAGAGAGGCTCTGGAGACAGCCTTCACGGAGGTTAATATCAGCATGGCCACTTCCCAGCTGTGTATCCTTGAACAAGTAACTTCCTCTCTCTGTGTCTCCATTTCCTCATGTGTAAAATGGGATGCTATTGGATTGGCCAAAAAGTCCGTTCGGGTTTACATAAGATGGTACGGAAAAACCCGAACGATCTTTTTGGCCAACCCAATATTAAATGTACTTGCGTCAAAGGGTGTTGTGGGGATTAAATCAACTAATTCTTGTTCAGTGCTTGTACCACATACCTAGCAAGCACTCAGTAAACGTTGTCATTAGGAGTAATTGATAAATGCACTCTTTTAGTATCTATGGTTCTATGGAGGAAGGCAGGAAGGGAGGAGCTAGCCAATCAGGGAAAGCCCACTAGATGTGTTAGGGTGACATAATTTGAACCCACAGGCTGGTGACGCTTAAGGATATTCAGAACACCTGAAAACTCAGCTGGTTGCAACACTAATGCAGTCTAGAGCAAACAGAACTCCCATGCATTCTAGAGCAAACAGAACTCTCATGCACTGGGATGGGAACATAAATTGTTTGGCAGCATCTAACTAGAGCTAAACATTTGCTCCTCTAGGACTCAAATATTATACACCTACATATACACCCAACAGAGATTCATGCATGTGGCCACCAAGAGACCCATGTAAGAATGTTCATAGAAGCGTTACGCACAATAGCCCCCAAAACGGAAACTACCTAAATGCCCAGCAACAGTGGAACGGATAAGTTCAACTGTGATCTCTATCTATCTATCTATGGATATCACAATTGAATTTATTTATTTAAATTAAATTACTAATTTATTTATTTATATATGTGAGACTATGTATATATAGTATTGTATACAGTCTCACATATATAGTGAGGAAATACACACACGCGCACACACACACACACACACACACACACACACATATATACACTTCTTCAGTAATGAAAATAAGCAAACTAAAACTATGCCCAACCAACAACATGGATGAATCTCAAACATAGTGTTGAGTAAAAGACACCGAGAAAGCACCAAAGAATGCTCACTGATGATTCCATTTATAGAAAGTTCAAGTTCACAACCAGGCAAAACTAATTTATGCTATTAGAAGCCAGGAGAGTGGGAGGTATCTGGCTGGGAGCGGACATGAAAGGAGTTTCTGGGGTGCAGGTGCAGTTCTATTTCTTGATCTGGGTGCTAATGGGTATGCTCACTTTGTGAAAATTTATCATACTCTGATGATTTGTGTATTTTTCTGTATGTACATTACACGTCAATAAAGATTTACTTTTTTAAAATGGCTGGAAAACATTGCTTTTAATTAGTTCATGTTCAAGCAGCTTATTTGCTTCTCCCCATTAAACGTCAGGCATAGAGAGAGAAGATGGCGGAAGAGTAAGACGTGGAGATCAACTTCCTCACCACAGATACATCAGAAATACATCTACACGTGGAACTGCTCCTATAGAACACCTACTGAACACTGGCAGAAGACCTCAGACCTCCCAAAAGCAAGAAACTCCCCCACGTACCTGGGTAGGGCAAAAGAAAAAATAATAAACAGAGACAAAAGAATAGGGACGGGACCTGCACCAGTGGGAGTGAGCCGTGAAGGAGGAAAGGTTTTCACACACTAGGAAGCCCCTTCGCGGGCGGAGACCATGGGTGGTGGATGGGGTAGCTTCGGAGCTGCTGAGGAGAGCTCAGCAACAGGGGTGCAGAGGGCAAAGCGGAGAGATTCCCACACAGAGGATCGGTGCCGACCGGCACTCACCAGCCCGAGAGGCTTGTCTGCTCACCCGCCGGGACAGGCGGGGCTGCGAGCTGAGGCTCGGGTTTCGGTCGGAGCGCACGAGAGGACTGGGGTTGGCGGCGTGAACACAGCCTGAAGGGGGGCTAGTACGCCATGGCTAGCCGGGAGGGAGTCCGGGAAGAAGTCTGGACCTGCCGAAGAGGCAAGAGACTTTTTCTTGCCTCTTTGTTTCCTGGTGCGCGAGGAGAGGGGATTAAAAGCGCCGCTTAAAGGAGCTCCAGAGATGGGCGCGAGCCGCGGCTAACAGTGTGGACCCCAGAGACGGGCATGAGACGTGAAGGCTGCTGCTGCCGCCACCGAGAAGACTGTGTGCGAGCACAGGTTACTATTCACGCCCCCGCTCCCGGGAGCCTGTGCAGCCTGCCACTGCCAGGGTCCCGTGGTCCAGGGACAACTTCCCCGGGAGAACGCATAGCACGCCTCAGGCTGTTTCAACGTCACACCGGCCTCTGCCGCTGCAGGCTCACCCCGCATCCGTACCCCTCCCTCCCCCCGGCCTGAGTGAGCCAGAGCCCCCGAATCAGCGGCTCCTTTAACTGGGTCCTGTCTGAGCAAAGAACAGATGCCTTCAGGCGACCTACATGCAGAGGTGGGGCCAAATCCAAAGATGAAACCCGGGAGCTGTGCGAAAAAAGAAGAGAAAGGGAAATCTCTCCCAGCAGCCTCAGAAGCAGCGGATTAAATCTCCACAATAAACTTGATGTACCTGCATCTGTGGAATACATAAATAGACAACAAATCATCCCAAATTGAGGAGGTGGACGTTGGGAGCAAGATATGTTATATTTTCCCCTTCTCCTCTTTTTGTGAGTGTGTATGTGTATGCTTCTGTGTGAGATTTTATCTGTATAGCTTTGCTTTCACCATTTGTCCTAGGATTCTGTCCATCCATTCTTTTTTCTTTTTTTTTTTTACTTTTTGAAATTTTTTCATTATAATCATTTTTTATCTTAATAACTTTATTTTATCTTACTTTATTTTATTTTATTTTATCCTCATTCTTTCTTTCTTTCTTTCTATTTTTTTCTCCCTTTTATTCTGAGCCGTGTGGATGAAAAGCTCTTGGTGCTCCAGTCAGGCGTCAGAGCCATGCCACTGAGGTGGGAGAGCCAACTTCAGGACACTGGTCCACAATAGACCCCTCAGCTCCACATAATAGTGAAAATCTCCCTGAGATCTCCATCTCAACACCAAGACCCAGCTTCACTCAACGACCAGCAACCTACAGTGCTGGACACCCTATGCCAAACAACTAGCAAGACAGGAACACAGCCCCATCCATTAGCAGAGAAGCTGCCTAAAATCATAATAAGGCCACAGACACCCCAAAACACACCACCAGACGTGGACCTGCCCACCAGAAAGACAAGATCCAGCCTTATCCACCAGAACACGAGCACTAGTCCCCTCCACCAGGAAGCCTACACAACCCACTGAACCAACCTTAGCCACTGGGGACAGACACCAAAAACAACGGGAACTATGAACCTGCAGCCTGCGAAAAGGAGACCCCAAACACAGTAAGATAAACAAAATGAGAAGACAGAAAAACACACAGCAGATGAAGGAGCAAGGTAAAAACGCACCAGACCTAACAAATGAAGAGGAAATAGGAGTCTACCTGAAAAAGAATTCAGAATAATGCTAGTAAAGATGATCCAAAATCTTGGAAATAGAATAGAGAAAATGCAAGAAACATTTAACAAGGACCTAGAAGAACTAAAGAGGAAACAAGCACTGATGAACAACACAATAAATGAAATTAAAAATACTCTAGAAGGTATCAATAGCAGAATAACTGAGGCAGAAGAATGGATAAGTGACCTGGAAGATAAAATAGTGGAAATAACTACTGCAGAGCAGAATAAAGAAAAAAGAATGAAAAAAATTGAGGACACTCTCAGGGACCTCTGGGACAACATTAAATGCAACAACATTCGAATTATAGGGGTCCCAGAAGAAGAAGAGAAAAAGAAAGGGACTGAGAAAATATTTGAAGAGATTATAGTTGAAAACTTCCCTAATATGGGAAAGGAAACAGTTAATGAAGTCCAGGAAGCACAGAGAGTCCCATATAGGATAAATCCAAGGAGAAACACACCAAGACGTATTAATCAAACTATCAAAAATTAAATACAAAGAACACATATTAAAAGCAGCAAGGGAAAAACAACAAATAACACACAAGGGAATCCTCATAAGGTTAACAGCTGATCTTTCAGCAGAAACTCTGCAAGCCAGAAGGGAGTGGCAGGACATATTTAAAGTGATGAAGGAGAAAAAGCTACAACCAAGATTACTCTACCCAGCAAGGATCTAATTCAGATTTCATGGAGAAATTAAAACCTTTACAGAGAAGCAAAAGCTGAGAGAGTTCAGCACCACCAAACCAGGTTTACAACAAATGCTAAAGGAACTTCTCTAGGCAAGAAACACAAGAGAAGGAAAAGACCTACAATAACAAACCCAAAACAATTTAGAAAATGGGAATAGGAACATACATATCGATAATTACCTTAAATGAAAATGGATTAAATGCTCCCACAAAAAGACACAGATTGGCTGAATGGATACAAAAACAAGACCCATGTATATGCTGTCTATGTCTATGCTGACCCACTTCAGACCTAGGGACACATACAAACTGAAAGTGAGGGGATGGAAAAAAATATTCCATGCAAGTGGAAATCAGAAGAAAGCTGGAGTAGCAATTCTCATGTCAGACAAAATAGACTTTAAAATAAAGACTATTACAAGAGACAAAGAAGGACACTACATAATGATCAAAGGATCGATCCAAGAAGAAGATATAACAATTGTAAATATTTATGCACCCAACATAGGAGCACCTCAGTATATAAGGCAAATACTAACAGCCATAAACGGGGAAATCGACAGTAACAATCATAGTAGGGGACCCTAACACCCCATTTTCACCAATGGACAGATCATCCAAAATGAAAATAAATAAGGAAACGCAAGCTTTAAATGATACATTAAACAAGATGGACTTAATTGATATTTATAGGACATTCCATCCAAAAACAACAGAATGCACATTTTTCTCAAGTGCTCATGGAACATTCTCCAGAATAGATCATATCTTGGGTCACAAATCAAGCCTTGGTAAATTTTAGAAAATTGAAATCGTATCAAGTATCTTTTCAGACCACAATGCTATGAGACTAGATATCAATTACAGGAAAAAGATCTGTAAAAAATACAGACACAGGGAGGCTAAACAATACACTACTTAGTAACCAAGAGATCACTGAAGAAATCAAAGAGGAAATCAAAAAATACCTAGAAACAAATGACAATGAAAACACGACGACCCAAAACCTATGGGATGCAGCAAAAGCAGTTCTAACAGGGAAGTTTATGGCAATACAATCCTACCTTAAGAAGCAGGAAACATCTCAAATAAACAACCTAACCTTGCACCTAAAGCAATTAGAGAAAGAAGAACAAAAAACCCCCAAAGTTAGCAGAAGGAAAGAAATCATAAAGATCAGATCAGAAATAAATGAAAAAGAAATGAAGGAAACGATAGCAAAGATCAATAAAACTAAAAGCTGGTTCTTTGAGAAGATAAACAAAATTGATAAACCATTAGCCAGACTCATCAAGAAAAAAAGGGAGAAGACTCAAATCAATAGACTTAGAAATGAAAAAGGAGAAGTAACAACTGACACTGCAGAAATACAAAGGATCATGAGAGATTACTACAAGCAACTCCATGCCAATAAAATGGACAACCTGGAAGAAATGGACAAATTCTTAGAAATGCACAACCTGCCGAGACTGAACCAGGAAGAAATAGAAAATATGAACAGACCAATCACAAGCACTGAAATTGAAACTGTAACTAAAAATCTTCCAACAAACAAAAGCCCAGGACCAGACGGCTTCACAGGCGAATTCTATCAAACATTTAGAGAAGAGCTAACACCTATCCTTCTCAAACTCTTCCAAAACATAGCAGAGGGAGGAACACTCCCAAACTCATTCTACGAGGCCACCATCACCCTGATACCAAAACCAGACAAAGATGTCACAAAGAAAGAAAACTACAGGCCAATATCTCTGATGAACCTAGATGCAAAAATCCTCAACAAAATACTAGCAAACAGAATCCAACAGCACATTAAAAGGATCAAACACCATGATCAAGTGGGCTTTATCCCAGGAATGCAAGGATTCTTCAATATACGCAAATCAATCAATGTGATACACCATATTAAGAAATTGAAGGAGAAAAACCATATGATCATCTCAATAGATGCAGGGAAAGCTTTTGACAAAATTTAACACCCATTTATGATAAAAATGCTGCAGAAAATAGGCATAGAGGGAACTTCCTCAACATAATAAAGGCCATATATGACCAAACCTACAGCCAAGATCGTCCTCAATGGTGAAAAACTGAAACCATTTCCACTAAGATCAGGAACAAGACAAGGTTGCCCACTCTCACCACTATTATTCAACATAGTTTTGGAAGTTTTAGCCACAGCAATCAGAGAAGAAAAAGAAATAAAAGGAATCCAAATCAGAAAAGAAGAAGTAAAGCTGTCACTGTTTGCAGATGACATGATACTATACATAGAGCATCCTAAATATGCTACCAGAAAACTACTAGAGCTAATCAATGAATTTGGTAAAGTAGCAGGATACAAAATTAATGCACAGAAATCTCTGGCATTCCTATACACTAACGATGAAAAATCTGAAAGTGAAATTAAGAAAACACTCCCGTTTACCATTACAACAAAAAGAATAAAATATCTAGGAATAAACCTACCTAAGGAGACAAAAGACCTGTATGTAGAAAATTATAAGACAATGATGAAAGAAATTAAAGATGATACAAATAGATGGAGAGATACACCATGTTCTTGGATTGGAAGAATCAGCATTGTGGAAATGACTCTACTACCCAAAGCAATCTACAGATTCAATGCAATCCCTATCAAACTACCACTGGCATTTTTCACAGAACTAGCACAAAAAATTTCACAATTTGTATGGAAACACAAAAGATCCCAAATAGCCAAAGCAATTTGAGAACAAAAAATGGAGCTGGAGGAATCAGGTTCCCTGACTTCAGACTATACTACAAAGCTACAGTAATCAAGACAGTATGGTACTGGCACAACAACAGAAATATAGATCAGTGGAACAGAATAGAAAGCCCAGAGATAAACCCACACACATGTGGTCACCTTATCTTTGATAAAGGAGGCAAGAATATACAGTGGAGAAAAGACAGCCTCGTCAATAAGTGGTGCTGGGAAAATTGGACAGTTACATGTAAAAGTATGAAATTAGAACACTCCCTAACACCACACACAAAAATAAACTCAAAATGGATTAAAGACCTAAATGTAACGCCAGAAACTATCAAACTCTTAGAGGAAAACATAGGCAGAACACTCTATGACATAAATCACAGCAAGATCCTTTTTGACCCACCTCCTAGAGAAATGGAAATCAAAACAATAATAAACAAATGGGACCTATTGAAACTTCAAAGCTTTTGCACAGCAAAGGAAACCATAAACAAGACCAAAAGACAAGCCTCAGAATGGGAGAAAATATTTGCAAATGAAGCAACTGACAAAGGATTAATCTCCAAAATTTACAAGCAGCTCATGCAGGTCAATAACAAAACAACAAACAACCCAATCCAAAAATGGGCAGAAGATCTAAATAGACTTTTCTCCAAAGAAGATTTACAGATTGCCAACAAACACATGAAGGAATGCTCAACATCATTAATCATTAGAGAAATGCAAATCAAAACTACAATGAGATATCATCTCACACCGGTCAGAATGGCCATCATCAAAAAATCTATAAACAGTAAATGCTGGAGAGGGTGTGAAGAAAAGGGAACACTCTTGCACTGTTGGTGGGAATGTAAATTGATACAGCCACTATGGAGAACAGTATGGAGGTTCCTTAAAAAACTAAAAACAGAACCACCATACGATCCAGCAATCCCACGACTGGGCATATACCCTGAGAAAACCATAATTCGAAAAGGGTCATGTACCACAATGTTCACTGCAGCTCTATTTACAATAGCCAGGACATGGAAGCAACCTAAGTGTCCATCATCAGATAAATGGATAAAGAAGATGTGGCACATATATACAATGGAATATTACTCAGCCATAGAAAGAAATGAAATTGAGTTATTTGTAGTGAGGTGGATGGACCTAGAGTCTGTCATACAGAGTGAAGTAAGTCAGAAAGAGAAAAACACATACCGTATGCTAACACATATATATGGAATCTAAGAAGAAAAAAAAGAAAAGGTCATGAATAACCTAGGGGTAAGACAGGAATAAAGACACAGACCTACTAGAGAATGGACTTGAGGATATGGGGAGGGGGAAGGGTAAGCTGTGACAAAGTGAGAGAGTGGCGTGGACATATATACACTACCAAACGTAAAATAGATAGCTAGTGGGAAGCAGCCGCATAGCACAGGGAGATCAGCTTGGTGCTTTGTGACCACCTAGAGGGGTGGGATGTGGGGGGAGGGAGACGCAAGAGGGAAGATATATGGGAATATATGTATATGTATAACTGATTCACTTTGTTATAAAGCAGAAACTAACACACCATTGTAAAGCAATTATACTCCAAGATGTTAAAAAAAAAAAAATGTCAGGCACAGCACTAAGCACAGAGGGGATCCAAGGTGGCGTAGACACAGCCCTGACTCCTCAACACGGCACATGTGATTGAGCCTCTGCTCTCTCTGGTTCAAGTCCTTCCCTCGTCGCAGGCCTGGGTCTCAGGTTGCTGATTCCACAGAGGAGTTTTCCACCATGGACTTGAGTATCAGAACTGTCAGAGCAGGCCCCTTACCCAGAGACACCCCCAAGTTTCCTATCAGCTCCTTCCCCTTCCTGCTCTGCACCCTCCTACCTCCCATTTACTGTGTGCCAGGCGCTGTGCTAAGTACTTTGCATGGACGAGCCCCCACTTGAACTTCCTGGACCTTCTTCTGCTGGGCCCAGCCCTCCCCACACACCCTCAGGAAGAGGGATTGGAGTGGAATTCAACTTGGCTTTAAACAGATGTGGTTTCATGCGCTGGTTCTACCTTGTCCTAGCCACGTGACCTTGGGCAAGTCATTCCACCTACCTGAGCCTTTGTTCCCTCATCTGGTAAAGAAAATTCCACTGGTACCTACTTCACAGGGTCGTTGGGATTACCAAGGGGGCTAATACATGTAAAGTGCTTAGCACAGCACCTGGCACACACTAAATGGTAGTGACAATGGTTCAAATGTCCCAGATATACATTAATTTAAATTTCATAGGGAAAGGTCTCAAACAACAGATGTAAACAGCCCAAATGTCACAGTGAAAGAAAGTCTTAGCCAGAGGATGAGGGCAGAGGCACGGGCCCCCTTGCCTTCTCCTTGCCCTCTGAATCAATGACTTGGAGAATTCTGTTAGGAGGACATGGGGAAACAGGAATTCATGGGCATTGCTGACAGGAGAATAGACTGTGTAGCCAATCTGAGAGCAACTGGAGGGATTCAGCAACATTAGTCTACTTATGACCTGGTTCAGGGGTCTACAAACTTGCAGGCCAAATCTGGCCAGACCCTGTCTTTGTAAATAAATATTTATTAGAACATAACCATGCACATTCACTTACATATGGCCTATGGCTGCCTTAGTGCTACAACGGCAGAGTTGGGTAATTGCAACAGAGCTGTATGGACCACAAAGTCAAAAATATCTACTATCTCACTCTTTATGGAAAATTTGCCAATAGATACAAGTATATGTGTAACTGAATCACTTTTCTGTACACCTGAAACTAACACAACATTGCTAATCAACTATACTCCAATATAAAATAAAATTTTAAAAAAATAAATTAAAAAAAAAGAAAGAAAATTTGCAAACCCTGACCTAGGACGCGTTGACCCCACTCCTGCAGGGAGAAATCTTCCTGCTGATCTGCACGAGGTGCTCACTGTTACATTGCCGATTGGGGGTCCATCTCTAGGGACTCAAAAAGTAAAATGTAGGCAATACACAATGTGGAATAAAATTAAAAGCAAAGAACCAGATATACATACAGCAGTATGGGTGCTTCTCAATATTGGGCTGAGTGATAGAAAACCAAAAAATGAGAAATAGAATAATGAAAATAGCTAACTTTTTTTTTTTTTTTTTTTTTTGCGGTACGCGGGCTTCTCACTGTTGTGGCCTATCCCATTGTGGAGCACAGGCTCCGGACGCGCAGGCTCAGCGGCCATGGCTCACGGGCCCAGCCGCTCCGCGGCATGTGGGATCTTCCCGGATCAGGGCACGAACCCGTGTCCCCTGCATCGGCAGGCAGACTCTCAGCCACTGCGCCATCAGGGAAGCCCAACATTTTTTGAGCATTTAGCGTATGCCAGGCAGTGTTCTGAGTGCTCCGTATTACCTCATTTAATCTTCCAGATAGTTCTATGACGTGGGAACAAATATACCATCCCATTTCACAGATGGAGACATTGAGCCACCAAACGGCTAGTGAGAGACAAAGCTGGGGTTTTGAACTCAGGCAGTTTGAGTCCAGAGCCTGTACTCTTGACTGCTACACTGTACAGAACACAGTACTTCTCTCTATATTAAAATTGCTACACCAAAAAGGTAAATTTTATGTGTATTTAACCACAATTAAAAATAAAAAAGAAACACACATCCACATACAAAGCAACATTATGTATTCAGGATGTTGACGCAACACACTGAGAAGGCTGCCTCCCTGCTGGCAGAATGGGGGAAGGGATGAAAGTGACGTGACGGGGTGCGGGGGAGCGGGTATAAAACAGACAAATGGTAGTAGCCTGCTACGGACTGAGACTCCATTCGGCGCACCTGAGATCCATACTGTCTTCAGCTTTAAGATGTTTAAAGAGAATTCTAGCACTCCCAGTCCGGCATGAGGGTCCGATCGCAGACCGTGCCCTGTGCTGCCAGCTGCCTGGCCCCCCACCCTCCTCGCCCTCACCTGCGGCCTGGCAGCTCGGTGGGCCGTCCCGGCAGCCACCAGCAGTGCGGGAACTGGGGCTGGCACAGGGGGCCTGGCGGGGCCTGGCGGGCTGGCTGCCTTATCGGCAGGGGCACAGGGGGCCTGGCGGGCTGGCTGCCTTATCGCGCCGGACAGAACAAACAGCGTGGGGCCTGACACGGGCCTTCCCCGTGGCCGCAGCGGGGCAGCCAGCTTTTTTTCCTGACCATCTTTGAGCTCGAGATCAGACACAGGGAAAGATTAAAACAAATATGAATTTAATCAAGGGATTCTGCTGTCCTGGGGTGGAAACAGGAGCCTGCTGGCATAAAGAGGGGCTGAAGCGCTGGGGAGCCAGAGCCGAATCAAAGCCGCTTGCTTACCACTAACCGCTCAGATGATCCATATCATAACAACAAAAAAGAAAAACAATTATTTATTCTTTTTGATGTTGCAGCTCAGCAGCGACTTGCTTTTTGAAGAGAGCAAGGTCAAAACCAAGTTATTGTTTTTGCCTGAAACTTTGACAGGAACTCTGAGTTCTTCCGTGTGACCTACTTAGATGAGGGATGTGGGAAACTTGGAGATGTTCATTTCTTCTGGGCCACGGATTAGGGCCTCCTTTCTTCTCCTGCCCTCCCTCCTCCTCTCCGTTCCTCGAGCCCCTCTCTTCCTGTTAAGGACCTGAATAAGATGTCCTGGGGAACACAGAGGCCGCCAAGCAAAAGTTGTCTCCTCCAGGAAAGCCTGAAGCCAAGCTCTCTGGATGCACTCCTCCGGGCCAGGCCAGAGAAAAGTCACCCTTCCACTGCCTGAGTCACTCCCCAGACACTACGACATCCCCAAAGGCCAGGGACACGACCAGGAACAAATCAGATGCGGCCCCTGTTCGAAGAGAGTTCACCTTGCGTGAGAGCAACGTGATTAAACAACAGGTTATAATCCAGGGGATTACATCACCACAGGGGTTCCTGAGAAAACAGGCTCCTGTAATCCAGACCAGGGACCCAGAGGCACCCGCTCCGGGGAAGTGGCGTTTAAGCTAAACCTCAAGGATGAATCGAGGTTGGCCAGGGGAGGTGGGAGGAAGTGTTGGGGGCAGAGAGAAAGCAAGCGTTAGGCTAGCAGGTGAAAGAAAGTGAGTCCAAGGAACTGAAAGCACTTCTGCCCCGTGGGCATGGGCCTCCAGGTATTAAGGGGAGGGGAGAGCCTGGGGCCTGGATGTTGGACAGGGACCAGCTCCTGGGATGGGGGCGGTGGGGAGCTTGTTAGACCACAGCAAGGAGTTTGAGTTTCCTCTTCACGGAGATGGGGAGCCACAGTCGAGGCCTTTCAGCGGGGAGCGATGTGGCCAAGGTTGCTTCAGAAGGAGGGGTTGCAGGGTCACAAGACTGGAGATGAGAGGTGATGCTGGCAGGGGCCAGAGAGGTGTCAGGGGAGGTGGGGAGAAGTGGAGAACTTTGGGAAGGATGCACAGAGGACCAAAACAAGACCCTGTGTGACCGCGGGAGAGAGGGGTTGGCTGCAGTGTCTGTCTTCGTTGCCTGAGAGGAGGCATGCTGGGTGGGGAGGCAGGGGAGGGGTGATAAATTACATTTTGAGCTTTGGCCCAGGTGGAGGCATCTGGTCGGATGCTTGGGTCTGGAGCTCAGGAAACAGGGGCCTGGGCATGCAGATTTAAGAGGACACAGCACCTGTAGACCGCATCGTCCCTGTCTGCCCTTCAGCCTTTAGCTGGGGCCTCCTTGGATCTGGACTTTGAAGTTGAAACCCTGGTGAGTCCCTCACACTGTGCCAAGCCCTGAGGGGAATCAAAAAGCACCATCAGACACAACTCCCACCCCATCAGATTAGTCTCGTTCAGAAGCCAAGAGGCATGACACACTGTGTCCCAGGATGGGTTCCCCCGAAGCAGAGCCTGAGACAAGAATATGACTAACAGGGAAGTGGTCCCAGGAAGCCCCGGTAGGGACGTGGGGAAGCGAGGCGAGAGGAGAAGCCAGCCAATATGAGAGGGGTTACTGAGCAGGTGACTGCTGCTGTGGGCGAAATGGGTTCCATCCCGACCAGACCCCTGGGACCTGCCTGAGGGGTGTCCCACCCAAGGCGTAATGAAGCTGAGAGATTCATCCACCATTTGCCAACAGTCCTCCACTAAGGCTGCTCCTGGGACACTTCGGGCCCGTCCCACGTGGGGCCACTCACCCTCTGGCATTCAGAGACTGAGCTCAGATAGTTGCACAGTTCTTTGTGGTGAGAAGCCGGAAGTGAGAGCTGTGAGTAGCAGGGCATCCACCATGTCTGCTGCAGGCAGCAAATCACCAAAATGAGTGAGTTCCCAATAAAGGAATGGATTTTTGCTATTTAAAATAAAAAAAACTACGGAGAGCATTTTCTCCAGACTCCCCAACCACAAGAAGGAAATACAAGAGGGCATAAGAAAAAGCAAGAAATAAATATAATTGACCCCATTTCCACCCCATCGAGGGCCAGACAGAAGCCCAGAGAAGGGACACATCTGAAAATATTCCAGAGAAACACCTCCACATCCAGAGAACAACAAAATGGTTTCATTGAATGTGTTAAAGATGTTTACTACATTTCTTGCTCGAGGGAAGCAGGTAATGTTTCTTTCAACGAAGGAGTAGTATGCTGGGGGAGAACGGGGTCCAGAACCTGGTGAGGGTACCCTGGAGGCTGGCATGTTGGGCGCTTCATTTTTTTATTTTTTTTTATTTTTAGAAAAATGAAATTTTTTTAATAAAAATGCAAAATTCAAGGGTTTTTTTTAACTGTTAGATTTAACAGATATACAATTACTCTGGCAAATTGCTAGCAAAGTTTCTCAATGCTATACTTATCTCCCCATGCACCAGTAACTGGCACCTAAGGACCATATGTTGAAGAGTACATATTGCTAAAGAGGTTGTATTATCTCATTTAAGCCCTCGTAGAAATCCTACGATGTAGTTAATATTTCCATTCTACAGATGAGGAAACCGAGGCACAAAGCAGTTATCATGCTAATGAGGCCAAATTAGATCCTTCAGCAGTCAATTAGCTTTGCAAAGAGGAAAATCTCTATTTTATAGCCGTGGAAGTGTAGCTCACCTAGTCATTGTAAAATTAAGAGTAGCTTAAGAAAAACAGGATGCTGCATTCTTTGCTCGCAATTCTCCAGTGGCCCCCATGGCAGACCTTACCATTTCCACATCCGCTGCGGCCCAACTGGCAACTTCCAGCCCCTGTGCAACCAGAGACCCGGCCAGAAGTGCCAGAGAATTACCATCCCCTAGGGAATACCCCCCCCCGAACAATGGACGGGGAGTTGGTGGGTGGTTACCCCAGCCCTTCTCCCCATGAGGTAACACAGAGCCCGGTGCTTCACGCCATTTCCAGCCGTCCCAGTGGTACTGAGCTCTAGGGGCTCGCCTTGGAAGCTGGCTTCCGGCCACCTTCCTTCCCTGCCTCACTTACAGAGGTGTGCTGAAGCCAGCTCAGACCAGCCCATGACAACCCATTTTCCCCATCTCTTCCCAGCTCCTCATTCAGGTACATCATGCCAGTAGCTTGAAATCAACCATGGTGGAAACATTTACACCATGAAAATTGGCAGACACTGGAAATCAGGGTGGTTTTTTTTTTTTCCAGAGAGCCAGTTTACTAGCACAGCATGGCTCCCCTATCAGTGTTTCTTGGCATTACCTCCCAGATAAATTAACTTGCACCCAAACCCTTGCTCAGGATCTGCTCCTGGGGAAACGAAAATGAAGACAGCTCCCCTGAGTCTGGAGACCGAGAATGGTCATCTGGGTCACACGGTGGTGTCACAGAGGCAGGAGGCCTTTTTCCAGTCCTTACATTATACTCCAGCCTCTTCTCCTGCAGGCCCTCCTTCCCTGCTACCCACACACCCAGCACAGCCACATCCAGCCCCCTCCCTCCCAACACCCTCAGTGGACATCTATTGTTTATACTCACTCAGTAACCATTCTCTTTCTGCTACTGACAGTGCCCTGGTTTTCTTTAGGGAAGGTGCTGATTTGTTTCCATGGTCCCAATTCTTCTCCCTTCTCCACATCTAAACCCTTCACCTTCGGACTTCATAGTTTATCTCATTAAAGAAGCAAAGCGTATATTCCCACCCCTGGAATCTGGGCAGAGTCCTGTGACTTTCTCTGGGCAATGAAATGAGGCAGAACTGATGGTGTGTCCAGTCCAAGCCTAGGCCTTATGAGGGATCACTGTTTCTCATCTTGTGACTTTGCTGTCACCCCGAGGAGGACATTCTGGGCTGCTCAGCTGGTTCCAGGAGGAGAAGAAGAGAGAATGGGAACAGAGGCATCCCACCTAACTGCCTCAGATAAGCCCAGCCTGAAGCAGAGCCTCCAGCCAAACCACAGACATGCGAGAAATAAACATTTCCTGTTGCAGGCTACCAGGTTCTGTGGTTGTTTGATACGGTAGGGAACCATCCCCACCCATTCTCAGTCCACGTGGTTCAGGGGGAGAGAGAGTTGACCCCATCTCCCAGCTCCAGAAAGGACAGTACCAGTCAGTACACTCTGTGCCCCAGCACGCTGGCCTCAGTTGCTATTTCACAAAAGGGCATGTGATCCAAGCCAGGCCAATGAGACCCAACCCTGGGACATTTTCTGGGACTCCTGCAAAAGAGGTACTTGCTTCCCACTGGGGTTGCATAGGTGCTGGGATGTCAACCAGTTGCTGTGGGCAGACTTCTTGCCACTACAAAGGAAGTGGCTTCTGGAGAATGGAGCCATTGTGTGCTTGTGAACTAGCTCTCCTCCCACAAAGAAAAAAGAAGAAGGAAAGAAAGCCCTGGTTTGCAGCATTTGCCAGTTTCCATGATATAAATACTCTCACCATGGCCAATTTCATGCTACCAATGATTTAACAACACTGCCCAAAATTCCTGAATGCTTTACAGTTGGCTCCAGCACACGCCTGGAATGGAACCTATACCATGGAAAACAGAGCCAAAAGATGGAGAGATAGACAGTATCCTGGTGATATTATTTGAGCCTCTGGATCAAGCCGTGCCTGAAATTCATTAGCACCCTTAGACTTTACTCTCATGTGAGCCAACAACTTCCTTTTGTTTTTTAAGCCAGTCTGATTTGGTTTTCTTTTATTTGAAACTGAAAGAAGACTGATTAATACACACCCCGTCATGCTCCTCCATGCTTCCATACCTTGAGAAATAATAATAAATAATTTAAAAAATAATAACAGTAACAAAGCAAGACTTTATTGAGCACCAACTATGTGCCAAGCACTTTATAGAAAAGTTCAACCTTACAAGACAGACATCATTGTGTCCACTTCTTAGATGAGCAAACTGAGCCATGGAGAGGAACTTGCCTTAAGGTCATCCACTTGAGCCATTCTGCCTCATGGGGGCCCCCAAAGCTCCAGTCTCACTTCCCCTCAGCCGTAGGTCTACTGGAAGATAGAATTCCCTTTCCCTAACTCACAAAAATAGTGGGCCTGAACTTCATTGCCCCATATTGGGACATTGGGCATACTTAAACTATTTCCTGTGATCATGGGATGGATATATGAGTTAGCTTAGGCCAGGGTCACAATCTATGCCCTAGGTCTGGGTGTGAGGTCAGTCCCACCCACACTCTACAGACTGAGTTTGGAGGAGGAGTGGTTTCCCCAAGGAAAATGGGGACATTCTTACCAGAAGAAGCACGAATGATTGCTGAACATAAAAACAACAAATTCCCATGATATCCATATCCATTCTAGGCCACCAGCCAACTCTAGACGGCCATCATTTCTCACCCGGTCTTCTGGACAAGTCCCTGATTTCATCCCCCCCATCTTAACTGTCCTCTACACAGCTCTGCATCTTTCCACTTCACTCCAAAAGAAAAAAACAAACACACACTTCAATGGCTCTCTGTTGTCTAACCCATAAAAAATCCAAGGCCCTAGACCTGAAACTCAAGACCTTCCCTGCTCTGACCCCAACAAAACTCTCCAGCCTCATTGCCTCCAGGTTTCATTTCACCACTTACCTGACATTTCATCCAAACCAAACTAGCTGCTGTTCTTCTAATCCATGTTTTCTCTCCTCTGAGCCTTTATAGCTCATGCATTGCCCTTCCCCTGGAGTGCTCACCTGTTCCCCTCTTCGTTTCTCTGAGACCCTGAAATCAAGCCCATCAGGAGGGTTCATATTCTGCTGAATCCATGCCAACTCCAATTCCCCAGCCCAGCCACTCTTGCTTCTGACTCCCAGCCCTTCATCCTCTGGTCCTCCTCAGCGTTCGTCTCCTGGTGTAGCTTCTCTGTTGAGGAAGCTATGAGTTCCTGTGAGTGACAGTAGCGTGAGCGTGAGATCAGGCCTCCTGGGCAATCAAGCCAGCCTTGCCATTGATCAGGACTCTTTCAATTGCAAGAAACCCAAGTCAAACGCTTTAAGTGCAAACAGCAATTGGCTCAGCCATACACACACGCCAAATGGGGACACCTGCACAGCTGGATTCAGGGTTTCATTCTCTCTCCCCCCTCTTCATGCGTTGTTTCTCCTTTCCTTGACCAGATGGCCTCATTTCCTCCTACTGTAGCTTCCTTCATGCAGCTGGAGAAGGTGGTTTCTAGGGATTCCAGCTTACAGCATCCTTCGAACTTGGGTCTCAGAAGATGGAAAACCATCTTTCCTGACAATTCTGGCAGCAAAATTCTGGGGAGGACTCTTGCCTGGTTTGGGTCCTATGACCCCCTTAAGCCAGTCGATCACTCTGGCCTGAGGAGTAAGGTTCTCTGATTGGCCAGGCGTGTGTCACATGGGCCCCGCAGGTGCCACACCCCCTTTAGAACTACACGGAATAGGCCCCCAGGAAAGAGGGCCTGTTGTCAGAAGACAAGGAGAGAGAGAAAGAAGACAGTTGACTTACCCCAATAACCCAACAACACCCAAGCAGGAGAACTGGTTCACAGTGTGGATTGCCAACTGGGTTGTTGCTGACAATGATGGCTGAAGAGATCTAGATGGGGACAACAACAACAGTAGTTCAGATTTGTTGAGTACCAGTGTGTGGGCACTATTCTAAGCACTTTACATGTCATAAGTCATTTATTCGTCATAACAACCCTATGAGCTAAGTACAATTATTAGTCCCATTTTACAGATAAGAAAAGTGAGGCACAAAAAGGGTAAGTCATTTCCCAAGGTCCCCCAGTTAAGAAGTTGAGGAGCCAGGATTCAAACTTCAGGAATGTGGTCCCAGAGCCTGTGACCCCCCCCAATGTGCATTACTGTCCACAAGGGGAGCTTGGTGGTGTCAGGTGTGCACCATACACACAGAAGAGCAGGAGAAATCCACCCCCACACAGTTAGAACCTGTAATCTGCCCAAATTCTCCTTCATTAAAATAGCCCAGGGGCCTGGCAGGCCACTTCTGCCTGGCTCTGCCCCAAGGGAGGAAGAGCGATGTGACATGCCAGCCCTTGCCCCAGCACCACCCCTCCCCACCTCCAGCGAGCCTGCACCCCTCAGTATCCAGAGGTTCTCCACCTCTCAGCACCCCGAGCTCCTCACTCAGCAACAGGCGCAGCAGGGAGATGAGGCACCTGAAGTACTGGGAGGCTATGGGGACACAGGAGGCTACAGAGGCCCCAGTGCCAAGAAAAAAATACCAGAGCCCCGCGGACATCATGGGAGAGGGATGGGGAAGAGACAGGCAGACAGACAGACAGACAAAGTGGGAGACACACAGGGAAAGAGCAAAGGCAGAAAGAAAGAGATGGGACTACCGCCTCCCTCGTCCACCTGTCAACACATCTAACTCTCCCCTCGCTGGGGCTGAGAACGAGATGGGGAAAAAGGAAGACCTTTTAACACGAGCAGGTAAACGTTGCACGGCTACTTCTCTTTAGTTTCAATTCTCCTCAAGTCTCAGACGCACAGCAAGAGCCTCCAGAGGAGAAGTGAGCAAAGACACGCCCACGGGGCGATGTCCCTCACTTGATCGCACCCTGAGCAAGGGACCTGATGCGCAGGGAGCCCCGGGAACACCTCTCGGCCAAGGCTCCAGAGGCCAAAGCCATGGCCACTGAGCCCCGCAAAGTGGCAAAGGGAGAAGGCGGGGGACAGTGTGGAGGGAACGTGCCAGACCCCGTCCAACTCCCTCATCAGGCTCTGAACCCCCTTCTGACCCCACGCCACACAAGTCCCTCATTCTCACAGAATGTCTGAGTCCTCCTGTGGAACATGGACTTGAGGGCTTGCTTGTCCCTAACCTGCCGTGTGACCTTGATTAAGACCCTCCCCTCCCAGGATCTCAGTCCGCCACCTGTACAGTGAGGGCCCTTTTAGGGCTGTCATTCTGGGGGGCCTGTGAGTCTGTCGGCCTTCACCCACCTTCAAAGCCAGTGATGCCTTCACAAGGAGGGCATCCCCCAAATGTCCACCCGGCCCCTCCCCTGGAAGCCCCCTTACACAGTCCAGTTTTCTGCCTCTTTCCTTCCCCGCCTATCAAATCTTAGCTGTCCCGTTCCCACAAGGCCTTGCCAAGGAGCTGACCAACCACCCACAGGAGCTAAGATGACCCATGGGGAAATGGGAGGGGAGGCAGGAGCTGAGTGGAGCCCGGTGCACCCCCTGCTGGAGAACACGGCGGCGGCACAGGACAGGCTGATGGTGGGCATTTAAGACAGTACGTGCCGTGGGAGGACGTCTAGAGGCTCCCCCACCCCTCTGAGTCCCCTAGAACAGCGGTCCCCAACCTTTCTGGCACCAGGGACGGGTTTCCTGGAAGACAATTTTTCCACGTGGTGGTCGGGGGCGGGGGTTCGGGCGGCAATGCGAGCGACGGCGAGTGCAGACGAAGCTTCACTTGCTTCCCCGCCGCTCACCTCCTGCTGTGCGGCCCGGCTCCCTGGTTCCTAACAGGCCGAGGACCGCTACTGGTCCGCAGCCCGGGGGTTGGGGACCCCTGGCCTAGAACAGGGCTGATCCCTAGCTGAGAGAGCATGTGCGGGCAGAATCGCAGGTCAGAAAACCCCTCCCTGGGTCCTGAGAGACAGACCTTGAAACCTTAAAGAAGGGCGAGCGGGAAGGGAGGCTGGCCCGCGGGCACCTTGGCCTTCTTCTCACGGATGACGGGCGTTGGCGGCCAGCGAGGGCGCTCGGACCCTCATGTGATGGAACGACGCATCACACAACACAGCCTGTGCCAAATGTCAGGCACGTGGCACGGCTCCCCGCCCCCATTCCCAAAAACCAAAGGCATCCCTTCCAGAGAAGAAAGAGGAGGAAGCTTCATCATTAACAGCGCTGGCGGCAAGGTAAAGGCACCCGCCCGGCGCACCCTCGCCCATAATTATGCCAGCCAGGCTTTCATCCCCACGCGCACGCGGAAAGTTTATTGTTGTATTGCGGCCTTTTTTCAGTCTCCTCTGCCTTTTATGCAAGGGGAAGGGTGCTGAGGGGTCAAAGCATCCTCCCCCAGCTCCTCTCCTTGCTTCAGTCCTTTTAGAAAAACACCCAAAGCCATAATTTGTCTTAGAATTTCTTTTGAAACAGCTACAAGAAAGACTAACGACTGCTCCTTTCCCTCTGTTTCTGATTCCAGCCATCCCTTTATCTGGCTTTCATTAGAGCCTCGGCCGCGCCTCTTTTGTGGGAGAGACTTGAGGGAGCCGAGGCAGTTTCCCAGCCGCTGTGATGTTGCTAAAGATTAAAAAGGAGCTTTGAAGCTGCACCAGTTCTCTCTGCGCCCCCTCGGTACAGGACCTCAGAAAGACCCAAGCCATCTGGCAAACCTGACATAAAGACAAAATAAAGTGATTGAAACAGTCTCTTCAAAGCCACAATGGCAGATTTGTTGATTTGGGCGTTATCTTTCATGCGAGGCCCTCAGAAGTCACCAGAACACCTAGGTAATCTCAGGCAGGCCTGACTGCAGTGGATGGAGCCTTCCAGGCCGAGGCTCAGAGACGGGCCTGGCCATGCCGGGCGGGACTGAGGGATGGATGGAAGGCCGCTGGAGGTGGGCCCTGCGCCCCCAGGGAGACTCCACAGTTGGATCCAGAGCCAGGCCCTGGCAATGGTTTCCAGTTAGGCCTGCTCATCCGGGCCCCCCTCTGGTGTCCCACCTCAGGAGGGGTGCCTGCCACCGGCCAGACAGGGTCAGGACAGGACGGGAAGCTGATGTGAGGCTGTCCTTAGCAGGAGGGGAGTGGCAGGGAGATGAAAGGCCGCTGCCCTAACTGCAACCGACAGCCCGTTAGTAACGCCCTGGCAGCTTCCACATCGGAACCTGCTTCACACAGCTCCTGGCTGGGCGAAGCCCGGGCAGATGGCTGTCTGCCAGGGCCCTTGGGAGGGTCTCCATTGGCTGACTGAGCCTGGGACAAACGAAAATCTGGAGGAACAGAACCAAAGGCAACTCTGACCCAGTGCTGCATTGACACCCTGGCTGCCATCCACGTAATCCAGAGGCTGGCCCTCTTGGGATCTCAGATGGCCCTCCTGCAAAAGGGACAGGGCCTACCCTCACAGGCAGAATTTCTCTTATCCTGTTGGGTAGCAGTGCCCAGAGACCAAAGCCTTGGTCACGGGTGTTCCACTGGCCCGGATGGGGAGCCTGGAGGAGCTGGTACCACAGCCAGTAGTACAGCTGAATAGACACCCTCATCCACACTGACTTTCAGTCCAGGAATTTGGGAGCTATCACCCTGCATACCCATTACTGATGCAACTTCAGACAAATCATTCCTCTCTCAGTGCCTCGGTTATCCTAGTAAAACCTGAGAGTTGGAGTTCACCAGAGACATTCAGGTGCGGGGAAGAATGGGGTTCTATGAACATTCCTCAGGGGGCCAAGGTGGGGTCAAGAGAAAGCTGAGCGGGCAGTCCTCTGGGTCCCTGCTTCCCTGCTTTTATCTGTTCAACACGTTAGGCTTCCGGTAAAATCTCCAGGCTTGTTTCAAGGTCCTGCTGATAAAAACACACATATAATTTAAAAGGCGCAGATCTAGAGGGTCTCCGCTCCTTCCTGCTGACCTCCTTGAAGCTGTGATTCTAACTGGACCCTGATGAACTCAACTAAGAGCTACACTTCATTCTACCCAGTTTTAGAAAAATGATGAATTCGCAAAGTCTGACCATTGATCAACAACCAAGAATCTATGGAAGACCTACTCTGTACTTCCACCCAGGAGAATGTAGCACCTGCCTGTCTCCAGAAAAGATATCTAAGGGATGTCCACACTCACAGGGGGATGCAATAAACTGCCCTCTGTTTTCGAAACCACAAAGAGAGGGCCACTGGTCACGGGTCCGGGGGACAACTCGCCCATCCCCATCTTTCTTGACCTCCTCCTTCTGACCAGATGCAGGACTTGGGTCCCAGCTCCTCCTCCTCCACTGCCCTGCCCTTTGCAGAGGGCCCAAGAGGAAATTTCTCATCAGAGCTGGCCCCCAACCATCCTTCCTTCTTCCTAGAAGCCCAGCTGGCCCTGGCGCCAGGGTGGAGGCTTACAGCAGAGACTTCCTGGCATCTCGGCA
Organism: Lagenorhynchus albirostris; assembly: GCF_949774975.1. Taxonomy (NCBI): domain Eukaryota; kingdom Metazoa; phylum Chordata; class Mammalia; order Artiodactyla; family Delphinidae; genus Lagenorhynchus; species Lagenorhynchus albirostris. The sequence goes on along the minus strand of NC_083113.1, from coordinate 27,234,733 downwards.
GTGATGTGGCAGCATAAGATTAGGCTGTGTGTCCTCTCGAAAAGAGGGAGGAAGTCCAGCTCCCGGAAAGGCAGGGCCACAGAAGAGCACATGAGGGAGGGGGCAGCTGCCCAAAAACCCCATATGGGAGTCTTCCAAGTAGACAAAACATCTCTCCTTTTCTAACCATGCCTCCCCATCTTCTTTGTCTGGTGAACTCCTACTCATCCTTCAAAACCCATATCCAGGGCTTCCCTGGTGGCGCAGTGGTTGAGAGTCCACCTGCCGATGCAGGGGACACGGGTTCGTGCCCTGGTCCAGGAAGATCCCACATGCCGCAGAGCGGCTAGGCCCATAAGCCATGGCCGCTGAGCCAGCATGTCCGGAGCCTGTGCTCCGCAACGAGAGAGGCCACGACAGTGAGAGGCCCACATAACGCAAAAAAAAAAAAAAAAAAAAACCCATATCCAATGTCACTCATTCTTTGAAGGCTTTCTCTCCCTCATTTCACATGCCACTTCATACACACCTGTCTTAGGTAGCTCTGAAATTAAATGACAATAATTTTTCCACAAAGAGGTCCTATGTCTGGAAATCAAAGAACCTCAGTTCAAATCTCAACTCCCTTATTTATCAGCTGTGAGACCTTGGACAGGTCTCTGAGCCCCAAGTTCTTCATCTGTAAAGTGGAGAAAATAAAACTTTTCCTCTAGGGTGGTTTTGAGGATTAAATAAGGTAATATACATTAAAGAGCCTGAAATTGTGTCCAGTGCATACAGGTATGCAAGAAAAGTGAGCTTCATTCCTTCCCTAGCAGAGGGTGAGCATCTCAAGGGCAGAAACCAGGTCTTCATTCATTCATTCATTCATCATTCAGCCATCATCACTGAGCTCCTGACAAGGAGCAAGCCCTGAGACAAAAGCTAGGCTCTCCAGCAGGTCGCAAGACAGACACTGGCCGGATGCCCATCAATCTCACAGTTGGTCTTCTTCTCCATGTATCTCCAGCACCCACTTTGGCTGATGCTGTCCCACCCTTCCCAGGCGGTTGGCTAAGGGCAGGCCTGCAGAGTCCAGGATGAAAGCTGCCTGCCCACTAGGATTGTCCACAGACATTTCTCCAACACTAGACATCCGTTGCAGACAGATCCTTGTCTGAACACTCTTGGAAGAGAGAGGTGAAGAGATACCATCACCCCACTCTCAGGGAGCTCCTGGTCCGATGCGGGAGACACTCACTTCATCCCTGGGGAGTTTTCAGCCTAATGGAAGAGACAAATACATAGTTCTCAACCTTGAAAACGCCCAATCTGATGAGAGAGTCACATTTTCCTGACTTGGGGAACTCCTAGTCTGAGAGCTGAGAGCAGACTCTCATTTTCCGCGATGGCAGAGACATATTTATCCCTGGACTGTAGAACTCCAAGTCTGATGCAGGAGACACGTGGCTCCTAATCAGTGTATCACTGATGGGGATGAGATTGTTCCTGTCACAGGAGGGCACCTCCTCTGATGGGAGAGGCAGTCTGTGCCCATAGATAGCTTGAGAGTCAGATAAAACAACATGCATGGAAAAAAGAGATCAATCTAGAGTCCCTTTGAAAAGCTAGCCGTGCAGTGTCTCTGTTTGTCTGTAGCCTCAGAAGTGATATTCCTGGCTCTGCAGATGCACCATCCTAATCCACAGGGCTGGACACAAATGACGCAGAATCGTCTGCCTCACAAGCATCCAGCCAAGGCCCCTCACCAGAGGATCCCAGCCAGAGCTGGCCCGAGGCCCCCATCGCTGGCATCTTACGCCAGGCTTGCCACGGGAGCCTTTCTCAAGATCAGGGACATCTGGGCTGGCCCAGCTCCCAGAGGCCACCGACATGAAAAGAGAGGGGTCGGCGGAAACGCCATCTGCACATCATAAAGCCTCTTGGTGGTTCCCAGAGGCTGTCTCCAGCTGAGGCTGTGCTGCCCGGAAAAGCAGAGGAAGGTACCAAGTGGCCACGAGGGGGAGAGGGGGAAGGATGGCCAAGAGAAGAAAGCTGGGCTGCAGTTCTTCCACCCAGCACCTGACACACTTTGTAAATGAATGTCACCTGTTTGTCTTCCTGTCACTGCCCGGGACCACAGGTCATGCTTATCCTCGAAGGTGACTTGGTGACATGCGCAGTGTACAGTAGTGGTCATGCACTCCGATTTTAGAGTTGTACTGCCTAGGTTCAAATCCCAGATCCACTCTCTAGGCGAGTGAATGGACTTTGCTGAGCCTGTTTTCATACCTGTACATTAAAGATAATAATCATCACACCCGTAATCATGGAGTTGCTAGAATTGCAAGAAATAATACACGTATTGAGCTGTACGCTTTATATTCGTGCACTTGTTATACTCTGATAAAATTTCATTATGAAAGAGGTAAAGTGGGCTTCCCCGGTGGTGCGGTGGTTGGGAGTCCGCCTGCCGATGCGGGGGGCGTGGGTTCGTGCCCCGGTCCGGGAGGATCCCGCGTGCCGCGGACTGCCCGTGAGCCATGGCCACTGGGCCTGCGCGTCCGGAGCCTGTGCTCCGCAACGGGAGAGGCCACAACAGTGAGAGGCCCGCGTACCACAAAAAAAAAAAAAAAAAAGAGGTAACATGTGTCCCGTGCCTGATTTAAAGAAGTACTCAGTCACTACTGACTCTTATTATCATTGTCTTCCCTCCCAGATACTGTCCTGAGGCTCAGGAAGCGGGCACCTAAAAGGGGTGGAGCTGTTGGGGATATTTCATTGGCCACCCACCCCCAAGGCCTCGCCCCCAGCACCAAGGCTACAGCTGATTGGACAAGAGGTGGGACCTGGTCCAAGGGAAGCTAGATATTGGTAGTTGAGCAGAGCCTGTCTGATTCTCCGTGGAGAATTTGAACTGGGGTCAGTCTGTTAGGTCGTGTGGATCGATGGTCCTCTGAAGAACAGAGGAAGAAGACAGTGAGGAGGAGAAAGATACAGAAAATTGAGAACAGCAGAGATGAGAGAAACAAAAGGTTCCTAAGAGACAGGAAGAGATGGGGGGGAGCCCCCGGTTTGGGGTTCTCACGTGATTTCCCAGTAGACAAATCTGTTCCGTAACTCCTGACTTTGGAGCCTGTGAGATGAATCCTGCCAAGAAGCACAAACACATGTGCACAAACACAAGAAGAGTACACACATGTGCACATACCACACACACACACCATACCCCATCCTACCAACATTCACGCACTCCTTTTTACTTTTTCTTGACAATTCCCTCCCACATTTGAGCAACTTCCAGAATGGTAAATCTCAAAAGAGACTCATTTTGTTGAGTGGGTGCAAAAGCTGCGAGACGGAGATCAATCATTCTGGACAATAGAATTTTTGGAGAAGGCAGAGAGAGAAGAGAGGAGGTGGCTGGCTGTAGGAGAGAAAATACCGGTGCACAGAGAGATCTCATGGGGAATTTCATAAAGTGTCTGAACTGTGGTGTGTGATCCTAATAGCAAAACTTCATTAAAATCACCTCACTTGAGTAGCACGGACATATATACACTACCAAATGTAAAATGGATGGCTAGTGGGAAGCTGCTGCATAGCACAGGGAGATCAGCTCGGTGCTTTGTGATCACCTAGAGGGATGGGATGGGGGGGTGGGAGGGAGGCTCAAGAGGGAGGGGATATGGGGATATATGTATACATATAGCTGATTCACTTTGTTGTACAGCAGAGACTAACACAATATTGTAAAGCAATTGTACTCCAAAAAAGATGTAAAAAAAAAAAAATCACCTCACTTGCCAGCTCGGTTCTGCTCACCTCCATGTCGGCTCCATTCTTGAAGGGTCTGCCCCCCGTGGCTGGCAAGACAGCTGCTGCAGCATCTCCTAGAGCTGCATCATCCCTTAACCATAGCCAACAGGTGTCTTGGTTTGGGTTCCCCCAGAAGCAGACCTCGAGACAAGGATTTGAATACGAGTCATTTATTAGGAAGTGATCACAGGAAATGCTGGTAGGGGAATGAGAAAGTGAGCCAGGGAGGGAAAAGAAGCCAATAAAGGATGTATTACTGAGCTAGTTATCTCTGCAGGCGTCCAGAGCCTAATCTTACTGAGGAGCTGTGAGAAACAGGGTAGAGCATGCATCCAAAAGGGAATTGCAGCATTTATCTACCAGCTCCCATCAGCCATTGGTTGAGGGCTGCTCCAGGGCTGGGCCTAGGACTCCTTACATTTTACACACGAGGCATGCCACTCTCCTCACCCGAATCCCGGCCCTGGCGGTCCCTGGTAGAACTGACTCTGGTACTTTGGCCTGCTGCACGCATGAGCACAGTGGGCTCCAGCAGCCTGAGAGAGCCCTCAGGCAGAGTCCCAAACACTGGCAGTTGGAAGTTCAGCCAGCGTTCATGGAAATGGCAGATGCCAGGGGGCTATGGTGGAGGCACAGACAGCAGCTACACCGACAAAAGTCTCATTGTATCTCAAAGGTTCTGATTGGGTCATATGTTTATCCCTGGACCAATCACTGAGGCCAGAGTGATGTGCTATGCTAATTATATTAGGCATGGGGTGGGGGGGAGGGGGGAGGTCAGGGGGGGCAGGGACATGAGAAGGTGGTGAGGAGGTGTTCCCTCTGTATTTCTTTTAAATGGGTGAGGGTGGACCACAGCAGCCCTCAGCAATAAGGTTGATGGATGCTAGGTGGCCAGAAAAACAAAGCACGCAAAGGACCACTCCTCAATCGCCAAGTTAATTGGAAGGTGAGAAGGTTGTGTTTGGCTTGTCAAAAGCCCTTCTGGTCGAACATTTGAGCTGGCCACTTGCCCTTATCAGAGTATAAAGCATTAATTGAGTGCTGATTTGTGCCAGACACTGTGCCAAGCTCTGAGGGGGCACACACAAAAAGGTGTCACTTCTATTCTCTGAAAGCTCCTGGGCAAGGGTAGCAGTGGGGGAGGAAAAGACAATGACTACTGTTTCAACTACCATCTCATCATATCTGTTCATGAGATGCCCCTGATTGCAATACCCACAGTTTTTATGAACCACCAAGCAAAACTAAAAGCCACCAATTAAATTATGTTACACCACAGATTGTAATTCCTTCCAATTTCAGAAATAGGAAATGTTTAAAAAGCCCATCTTAGAACTGATGGATTACAGTAATATTTTTATAGTTCATACAGGGTTTTTCCCAGGCATTATCCCATTAGATGCTTTCTACAAACCTATCAGGGGTAATATCGCTGCTATTTCCATTCCATGAAAATGCACTCAGAGAGGTCAAGTGACTTGCCCAAGGTCGTTAAGATACTAAATGGTCAAAACAAGTCTCCACCCCAGGTCTGTAGCTGCAGAACCAGGATACCATCAACCCTGCCTGGCAAACTTCTTTGAATCCTGGTTCTTCTTTTTCCCAGATGTCGACTCCTCCCACCTCTGCTTCCGTGCTGCTCAAAACTGACAGGCAGCCCAACGAGCACCACCTCTTTCTGCTACCACCCACCCACTTGCCCAAGCTTGAGATATTTCCAGTCCCAGAACCCTTACTCCTGAGAATATCTTCAATTAGAACTGCTTATTAAAGGTTTTTATGATAGTTTCCTCACACATATGCCTAAATGGTCCCAGGCTGAGAACCAGGGCTGGGAGGAAGGCAGAATAGGCAAGGTCCCAGGAGAGATGGTCATGCCGCACAATTACCACCAGAGGGCAGCTCTGCCTGGAGACAATGGTAAACAGGAGGTTAACACTAGAGGGCTGCCAGTGACTCCCATCCCTGCCTCAGAATAGCAAATAATACTACTCACTGCCAACCCTTACTAAGCCCAGCCCTGTCCTAAGCACTTTCCGTGCATCGACTCACTGAATTATCACCAATGTGGTTGGTACATTTATTACCCCGTCCTACAGATGAGGAAACTGAGGCTTTGAAAAAGTTAAGTAATGGGTCGAAGGTCATACAACTAGAAAGGCGTAAGTCATGTATCTGTTCTACTAAAATCTGAGCCTCCTGAGCTCAGGGGCTGTGTCTTGTTCTTGTCTGAGGCCCCACAGACTCTAACACAATCACTATTTGCTTAATAAATTCTGTTAAAGTGAGAGCCTAGGGGCTCAGGGGCTGTTGCTGCATTCCCCCCTCCCCCCCACCCCCGCACTCATCCCTGCCCCTGAAGGAGATCACTAGGCTTAGTTCAGGCACTACCTCATCTAGGTGTGCTGTCTCTTGGACAATGATTCTTAGAGCTTGTCCTGGCTCTGTTGTACCAGAATCTCAGGATCCACAACTCACCAGCGGAAGAGAGGGTTTTATATTTTGCAATGGCTTGGCAACTCTGAAGTCTCATCCTGTAGGTTGCTATCTTTGCCACTTCCAAGAGTTGCTGGCTATGCAGTTGAGGGGGCGGGGGAAGAGCACAGGTAATGTGAATTCATTCAGCAATCCCCACTGGGCTCCCGCTGTGAGCCAAACACCAGGGAAGTGGCTTGAGGGAGATAGCAGTAAGTGTGACACAATCCCTAGTCCCCTCTTGGAAGAAAAAATCAGCCGCAGCCAGAAGGAAGAACACAGAGGAAGTCCTGCCCACCCTAAGAGAGAACCCCAGCTCTCTAATCATTTGGGCAACAAAAATGTATTATGCAGAGGCTAAGTGCCAGGTGCAGGGGATATAGCAGTAAACACAAAAGAAAAATAGGACAGCTCTTGCCCTCATGAAGCTCTCTGTCCAGTGGGGAGACTGATAATAAATAAATATGCAGTTACAAATGTGATGTATTTAAAGGAAACAGGAAAATGCAGTTGCAAATGTGATGTATTTAAAGGAAACAGGAAATGCACAGAGTGGTAGGAAAGAAACTATTGATGAAAGAGGCTCATGTCAGCAGGGTTTAGGGGGTTACCTTTCTGAGAATGATAAGAAGGAACCCGCTGTATGAAGAATGTGGGAACAGCTTTCCAGAATAAGAGAACAGCATGTATGAAGGCCATGCATTTAGAAGCATGTGGCATGTTTAAGACTAAAATTAGGGATATTGGGCTTCCCTGGTGGCGCAGTGGTTGAGAGTCCACCTGCCGATGCAGGGGACACGGGTTCGTGCCCCGGTCCGGGAAGATCCCACATGCCGCGGAGCGGCTAGGCCAGTGAGCCATGGCCGCTGAGCCTGCGCGTCTGGAGCCTGTGCTCCGCAACGGAAGAGGCCACAGCAGTGAGAGGCCCACGTACCGCAAAAAAAATAAATAAATAAAAGAAAATTAGGGATATTATATCTGGAGTACAATGAGTCAAAATGGATTACAGCACAAGACTGGGTCAGAGAGGAGGGCCCAGGACAAAAGCTCAGGTTTCTATAATTCAAAGATACATGCACCCCTATGTTCATAGCAGCACTATTCATAATAGCCAAAACACGGAAACAACCTAAATGTCCATTGACGGATGAATGGATAAAGACGATGTGGTACATATATACACTGGAATACTACTCAGCCATAAAAAAGCACAAAATAATGCCATTTGCAGCAACATGGATGCAACTAGAGATTATCATACCAAGTGAAGTAAGTCAGAAAGAGAAAGACAAATACCAAATGATATCACTTATATGTGGAATCTAAAATATGGCATAAATGAACCTATCTACAAAACAGAAACAGACTCATAGATACAGAGAACAGGCTTGTGGTTGCCAAGGCGGGTGGGAGGGAGAGGGATGGACTGGAGTTTGGGGTTGGTAGATGCAAACGATTACATTTAGAAGGGATAAACAACAAGGTCCTACCGTATAGAACAGGGAACTATATCCAATATCCTGTGATAAACCATAATGGAAAAGAATATAAGAAAAGAATGTCTATACGTGTATAACTAAGTCACTTTGCTGCACAGCAGAGATTGCCACAACATTGTAAATCAACTAGACTTCAATTTTTAAAAAGCTCAAGTTTTATTTTATTTTATTTTTTATTTTCTTGGCTGTGCTGCGTGGCATGCAAGATCTTAGTTCCCCAACCGGGGAATCAAACCCATGCCCCATGCTCCAGTGGAAGCTCAGAGTCCTAACCACTGGACCGCCAGGAATTCCCCCAAAGTTCAGGTTTTATCTGAGTGTGAAGGAAGGCCACTGAAGGGTTATGAACAGGGTGAGGTTATGGTCTAAGCTAATCTGTGTTTGTAAGGTCACTCTGGCTGTCATGGGGAGAGTGGATGGAGAGTGAGGCAGAGTGGAAGCTGGGAAACATGGCGCTCATGCTAAGTCAATGTCAAGGACACATAGATGAGGGGGTTATTCCCTCCTAATGGGGACATATGGGAGGGCTTTGAGGAGGGGATTTTTCCCCAAGTGAAAGCTCAAGAGGCAGGAACAAAGGAGAAGGCTGCATTTCCCCCTTCCAAGCTTTTTCCTCCTGAATAAAGGGAAAATTTGTTTTTCCTTTTTCTGCCTCAGAAACTAGAAAGAGACGAGCATTCATCAATAAGTACCTTCCAAATCACCTACACGGAGGATTAAACAACAATTACAACAAACCATCGGCAGTTCCAAGTGAGAATAACCCAATGACGTTATCAAATTTGGCATAAATAGACCTGGCTGAGCCTCACAGATTTTGTCCTGGGGCTGACAACGTCAGCAATTCCAAGTCTGATCCCCGCTGGCCTCTGAGAGACAAGATCACAGGAGAGAGAGGCAGAAAAAGCCTCCCTGGTTGCATTTCCCTGAGCAAATGGGCACATTCGCCTCTGGGATGAGCGGGGCAGTGTCCACGAAGCCGATCAGAATGTGATTAGTCAGGAAGAGTCTCTCTGCCAGCCCTTCGTTGGTGACCAGCCTCGTGAGAGCCAAGAGTCACATTTTGTGAAGCCTGTTGTGTTCGTTAAATACCGTATGTTTCTGTTCAACCAGGTATTGCCTGCCAGCCAAGTTTGCACAGCAACCTGCCTCCAGGCTGCATCCATCTCAGGACAGGGACCAGTCCTCCCTGTTGTCCACATCCTCCTCTCACTGGACCCTCACAACAGTGGTCCCCTCAAGGCAGGGAGAGAAACTGAGTTTAGAAACTGTTTTGTTTTTGTTTCTACTAAATTGCTTTGCCTATCCAGCATCCATTCTCCAATCCTGTGGTAACAGCTCCCTAATTTTTCTTGGGGATCTCAACTTAGGCCACATGGTTTAGGTGGCACCAGCCTCCCACCCAAGTTCCAGGGTGGACTTACGATCTAGACTTGGCTTGTCATTCAAATCCACCACTCAGGGCCACCTCCCCCCCCATCCCGCCCCTTCATGGTAATTGGTTCAGAGTGGACACATGATCTAACTCAGTTCAATCAGATAACCCCATGACTTTTTGCTGGACCCCTGGGGGAAGGAGCATTCTCTTTTCTCTGAATTGGGATCTCTGAGGATGTCAGCGTGGAGCTGCTGGAGGCCATTAGAGTCTGTCTGAGAATAAGACCAGTGCAGAGCCAAGAGATAGAGAAAGCATGAATTTTTGACATCATTTGAGCTTCTGAATGGAGCCATACCTAAAGCTCAACCTCATTAGGGGTGGGTTTCTGACACCGTCAAAAAAAAGCATTCTGACTTTCACATGAAGGCTACGATACAAGGATGAAGACCAGGCATTCTGATTTCTAGTCCGGTGCTCTTACCCTATATCACGTTCCAGGTGACTTTATCCAACCACATATCCAAACTTGACTAATCTGTATGGTTTTATGGTTTACTAAAAGATAAATATTTTTAAAACAAAAACATCTGACCACAACATTGTTTAATCTAACTGAATCACAGAGCCATGGGGGGATCCCTGGAGATCATATCATTGAGTGGTTTTCAAAGATTTTTAGCAACTTCTTATTTCAAATGAAATATTAAGCAGAGCTCTTGTGTGTAAGAAATAAAAGCAGTGTCTCTTTACTGCAAATGTATTTTATCTTTTAAGTTAAAAGTTTTAACATTTACTTTTTTAATAATCAATGACCTAGGGGCTTCCCTGGTGGCGCAGTGGTTAAGAATCCGCCTGCCAATGCAGGGGACACGGGTTCGAGCCCTGGTCCGGGAAGATTCCACATGCCGTGGAGCAACTAAGCCCATGTGCCACAATGACCGAGCCTGCACTCTAGAGCCCGCGACCCACAACTACTGAAGCCTGTGTGCCTAGAGCCTGTGCTCCGCAATAAGAGAAGCCACCGCAACAAAGAGTAGCCCCCTCTAGAGAAAACCTGCACGCAGCAACGAAGACCCAAGGCAGCCAAAAGTAAATAAAAAATAAAGAAATTAAAAAAAAAAATCAGCGACCTAAATTTCAATGTGTTTGTTTCCAAGGTGTAAAAATTGGTTAAATAGGGAATCAATAGAGACAAATCAATGAAACCAAAAGCTAGTTCTTTGAAAAAAAATAATAAAATCAATAAGCCTCTAGTCAGGCTAAGAAAAAAAGAGACACAAATTACTAGTGTCAGAAATGAAAGGGGGGGGTGGGAGGAATTGGGAGATCGGGATTGACACATATACACTATTGATACTGTGTATAAAATAGACAATTAATGAGAACATACTGTACAGCACAGGGAACTCTACTTAAGGTACTGTGGTGACCTAAATGGGAAGGAAATCCAAAAGAGAGGGGAATATGAATATGTATGGCTGATTCATTTTGCTGTACAGTAGAAACATAATATTGTAGAGCAACTATACTCCAATAAAAATTAATTTAAAAAAACAAAAAAAGAATGAAAGAGGGGATATCGTTACAGCTTGTACAGGCATTAAAAGGATAATAAAGGAATACAATGAACAACTGTATGCCCACAAACCTGATAACCTGGATGAAATGGACCAATTGCTTGAAAGATGAAATTTGCCAAACTCACAAAAGAAGAAATAGACCATCTGAATAGGTCCATATCTATTAAAGAAATTGAATCGATAATTAATAACCTTCCAAAAGAGAAAGCATCAGGCCCAATGGGTTCACTGCTGAAATCTACCAGAAATTTAAGAAAGAAAATATACAAATTCTCTATAATCTCTTTTAGAGGATAGAAGCAGAGGGAATATTTCCTAACTCATTCTATGAGGCCAGCATTAGCCCAATACCAACACCAGGCAAAAACATTATAAGGAGCTTCCCTGGTGCGCAGTGGTTGAGAGTCCGCCTGCCGATGCAGGGGACACGGGTTCGTGCCCCGGTCCAGGAAGATCCCACATGCCACGGAGCAGCTAGGCCCGTGAGCCATGGCTGCTGAGCCTGCACATCTGGAGCCTGTGCTCCACAACGGGAGAGGCCACAACAGTGAGAGGCCCACGTACCGGAAAAAAAAAACCCAAAGAACAGCTACCAAAAAAATCTACAGCTAACATCATACCTAATGGTGAGAAACTCGAAGCTTTCCCTCTAAGATCAGGTACGAGGCAAGGATGTCCCTTCTCACCACTCCTTTTCAACATTATACTGGAAATTCTAACCAATGCAACAAGACAAGACAAGAAAATACAGATTTGGAAGAAGAAATTGTCTTTGTTCACAGATTACATGATCATCTGTGTAGAAAATCTGAAAGAATTGTTTAAAAAGCTGGAACTAATAAGTGATCATAGCAGGTTGCAGGAATTAAGGTCAATATATAAAAGGCAATCCTTTTCCTATATACCATCAATGAACAAGTGGAATTTGAAATTAAAAACACAATACCATTTATACTAGCACCGCCCCTAGAAAAATGAACTACTTAGGTATAAATCTAACAAAATATGTACAAGACCCATATGAGGAAAACTACAAAACTCTGATGAAAGGGATCAAAAAAGAACTAAATAAATGGAGAGATATTCCATGTTCACAGATAGGAAGACTCAATATTATCAAGATGTCAGTTGTTCCCAACGTGATGTATAGATTCAATGCAATCCCAGTCAAAATTGCAGCAAATTATTTTGTGGATATTGACAAACTGATTCTGAAGTTTATATGGAGAGGCAAAAGACCCAGAGTAGCCAACACAATACTAAAGAAGAACAAAGTTGGAAAACACACAGGGACCTCCCTGGTGGTCCAGTTACTACTGGACCAGAATCCACCTTCCAATGCAGGAGATGCAGGTTCAATCCCTGGTCAGGGAACTAAGATCCCGCATGCTGTGGGCCAACTAAGCCCGCACGCCACAACTACTGAGCTCACGTGCTTCAACTAGGGAGCCTGCATGCTGCAAACTACAGAGCCCACACGCTCTGGAACCCGCACTCCACAACTACAGAGCCCTGGAGCCTGCACGCCAAAACTACAGAGCCCTGGAGCCTGCACGTCACAACAAGAGAGAGAAAACCCGCAAGCCACAACTAGGGAGAAGCCCGAACGCTGCAACGAAAGATCCCACGTGCTGCAACTAAGACCCAATACAGCCAAAATAAATAAATAAATATTTTTTAAAAAATAGATGGAAGACACACTACTCAACTTCAAGACTTACTATAAAGCCACAGTAATCAAGACAGTGTGGTGTTGATGAAAGAAGAGACAAATAGATCGGTGGAACAGAATTGATAACACAGAAATAGATGTCTATAAATATAATCTACTGACAGGAGTAAAGGCAGTATAATGGAGAAAAGAATCTTTTCAACAAATGGTCCTGGAACAACTGAACATCCATATGTAAAAAAATGAATCAGGACAGAAACCTTACACCCTTTGCAAAGATTAACTCATGTTTCCTATTTGATCGAGGGCTCCAGGTTTATCTTTATCATGGCAGAATCTGAGTCCAAATGACTTTGCGGTTGTCTGCAATGGGCACCGTGGCTTGGACTTACTGCACTTGAGCAAGCGGCTCCGGGGCCACAAGGGCAGAGGCAGCCCAGGATATCTACATGGACAGCTGTCATCTGCCACCTCTCTTTTGTTCACTCAGAGGCAGGCAGCTGGGGCCTCATGAACAGCCCTGGAAGCTGCACCATCGACAGCCTGTCACAGCAAATCACCTCAGGCCGCTGCATCCCCAAAGAGCTGCTCATCGACCCAGCCTCGGCCCCCTCCGGGGCTCTCCCAGCAGCACAGACAGGCTGGTGCCAGGTAGGCCCATCCCTGCTGCCAAACTGGGGCACGTGCTCCAGCTGCTGGGGGTCTGGGCTTGGGAAATGCCACCTCCCCCTTTACCCCTGGGGACAGAGTGCAGGGCACCCCCAGAGCATCTGGGAGAACAGCAGTTTCCTGCTCCATCATATTTACTTCGGAAGGCTTTCACTGTGCAAGAAGCCTTTTCACTTACCCTGACCCTTATGCCAACAACACAGGATACACAGGGCAGGTTCTGCCCATTCCTCACAGGAGAAAACTGAGGCTCAGACAAAGGAAGACTAGAGAAGAAGTAGTAGCCCGAGGACAACAGGTGATGGGAGATCTTTGTCCTGCCTCTCTGCTGCATTAGGGGGCTTTGGTGAACACAGCAGGGCAGAGGGGAAGGTCGTGGGAGCCCCTTATGTTCAGGCCGTGTGTGTCTAGATCAGGGGGTCGGCTCCCAGTAAGCATTTTTCGTCTGGCAGCTATAAGGGGATTCCTGTAAAGGGTCCCCACCAGCTCTCCCAGAACTGTCCCAACCAAGGGAGACCACACTCTATCCCAGGGTCAGGTGTCCGGGACATCAGCTGTGTCCCAGGCGCCCTCTCCACAGAGGCGCCAAGGTCAGAAAGAAGGCCCAGCTGTGGTGGGAGCCTGGCACACCTCAAGGTAATGAGTCTGCTCAGGGCCTGGCCTGCCCCGGCCTCAGGCCCACTGGGCAGCTGCAGAGAGGCCTGGGCCTGGGAGAGCCGGTCAGAGGCCATTTCCTGGGAATGCCACACCCCCCAGTGGCCAGCCTTCCCCAGTGCCTCTTCTCCCCCTCCTCATTCTCAGATTCTCCCAGAGGCCACCAGTTACCTCCTGTCCCCAACTAAAAGACCCTCAGAGAGGACAGAGAGGGGGGAATCATCTCACAAAACAGTGGTAATTATTCATTCCTTCATCCAACAAATATTTGAGGGCCTGCGCTGAGCCTGGCACTGTGCTAGGTGCAGAGGACACAGTGTAAGGGAGACAGACCCAGTCCCTGTCCCCAAGGAGCTGGGAGTCCAGTGGAGAGAGTGGACAAAGACACACACAGACAGGTAACTGACACGTAACTCCATGAAGAGAAGCAAAGCCACGGGGGCTGAGGAGTCAGAAGTGCTGCTGAGGCAGTCACTCTGGAGCCCAGGATGGCCCGAGGGCAGGAGCCAGGCCAGGAGCTGAGGGGAGAGTATTCCAGGTGCAGGGAAGAGCAGAGGCTGTGGTCCTGGGTGTGTCAGAACAAGTGAGGAGGCCGGTGTGGCCCAGCCACGGTGACAGGGGCAAGAAGTGGGGCTGGAGAGATAATGAGGCCAGATCAGGCCCTGAAAGCCAAGGTAAGGGTTTGGCTTTGACTCTGAGGAAGATGGAGAGGCACGAGACAGTTTTGAGCAGGAGAGTGACATTATCTGAATCACGTTTTTAAAGGATCATAGAATATTTTAAAATTAGCACTTCCCTGGTGGCGCAGTGGTTAAGAATCCGCCTGCCAATGCAGGGGACATGGGTTCGAGCCCTGGTCCGGGAAGATCCCACAGGCCACGGAGCAACTGAGCCTGTGCGCCACAACTACTGAAGCCTGCACTCTAGAGCCCGCGAGCCACAACTACTGAGCCTGTGGGCCACAACTACTGGAGCCCGCACGCCTAGAGCCCGTGCTCCGCAACAAGACAAGCCACTGCAATGAGAAGCCCGCACACCGCAACAGAGTAGCCACCACTAGCCGCAACTAGAGAAAGCCCGCACGCAGCAATGAAGACCCAATGCAGCCAAAAGTAAATAAATCAATAAATTTATTTTAAAAAATTAATGCTAGCAGCTGACATTTACTGAGCACTTACTCTACACCAGGTCTCACTCTCGGTGTTTTGATTCTGACTTCCACCCTCTAGCTGTGTAACATAGGTGGCTCCTGTCTGGTCCTGATGCTGCCTCTGTAAGGTGGACACGCTATCTCCTCCTCTGGGTGTTGCAGGGAGGACACTGAGGAAGGGTCCAGGCTGGTGAGTGCACAGCAGATGCTCAACAGGCGTCACAGCAGTTATTCATGCCCAAAGCATCAGGGGCTGTGTTCTAGGAATCTGGTGAAATGCATCAGGCTAGTCCACCTTGGAAAGAGAAAGCATCCATTCAGCCTCCACGACGGAGGTGCGGCAAACCAGGCTGCAAGGGAACTGACAGAGGCCCACAGATGTAGGAAGGTGCTGGGTGGGACTAAGCAAGGTACAGAGCCAGCCTTGTCCTCTCCCACTGTGCTCCTCCTTTTCCACCAATAAGGATGCACGAGAGAGAAGCTCCCTCTCCTTATGAGGGGTGACCAGCTGCTGGCAAGGAGCCTCCCCTTGCAGCTCAGGTCAGAACCAGACCCCTACACAGGTCTCATAAAACCTGAAGTTTGGGGACTTCCCTGGTGGTCCAGTGGTTAAGCATCCCCCTTCCAATGCAGGGTACGCGGATTCAATCCCTGGTCGGGGAACTAAGATTCCCACATGCCGCGGGGCAACTAAGCCCACGCGCTCCAGAGCCTGTTCGCCACAACTAGACAGAAGCCCTCGCGCCACAAGGAAAGAGCCCACATACCACAACTAAGACGCGACGCAGCCAAAAATATAAATAAATACTAAAAAAATAAACAATTGAAGTTTGGCCATTAGAGAGCCGATCCATCAAGTCAAGCAGTCATCTTTTTTGTTTGTTTGTTTGTTTTGCGGTATGCGGGCCTCTCACTGTTGTGGCCTCTCCCGCTGCAGAGCACAGGCTCCAGACGCACAGGCTCAGCGGCCATGGCTCACGGGCCCAGCCGCTCCGCGGCACGTGGGATCCTTGCGGACCGGGGCACGAACCCGCATCCCCTGCATCGGCAGGCGGACTCTCAACCACTGCGCCACCAGGGAAACCCAAGCAGTCATCTTTTATTGGTCAACTTGCCCTTGTTCCATAACAGCAAAACTATTTCCGTTCTTCAACTTACCTTCTGATCCTTTTCAAGGCACAAACATCCATTTCTACACGTTTATGTGAGTATATGCATCTTCTTCTGGAATTTGTTTTCATCTAACGCTACTCCAAACATGCAGGAAGGGACTTTGGAGATTATCTGACCCTCTTTTTGAAGAGCAGTGTGAACTAATGGTGAGAATGTGGGGTTCGGAGGTGGGCAGACAAGGATTCAGATCCCAGACAGGCAAGCTGTGTGACCTTGCATAAGCCACCTGACCTCTCCAGACCTCAGTTTCCTCACCTGTGGGACAGGGATAAGAGTGCTCTTCTCACCCACCTAGAAGAGGTTAAAAGCGGGTGGCAGCGTGGGCAACACTCCAGCCAAGTCCCCTGCACAGGCAATTGCTCAGTTTCTGTCATTTCAGTCCTTCTTATTGACATATGTAAGAGGCTCAGAAAGCTTATTTGTATAAACTTTTTGTACAAATGCCATATAACAAATTACACTAAGACTTGGTGGTTTAAGTAAACATACGTTTATTATCTTACAGTTCCTGTGGGTCATGAGTCTGAGCATAGTTTCCCTGGGTCTTCTGCTTTGGGGTCTCACCAAGTCTGTAATCAAGGTGTGAGCCAGGGCAGAGGTCTCATCTGAATGCTCCACTGAGGAAGGATTCACTTTGAAGCTCGGGTGGTTGTTGGCAGGACCAATGGCTCAAGGACAGCTGGACTGACAGCCTCAGCTCTTGGGGGTGTTGGTTAGAGGATGCCCTCCATTCCTTGCACGTGAGCCTATCCAAAAGGGCAGCTTGCTTCCCCGAAGCGTGCAAGCCAAGAAGACAACAGAGTTGGCTAACAAGACGAAAGCCACAATCTTCTGGAACCAGATCACAGAAGTGACATCTCATCACTTTTGCCATATTCTGTGGTCAGAAGTAAGTCTCTAGGCCAGTCCACGGTCAATTGGAGGAAGTGACACCAGGAGGCAGGAATTTTGAGGGGTCATTTTAGACTCTGCCTGACTCTACAATGTTCACTTCAACTAGAATTTTCTGGTGCCTTTTAGGCACCAGGCACTATCCTTGGGCTGGGAATAAAAAAGTAGATGAGTTGAGCTTTCTATCTCCCAGGAACTTTTTTCTGTGAAGTGTTCTCTGCTTCAGGTTCTTACTCACTTTTCACTGCTGGGAATACTTTGGGACCTAGGTAAGATCTCTGTTGAGAAAAGGAAGGAAATTACTAACTCCCTAATGTAAATGAGTTAACTGGACCCTTTCCCTCCATCACAGGGCGCTCAGAGGGAAGACACACACACACACACACACACACACACACAGAGTGAGCTAGTTCTGAGGGGCCTTTGCAGAGTAGTGGTCACTGTGCTGGGTGCTAAGGACACAAAGGTCCTGTGCTCCCCAGACCAAACCCTGCCCTGGGGGAGCATACTGGGTGATGAGGAGAAGGCCGGGAAAACTCACAGGTTCAGCCTGGAGTGAGGCCAGACCCATAGGGGGAGCTGGCATAGCGGTTCTCCTTAAAGCAAAAACAGTTACAGCCAGTAGTTGAAAAGCTGAAACCAAGCTTTGCTCTATACTTAGGGGGCTTTGGTGGCTTGATTTCAGAGCAACAGAGGTTCCCTTCGCCAACACCTCTCTTGCTCCACTCTGACATCCACCTCACAGATGCCAGAGAGGCGTGTTACAGGGAGCTAACAGACACAAACTCTTAGCCTTTGTGAAAAAGCGGCTCCCCTCCTCTAAAGGAACCTCATCTTCACTGACTAATCACTGGGGTCTGGTGGGGACTGCCAGTCATAGACTCTTAACTCCTCTTGGCCATAGGGGTGGACTTGGTATCCAAGCTGGATCACTTGGTATCCAAGCTGGATCAATCTCCCATTCCCTTGCCTATAAAACATGTGACCCAAGCCAAGCCAGTCAGAGCCCTCCCCTGAAATATTTTCCTGGGTGAAGCTGATAGGAAAGAAAAAGACCCATTTCCCAATTGGTCAGGATACAGCTGCTGTTAACAGTGTTTTCAGCCATGTAGGGGGAAAAAACTGGAGCCCAAAAAAATGGAGCCCAAGGGATGAGACAAAGAAAGAGAGACGTCACAGCATCAAATCCCTGGTTCCCATCTTTCTTCAGGTGACCTTTACTCCTGTCCTTCCTGGACATGTGACCCAATACATCTTTTTTATTTACTTGAAATAATTCAAACTGGATTTCTGTCATTATCCAACCATAGGGCTCTGAATTACAAGTCTACCATTTCACCACTGCAGTTCAAGTTAAAGCTACAGATCTTCCTGGGAGAAGTAATCCCGAGGTCCAAACTCTTACTCAAGTATAAATGATTAATGTCAGCTCCTTTCTGGAGAGCAAGCTGTGATTATAGGTTTATCTGAAAACAAACAGGGCACTGTAACTCTAAAGGTAGAGACAATCAAGACCTCCTTCATCAGGTTCACAAGCTTATGATTCAGATTCAGAAAACCTGGATTTGAAGCCTGGCTCTACCACTAACTGGCAACTTACTTAATTTCTCTGGGTATCCATTTCCTCATCTGTAAAATGGGAATAAGAATATTTCTGCCCTTCCTACCTTACAAGGTTGTCATGTAGAAAAATATCAACATCATTTTGTTTCCCTGCAGCCATAATCCCTGGATTTGCTATCTTAAACACACCTTAACATTTTATTCAGGTAAATGCCGGTGAGCAAAAATGTGAATAATTCATCTCACCAGTAAGGCTCAGCATCTAAGGATAAAAGTGAATGAGAAGAAGGGCTTAAAACAGGATTGAGGAGTGGACATCCATCTACAGAGCAATAGTGTTAGTCTGGACCCCCACTTGGTGTGGATCCAGATATATTTTCATCATTTTTTCAATCTAATTTCTAAATTTTCTTTCTTTTTATTTCAAAAAAATTAAACATGCACATGAGAAACTTTTCAAACCGTACAGAGAAGCATAAAACTAAACCAATCCACTCCACCTCCAGTCCTATTCACCTGAGATAACCACTGTTAACAGTTCTTGTGTATCCATCACAGCCTTTTAATCCAGATGACAACATTTATTTCCATACATGCATCTTACCAAATACACTCTGCTCCATACTTTGTTGATGTTGTTTTAATTAAGGTCTTGGAGGCCTTTACATATCATCACATAAGTTTTCTGTTGTTGTTGTTTTTTAAGTTACAATCCTTCAGTTACCAAGGTGCTGGATTTGCTGGATCTGGCATCCAGTACAGGTACAGGGTTCAACAAATACTGTTAAAGGGAAGATAGAAGCTAGGGAAAGTGGGATAAAAGGGAGGATTCAGGAAAGGAGGAAGGGTGATGAAAAGAAAAAGGAAGAAAGGAAGGAGGGGGCGAGGAGGAGGGAGGGAGGGAGGGAAGGCATCAAAGGAGGCAAGGAAGAGAGAGAGATGAAGATGCAGGGAGAGTGACGGAGAAAAAAGAGTTTCAGAGTGGTGGATCCCACCCTGGCCCCGCCCCCGGGCCGGACTCCGCCCCCGGGCCGCAGACTGCAGCGTTACCTCCAGCCGCCAGGGGCCGCCACGCGCAGCCGGCCGCTCTCTGCGCGCGCGGCAAGCCCTCTCTCCCGCCTCCGCCGGCCGCTCGCCCACCCGCAGCCGCTCTCGGGCTCCGGCTGGGTCTCGCGCGCTCGGCCGCTGCTAGGTCTCTTCGTGAGAGGCCTCGCGCCGTTCGGCGCACGCCGTACCCCTGCCTCGAGGCGCGGGGTCTCGTGGGCCCCGCTCCCGCCCTCCGCTCGCCTGGCCCGGACCGGAAGCGGCGCCGCACGGCCTGGGCCTGGCGCGGGGGGCGGGCACCGGGGCCCAGTCGGACATGGGCAAGAAGCACAAGAAGCACAAGTCGGAGAAACACCTCTACGAGGGTAAGGAGTGGGCCGCGGTGGAGGGTGGCGAGCCCGCGGCGTCTCGGTGGGGTTTTCGTGCCTTCGAGACTACCCTCGAGCGTCCGAGGCGGGCCGGGGACCACGCCTCCCGCGGGCAGGACCGGACCCGCGAAGGGGACGCGACCCGTCTGAGCCGCGCATACCCTAGGCTAGGGCGGCATTCGAACCCGGGACCCCCGATCCAGGCGGGTCTCTTGTTGAGGGGTGTAAATGGGATCTATTGGGATTCAAGTTTTGTTCTGAACGTTCGGGGCGTCCACTCGGCGAGTGCCCGTCATTCAACAGGTGCTTCGTGGGGCGCCCACTGCGTGCCCCGGGCCGCCTCGGCCTGTGCGCCTCCTTCTCTCCCGTCCAGCGGTCACTCTTCGTTGTGGATACTGCCCCGCGAGTGCCTCCTTTAATTGAAGCCCTTTCCTTTCATTTAAGAGTATGTAGAGAAGCCCTTGAAGCTGGTCCTCAAAGTGGGAGGGAACGAAGTCACCGAACTCTCCACGGGCAGCTCCGGGCACGACTCCACCCTCTTAGAAGACAAAAACGATCACGACAAACACAAGGACCGAAAGCGGAAAAAGAGAAAGAAAGGAGAGAAACAGGTTCCAGGGGAGGAAAAGGGGAGAAAACGGAGACGAATAAAGGTAAAGGTCGTTGCGTTGCTTCAGCTCTGCAGGTGGTACCAGTTTCTGAGGGTTGCCGCCTCCCGCTGTCAACCTTGCTTTATTTTCTTTGTGTCTAGTGAGATGCTGAAACGCTTGTAAAATCGGACTTGTCTTGAGCAGGAGCAGGGCAGAATAGAAACATGAATCATCTGAGTTTCACCAGCTCTGTCTTTAATTATACTCTTAGTTGTACTCACACATCAGGTGAGTGAGCAGCTAAGTCCTGATTTTCAGGAGCTGCTTCCTACCATCTAGGAAAGGTAAAAGTCATGCTCAAGAAAGCCTCAGTGTTCGAGGTTTGTGGAAAATAGTCATTTCAAAAGTAAATGGGGGGCTTCCCTGGTGGCGCAGTGGTTGGGAGTCCACCTGCTGATGCAGGGGACACGGGTTCGTGCCCCGGTCCGGGAAGATCCCACAGGCCGCGGAGCCTGCGCATCCGGAGCCAGTGCTCTGCAACAGGAGAGGCCACAACAGTGAGAGGCCCGCGTACCGCAAAAAAAAAAAAAAAAAAAGTAAATGGGATCTATTGGGATTCAAGTTTTGTTCTGAAATAAATACTATAATTCCAAATACATAATGAACAACTTTCATATTTTAGAACAAAGTTTGAGTCTATTGATGAGATAATTTGATCAGAGACCTTTAAGGGATATGACACCAGTGATGAAAATAAGCATTTTCTTAACCATTTGCAGCTAATAGAACATAAAAAAGAAAGTAGCTGCCATCTCTATATAAATAGTAATAATAATTAACTTTCCTTCCAAGGATGATCACATACATACCTGGAATTGTCCTAGGCTTCTTCGGCACTTCCCAAATTTAACCTGTCACGAAGTGACTTGTTGAATCAGTTACTGGATCTTGAAGCTAGATTTCTGTAGGTTTAGTTTTATAATTTTTTAATATTTATATACACAACAGAAATGTTCTAGTCCGTGTGATGAAACACATGGGTAAGTCACTAAATCTTAGAGATTCTCTTTTTGGAATTTCTTAATTATATGCCTTTCTGCCCCAGTGTTTATTGCTTTTGTCTAGATTGTGACAATATATAGAACTGTCTAATTTTTTTTTCCCTAAACTATAAAAGCCATATATGCCTATGATTTTTTTTTAAAAGAAATTCAAGTAATACAGAAGTGAACAAAATGGAAGGGAAAAAGTTTTGCTCACTCAGGTACCTCATTTAATCTTCCTCTTCAGAGGTAACCAGTTTTGTTTCGTTTTTTTAAAATTATTTACTGTTAGGAGTAAGGTAATTCATGAGTAGGTTTGACATAAATACACAACCATGTGTGAAATGGATAGCTAGTGGGAACCTGCGGTACAGGGAGCTCAGCTCGTTGCTCTGTGGTGACCTAGATGGGGGGGGAGGGGGGAGGGAGGGGATATATGTATACATATAGCTGAGTCACTTCGTTGTACAGCAGAAACTAACACAGCATTGTAAAGCAGTTATACTCCAATTGAAAAAAATTATATTAAAAAAAATGTCAAGAGTACTACAAGGCTTTTAACATAAAAGCGGTGTCCTGCTCCATCCTGGAGCTTTACTTCCCAAACTTTTTTTTTCTTTGGATGTTTATCTCCATTTCTAAATGTAGGTTTATATTGCCGTTTACTGATTTATGTGTACATCTTTTACTGACAGCATGTTGCAAAAGATGAGAATTTAAATTAGCATCCTTATATTGCTCCACGCCCCCAATTTCCCTTCCTGCATTCTCCCAGTGTAGATACAGCTCAATATTCAGTGTTTATTTCTAATTATTGTTCACTGGAGACAAATGGAATATACAAATACAGATCTGATCTTGACCAGTTAATTAATTGCTTTCATTTGTTTAGTTATCATGTACTAATTCTTCCCAAACTTCTAACAGATTTGTAAAACCCATCTGATTTCTGTTTTTCACATGGTCAGACACTTCCCCTTTTTTGGAAACATCCATCTTGCAGCCCTCTGTCCCTTCCTGCTCTAATCTGGACTAGTTGTTCTCTAGGCCTCCTTTGCATTCTTTCTGGATCCCATGTCTTCTTGATTTACTCCTTTGTTCTGGTGGAGTCTTAACTCTACGAACTTCCTAAGAAAGCATTCATAGGAGGTAGATTTTTGTAAGTTCTTACATGTTTGAACATCTTTATTCTACTCCCATATACTCTCCTCATGTAGATTGATGGTTTGACTCAGCGTGGAACTCCAAATTGGAAATTATTTTCTCCAAGAATTTTGAAAGCATTGCATGTTGTTTTCTGGCTTCTAGATTTGCTGTTGAGAAGTCTGTTGCCTTCTGATTCTTAGTCCTTTGTACATGACCAGTATGTGCTCTCTCAAAATGCTTAGAATCTTCCCTTTTATCTTCAGTAGTCTGTTGCACAATGGATATTCTTGCCTTCAGGTCTGAGATGTTTGCTTGAAGTATTTCTGTGATAGCTTCCTTCCCTCTGTTCTCTCTCTTCTCTCTTTCTAGAACCCCTGCCATTTAGATGTTGGACTTCTGGACTGATTCTCTAATTTTCTTATGTTTTTTTCTCCTCTTTTTCCTCTTTGTTTTTTGTGTTCTTCCTTCAAAGAGAGTTCCTAAACTTTGTCTTCTGGCTCTGCTCTTGAATTTTATTTCAGACCTTGTATTTTGAATTTCCAAGAACTTTTTCATGTTTTCTAACTGTCCTTGTTTTAATAACATCCTGTTCTTGTTTTTACATGCAGGATCTTTTATTTCTCTGAAATATTAATTGATGAGTTTTTTTGATATTTTTCTTCTAAGTATTTTTGCTCCTTGCACTGTCTCTGTTTCCCCTCAAGTTCTTCATTTTATTTGGTCTCTTCCTTTTGTGTTAAAAGCATCATTTAGTTATCTGTTGAGTGTTTGTAATCTATTTGTATTTAAATGTGAAGCACAGAAAGGCTGATTATATGCTTTGGGCCTAGACAAAGTTTGTCAGCTGATGGACTTCACTGGGCATCACTAAACAGAGACCTGATCATTTTGATTGGGAGCCGCCAAAGTTTTGTGCTTTTCCAGGTTTCTGGGGTTAGAACTTTTCTCAGAGGTGTCTCCCTCCTTGCATGCAGGAGGTATCTTGCTTTCTCTGATCTGTAGACTCCTCCACTTGCCTTTCATCTCCCAAGTGTGTTGATATCTTTCACCCACTGTCATCTCTTCTGTACTCTTTTTTCCCGCCATCATCTCGTTTAACTGGAAGTTGAACCCCTTTTAACCACTTCTGGGTTTAGTTCTGGCAGTTTCTACCATTATGCCAGCTGATATACTCATACTCCTCATTTCTTGTTTTATCAATTATCTCATCTTTTTATTAACTACATTGTATTTGGTTATATTACTGTACCATATTTTATTTTATATAACTTTTGAATGTTACAAATAATGCTGCATTGAACCTCATTGTTCACATCGCT
Source organism: Lagenorhynchus albirostris (assembly GCF_949774975.1). Taxonomy (NCBI): domain Eukaryota; kingdom Metazoa; phylum Chordata; class Mammalia; order Artiodactyla; family Delphinidae; genus Lagenorhynchus; species Lagenorhynchus albirostris. Next base: position 27,210,739 of record NC_083113.1, on the reverse strand, counting down.
TTGTATACTTTTATAAGGATATCTTCAGGATAGGTTCCTGGAAGTCTCCCCCTCTGCCCTTTCTTGACGGTGGCTCTAAGTATCATTAGCCACCTATATATTTTTATTTCATTGCAAATTAACATGCTTTCTTATCCACAGTTTCATTTGGAAATAACACCCAAAGTAGGGCAGGGAGGTGGATGATTTCCATTGTACAGAAGGTAAAGTGGAAACTCAGAATTGAAGTGAATTTGCCCAAAGTCCCACTTCCCCAGGACTCAGGGCTAGGGACTGTGGGATACTTCTGGGGTGTCACTGGTTCTATAGAGCCTGTTTGGGTTATCCCTTTTCTCCAGGCTGGACTGGGGAGGGGGAAGAGGGGTTCCTTTGCTAGGGAGACTTCAGAAGGACACCTTTCTCTGAGCTGTACTCTGGATCTCCAGAGAGTTTTAGGAACAGCAGTTGCTTCTGGTCTTTTCTTGGGGAAGTCAGCCATGTGACACCTGTGGGCCTGAAAGGGGCTAGAGTATGTGTGGTTCTGAGGGACTGGTGACTCTTCTGTTAGTTCATGTAGCAGGAAGGGGGAAGGGCACAAGAAAAAGATAAAACATGCCCTTTCCCTTTTAAAGTGTTTTTCTAAAAGGCATTCATAACTTCTGCTTATATTTCATTAGCCAGAATTTAATCACTTAGCCACCCTTGCTGCTAGGGAGGCTGGGAAATGTCTTTTAGTTTAGGGAAAGGGTTGGGGGCATTAAATCCTAATAAAAATCAGGAATCTTTTACTTAGGAAAATAAGGAGAAGATAAAGTTTTGGGAAAGCACAGATGTTTACAACACAAAACCCTGTAATTTCTCAAAGATGTCATATAAAGTTAAGTAATATTCTTTTGAGTAGGAAGGCTCTGATTATACTAGTTTAAAATGCCCCAACAGATAGGATCAGTATTGTTTCTCCCTGTAGAGCAGTAGTATTTAATACCAACCATAGCATTAAAAGCACACCATGCTTTAGTTTTTTGGTTTTTTTGGGGGGGGGTTTGTATTTTTAAGATTTTTTTGATGTGGACCATTTTTTAACATCTTTATTGAATTTTTTACAATATTGCTTCTGTTTTAAGTTTTGTTTTTTTGGCCACGAGGCATGTGGGATCTTAGCTCCCTAACCAGGGATCGAACCTGTACGCCCTGCATTGGAAGGTGATGTCTTAACCACTGGACTGCCAGGGAAGTCCCCATGCTTTAGTTTTAATCAGACCATAATCTGCACAACACCGAAGTGTGTTGGCTTTTTTTTCTCTTAAACATTTGAATGCCAAGCAGTTGGCAAAGAATTTGCCTGCTGGCATAACTCTAGTCTTTAGAAATCAGGGTACAGTGATGTTAACACTACAGTCAACATGGTATACAGTCAACATGTTAACACTACAGTCAACTATGTATTCTGAGCTATTACTGTAGTATAGTAGAAATATTCTTTTCATATCATACTATTAAACATAAAGGATCATATGTATAAAGCCATGAGTATTATACTTTATGGGCTACTTCAGATATTTTCAGAGGTAACCTGACAACCCACTTTTCATTTATATGCTGACTTGAGAAGCTGATACCTGAACAGAATGGTACATTACTGCAGAAGTAAGGAAGCTTGCACACCATGTGGAGAACTAAGAACAATAGCATGAAAGTGGGCAGATGTGAGGGTGTGTACAAGGGACATAAAGTAGTTCTGTTTTTGAAGCACAGAATACGAGAAGAGGAGTATGGGATAAGATCTGAGAGGCAGTTGAGATGGCAGAGTAGGGAGTTTGAACTTGAATGTGTAAGCAGTAGAGAGTCAAAAACTTTGTGAGTGGAAGAATGATAAAATGTTGAGCCTTAGTAACGGTAATCTGTTAACAGTGTCTAGCAGATATTGAAGAGAGTAGAGACTGGGTGTAAGGAGACCTACTTAGAAGGCTTTTTATTGAAGTAGTTCAGATGAGAGGTCTAAATTCTTTCATTAAAACTCAGACCTGTTCTTCAGAAAAGCATAATCCTAACCCGAATTCTGTCTTAACAACTTTGCGAGTCAGCTGCAGGTTTAGATGCTCAAAGAAGTTAGGCTAGTCCCGTTGCTAGGGATGTTATCAGAATAAAATGACAGGTGTTTTTCTTTAAATTTTTTAAAATCATGAACATTAAATATATAGGATATTATTCACAATGCTAGAGTTAAGTAAAATTTTGTTTTAATTTATTTTTTATTGATGTAACATTAGTTTATAACATTATATCAGTTTCATGTGTACAGCATTATATTTCTACTTTTGTATACAGTACAGCATGCCCACCACCAAAAATTTAGTTTCCATCCATCACCATACAGTTGATTCTTTTTACCCATTTCACCCTCCTCCCGTTACCCTCTGGTAACCACTACTCTGTGCTTTGTATCTATGTGTTCAGGGTTTTTTTGTCTGATTTGTTCATTTATTTTGTTTTCTTGTTTGTTTTTTATATTCCACATATGGGTGGAATCATAACAATATTTGTCTTTCTCCGTCTGACTTGTTCACTTAGCATAATATCCTCAAGGTCCGTCCATGTTGTTGCAAATGGCAAGATTTTGTCTTTTTTTATGGCTGGGTAATATTTCATCATGTATGTATACATATGTATATATACACACACGTGTGTGTGTATATATGCATCCTTTTTTCCATTCGTCCATTGATAGGCACTCAGATTGTTTCCATATCTTGGCTATTATAAATAATGCTGCACTGAACATAGGAGTGCATATATCTTTTCAAATTAAGTAAAACTTTAAAATTTTTTATTTATTTACTTTTTTCGGCCACGCCAGGCGGCATGTGGAATGTGGGATCTTAGTTCCCCGACCAGGGATCGAACCCACGTCCCCTACAGTAGAAGCGTGGTGTCTTAACCACTGGACACCAGGGAAGTCCCAATGTAAGTAAGACTTCTAATGAAAATTTAAAACTTATTCATATACAATAAATTCCCGTTTTTATTAAACACTATACTAGGTCCCAAGGGGCATACATACTCATAAAAACTAACATTTGAGTGTTTACTATATGCTAGGCATTGTTCTGACTTCTTTATATTTACTATTTTAATACTTAATAGCTTTATGGGGTAGGTACTATTAGTATCTCATTTTGTTGCTGAGTTAACTGTAAAGTAGCTTACAACTAGAGAGGAGAAATGAATGACTGTAATTGTTGAGCAAAGTGGGAATTCTCTCAAAACACAATTCATTGACTTCTTTTGTATGAATCTGCCATACCCAAGGTCTCAGGGCTGCTATGGCTTATTTGGGCTGGCAGAAAATCCTCTCCGCTTTTTCCCATTTTGCTGTTCCCTCCTGAGGTGGTCCTCTTTCTTTTTTTTTTTTAATAAATTTATTTATTTATTTATTTGGCTGCATTGCGTCTTCATTGCTGCGCGCGGACTTTCTCTAGTTGCGGCAAGCAGGGGCTACTCTTCGTTGTGGTGCGCAGGCTTCTCACTGCGGTGGCTTCTCTTGTTGCTGGCACAGCTCTAGGCTCACGGGCTTCAGTAGTTGTGGCTTGCGGGCTCTAGAGCGCAGGCTCAGTAGCTGTGGCGCACAGGCTTAGTTGCTCCACGGCATGTGGGATCTTCCCGGACCAGGGCTCGAACCCGTGTCCTCTGCTTTGACAGGCGGATTCTCAACCACTGTGCCACCAGGGAAGCCCTCTGAGGTGGTCCTCTTAATCACAGAAGATCTTCCCAGAGAAGAAAGGACTCTGACTAAGGGCATAAGAGTAGTGTTGGTCCTCTGATAGAAGGATTATTTATTTGTTTGTTTATTCAGCAAATATCTACCAGAAACCTATGATGCACTGGACTCAAATGATAAATAAAATATAGTTCCTACTCTGCAGGAGCTCAAAGTTGGGCTGGGAAATCAGACACAAAAGGATAAATAAACTTCATGGCCTGGCAAGTTCTAATAGAGGTATGAATAAAGTGTTCTGGGAGTCCAGAGGAAAGCGTTTCTCATTATGCCTTGGGGAAGTAGGGGAAAGCATCATAGAGGTAAGAGCTAAATTATGTGGCAGATGCAACGGAGGGCCAAAGATGAGGTGTAGCTTCAAAGTAATAAAACTGATATTTTCATTTGAATTCTAAAATCAGCTGTTAAAGTTCTGAAATTGTTTTGTACACTGGAAGCATTATTTGAATATAGACATAGATATCTATGTATATATATCTCTCCTACAAAAGTGACCAATGTGAAGGATAGTACCTAGAACTTCAGCTGTTACTTTTCATGCTTTCACGTTACCGTTTCACGCTGTCTTTTGTGATTAATTAATTCTACAAATATTATGTATTAGGCATTATTGAGCTTGGGGGTACAGAGCTGAATAAGACTTGGGCCTCTGCCCACCAGGAACTCCAGAAAGAGGCAAATGTGTCTATGACATGCAATGAGTGTTATAATATTAATAATATGAGCAAAGATTTACTTCAGAGGTTTTATGAATTAATAAAATAACTTGCCGTTGAGTCATGGATAAATTAGAATCTAGTCTGACATAAATGCAATGTGTTTGTAGTTATGGAAATAGCCACTGTTTTTCTCTCCTGCCTCAAACCTTCATACACACAGGATATTTACTCTCCCTAGAATTCTGTTCCCACCCTCAACCTGGCTAAATTTTCTCTCCTTCAGATCTCAACTCAGATGTTACTTCTTCATAGAAGCCTTCCCTTACTTCTCTAGTCTAAATTAGATTCACCCAACAGTTATCCTCTCCTTGAAATCTGTTTGGGTTTCTTTTACTAAGTTGTTTGATGTCTGTGGCTTTTTACACTGTTGGCTTCCTAAGGGCAGGGCTGTGTTTGTTTATCCACCAGTAAATATCCACACAGTAGAACCTCATTTATTTATTGAATGCATGAATGAATGCATATTCACCATGTGCTAGGTAGGCACTGTGCTAAACATTCACATACACTATCTTATTTAATCCTCAAAACACTCTTCTGAGGTAGGTATTGTTGTGTCTATTTTAGGGATGAGGAAATTAGTCCCCCCACAAAAATTATGTACTTGATCCATGATCTCATAGCTAATAAGTGGCAAAGCCAGAATTTGAACCCATTTTATAAACTGAAATTATAAACCCTCCTACCTGAAGTTAAATGGCTTTAGTATTTTTGTTCAGTTTTCTCTATGTAATTAGAAAAATAAACCGCTCTTAACCAGAACTGTGTTAACTTCCGGTTTTACGTATCTGTTACAAGTGGCGTTAACAGTAGGGTTCTATAGTATTTTGAAATCATAAAAAAAAATTGGAAGGTAGGAATCAGAATGTTAGGTGGAGAGAGAACTATAGAGATCAGAGCCTCTTGTTTTACAGGTGAAACAGACTAAAACAGTGGAATAACTTGTTCAGGTTTACATTCTGGTAAATTAGAAGCTAGATCTCCTAATATCTGGTCTGGCAATAACATGTTACAATATCTCCTTTCACTTTAGGGTAGTTTCCAAGTATATGTTTTTTATATTCTTTTTTTCTTTTGGACTCTGGCCCGGAAGGCAGTATTCTCTTGCCATACCAAATAGTAAAGTGGTCACTGTAGACCAGTCTAACTAGATAAAGTTACCAGATAGGGGTAGTACAGAGACACATTATACCTTCCCTTGGTACTTTTTCAGCTTTTCTGTTTCATGGTCATTTCACCATCTCATAAACTCTAAAATAAGAATCAACAGTTGCATCTCTATCTTGCAGGTGATAAAGAGGCCTAGTGAGAGTAAATGAGTGCCTGAGAAGGTCAGAGTGTGTTAAGGATGAAGCTAGAGCAAGAACTTGAGCCTCTAGACCATGTGTCAGCAAACTAGAGCAAGCACCACCTGATTCTGTAAATAAAGTTTTATTAGAACATAGCCACACCCATTCATTTACATATTGTCTGTGGCTGCTTTCTTGCTATACCAGCAAAGGTTAGTAGTTGCGATAGACATTATGGACCACAAAGCATAAATTATGCTACCTGGCTGTTCACCAAAAAAAAAAAGTTTGCCAGCCCCTACTCCAGACTTCTTGTACTATGGCCTTAGTTCTTTCCACCTAGGAGAGTGCTTACTGCCTTTTCAGGCTGTCCTCTATCCACAATTTATGTTTAATAGGAAGAGATCTTGTCTCTGAGGGTCTTTTTTCCATTGAACAGTTGTTCTAAACCTGCCAACCTATAAAAGATTCATACTAGTTTTTCTGGGGAAAAGATACAAAACTTTCCTGAGTCAAAAACTGCTGCTCAGGGCTTCCCTGGTGGCGCAGTGGTTGAGAGTCTGCCTGCCGATGCAGGGGACGTGGGTTTGTGCCCCGGTCCGGGAAGACCCCACATGCCGCGGAGCGGCTGGGCCCGTGAGCCATGGCCGCTGAGCCTGCGCGTCCGGAGCCTGTGCTCCACAATGGGAGAGGCCACAACAGTGAGAGGCCTGCGTACTGCAAAAAAAAAAAAAAAAAAAAAAAAAAATTGCTGCTCCAAAATATGAGGCCATAAAAAAGATAGCAGTCAACTTAATGGAAACTGACATCAAGTGCACAATGAGTACAGTTTATAACATTGTTCTCTGGAGCTTCAGTCAGTCATGTATTCTGTATTAGATGCTTTGGGCTCTGAGAATTGAATGTGAGGTTCTGTATCAGTGATACTCAAAGTGTGATCACTGCACCGGCAACACCCACATAGCCTAGAAACTTGTTAGTAATGCAGATTCGGAGGCTCTACTCTAGACCTACTGGATCGGTAATTCTGGGGACAGGGCCTAGTCATTGGTGTTTTCTTTGTTTGTTTGTTTGTTTTTTGGTGGTACAAGGACCTCTCACTGTTGTGGCCTCTCCCGTTGCGGAGCACAGGCTCCGGACGCGCAGGCTCAGTGGCCATGGCTCACGGGCCCAGCCGCTCCGCGGCATGTGGGATCTTCCCGGACCCGGGCATGAACCCATGTCCCCTGCATCGGCAGGTGGGCTCTCAACCACTGCGCCACCAGGGATGCCCGTCATTGGTGTTTTAACAAGACCTTCAGGTGATTCTGATGCACACTGAAGCTTGAGAACCATAATGAGACCTCAGAGTTTGCATTTCTAGCAATTTCCCAGATGATGCTGATGTTGCTGGTCTGGGAACCACACTTTGAGAACCACTGCTCTCGATACTAGAACAAGAAATTTGGACATGGGCCAAGAAAATTAAGATCCTATTGAGAATCTTGAGCATAAAATAGACATTTTGGGACAATTTTACTATAAAATTTAATTTTTAAAATTCAAAGAACAGAATTAAAAAAACAAAAACTACCACCTGGATACCAACCATTCAGCTTTAACAAATCGTAACATTTTGCCTTTTGCTCGTATTTTTGGGTTTTGTTTTTTTTTAAGAAATTAGAGTACAGACACAGATGAAGCTTTCTGTGTCCCCTGCCAGAATCCATTCCTCTTCCTCATTCCCTACAGAGGACCGTGAATTTGGTGTGCATCACATGAAAACTTGTTCTTATAATTTTACTCCTTCTGCATACGTTTGTAAAATACACTAATATATTTTCAAAACTTGCATAACTAATCTTGTAATAATTCTCAACTTTTTCCTCCAGAAATTATGTTTCTGAATATAATACATGCTGATACAGTGTAACTTTAGACTATTAATTTTACTTGCTATGTAAATATGCCATAATTTACTAATCCATATTCCTTTTAGTAGGTTGTTCCTAATTTTTACTATTTCACAGAGTCCTGTAATAAACTTGCACATGTCTACATGTACACTTGTGAAAGGAAGTTTCTCTAGGGTATATGCCCAGGAGTAGAATAGCTGAGAAGTAGGATAAAGGTAGGCTTCAGCTTCATTAGATATTGTTTATTGTTCTCCTAATGGTTGTACCTATTTACTCACCCATCTGCAAGGTATGAGAGCCCCATTTCTCCACATTTTCATCAAAACTTGACATTTTTAGACATTTTAATTTTTACCAATCATAGAGATGTGAAATGCCTTCCAGTTTTTAAATTCATAATTCCCAGAGTTCGAGGAAGCCTGAAGCTAGTTTTCATGTTTCTTAACATTTCCAGTTTTTTTTCTGGGAATTACTTACGATACCCGTTACCCATTTTCTGTTGGGTTATTTACCTTTTTACATGAATCTGTAGGTGCTCTTTATGTAATCTTTGCTAATACTTTGAGTTATTTGTGTTTCTCAGTCAATAGGCTAGTCTTTTAGCTTTATAGATAAGAAAATCCCTCCTCTTGAGTCATAAAGATTCTTTTACTTTATCTCAAGTTTTAAAATTAAGTCTTTAATTTATCTGAAATTTACTTTTACACGTGGTATGAGGTGGAGATCTAATTTCATATTCTTTTTAAATGTAGATAACCAGTTGTCCCAGCACTACCCTTTTGTAATTGATTTATAATGCCAATCTGTGATACATCAAAGACTTTTCTATGTGCATGAGTCTGTTTCTGGGCTCTATGATACGTTCTGTAGGTCCGTTTGTCCCTGTGTCAGACCCACGTTGTCTTAATTATCATTTTATACAAATACTTAATATCTGATAAGACATTTTATTGTGACCTTTTTCAAAACTGTTCTATTCTTGATGACTCACTCTTCAAGATAGATTATACAATTGGCTTATCAAATTTCATGAAAAATCCTGTCTTACAATTTTGATAGGCATTACATTTTTTTAAAAATTTTATTTATTTATTTGTTGGGTCTTTCTCTAGTTGCGGTGAGCGGGGTCACTCTTCATCGTGGTGCACAGGCCTCTTACTGTCGTGGCATCTCTTGTTGTGCAGCACAAGCTCCAGACGCGCAGACTCAGTAGTTGTGGCTCACGGGCCTAGCCGCTCCGCGGCATGTGGGATCTTCCCATACCAGGGCTCGAACCCGTGTCCCCTGCATTGGCAGGCAGATTCTCAACCACTGCACCACCAGGGAAGCCCCAGGCATTACATTTTATTTATAGATTACTTTGGAGCAAATTGACTATCTTTCAGTTCATGAACATGGTATATCTCCTTTATTCAGATCTTCCACAGTGGCCTTTCAGTAATGTTTCATGATTTTTCCTAAAAGGTATTGCTCATCTTTTATTAGATTTACTCCTGGGTATATTATCTTGCTTTTGTGAATAGTGTTATTTTTCTAATTGGTTGTTTCTACCATATAGAAGCACTTTTTTTTTCCCCTTTATGAACATATTATTCTCTCCTTTTCCAGCAGATGGCAGTAAAATACATTAAGATTTCATTATTAATAATCTTTTCAGTGGTGTCTTCTTTTTTTCCACTGAAATTAAAATGATTTGTTTTAGAGGTATTGATTCTGGAGTATTTCTAAATTATCTCCCTTTGTTCCATTTAGGAAGATAAAAAGAAGCGAGATCGGGACCGCGTGGACAATGAGGCAGAAAAAGACCTCCAGTGTCAGGCCCCTGTAGGATTAGACTTGCCTCCTGAGAAGCCTCTTGCAAGCTCTTTAGCCAAACAAGAAGGTTGGAATAACTCTGAATTAACTGTCCTGAATGAGGAGGCTGAAGTTATTTTAAAGATGGTAGCCAGGGAAAGTGACTGGGTTTTTAGCTTTTAAGTTAAAGTTTAAAAGCTGTTAAATTAAATTTTCTTTTAAGTTTTCTTATTTATATCACTGCTTAAGAGCTTTAAATTAGCTTCAGTTTTAAACTTGATATTCTCATACTTTACCATATTTGAAAGATAAATGGAATTTCTCTGAGATGTTTAATGATGGGTATGAGATAAGTCATATATAGAAAGAAAATAAGCTAAACAATACTCTCTAGAATCTTCCTTTTTAAAACACTCTATTCCTTTCTTCTTTACTTTAGAAGTAGAACAGACACCCCTTCAAGAAGCTTTGAATCAACTGATGAGACAACTGCAGAGGTGAATGTTTTTTCCAACATTTTTATAACATGGAAATTGAAATGGGAAATACAGGATCCAAACCACGTCTTTTTTTTATTATTATTTGTTAAAGCCGTATTTTATGGCCTGTATCCAAATGTACTTGATTTTAAAGTGGATGATAAATATTTTGCCTGGCAATAGAAGTACTCCAAGAGGCTGACTTCTAGATGTTCTCATTTGGTTTGTTTTAAATGGCAGCTTGAAGAGTGTTACTTAATACTCTTAATGGAAAATTTCTCCTTAATCTAAAGTAACTTCTGATGTTAAAGCTTTAAACCAGGATTAAACAATATAGATATTTCCATTTGCTAATACATAAACACACCTTCTGTATGTTTGTGCAGTGCTTATCACTGCTGTCAATGTTCAACAATTACCAAGTCTGGGAGAAGAGACAAAATGCCATAAATAAGATTTGTGACCCTCTCTTAAATGCAGAAATTTGTTCTAAAAATTACGATATCTTGATAACACTAATGATAAGTTCTTAGAAAAGAATAACATGATCTTCATTAAAATATTTGTTTTGATACCTCTCTTTACTCAGAATTTGAATTCTCAGCTCAAAGACATTTACATTATTGGCAGAGGATTCATGGGTATAGGGCATGCATTCTCACAGTGAGTTTTCTTCTTACCATGTTGGCCTTGTATGTCAACCCCAGAACATATCATAAATCATTTTTTAAGGTAAAGCCTCTACTGCTATCTGTATTCAACACCAATTCAGCTTTGCAGTGAAAATCAGAAATTAGTGGCCTCTCTTCCTCTTTGGTGTTACAGAACAATTGAGAGATTTATATCTCAAGTCTTTACACTTGAGTAAATCATTCATTACTTGTCCCAAAGGAGTGAACAGGTAAGTATTAAGCATTCCAACTCAATTAGAATGTATGACTATAAAGCATTTTGGCTACCTTTTAGTTTTGTTTCTTACAACGTAAGACCGGAATGTAGGGTAATGATGTCTCCTTAAAAGAAATCTACTTATCAGGGTCTCTCTTAGTCTAAGGATGTTCACATTGCTCAGAACATTTTGGGAATTAGAATCCAGAGCCACATTTTTTTGGAATAGCCTCAGTGATTCTTCATCCTTGAGGCTCAGCGCAAATGCTGGTAAAGAATATAGTTGACCAAGTTTAATAATAGCATTTTTGGTCAAACCAAGTGGGACTCTATATTAAAATGACTGATTTTAGGAGGTATAGATAATTTGCTCTGAAGAGGCCCTCCAGAGATGCTTCATGGTGTTATTCACAGTAGCTTTCGTGGATAATATGCATTTGGATGTATAAGTTCCAGACTGGACTTTTTTGCTTATTCTTGGTACTTTTTAATCTCACTGCTTAGGCATCCTGCTGGGAAGAACAAAGGCAGATTCACACACACCTAAATTCAGATTCCATCTCTGTATTTTATCAGATTTATGACCTGGAACAAATCATTTGACCTCTGAGCCTCAGTATTCTCATCTCTAAGTGAGGATACCACCTCCTTGATGGCTTTTGTGAGGATTAGATATAAAATACTTCAATTCCCTACCACTGGCCCTGGCATGTGGTAAATACATCTTTTAAATTGTTGCTATTCTTATTTTTAAATAATAATAAATATATTTATTTAATAATAACCATTTTTATTGATGTGATTATTTGGAGTAAGAAAGCTTTGATATGCCAGATTTCCAGAGGAAAATAACAGTCTAATGAACTAATCTTATAGAGCAGTGGTTCTCAACCCTGTCTGTCCTGGAAATATCAAAATTCAACCCTAGAAAAACCATTGCCTGGACCACCCTCCTATAAGAGATTCTCATATAGTGGGTCTAGGGTAAGCCTCCCACCCCACTGGAATTTTTTTAAAGCTCCTCTAATGATTCTCACGCACAGCCAGAGTTAAGAACCTATGATGGAAAGCACTGGGTCTCAAGTATGGGGGTATTATGAGGACCTTTTTAATGTCAGTTTTTTGAGACCCCCCCCCCCACCTACACACACAATAGAAGTTGTATCCATTGATTAAGAAAATATATATAGTCATCCCTTGGTATCCACAGGGGACTGATTCCAGGAGCCCCCGTAGATACCAGAATCCAAGGATGCTCAGGTCCCTTATATAAAATGACAGCAGTCCAGTGAATACAGTCAGCCCTCCATATCCACATTGAGAAACCCACGGATACAGAGGGCCAGCTGTACTCGTGAGGAGGCAACAGCTCTGTGGCCCAAGGGTCCAAGCCTAATTAGAAACCAATATGGAAGATTGCAGGTGTGCATTCATTGTTATTATTTCTGCTTTTTCCTCTATGATTGATAAAAATACATAGTACTAATCTTCCAGAGTACAAGATATTGGTTAGTTAATCTAGATTTCTTATTTTGTTTCATCTTTCCCTGTGTTGGAGATGCTATGAATTAATTAAGCTGCATATTTTAAAAGATTCTCTGTCTTAAGGGTACAATTTATATGTAAAGCATCTTAACCTTATTAAATAGTTAGTAGTCTTTAAAATTGTTAGTTCAGTTTTCAGTGAAAAACGCATTAGCCTACTACAAATTCTACATCTGAAGGGTTTCCTCTGACTCATGCTCCTTGACCAGTAGATTTGTTTGTGGTAGAAATAAAATTGCCTTTTTCCTGTCTTCACAGGAAAGACCCAAGTGCTTTCTTTTCATTTCCTGTGACTGATTTTATTGCTCCCGGCTACTCCATGATCATTAAACACCCAATGGATTTTAGTACCATGAAAGAAAAGATCAAGAACAATGATTACCAGTCCATAGAAGAACTAAAGGTAACTCTGGCTACTTACCTCGTGTTGGAGAAATAGACTGAGCTGTGCTACAAAGTAACATATCTATTCAATTGAGAGTCAAACTTTTGGATCCTATATGTAGAAAAATCCTGGCAGAAATCTGCACGTCTGGTATTCAGAATCTTTCTCAAGTTTATTTTAATACCTAAAATCTGTATTTTTTTGGTCTTAGAAAACAACTTTGAGCTTGGTGATTAAAAAACCAGACAAAATAAGCCATCTGCTGTCTTTTATTATTTTGTGGGTTTTGGTAAAATTTTTAATTTCATGCATTCTATAAAATATTTTCTCAACCTTTAAAATGAAAAAATGTTTGATTTTTAATTTCAGATCAATGCAGGTAAAATGGATTTTTTTTAATTAAAGTATAGTTGATTAACAATATTGTATTAGTTTCAAGTGTACAGCAAAGTGCTTCACTTATATATTTTTTCAGATTATTTTCCATTATAGGTTATTAACAAGATATTGAATAGTCAGTATTTTAATGGAAGTTGATTTAGAGTAGTTTCTTTTTCTATTTCTAGACATCTTCCTAATACAGAATAAATTGGCTTGTCTAGAAATACTAAACAGAAGTTTAATTACATTTTCTTGGGGCTTCCCTGGTTGCGCAGTGGTTAAGAATCTGCCTGCCAGTTCAGGAGACACGGGTTCAAGCCCTGGTCTGGGAAGATCCCACGTGCCGCAGAGCAGCTAAGCCCGTGAGCCACAACTACTGAGCCTGTGCTCTAGACCCCACGAGCCACGACTACTGAACCCACGTGCCACAACTACTGAAACCTACACGCCTAGAGCCTGTGCTCCGCAACAAGCCACCGCAACGAAGAGTAGCACCTGCTCGCCACAACTAGAGGGAGCCTGCGTGCAGCAATGAAGACCCAACGCAGCCAAAAATAAAAATAAATAAATAAGTTTAATTACATTCTCTAGTTTGATGAAAGTCAGTTGCTCCCTGTGTTCACTTCAGCTATACTTGTTTAGCATATTTTCTTCAACTTTAAGAAGAGAGAAATTTATAAATTACAAGTAAAGAACCTACAAGCTACCAAGATGATACATATGCCTAATGTTATAGTTGAAGTTTTTTCCATCTTTAAATAGCCTTGGTATATATGTTGGTTTCAGAGTTACACTTTACATTTTAGTCATCCGAAGAAAAGGAACCATGTGTTTTCTTTTTTAATTTGCTCTGTACCAAACCATTACAAACTTAACTGGTTTAGATAATATCTATTCTATCTTTGTTTTTTCTGGTTGAACATTGTAGCGTTCACCTGACCTAAGGGCTAGACCCTAATCAGTTACAGAAGGAAAATAAGACAGTAAACGTTTACTTGGTCTCTTTTTTTTTTCATCCACGTTGATCGGTTGAAATTTATAACACTACCATTTAGTTCTGTCTTTACTATCAACTTGAATGTATAGATAATATTTCACTCTGAAAAACCTGAATTGTATTCTCTTGTATTCAAAGAAATGGAAACTTTTCTCAACTTTTCATCTGGTGAAAATTAGGCTAGAACTGTTTATTTCAGCATATTTCGGACCTTATATATTGCTTAATGGAAAATTTTTCACAGTTTTTTTCCTTTTAGTGAATAGTTTTCCTTGGATCTTTTCCTTATGATGACATGAGGGACTAGAAGTATGCCCCCTAAGTGTTTTTGAGCTATGGTCAAGATTTATCATAATTGAAGTGAACAAGTATTTTTAACTTTTTGGAATTTTCTACATTACTACACTTTTTTCTCAGGAAAATTCAATAGCCCAATGTAGTATTTATTAGCTTATCCAGCTCATTAGGCTGTTCAAGGTTTTTTTTTTATTATTACATGAAAAGTATGCAGAAAGGTCATTCAGCTTTAAGAATGATGAAGTGCCATTACACAAAAGTCCAGTAAAGCCTAGCATGTGGCAGTTAAGATTCATGGAATCTACAAATTGCCTTAACAGATCAGACCTGCAATCAGAATGGTCCAGTACTCTCTTGCCAGTTAGAGACCAATGGTCATTTAGTGTAATAGTCATCTAGTGACTCCCCTCATTTGCTTCTCCTACCCCCAAATATATGTTTAATAATTCTTAATGGAATGGAAGCTTTTCAGAATATCTGTAAAAGGGTTCTTAACCTGGGGTCCTTTGGGTAGCCATGGATGAGCCTTTAGGGGGACCAGGAACCTTATAAAATGACATGAAAATTTTGTGTTCACCTTTGTATTACATGTATGTGCTTGAGGAGTGGATCCATAGCTTTCATCAGATTCTTAGGGATCCAGGACCGAGCAAAATCCTAACTGATTAGAGACTTGGCCAAGAACTGAGGAGCCACATATACTTCGTTTCATCTCCTTTAAATTTAATATCAAATTTATTGTGACCCTTGAACAGTCTTCTCATATGCTTTTAAATAATATTCAGTCTACCTATCTTCATTACATTAAGTGTTCTAAGCTGTCATCACTAGTTATTAAATAATGGGGCTTGAATGTTTCGTTTTAAATTCAGAGGAGGAGTTTGGGGCTCAGATTATTTTTTGTTGGGTTTTTATCATTTTAACTTAGTAAGGCCTTGGCATAATCGCCCTCACATTTATACAATGTAAAAATTACTTAACCATGAAAATACGCAGTGGGATTGAGTTCCCCAGCACATGTGCATACTTTGAAATTTAAACCAAAAGTACAGTTTTGATAATTTGCCTACTGCAGTTACATGTTGTAACTCTTTGAGGTTGTATGGTTTATTTCAGGTTGGCATGATTTTGCAACATTCTGCAAATTATGTTTAGCTTATAACAGTATCCAAACACTTAAAAGAAAATTAGTGTAAATGTTTTGCCATTTTTGCTCAGTTAATTTGAATCTGGTAGGAAATATTGTGATAATTTAATATTGTCCCAGTTTTCAGTCAGGATCTGAAGTAAAACATTTAACTCATAACTGGAGAATTAAGATGTTTGTTTTAAAACTAAGAATATTTTTTAATTAAATGAAGTACACAGTTAAAATTATTAAACATAAGATAGAAGTATTTTCTTCTAATTCTTTTTTTGTGCAATAAGATTGTACGGAAGAAACCCATTTTAAAATTTTATCTCGGGATCTAAAATTTATATAGTTACTATAGAATGTTTAAGAATTTGGAAAGGAATGTAGTAGGATATTTAATTTAGCAGTATTCGTTTTGTTAGTGCGTTTTATTTTTTTAATTTTTTTTAAAGTTTTTTCTTTCTTTTTTTTTTTTTTTTTTGGCTGCGTTGGGTCTTCGTTGCGTGTGGGCTTTCTCTAGTTGCGGCGAGCAGGGGCTACTCTTCGTTGCCGTGTGCGGGCTTCTCATTGTGGTGGCTTCTCTTGTTGAGCAGCACGGGCTCTAGGTGTGTGGGCTTCAGTAGTTGTGGCTCGCAGGCTCAGTAGTTGTGGCGCACGGGCTTAGTTGCTCCACGGCATGTGGGATCTTCCCGTACCAGGGCTCGAACCCATGTCCCCTGCATTAGCAGGCAGATTCTTAACCACTGTGCCACCAGGGAAGCCCTGTTAGTGAATTTTAAAACTTAATAAATTGCTGTTAACGTTGCTTAGTAAACAGTAAAAGGATGGGAGCGGGTTTTGTTGGTTTGTTTTTGTTTTGGGGGGGTTTTTTTGGTGGTGGTGGTTGTTTTTAATTTCTTGAAGACCTGCATGATTTCAAACAGGACAGGAGGGTACTTTGTTTCATTTTAATGTATTTCTCCCTAATATTTTCTCTGCAGGATAACTTCAAACTAATGTGTACTAATGCTATGATTTACAACAAACCAGAGACCATTTATTATAAAGCTGCAAAGAAGCTATTGCACTCAGGGATGAAAATTCTTAGCCAGGTAAAGGAAATTCTTTGTCATAAATAATAATTGTTATAAAAATCTATATCCCTTTGTTTTTTGGTTATAGTGATACAGATCCAATACAGTACTGGTTTTATTTTACAGGCAGATGATATTAAAAGTAGGAAATATTAAATGAAAAAAAATTTTAACATAGAAAAGAAAATTAAAGCAGGAAGATTCTCATTTGGAATTGATAGAAATAAATATTGGCAGTCACTTGTAATTATTTACTTAAGAGGCTCTTGAGTTGGTATTCACCAGATAGACTTACATTGGCTGTGAAACAAACATCAACATGAATTCCAGGACAGGATAGATTACATGAATTATGAGACCTTTCAGAAGGAAAGCTCTCTATTTCCCTTTGTAGGGATGGAATCTAATGTTCTGGTGAAGCACAGGAACTTCTTCGAGTAGAAAGAAACAAAATACACAAATGAACGATAATTTGGAATTGTCTCAAAGCCACCTCCCCACAGGAGCAGACTTTCCTTTGAAGGATAAGAACTGTTGCACACAGTAACGCATTTGACATGGGAGAAACGTGTGCAGAGACGCAGACACATCATCATCATCAAGCTTCATGAGGGAGCTTAATCTGATAACTTATTCAAAACAGAGATACTGTAGATAGTGGCAGAAAGTGACGGGAGTCTCATCTCAGAGCGATGGCTGATGAATGACCTTGAAGGGCAAATTGAGGTGATCATGTGCATCTGCTGGGAGAAGAGGAGAGCTCACAAGATAAATCACGTCTTTCGAGGTTTTACTCACAACTCTGCATAGGATGGAAAATTAACTGAGACAAACCTGGCACCTTATCACAGCGGGAAGTCAGAAGACTGAGTTCTAGTTTTAGCTCTTTTCCACTAACTTTTGAACCTTGGCCCCCCCTGGGCCCATTAACCACCCTGGGCCTCAGTGTTCTTATCTGTAGAGAAGAAGGTTTAATCTGAGATCTCAAAGATAATTGCTAGCATTAATGTGCTGATTTTAGAAAGAGCTAGAGTAAGGAGGAGATCAAGAAGAACAAGATGTGAGAGGGATTTTGCAAAGAGAAATGAATGGGTATGAGGAGAAAGAAATCAGAATCAAGGGCTCGGGTTCAAATTCAAGGGAGTTAGAGAATAGTAGAAATGAGTCATGTGTAGATGCACATGGTTTTCCAATTTTTATATCAAATGTGATCATTTGTATCGCAGTTTTACATTTAAAGAATTGCCTTGGTGCGCAGACGTCTTAGTGTCTGTGTGCTTGGCTCTGAAAGATTCTTGTATCCACTTAACGGAGGAAAGAAAAACATTTGGATTGATGTTCCATTCTTGCACTCCTAATATTTAGACAACATCAATTCCCACCCTTTCCTAGAGACTTGGGAAACTGTAATGTAAGCCAGTTACCCATCTTTGGCAAAATATGCAGAGGAAAGGAGAATATAAAATGTTTATCCCATTCTTTGCAGAAAAACTCAGAATCCAGAACCAAGCCATATTCCAGTTTTAAAAACCTGCAAATACTTGCTATTTTTGTATTTGAAGTAAAAGTGCACCCAACAAATGCAGTGTTTAGTCACTCCAAAATATGTACATTGAATTTTTAGGATAAAGTTTAATTCGCAAACATAACATATCCAAGTAAAATTTTCAACTTTGATCTACCACTGTTTTCTCATCTTTAAATAATGTAGTTAATATAACATGTAAACGACTCCAGTAGCTCTTGTATTTTATTGGGGATGGGGTGGCTGGAAGCACAGGAAAGAAAATCTTTCTTTTCCACTTTCCCTTTTCTCTCTCTGTTGTCTTCCCTTTTTTCAGATCTCTTCCTGTTGAGGAGCCCTACGCATCTTGTGTTATAGCTTCCTGTTGACTGTTCTCTCCACGCTAGATGGGAGAGACCCTTACAGTAGTGATTTTTAAATGTTTAAATTTAGACCTTCTGAATTACTCTTTTAATAGCACATCTCCCAAGAGAGCCCAGTACACCCTTCCGTGAATGGTGTCTTTTCAAAGATAACTGTTTTTGAATTCAGTGTAAAGATTGTAGAGCAGTCATTCATCATTTTTTCAGTTACACACAAGTAGTGACTATTAGGTGACTATTAGATGTGCTATTTTTATAAAAGGTGGACATATGCAGAATAATTCTTTTTATCTCCCAAATACTAAATGCTGCATTATAGTATAAACAGTACTATTCATAGCATAGTGGCTTTGGATCAGACTAATCAAGGTTCAGGTCCTGGCTATGTTATTGAGACTGTGTGTGATCTTACGCAGGCCATGTAACCTTTCTCAGCCTTTTTCCCATCACGTAAAATGGCATAACAGTAGTACTTACCTTATAAAATTATACCTGCTATGTGAGTGAGCACTCAGTAGGTGTTAGCTGTTATTAATGGCAAAGAATCAAACCCTTTAGACATTTGTAAAATTGAGAATTAATAAACAGTATGCTGATTTGGAGACATTTTAGTTACCAAAAAAGAAAGACATTGCTTTCAAATTAAAATTAATTAAACTCAATTTTTTTCCATGACTTGTGTTGAAATTTAGAAAATTTCTCTAATTGAATTATTTTAATTTTATGCATATTATGTTTTTCTAAAAATCTGAAAACATTATTAAATGTAGGTTCTGCTTTATAAAACTCTAGAATGGAAATTAAATAGGTTACTGAGAACTTTGTGATCTAAGCCCATTCATTTAACCAGCATTTATTGAGTGCCTACTATGTGCCAACCTCCGTTTCAGGTGCTAGAAATAGATGAGTTAAGAAATGGCTTAAGTGACACGCACAAGGGGAAACACAAATGGCCAGTAAATGCACACAGAAAGAATCACTAGTATTTTTTAAGTGCGTATTAAAATAAAACCTGTTTTTAAAAATCAAATTAGTAATTTTTGTTTAATGGTACTAATCAGTTTGCCAGGGATTCAGAGAAAATTTCAAACACTGGTGAAACTTTCAAATACTATTAATTGTTACAGTTTTTCTAGAAAGCAGTTTGGTAGTACACATCAGAAGCCTTAAAAATACTCATTCCCTTTGACCTAGTATTTTTGCTCCTAGGATTTATTCTAAAGAGATAGAGATTCCTGGAGACTTTTATTTATAATAGGAGAAACTTGGAAATAAGCTAAATGTCCAGTAAGGGTCGTTAATTAAACCATGAGACGCACTGGGATGAAATACTATACAGTTGTTAAGAATATTTTATGATACAGAAGGGAGATACTTGCAGTTTATTAACTGAAAAAAAAAAACTTTGCTTGTTACAAAATGTTCATTATAATTCCAATTTGCTAATATGTGTAATGCTTAGAAAAATACTAGAATGTTAAACCTGTTAACACTTTTCCTCTCTGAATAATAAATTAACAAGGTATTTATTTTCTCCTCTACCCATGTCTTTGTCTCCCATAAAATATATTGCTTAAATAGTTTTAAGATTATTTTAAAATTATAGTCCAGTAAAAATAGCAGGGTTCATTTCTTGAGGCTCTCAGTCTGTACTGCTAATACAGCAGAGTATGATGAGGAAAGTCCCCATCGTGAGAGGCAAGAGGCCTGGTCTTGGTCACTGGTTCTGTGACTTTAGGTGAGTCATTTAGCATTTCTGGGTTACACTGTTCTTATTTGAATGACCTCTGGTCCCTTCCAGTTCTAGTTTCTATTATTCCACAGAAGTCTTCCCTGCTGTTGCTGTGCAGCCCTGAGGAGACTGCAGTCCATATTTTATCCAGTGACAACACTCAGAAATAAAACACAGAATAGTCACTGGGAACAAATCTGCCTCTTTAACATTTGTCCAGAAACCTCAAGTCCTTAACCACCATGAAAATTTCACAGCGTATCAATGCAGTGGAAAATTCAGCATGTTTCACAAAACAGAAACTACTTCTTTGGTTAGAACATTATGCACTCTGAAAAAGAAACTATGCTAGCAGCCTTTTTATTCTCCTTGAGGCATGTTTTCACACAGAGAAAAATGCCAGAATCATCATTGATTATCCCAGGATACCAGAATGTAAGGGATCTTCACATGTTCACATGCTCTAGGTTTTAAATACCTGATAATTCTTAAATTTCAGAAGATAAAACCATTCTGTTAAATATAAAACTTTAACATCCTATTAAACTAAATTTTACTTTTTAAATTTAGTACTGCAAAGAATACTTAGTATTTATTCACACTTTCTCTTCCGTGAACTTTTTGATAATGCAGCAAAGTTATAGAGCATTCTCTTATGTTGGAAATTATCTGCATTAAAGGAATAGACTTTATTGTCCTGGTTCCTAAATATTCTACTCTGTTGGTATGATTACATTTAATTGTTTTTCTTCCCTAGTTAATAACAGGATAAGTGCAAACTCATGTGGGGGAAAAAATGCATTACTTTCAAAATGAATGACAAACATTCAATAAGAATATTCTTGAATATTTTTAGGAGAGAATTCAGAGCCTGAAGCAGAGCATAGACTTCATGGCAGACTTGCAAAAAAGTCGAAAGCAGAAAGATAGAACAGACACCTCGCAGAGTGGGGAGGACAGCGGCTGCTGGCCAAGAGAGAGGGAAGACTCTGGAGACACTGAGGCACAAGGCTTCAAGAGTCCCAATAAGGAAAATAAAAAGTAAAGAATCTTTGGAATATTAAGGTTAAGCTGTCTTTTTCACACCAGTATCAGGAGAAAATACTGATTGGGGGCCTGCCTTGGGTCCATGGTTGGTTGGGTTTTGTCCTGAAAGTCCATTTTGATGATTTGATACCCTTCTTCTCATGCAAAGCATTATATGGAATTGTCCAAACACAGTTCAGAAAATAGTTCTGAATGTCTATTCTGTATGAAAGTAGTTTTAAAACCAGTAAATTACCTTTAGGGACTCATAATTCTGTGAGTTTATTTTAGTAGAACTATTTGTTTAAGAAAAAAGTGTATTCATTATTTCATTCCACAAAGGAGTTGAGACCGTACTTAAGCCTAAGCACAGTTAAAGCTACCTTCTAAACAGATGGGCTATCACTGAGATGTGTGCATGTTTTCCACTCAGTGTCAGCTGGTAGGAGCAGTAATGAGCCACTGGTCCTACTGGGCAGCAGCTGGCATGGCCGGACGCAGTCGTGTATATCCTGCTCACACCACTGCCTACTCTGATGCCCAGCACCTCGCTGTCAACTCTGGGAGAAGGGTTTAGTTAGCAGTGTGCGACTTCTGCTGTCATAATGCAAAGAAAGTAAACTTGTGACAAGTTTTTGTTATATTTCTAAGATTTATACATTTTAAATGTACATTTATTTTAATTTTAAATATTGAACTTAATAAATACAAATTGTGTGCCCCTCCCCTTTTAAAACATATTTGAGGTGGAGTTTCATTTTTGTGAATCTTCTAAGAAAAACGTTTAGAGCAAGTAACACTGGACACAAAAAGGGAGGGAACTAGCCAACTACTTGGTTTGCCTTACTGTTGGTGTGTTATTAGGGCCCCTTACCAGGTCATTAAGGAACAAAGTTTTAATTGGTGTCAGTAGCGCAAATTTCTCCACTTTAGTTGTATTCATATTTGGAATTACATTTTAATGTTTTTATCTTTTTTTTTTTTTTACTTAGTACTAATGTGTGTTTTCAGGAAAGACAAAGATGTACTTGAAGATAAATTTAAAAGCAATAATGTAGAAAGAGAGCAGGAGCAGATTGACCGCATTGTTAAGGAATCTGGAGGAAAGCTGACCAGGCGGCTTGTTAATAGTCAGGTGATCAAGCTTTTCCTTTCGTTTCATTACCTACTGATTCGGGTTGTCTGAAACTTACAGTTTTTAAGTTGCTTGTGTCCTTTTAATCCATATCTGCCATAGAGTTCTTAAGGAGAACACTCACAAAAAGAAAAAGTAATAATATACTTGGTTTGTAAAGTATATAGTATTATCCTCTGTTACTGGATAAAGGGATTTGGGTTTGTTTGTTTTTTTAAGTGATGTTAATGTGTTCTAAAGTTGGAAAATGAACCACAGACTTAAAGCTTACAAAGAAAACATTTATGTACTGGTCTTTTCAAGTCATATTGTATAGCACGTTGGTTCTAAAACCAAATGAATTAATACATGACTTTGGGCAAGTCACTCCCCTTCCCTGGCCTTCAGTATCCTTTTTTAATAGAGTGAACAGAACTCGGTGACCTTAAGGACCCACACAGCTCTTCAAAATTCTGAGATTTCTCTAACCTTCATTTCTTTAACCCATCAACACCTGTGTGCATGGAGACAGGTGTGAAAGTTGATATCTGAGTATAGTGATGATCGCTACCTGTAATATTAGCTTGACTAAACTAAGGTAAGGTTTTCTGATGAGCAGCATATGTACATATGGTATATAAAACTGTTCATGCCATTTGAATACTTTGGGTCATTGCAGTGTGAATTTGAAAGGAGGAAACCAGATGGAACAACAACATTGGGACTTCTCCATCCTGTGGATCCTGTTGTAGGAGGTAAGTTCACAGAATTAGACTGTGCATGAACTTTGAACTTGATGCTAATTTGGAAAAGAGCAGTAACCCAGGTTAACATTTTAAAGCAACAAGTCTGAACATTGATAAACCTAACTGTATCATCATCCGTAAAGAACTTGGCTAGGCATGGTGTACTTCACGCCAACAGCTAGCCTAACTTTATTTCATCCCAAATAAGTACACTACAGATCAAGTTTTCTTTAAAATATAAAGTGCCTGGAATATCATACCCACCATTAACAAAGCCAAAATATTAGGCAGTCATTTCTAGCCCTGGTTTTAAGAGACTCTGGTATAAAGGCTCAGTTATTTCTTGAAGTATCTCAAAACCCTCAGACTATGGCATAATAAATTTAACTTGACTTTTTAATTTCAGGGAATAAAATGAATATATATGCCATGTAGTACTTTAATGGGAATGGAATAATATATAGTTAATGACATATCTTTCACTGTGGTTGATAGAAAGTTTACAAAGGTTGGAGATCACTATTTTAGAAACTCAAGTCATACTTACATTTTCTCAAATGATATTTTAATGGAAGTAGTATAGGGAATATTTTAAACCTTGATGTAACAATGGGAAATTTATGTCATTCATCTGAGGGGGGAAAATCATGTGATAAGCATGAGAATATTTTATAAATATCTGTTTTCATACTACCATTAGGAGAGAGTTAATTGGAGATACAAAAATAATGACAAAATTCCTGCACTTCAGGAAATAGTCTCCATTGTTTATTGTTTGCCACGAGCAAGACACTGTCTTAGGAGCTTGAGGTGGAGCTAGGTGTAAAAAGGGAGCAAAACAAGAAGAGACAAGTCCCCCTTACGTTCTGTGGAGTGGGGAAAGGAGGACACAAACAAAAAGAATCATGTAAAGAGATGGCAACTTGTCCACCATGAATCAGTACATCAGAGGAACAGAGCGGCAGAGTAGTAACAGGATATATCTGTCTCGTGTCTGGGGGTCAGAGAGGGCTTCCTTAAGAGATGTTTAGGTTGATCCCAAAATGGTGGGTAAGGGATTGGGGAATAACAGGTAAAAAAAACACCTTGAAGCAGAGAAGAGCTTGATGCATTTGACGCAAGCCTGTCAGTGTTCTCTTTGAGCATTGCATTCCACTCTTGAAATGCTGAAGGAGAACATTAATCGCCTCCTTACTTAGAAGAAAAGGAACTGGTGCTATGTTTTCAGAACAAAACTCATTTTTTACTTTTATATGAACTTTTCATACGAACTTTTTAGGGTCTTGGGTCAAAGAAAATGCCACAGGGGAGAAAAATAAAAAAGAAAATGCCACAGGATTGAGAGCATTGCTCTCTGTAGTATAGCCGTGATGAAAATGTGGTGACGCAGCTAAGTTGATTTAGGTCACACCTTAAGATCTGCCCCTTTCTTTGTACTTGGGGTCTGGTCTCTGCTCTTGGTCTGGTTTTCTGGATTTCCTGCTTCTGTAGGCATTATCAAATGTGGCCAGCGCTGACCTGACTCCTCACACACACAGCAGCTCCCCCAGGAGGCCAGTTTACTGGTTTAAGGCAGAAGATGTCCCTGTCTCAGCTCCATCCTCCTGGTTGGAGGCACTAGTACCAATTAGGACACCAAATTGCAGAAGATCTGATTTAGGTGTTTGAAGTTTCTCACAGGTGCGTTTATTTTATCACACTGATCACATGTGGCAGTAGACTCTATTCCAGGGTGGTCATGCTACAAAAATCATCTTGTCTCTTCTCCAAGAGAAAATGTCCTTTCTGTTGGAATTTGTTAGAGACCACGTTTTCTCCTGATACCATCCTTCTCAGTTCTTATGCTTATATCACAGATTTCTAGCATCATTACAGGGGTTCGTTCCTGGTTTACAGACATCACATCTTTAAAGACTATTCTTCCCTGCAGTGCAAGTCTGCCTCAGATTAATTCAGATTAACTTATCCTGAATATATTATGAGTTCTTGTCTCTAATCATGTATTTTCCCTTAGTCTTTTACTTGACCTTTTCTACTGGTTTACTTGCATCATCTTAACATTAAAAGATCCGACCTTCAGGACTTCCCTGGCTGTCCAGTGGTTAAGACTCCACACTCCCAATGCAGAGGGCACAGGTTTGATCCCTGGTGGGGGAACTAAGATCCCACATGCTGTGGGGTGCGGCCAAAAGAAAAATTTTTTTAAAGTCCATGTTTAAAAAACTTTAAACATGTTTTTTAAAGTGAAGTGCAACATGATTATAAAGAATTCCAGGATGCAGTAGAGTATAATGAAAAGGACCAGATTTTGGTCCGCGTACGTTCCTGCCTTTCTAAGCTCAGATTTTCTTATGTTAAAAATGGGTAGAGCAAGGGCTGCCCAGAGTCACGTGAATGGCATGAAGCAGTGTGCGCACAGACGCTGAGTGAGAGCGCCATCTGGATCACTGCCACATGAGCTGCCTCCACCGTGCTCATTCTTATGTTTTAGAACCAGGCTACTGCCCTGTGAGACTGGGAATGACGACTGGAAGACTTCAGTCTGGAGTGAATACTTTGCAGGGGTTCAAAGAAGATAAAAGGAACAAGGTAACTCCAGGTAAGGCTCCCACATGGTAGTCAAGTTTTTTCTCTTCTCTCTTTCTCAAGGAGCTGAGGAAAAGAAGCACTCTCTTTATGGTATTTTTGCAACATTAATTAGCTATTTTATTAAGAAACTGAAAAATCAGTATTTTTTTTTCTATATTTATTTTTGGCTGCGTTGGGTGTTTGTTGCTGTGCGTGGGCTTTCTCTAGTTGTAGCGAGCGGGGGCTACTCTTCGTTGTGGTGCTGGGCTTCTCATTGCGGTGGCTTCTTGTTGCGGAGCACGGGCTCTAGGCGTGCAGGCTTCAGTAGTTGTGGCATGTGGGCTCAGTAGTTGTGGCTTGCGGGCTCTAGAGCTCAGGCTCAGTAGTTCTGGCGCACGGGCTTAGTTGCTCCGCAGCATGTGGGATCTTCCCGGACCAGGGCTCAAACCCGTGTCCCCTGCATTGGCAGGTGGATTCTTAACCACTGTGCCACCAGGGAAGCCCCTGAAAAAATCAGTGTTAGTATTCAAAATGAGTTCTGTTATTTCTTTTTTTTCCTCTCTGCTTTGTGGGCAAAGATTCACCTGAGTTGTGACTTCACAAATACATGTTTGGAGAAAATGTTTACCCTAAATTTGTATGCCAGTCAATGAAGTAGCAAAGTTAGAAGGGATTAATCTTTAATAAACAAAAAAATAGATTGACATACAAGTTAAAGAATGGTATTGTGGTTTTGTGTGTGTGTGTGTGTTTTTATCAACAGTGTTATACTTGAATTATGGACCCTACAGTTCTTATGCACCACATTATGACTCCACATTTGCAAACATCAGCAAGGACGATTCTGATTTAATCTATTCAACCTATGGGGAAGACTCTGACCTCCCGAGTGATTTCAGGTGAGTCACCAGTTCGTCAATATTCTGAGTGCTACATTGTCCTAAAATACTGATATACGTAAGTGATCTATTGATAGACTTACAGAGTTATTCAATTGGTAGAAAATGTGTTCAGTAATTTTTTTAATTGACAGTAATTAAATAGACCCTTAGTTATCATTGTTCTTTAATAGAGACCATATATTTTAAAGAAAGAATGTATCTCCCTAATATTTTCTGATGTTGGCATCTGTAGTATTTTAATTCTTACAAAAATATCTTTTTAAAGATGCTTACTAAAATTCAGGAGCTTGTTGCTTCAAAATGTTGACGTGCCACCTGCTTTACTGTAACAGTTTTGTGTGTCAGTGAGTTGTTCCAAATTTGATCAGTTTGGGAAGCCACAACCCATTTTCCCCAAGATCAGAGGTAGGACATGATTCGATTCCTAACGCAACCCACATCCAAGCCTGTTTGACCTGTCACGTACCAGTAGACCATTGCAGTTACACTCAACTATCCCTTATTGTTTCTGTGGGAAGATAACTTTGTGTTCTTATTTAGGATGTTGGGTACTTTGCATCCCATCAACATAATGAAATGTCCTGATTTACTGGGATTCTGGCTTGGGGTGGGACACTGAGCTTGGGTTATTCCTCCTGGGCCCTGGCACTTCGTTAACTTCGTCATATGTAAGAATTTAACCCAATAGATTAACCAGTCTCCTGGTGTTCTGACAAAGGGGGGTTTGTTCACTTCTATATATGTATGGTGGTAGTGGCGGCAGTGTTTTTATAAGGCAGGGGTCCTTAGTCAGTGACTGGGGTTTAAGATCAAGCCATTTGTATATCCTGTAGACCTCTTCTCACCAGCTTGAATAAATTCTTTCTGGATTATTCATCCACGCATTCCACATACAGGCATTGCAGGTGCCTTATTTTCCAGGCATTCGTCTAGATACTGGGAATTCCCCTGGGAAACAATGCTGACAAAGACCCATGCCCTCCTGTCAGGTGGTAACAGGTGTTTTGAAGAAAAGTAAAGAAGTAAAGGAAGATAGTGCTAGGATTGGGAGAGGGGTGCTGTTTTAAATAGGGTAGTCAAGGAAGGCTTTGCTAAGTGAACATTGAGCAAAACTGAAGGCAGTAAAGAAGCAAGCGTTGCTGCCATCTGAAAGAAGAACATTCCAGCCAGTGGAATAGCTGTGCGAAAGCCCTCAGGTGGGAACCTGCCTGACACATTTAGAGACCAAGAAGAGCAGTAAGGGACAGGAAGAGTAGGGGAAATAACTGGTGGGAGTAGATCTTTGTAAGGACTTGGCATTTTATTCTAAGTGA
The DNA here is from genome assembly GCF_949774975.1 of Lagenorhynchus albirostris. Taxonomy (NCBI): domain Eukaryota; kingdom Metazoa; phylum Chordata; class Mammalia; order Artiodactyla; family Delphinidae; genus Lagenorhynchus; species Lagenorhynchus albirostris. The sequence continues at coordinate 27,182,820 of NC_083113.1, read as the reverse complement.
GATGGGAAAATATTGGTGGCTTTTGAGCAGAGTAGTGACCAAGTCTGGCTTATAATTTTAAAAGGAGCACTATGGCTGCTCTGTGGAAAACAGATTGCAGGGGGGCAAGGGAAGAAACAGAGGAACAGCTGTCATAATCCAGATGAGAACTGGACCATGGGAGTGGTGGCTGAGGTGCTGAGAAGGGATCAGTAGTCAGACAGGAGGATTTCTTGACTCACTGAAGTGGGGTGTGAGAGAGCAAAGTCAAGGAGGACTCCAGGGTTTTAGACCAAGCCTAAAAGGATGACATTGCTCTTTACTGAGAAGGGGAAGATTTTAGGACTACTTCGGGAGGAAGATCCAGCAACTCAATTTTGAACATTTTGAGCCTGTTAGACCTCCAAATGGAGCTGTCCAGAGTGTGGTCCAAACTGGAGGTGTGACTTTTAGAGTCTTTTAGTATATGTGAGAGTCCTGAGGTGAATACGATCACCTTAGGGAATAAGTGAAGGGGAGAAGCAAAGAATTCCAGAGGCTGAGCCCTGATCCCCTCCATCACTGAGGTCTTGTTTCTCTTTGAAGTTTTCCCCAGGAGCATTTCCTTTTCATGGTGTTCTTGGTATTGTTTAATTCTCTTGTGATGATAACTTGATCACTGGTAAATATGTAAATACAGTGTTGTGTCCAGATGGAAAGTTTCACATCACGGGGTATAAATTAAGGGCATCTAATGAAACAGTTGGCTATGATAGGAAGATTACGCCAGTGGAGATAATTTGTATGAAAGTGACTTTCCCAACACGCTCTCTTTCAGCATCCATGAGTTTTTGGCCACATGCCAAGATTATCCATATGTTATGGCAGATAGTTTACTGGATGTTTTAACAAAAGGAGGACATTCTAGAACCCTGCAGGAGTTGGAGATGGTAAGAATGCTGCTAAAGAAACAGTGATTTATCGTTGGCCCTCAGGTGTTAGTCATCAGTGTTATGAAACCATGGGATTTACCAGTGTGACAGCTGAACTCCATTCCGCTGAAAAGACAGCCCAGCCCGGGTGGAGACCATGGGTGGAGGACAATGAACGGAAACGCGTAACTCGGCTACCAGGGTCTGTGAGGGCCAGAGGGTTGTCTTTATCTCCTCATCTTGGAAACGTAGGAATCAAAAACGGGGTTATAACTCAGAAGTCAGCTCGTGTTCTGTGCCCCAACAAAAAAGGAAGTCTTGCTCACTGGCTTGACATTAAGTTGACTAAAATGATAGGGAATGTCCTTTTCCTTATTACATAGTAATAATACAGTGGTGGAGCCTCAAGTAAAAAAGTAACAAGCTTCCTCATTGCTGTATTGTATTAACACTTGTAAACTAGCTCCAGTTCAGTTGGACATAGTTCATAATCTGGGATAATTCAGAGACCTGGCTCAAAGATTAAAACCAGAAAGTGTTCCTTCAGTGTAGAGGAGAGTTGGTCTCCAGAATGTCCTTGTCACCATAGATAGAGGAACCCTGTATCTCCTGGGGGTCATAACTCTTCCTGGTGGCTGTGACTGTAGTTGCCTTGTCCTCTGCCCTCGCTGTACCTGTGGCTGCTGGTCCTTGGGTGACCTGTCAGCAAAGCTGAGTCAGCGCCTGAAGTTCAGTGAGAACTGCTGTACAGTCTTATATCTTAGCACATAAACTGCATTCACATGACCTAAAAAACATTCAGCTTTACATCAATTCAAAAATATTTTTACTATACCCTTCCCAGCAGTTAACCTGAATTAATTAAAAGTCTTGAACTAAAATTGCATGTCTTTCATTTTGTTGATATGGCAATATATTTCAAATTTAAAGTTCCTCTGCCCTTTGATCCAGCAGTTCCTCTTAGAATTTATACTAGCAAATTAAGATAGAAGTTATATATAAGCAATACAGTGTTTATAATTTTTTAAAACTGGGAATCAGTTAAATCACAGTATAACCTTTCAAGAAAAGATAACAGATCGTGATTGATTTTTTTTGCATGATACATGTATTGTTCATATATGCAGTATCTCTGAAGACTAGGATTATGGGAAGTTTTCATGTTCTCTGTAGCATTTGAATATTTTACATTCTCTGCTGTCTGCAAGTGTTGCCTCTTTTTATGCAGAATACACCCTGGAGTACTCCTATCTTCTCTTTGTCAGAGATTTCAACCACCTATTGCTGAAAATAAGGCTCCATTTATTTAGGTCCTTGTATGCTATTTACCAAGTATCTTCTTAAACATGTATGTTGCTTCTTGATTGGTCATAGAACTGTCAGTCTTAAAGTCACCAGTAATATGTACTCTGGGCTCACAAAATACTCTCAAAATGCTAGTAATTATATCTAATGCATTTTTGGTTTAAAAAATTATATTTTGATACTACATATTCTTATTCCTTTTATCTTGCCGTGAAACTCTTGATGTTTTTCTATTTTCCTTGATATTTGCCTTTTTATATGTCTTTTAATAAAGTGTTTTTCTTTATCCTTATAGTCATCTCCTGAAGATGAAGGCCAAACTAGGATGCTTGACACAGCAAAAGAAATGGAGGTGATTATATTTTTTACTCTTTATAAGAAATATTTAAATGGCGAATAAGCTAAAAAGCCTAAATGATAAAGCTTTTATTTTAAAAGAAAAATATTTATCGAGTGTCTCCTGAGATCGAAGAACTTTTTTTGCCTGTGGGGAATGTAGTAGCAGCGAGTGCAGTAGATAAGCACGCACGTAAACAAGGGAGCCAAAGCCAGTTACCGTACAGAGTAAATGTACATGTTGTGGGAACGCAGGTTGGGGAAACCAGCTGCTTTGGACAGCTGAGGAGATCCTCACAGAGGGACTTCCGGATGAACTGGGTCTAGAAGGATGAACAGGGTTCCTGCAGCACAGGGCCAGGTGTGTGAAGTGGGTAGAACTTCATGTGTAATGACCTGAATAGATCTGAGCAGGCAAGGCACATGTGCAGAGCACCCAGAAAGTGAGTGACCACAGGGTACCTGGAGAGAGGAGGAAAGGTATTGAGGACCAAATGATGACGAGTCATATATGCAGTGCTTAAGAAGTTGAGATTTGAGAAGTTAGACTGCTGTGATCAAATGTGGAGGCGAGAGAGGGGCTGGAGGGAGGGGACCAGTGAAAAGCTATGGGACTTACACTAGTTAATTTTTTGCTTAGATAACAATACAATGGAAGAGAATGAAGATGTACAATAAAGAGAAATACAGTAGAACTAAAATTGACAGGACCTGCACGAGGTAGATATTAGTATTGTTAGCTCATATTCGACATACAGGAAAAGGAGCACACCTTTGGCAGGGAAAGAAATTTCACTTGGTTTCAGGGCTGGTGAGTGTGATTTGAGACATCAGTGGAGGTGTGGATCTGGAAGTCACTGGTGTCAAGGTAGAATTATTGTAGGTATTAGGTGACTGAGATTGTCCAGGCAGAACACGTAGCCTGGGAAAAGGCCAAAGAACAGAACCTTGGAGAGACCAGTAGTTAAGGTGGGAAAACCATGGAAGACTAATGCAGGAAAGAGTCCAGCAGTGTCAGATGCTGCACAGAAGCCCAGTAAGACGAGACCAGCAGGTGTCATTTGTAACCTTAATCAGAGTAATTTCAGTAAAATGGTGGGGACAAGATAAAGGTACCGTGAGTTAAATGACTGGAGGAAAACTGGGACATTGAAGATCAGAGAGATGTAAGCTCTTTGAAGGGAAAGAAAACTTGAAGATGTGAGATCAAGTAAAGACAGATGCAAATGTAGATGGTAGTGTAGATGGTACTGACAAAATCCTGTCATTTTCCAAGAAAGAGGAGCCAAGCAAGGTCATGTACTTGGTGAGCAGGCAAGAATGAAAGAAAACTTCAGAATGGGAAAGAAAGCTGGGTAAGAAGTTTGTTGAATAGAGAAGTAAGGGCCCAGCCAAAATGGCAAACCATAAGTATCAATATGTACTGATACGGTTTTCTCCGCCACACACTTTTAGCCCGTATGTCGGTAGAGAAATAGGATGTTCAGACTGTCCGAGCTGAGAGTGCAATACCAAAGTATAAAAGGAACCATTAACTTTTGTTTACTCATTGTCAGGATTGATCTGTTCCTAAAAAGCAGTGTTGGGGTTATGGAAAACTCCGAGTCTTGTGATTCCAAAAATAAAACTCCACCCTTTTTAGGATTTTGTTTCTCCCGTGCAATACTACGGCCTGGCTTTGGGGCCTGGAGGAGACCCAGGAAGTATCTTATTATGTTCAAGGTCTTCCACAGGGGAGTGCAAGTGTATAGACTGAAACACTGCCTGTGAACCTCAGAAACTGCAGCCTTGTCACAGTCACCAAAAGCGCTTCACAGTGTCGGCAGTAACAAGGCTTATCTTTAGAGTGGTGATAAAACAAGTGATGCAGATTGTGTAAGACACACCATTCCATTACCAAGAAGTGTGATTTATGGACACTTTTGCCCGGATTTGGGAATGGCATTTTAAAGGTTTTTATAGGCATCAGAATTATAACTCTATAGCTCGGCTTACAAACACAAGCCATCTTCTTAATTTCTCATTCTAGCACTGTCAGGGCTTAGCAAGCTCAATTAATCTTTTTTTTTAAAGCAGATTACAGAAATCGAACCAACAGGGCATTTAGACTCCAATAATCAAGACAGGCTTACAGCACTGAAAGCAGTAGCAAACTTTGGAGCTCCCGTTGAAGTTTTTGACTCGGAAGGTAAGTGTCTCCAGAGGGTTTGAAGGAAATACTTCATGACACAGGCAGTCAAGATTTAATGTCACAGTAGCACAGACTAACATAGCCATTCACTACAGGAACATCTTGACTGGCCATGCTTCAGTGGAATAATAAAGCATGTCTTTGGTGTTGATTTCATTTGAGGGGGATTACTCCTTTGAGGAGAGAAGACTAACCAATAAATAGCAAAACCCCAGAGCATAGTACTCAATTTATTGCACAAGATCAAATACAAGTATGTCCATGTTGTCCTTAGTAAGTTATTTTTCTTACCACACAGAAGCTGAAGTGTTCCAGAGGAAACTTGATGAGACCACCAAACTGCTCAGAGAGCTCCAGGAAGCCCAGAATGAGCGTTTGAGCACCAGACCCCCTCCCAACATGATCTGTCTCTTGGGTCCCTCATACAGAGAAATGCATCTTGGTATGTTGTACCTCTGGTAGGAGAATAAGGGTGCTTAAAGGGAAAATTTCTGAGTAGTGATACCACAATAAAGTAACACTGAAGTGAATACCATGGACAGTTTATTTTTTGCCACTTATATATTTATTGGGCTTTTTTTTTTTTTAAGTTATTTAAAGGAACCACATTTCAGTACCTTGAACTGTCTTTATGTTGATTTTTCTTTCCAGCTGAACAAGTGACCAATAACCTTAAAGAACTTGCACAGCAAGTAACTCCGGGTGATATTGTAAGCATGTATGGAGTCCGAAAAGCAATGGGGATTTCCATCCCCTCCCCGGTGGTTGAAAACACCTTTGTAGATTTAACAGAAGGTACGTGCCCTGTGTCTCCGGGAGAGTGGAGGGCTAAGTGTGAGTAAAAGTAAACATTGGTCTTCCCCCTCCAAGTAACATCTGAAAGGTTTTGTCTCTGCTGTTAACATATAAACTATTTAGTTTTTTTTCCATCTTGTCTAAGGAATAAAGATTTCACACATTTGCCAAAAAAAAAAAAAAAAAAGCCACAGTGATGCACCTAGTCTTTAACCTGGAACGTAGTAAAGAAGGGCTGTCAACAGTCACCCTTTTTTTACCTTCACATACCTTTTCTAATTAAAAGGAAAAAAGTACTGAATGAAGGGGGTTTTTTTCTTTCAGATTTTGAAGAACCTAAAAAGACTGATGTTACTGAGTGTGGACCTGATGGGATTTGAAGCTAACTGGTATTTGATTATATATTATGTATATATTTTTTTCATTCTTAACTTGGAAATGCTTTTTCAGAAGATATTAAATATTTGTAAATTGTGTTTTTAATTAAACTTTGGAGCAATTAATTTTAATGTTGCAGAGATTGGACTTCTATTAGGTAATAAAGCTGAACCTGGGACTGTGAGCTGTATTGTGCATATCAGCTAAGTCACCCCTTCACCTTTCCCTGGGGCTGAATCTGAGGATGAAATGATTGATAGAGAAAAGCTCAAAAAATAAAACAGCCTTTTTATGACCATCCATTGAAAGAAGTTCCCCAAATAACTGAAATCCCTCATTTTGCCACATTGCTGTACTTCTCATTAAGGAAATTATAACCAAATGGTTCCTGACTTACCAGATTTCACCTTGATGATTTATTCAAAAAGTGGCCTTGTGAGGAATGAATGATTTTGACCTGTTGGCCATATGAGCAGAAAGTGGGTGGGGGTGGACCTGGGCAAAGTTCTTGCAGAGCAGTGATAGTGCTGCTTCCTTATGTTTCACAGGCAGGACCATGACTGAGAAACTCTTCTTTAAAATCCCCATCCAATGAGATTTTCCATTGTTATGCCATGAAAACAAATACACTTAAAATAACTTTAGAATTTACTAGTGTGTCCCCTGTATACCTGTTGGGAATGATGTCCTTATGTAGAAGGATTAGGGGCTTCCCACCACCACAAAAACAAAACAAAACAAACAGAACATATCAGGAGTTTCATAGCACTAACTAACTTGTCTAGTGTTCCTTTTTGGTTTGTTTTTGCCATTTGTCAGAGGGTTATTTGGAACTACAGTAAAAGGATAAGCCAAATAAGATAACAAACTAAATCATCCATGAATACGTAAGGAAATCACCAAGCTTAAAGGAAAGTTTACGTTTCTGTTTACTGTTTCTCACAGGTTACCTATGCCTCTGCCGTACGCCCTAAACTAATACTCATCTACTTCTACCTGAAATGCAAAGGTCAAGTGCCCGAGCAGTCTGATTACTTAAGTAGGAGACGATGATGTGGTCCTCTTCTATAACCAGGCACTAGACTGTAGCCTAGTTCAGTGAACAAATTAAGCTTAAGACCCTACTCAGACTGCATGGAGCCCTTCTATAAAACATCCAGGCAGGAAGCTATTTTATTATTTTCTTGACTTTGAAAACTAACACTTAACAAGTAGGGTGAAGGAAATTGAATCTCTCAAGAGAGTTAAGATGACCTAATCTTTCAAAAACATACTTGAAATCATATGCCAGGAGAATTAAAGACTCAGTTCAAATATGTATTTATCAAGTCTTTTTAGAGTTTGTCTCTCAAACATAATTCAGGCAGTAACCGACTCAAACTTTAGATCTACTTAGCTAATAAGGTAAGTTCCCGAAGACCAAGAAAACATTTAAATTCAGAACACCTTAGGAATCAGGCTCCCTGACTTCAGACTATACTACAAAGCTACAGTAATCAAGACAGTATGGTACTGCCACAAAAACAGAAATATAGATCAGTGGAACAGCTTAGAAAGCCCAGAGATAAACCCATGCACATATGGTCACCTTATCTTTGATAAAGGAGGGAAGAACATACAGTGGAGAAAAGAGCCTCTTCAATAAGTGGTGCTGGGAAAACTGGACAGGTACATGTAAAAGTATGAAATTAGAACACTCCCTAACACCACATACAAAAATAAGCTCAAAATGGATTAAAGACCTAAATGTAAGGCCAGAAACTATCAAACTCTTAGAGGAAAACATAGGCAGAACACTCTATGACATAAACCACAGCAGGATCCTTTTTGACCCACCTCCTAGAGAAATGGAAATCAAAACAATAATAAACAAATGGGACCTAATGAAACTTCAAAGCTTTTGCACAGCAAAGGAAACCATAAACAAGACCAAAAGACAGCCCTCACAATGGGGGAAAATATTTGCAAATGAAGCAACTGACAAAGGATTAATCTCCAAAATTTACAAGCAGCTCATGCAGCTCAATAACCAAAAAAACCAACCCAATCCAGAAATGGGCAGAAGACCTAAATAGACATTTCTCCAAAGAAGATATACAGATTGCCAACAAACACATGAAAGAATGCTCAACATCATTCATCATGAGAGAAATGCAAATCAAAACTACAATGAGATATCTTACACCGGACAAAATGGCCACCATCAAAAAATCTAGAAACAAACAGTAAATGCTGGAGCGGGTGTGGAGAAAAGGCAACCCTCTGGCACTGCTGGCGGGAATGTAAATTGGTACAGCCACTATGGAGAACAGTATGGAGGGTCCTTAAAAAACTAAGAATTACCATACGACACAGCAATCCCACTACTGGGCATATACCCTGAGAAAACCATAATTCAAAAAGAGTCATGTACCAAAATGTTCGTTGCAGCTCTATTTACAATAGCCAGGACATGGAAGCAACCTAAGTGTCCATCATCAGATGAATGGATAAAGAAGATGTGGCACATATATACAATGAAATATTAGCCATAAAAAGAAACGAAATTTGAGTTATTTGTAGTGAGGTGGATGGACCTAGAGTCTCATACAGAGTGAAGTAAGTCAGAAAGAGAAAAATAAATACCATATGCTAACACATGTATATGGAATTGAAGAAAAAAAGGTCATGAAGACCCTAGGGGTAAGACGGGAATAAAGACACAGACCTACTAGAGAATGGACTTGAGGATATGGGGAGGGGGAAGGGTAAGCTGGGACAAAGTGAGAGAGTGGCGTGGACATAAATACACTACCAAACGTAAGGTAGATAGCTAGTGGGAAGCAGCCACATAGCACAGGGAGATCAGCTCCGTGTTTTGTGACCACCTAGAGGGGTGGGATAGGGAGGGTGGGGGGAGGGAGACCCAAGAGGGAAGAGAGATGGGAACATATGTATATGTATAACTGATTCACTTTGTTATAAAGCAGAAACTAACACACCATTGTAAAGCAATTATACTCCAATAAAGATGTTAAAAAAAAAACTGACCAAAAAAAAAACCTTAGGACATCAGGTTTTCCAAATTGCTAATTTAATCTATGAAAAGCTAAACAAAGGAGAAACACTGGTGCTTTATAAAAATGAAATTATAACATTTTGAAACAAATGTTACAGGTCTATAAATATTCAGTATATAGAATAACCCCTAGTCATTTGCATGTACTTTCTCAAAGCATATTTCTGTACATATACACAACGTATACAGTGGTTAATGATCTTGTCTGTTAGGAAATGTTCTTAATAAGTAAACCAGAAAACTTCAGGTGTGATTTTCACTAGCATCAGTGAGGCCACCTCAGTAGAAATCTGAAGCAGGTCCCTGACCCATAGAGAGAAGGTCAGTGTTAAGAAAGATACTTGTCATAAAGCAAAGTGACACCTGTGAAGAAATGACTTGGTAATTGGAAAACAAATTTTTGAAAGATAAGTGATTTTTATGGTCAGTTATACACTATGATCTGGTCATCAAAAACTCAAAACTTAGGGACTTCTCTGGTGGCGCAGTGGTTGAGAGTCCGCCTGCCGATGCAGGGGACGCGGCTTCGTGCCCCGGTCCGGGAGGGTCCCACATGCCGCGGAGCGGCTGGGCCCGTGAGCCATGGCCGCTGGGCCTGCGCGTCCGGAGACTGTGCTCCGCAACGGGAGAGGCCACAGCAGTGGGAGGCCCGCGTACCGCAAAAACAAAACAAAACAAAAAACCTCAAAACAATATTCTTATCTGAGCACAGTGAAAGAAAAATACACAAATGGTAACCAATTATTTTTTAAAACTCCCAACTGGGATTTCTTTGCCAGAGGAAGAAAGTAATTTGCATACTGCAAGAGCAGAAGTATGCCCACCTCAGAGAGGCCCAGCACACTGATGTGTGTCTACAGCATATCCGTGCAGAACCTTCCTGACTTCCCAGGAGAGCCCTATTGAGCAGCCCTGGTCACTCCTGATTTTAAGGGTATAGATTTCAGCGTAGTACTTAGATGAAGAATTGGTGTGTAAAAAAGGCAATTTAAGTACGGCTTATTTCCCTTACCAGCGTTTTCACAATGAAATTCCTTTAGGCCAGCAAGTTCTTGTGATTGATTCCTACCTATTCCAGTTTCATGCAGAGCATCAGAGCTGCCACTAGCCCACCCAGCCCCCAACAAGACACAGCACCAGCAGGCAGCAGCTTGGGCTTCAGTCCCCTCCCTGCCCGTGGCTGGGGTGCCAGCGCACCCCGCGGCCCTCCGTCCCAGGCAGGCCTGGCTGCTTAGTCACCTGGCTGCAACGGTGTGTCATCTTTTGAAGCCTCACGTATGCAAGATCTTCTGCATAATTTCAGAGGAGTTCATGGATGACTTCTGGCTAAGAGTTCCTGCTAGATAGTGAAATTCAGCTGTATTTATCAGAAACCCCAGGGATACCGTGGTTATGAGGCAATGACGTCAGTTCAGAAAAAGGGAACGGGCAGTTTGGTTATTATTATTTCTCACCTTGAAACAACATAGGTAGACTTCTTTCCATTCTTTTAGAGCTAAAGTGCTGTAAGACACCACCTCACAGACCTGGCGTTTTCCCTTGCCTTGATTCATTGAGTTGAGAACAAGGACATCGGAGCACCTGTGAGAGGGCTGGCCTCCCAGATACAGGAAGCTCTACAGGTGCTGATGCTGAGTAGATGCTCTTAGTTTTGAAGCTCTTCAGAGCTAGCTATGAGGACTGAAGGAAAGGAAAGCACTACAGGCTGTCCAGCTTCTCTCCACACAGACTCCATTCCTTTCCAGTATAAAGCTAAGACAGAGTTGAAGGTTGCAGCGGGTGCTCAAAAATGCATGAGGAGCCAAGGAAGGGCTAAGAGCTTATACCTTATTTTCTAGGCTTTTCTCATATTAAACCTAATCTCAAAATTCTGGCTTCAAAGTTGTTTGATTCAAAGCCAAGGCTGTGACACTCCTTGCCTTCCTGCTATGAGCCGCATTCCTCTGAGCTCCATCCCACAGCTGAGCTGATCTCATATGCTCACACTGGACAGTGGTCCCACTTACGTGTCAGTGGTTACAAAGGCAGAGACTACGCTGCAGAGAAGATAATTTGTCTAGCATCTCAGAAGTCATTTAAAGGATAAGAAATACCTCCATTAACAATGTATCCATTTAAAACAGACACATACCAAAGATGACAAGAAGTAAGAAGTGTCCACTGTGGGGTTTTCTCCCAATTGCTTGAAACCATTTATAGATTTAAAACAAGCACCCTTTCAACTCTTTACCAGAATGCCTGTATGAGAAACGTGGACTCTTGTAGCTGTTCTGCTGGGGAGAAAGGAGTCTCCACCCATCCTGGACAAGAAAAGAAAGAAAGACGAGTCTCGCCTGTGCAGCTCACAGGCCAAGGGGGAGCAGGGGTGGGCAGGGGTCTCCAGGTCACGCTCTGAGGTCTCATCCACAGCACCCGGGGGGATGAGGGTCTAAAACTCACAAATGAGCCGTTCCCTGCTGTGCTGGAGGCCGAGCTGCAGACTCCGACAGCACAGAGGCTCTGGCTGCCTGTGTGTAAGGCTTGGTGGTCGCCTCAAGCTGAGAAATCCTCTAGTGCCAGTTCAGGGAAGCCATGCACAACCACCTGCTGGGGGTGGTAATGGCCAAACCCTTGGACTGCCTTTGTGACCGCCGTGGGGCTGAGCCTTCCCCCCGGCTTGCTTCAGGGAAGGAAATCGGCTTCCAGCACGTTCTGCACCTACCTAAAGCCCTCCGTTCAGCCCCAACCCTTGAAACTTGGCAGTATCCGTACAGACAAAGTAAGTCCGCAGTTCGCCTTTGCCTTTGACGTTAATCAGTCCACGGCATTCACAAGAATAACCTAGTCCCTGGAGGATGGTACATGTCTCTTCAGTAACCTGAAAAGGAAAAGAAACCTAAGTCTTCAGAAGCAGAAAGAAAATCTGCTGTGGGAGGGATGAAGAGAAATCGGCCGACAGGGTCTGGTTTCCCTCGAGCATTCTGTGGCTAGAACCCCACAGCTGACTGATGCCCAGGCTCCCTCACCTCTGGGAAGTTCTTCCCCCTTGGGCACAGGTTTCCCCAGGTGAGCTTTTACCTGGATTTTCCCAAGTTCCCCAGTGCTCTCCATTCGACTGGCAACATTGACCGTGTTTCCCCAGATGTCGTACTGAGGTTTTCGTGCCCCAATCACTCCAGCAATCACGGGCCCATGGTTTATGCCTAAAGAACATGTTTGCAGTTAGCAGATCATAGAGGCAAAGCCTCAGGCTTATAAGGCCACAGAATCCACCCGACAACCACAGAAGGCGTTGACGGGACAACTGCAATGAAGGTTGGAAGGGTGCTTCCTGAGTCTGACGGGAGGTGGTACTTGGGATGGGAGGAGAGCGCTCCCTGGGCAGTTCTTTTTCAGACTGTGCTGGATGTGAAACCTGAGTCCACTGTTAACACTTCTTGTATCTGCTAATCTCTTGAACAGTAAATGGGCTTTGAGCGCTGACCCTGTTAGCTAACAGTGACTACTTAGGTTAATGATTTTGCTTTGTTCTCAGTGTATTTAAGGTCACCTCTTTACAGCTAGGGATTTGGGCTTTCCAGTCCCCGTAGTGATATATTCCTGTTTACTTAAAACTTGCCAAGGTAACTTCATAAATAGTACGCAAAGAATTCTTATTACCCAGTCACTGGGGTTTTAAGATCAGAAAGGGATTTGTAACACTCTTCATGGCAGATGACAACATACACCGGACGGAGAGTGGATTTGCCAGGAGGCGGCGGCTGCACAGCCCCACCCGGAGCTCAGGCCCAGCCCGCCTCCCCAGGGCCTCACCAACTCGGAGGCGGAAGGAGTTGAAGGAGTGCCGGTTGATGCCATCCAGCTTGCTCATCAGGGCGGTGCTGAACTCCACCATGATGCCGATGTGGGCGTGCTGCCGCTCCAGGTCCTGCAGGACAGAGCACTCCATTGGGGCCAGGGCCAATCACACCCCGTCTTCCTGCCTCCACCGGCTGTCAGACGGACGCTCCAACACCCTGACCTGCTGAGCGCTGCGTGCCAGCCTGGGCATGAAACCCATGGGGGACCACCGATGGGCAGAGATGTACCCAGGCTCCTCCACAGACGGTCTAGGACCTGCTCCCCCACCTAAGCTCCCCTCCTGGTGAGGGGCCGCCTGCCCCAACCCCTCCACCCAAAGGCTCCCTCAGGCTGAGCCATGAGCTCCTCTGCCCTCCCCTCAAAGGAGGGGGCACGGAGAGGTGTCGGTCTGGGGCTGTCTTGAATTTCCCCTCATCTGGGGCTGGGACATGAGACCACCAGATGGCCTGGGTACCTGGTTCTCGTGCCCTGAGGGGATGCTGAGCCCTGCAGCTGCCATGTACGTGCTGCCGATGGTCTTGATCTTCTCCACACCACTGAACTTGGGCTTTAACAGCAGCTATAAGACGAAAGGAAGCAGGCCATACAACACAGCTGCAGCCCAGGCCTGTCCCAGGTTCTGAGAAGGGCGTAGGATTCTCTCCCACCACCACTCCTAATGCAAACATTTCTCATGCGGGGGCCCTTCCCACCTGAGTTCACACCTCCGTACAGGTGGGGACACAGCCTCTGGGTTCTCTCCCTGCTGCTCCCTCGTCTCTGTTCCCTGACATTCCCTGTCTCTTCCATTCTCATCTGGTCTCATGCCTGCGAAGGAGCAAACACCCCGCCCAACAGTATCTACACAGGAATGTCGATTATTTGCAGCTAAGAGTTAAGCCCAAACTGAGTGACTTCCTTTGAAACAGGTTGCTAGCACAGGCTTGGCAGGAAATCAGACTGTTCTACAACCTAAATCTAATAAGCAAGCTGCCCCTCACAGAGAAGATAAATTACATCGTGACAAGCAAGCAAACGTGTAGGTACTTTTTATAATTTGTGTGCCACGTGTTCTCCCCAAGGGCGCCGCAGCACACGTGTTCAGTGGGCGCAGGGTGCCCCCGGCCCCAGCCTGCCCTCTCCAGGCTGTGTGGAGGGTGGCCTCACCTCATCAAAGTCAGCTATGATCTCGTTCAACAGGCGCAGGCACTCCAGCCCTTCCTTGTTGACGTCGCACTCCGTGTAGAATACTTTGAAGTCCGGCACGGATGCAAACATGACACACACGCAGTCATAGGACTGATGGTACCAGTCCTGGATTGGGGGTGGGTAGAAACATGACCCTGTGGCCACCAGACCTCGTTGGGGCGGGTGGTGGGGGGAAGCAGACGGGAGGCGATTCGTCGCGCTCCAGGAGCAGATGCTGGCTGTACATGGGACTCAAGTGGGGGCTGTTACAAAATAGGAGATTCTGAATCAATGTGTTGGGGAGGGTCAGACTCAGGTTGGTTTGGGGCTCCTTTAAGTACCCTGGGTCTGTACAGCTGGGCTTGAGAACCCGTGTGTAGCAGAAGGTAACAGGAGGCCTGGGTTCCATGCCCACTGGGCCTGAGTTTCCATAGATAAAAAACTCTCTGCTACACAGAATTGGTAAAAATGCATGTTTTCATCAACAGATGGTCCAGATTGCAAATACCTGGACATCTGATCCTTGCAACCATCCTGCCAGCCAAGTACTATCAGCCCCATTTTATAGATGTGAAAATCAAGGCCCAGGGCAGTGAGGGATCTTGTCCACAATCACACCTGAACCCTAGTCTCCGATCCAAAGCCTGTGTTCTTACAGCTAACACCACACATGGTCTCCTGGGCGCATCAGTGAGGCCAAGAGCCATGGAAACCAAGTGCAGAAAGCACCTTGTAGCTATAGTGCGTCCCTCCACGGGACTGCATCTGTACCTTCAGTCTCCCTGTCCTAGTGACTGAGCCCCCTCTCACCCACACCTCATTTAACTTGTCACCAATGAAGTGGGCGGCCACATGGGCTGGCAGGACATTCTCTAGAAGAAGGCGGTTCACATTCTCCATGGTTTCAAACTCCTCGTGTTCCTTCTTGAACTTCTTCTTCCACAGACAGTCCAAGCGGCAGTAATAGTCAATCTGCGGACAGAAAGGAACATCGGTGTCCCGGCAGCAGTGAGCGAGGGCAGAGCGCACTCGTAACCCTGGGGGCTACGGAGCCGCCCATCAGCACTGCAGCCTGTGCCCCTGGCAAACGTCCCCAACTCAACAGCCACTCCCCAGTCAGCCAAGTGACCCACAGGATTAAATGTCACTCGTGTCCTGATGGGAGGTAAGGACACTTGCCCAGGACCCCGACCCAGGGACCGGAGCTCCCCGAAAGCCTGCAGTCCTGTGTGCTGCTCCAAATCTGAGGCAGCCCCAGCCTCACCCCCAGCCTCTCCAGAAAGAGGTACAAGCAGCCAGGTAGAGCTAGGGACGCAGAGGGCGCCTCCTGGGCCGTACCTGTCTGGAGAGCATGATGAGGGTGGTGTAAAACAGGACCAGGTAGAAATTGATCATTGTCTTCAGATCCCATGAACAGGACGGGGAGCTGCCGGGTATGAGGGGAAAGGCAGGCGTCATCTCCACTTCCGCCCAAAGCCCCCCACATTCAGGGGATGGCACGAGGCCCAGACGCAGGGCCAGCCCACGGGAAAGTGAACAAGATGGGAGATCGTTGCCCTCGGAGCTCACGTTCTCGGGGTTGGCAAACAGGACGCTTCAGGTTGTAAAGAAAAGGGGGACGTACAGTTGACAGGGAGGTGACATCTGAGCTCACACCTGGGTCTCAAGGGATATTCATGGCGAAGTCTGAAGGAAAGCACTCTAGGCAGGCAGGGGAGCGGCCACAGGCCTTGCAGGTCAGCAGAAGCAATGTGCAGGTGCAGGCCAGATCCACGGGAGCACACCTAGTTCTGGGTCCCCAGGCTCCTGCCTTTTAGTTCAAGGGGAGCCAGCCCCCGCTCCTCAATCCACTTGAGGCCCAGAGCCCCCAGAACCACGCACACGCCAGCCCCTCGCATCAGTCTGGGAAGAGACCAGAGCCAACTGCTCTCTCCAGAGCTCTGCAGACCCAGGACATGGCTCAAAGCAGGGGACTGGGCCAGAGCTGAAGCCTCCGCCTCCCGCCCCCAGGCTGGCCTAGAGACAGGATCACCCAGGTGGCCTTCTGGGGCCGGGGACACCCCCTGCAAACGAGTCCCACTCAGCTCTGAGTGCTGCAGACCCAGGGCCTGAGCCCATCACTTCCCCTCCTGTAAAGCAGAAACCATGCCACCTGCCGGTCCAGCCCACAAGGTGTCCGGTCCAGAGGGGACTGTGAATGCAAAAGCACCTTACTTTGAAATGACACTAAGACGAGACAAAAAGTGCTACAATGGGCCACAGTCGAGACAGGCAGTGGGCAGGGGTCCCGGCAGTGTGGGGTCTGGGCCCCACCTGAGGGTGCCATTGGTCCTGGTGAGGTTGCCCGGGCTGTAGCCACAGCAGTCCCACTGCCAGCACGGGGAGATGTTGAAGAGCACCAGGTAGGCCACCAAGGCCACTGTCAACAGCACGACCTTCAGCTCCAAGCTCATCCGCAGGAAGACAGAGCAGGCGATGAAGGCCAGGATGCAGCTGCAGGTGTAATACTGGGGAGACGGGGACGTCGGTCACCCCACCATCTCCCGTCACCAAGAGGCACCTCCCGGATCAGAGGTCACCCAAGGGACGGACATCTTTAGCCACAGAGGAATCCGTGAAGATCCAGTGTGCCTTCAGCACCACTCTCCTGCCTCACTGACCTCCCTTAACGAAGAGCAGGCAACGGAATCTAAAACTTTCTATATTGTGTTGTGCTTACTATATTTTTACTTCCACTTATGGCAAGTGAACTCAAGGAAAAAGAAACGCAGTAAATAAAAATGCAGGTGCTGGGGAGGCTGTGACAAGGTCCAGGCAGTGATCTGAGTTCTGCCATGAGCCGGTGCCTCCCAAAGTGCATCTCTGTCCACGTTACTCTCCTGCTCAAGAGCATGCTGTGGCTCCCTACTGCCCCCAGAATAAAGACCAAGCTCTTCACCCTGGCACTCATGCTCCACTGGAGCTGGATCTAACCTACCTCTGGCTTCATCTCCCAATCCTCCCCCACCCCTCCCCGTGACACGACCACCTGAAACCTACTGTGCCCACTACCTGCCTTGGTTTTTTTTCGCTGTCCCCTCTTCCAACCCCCGTCCCATAACCTTTGTGCCCTTTAGAGACCAGCTCAAATTCGCCACCGCCCCCTCAAGTCCCACAGCCCTCATCCTGTCCGGGAGGGCGCTTCAGGCACAGCTTCTGGTGTCAGCCCACCTGGGCCCAGTCCTGGCTCCGCCACCTATGAGGCAAATCCGTCGGCCTCCCCGCGACCACTCCCCCATCCATGAAGTGGAGATCATGACGAGCGTGGTCAGGAGACAACCACCAGCGCAGGGCGCTCCCACCCTCTCGCCTTGGACCCAGGCGCCAGCACCTGGACCCATTAGCCCCACCCGGCCCTGCTCTGTCGCCTCGCCTGGGGTGGGGGGGACTCAGCTCTTCCATGCCCATGGGCTCCGGTGCTCAGTGTGTTCTGAGCACGCAGGGACAGTCCGAGTGAGGGCACCAGGAGCCCCGAGGGACACACTCACCGGGAGGAGCTTGCACAGGGTCCTCTCCCAGCTGCCCACGGCCCCCGGGCCCGTCTCGTTCCCAGCAGGCAGCCCTGGGGCCGGGAAAGGCATCAGCGGCTACGGAAAAGACAGGTCCCCGTGAGGGGTGGTCCAGGGGCTCCAGGGTCTGCCC
Organism: Lagenorhynchus albirostris; assembly: GCF_949774975.1. Taxonomy (NCBI): domain Eukaryota; kingdom Metazoa; phylum Chordata; class Mammalia; order Artiodactyla; family Delphinidae; genus Lagenorhynchus; species Lagenorhynchus albirostris. The sequence continues at coordinate 27,165,179 of NC_083113.1, read as the reverse complement.
CGGCTGAGCGGGGCTGGGGACCCGGAGCGGGCAGAGGGCAGGGCCGGAGCCTCCGAGAGTGCCACGGGCATCTCCTGCCAGGTCTGGCTCTAAGCCTGGCCGGAGCCTCTGTGCCCCCGACGTCCCACCATAGCTGGCAGCTTCACTGTGGGAAGAGGGAGCCCAAGGAAGGCACAGGGACGCCACCCCAGCGCCTGACTCAGGGCGGGGGCAGAAGCTGGGAGCAGCGTTTTCAGTGAGCCCCCTTCTCCTCAGGTGACGCTGAGGGAGGTGGTCACAGAGTCCCTAGTGCAGGGGACACGGAGATGGGAGAGACTCTGGCTCTAAATGTCGGAGCGGGGGAGGACCGGGTGGGACAAGTGCTGTCTGAGCCCAGAACACACGAGCCCGGCCCGAGAAGCAGGGCCCAGGCGTCCCCTCCAGCTTGTGCCCAGGGCTGCTCATCCCCAGCGAGGAGACTGGGTCTCAGAGAGGCTGAGACAGGACCTCCTCAGGGGCAGGAAAGAAAGACCGGGACGTCAGGACGCCGTGGTGGCCCTGTGGGGTCAGCCACGTGAACGCTCTGGGGGCCCCCAAGTCCTCACGTGACAAACACAGCGTGAGGAGCTCAGAGCCGCCACGGGAACCTCACAGGGCTCTGGATACAGTCACACCAGATGGGCTTTCAGGCAACAGGATTATAGGATTCTAGAATCCGGAGGTCCCCAGGGTCAAAGACTGCTCCCTCCTCCCCGGAAGCGTGCAGGGCCCGAGGGGTCTTTGCCAGGCCTGCTGTCCCCGCCGCAGAACCCACCAGGTTGACGACGGCGACGGCGAGCAGGCTGCCGATGGTCAGGACGGCCAGGGACACCCGCAGCAGGGGCTGCGTCTCCACCCTCTCGGAGATGGCTCGGAGCGCGCCCCGGGCTGGGCAGCACCTCTGCGGAATCGCAGTGTCATCACCCAGCACCCACACCCAAGGTGCAGGGAGAGCCCGCAGGAGGCCTGGCCCGGGGGCCCACAGCCCAAGGGCCCAGCAGAGCGAGAGCTTCTGAGAGCTCTGCTGGGGAGTCAAGGGTGCTGTGCCCGCCCGGCCCAGAGCTCAGGACACATGTGGTGCGTAGACAGAAGGGACAGCCCCACCCTTGGGGCTGGGGACAGCCACAGCCGCTTGCGGACTACTAGCACATAGGACGGAGAGCCCTGGGAGAAGCCTCCAGACGGCGCTCCAGGCCGGAGGGGCAGGGGTCGTGGGGCCGGGGCTCGCACCACCACAGTCCCGACACCTGGGGGGCCCGGCCTGCCCACCACCCAGTCAGGGGCCTCCCCACTCACCAAGAGCTCACGGGCAAAGCACAAGCCTAGTACCAGCCCGAGCACGCAGGCTACCAGCCCAAAGGACACACCCAGAGCCGCCATCCTGGAGAGGAAGGAAAAACCTAAGTTCTGGGGGACCCTCTGCCCGGGGCCAAGCCACCGGCATGCTCCCCACCCCCAGCGCCTCAGTTCACCTTCTCCCCCCTCCCAAACGGCTCCTCTGCACTCAGCCGAAGGGGCACACTGCACACCGTGGTCCAGCTGCCCCACGAACAACACACAAGGCCTGGCCGAGACACGAGGACCAAGGTCAACATCACGCCCCGCTTTCCAGGCCAAGTATACCAGAAATAACTGATCATACAGCCTTCAGACTCTTGCCCAGCACACAAGCACCATCGAAAAGCGTTCCCTATTCCGTCTTTATTAAGCACGTCCTGAACCACGATCCTAGTGGATCCTTTGGCCTAACTACCCTTCCAGAAGCCTCCAGCTGGCTGACCTTCCTACCTCCCTGGGACCTCAGCCCCCTGTCCCCGTCCCCAGCAACAGAGCCCTTTTGCAGAAGCGTGAATCTCAGCGGCTCCTGTGTACTGGCCACACACCCTGGATAAGGCATTAAGCCCCCCGGGCCTCAATTTCCCACCCCTAAGAGGGAGGTGGCAGCAGCTACCGTTTTAGGGGTCTGCCCTTCTAGGACTCCAAACGCCTAAGGCAACAGTCACCGACACTGAAATGCCTGAAGGGCCACACAGAAAACAGGTGACTTTGAAGGCGAGAGGCATCTGGGAGTGGGGAGGCCTGCGGCTTGAGCGCGCAAGCATGTTCAACTAACACTAAAACTAAACGTTGGCAAATCCAGGTATGGGGGCCACGGTGCCAGGTCCAGTTTCTGGGGCTCTGACGCCTAAAGTGACTAAAGGTACTAACTCTGCCAGCCCCTTCCTGCAGGTCTTCTGGTGGGATCTGCAAGGTCACCACCCCTCCTAGCCTGACCCCAGTGTGCCTGACCATCCGGCCCACCCCCCGACTGACCTGGGCATCAGCAGGGCATGGACGAGCAGGATGCAGATGAACACAAGGCTGGCACAAGCGAAGTAGTAGCGGGCCCGCGGGATGGGTGCCAGGCGGTACTGGGGGCGACAGAGACTGTGAGGGGTGGCCGGGCGGCCGAGGCCCCGCCCGCAGGGCAGGCTCCTTGCTCTGACCCCTTCCTGGGCTCCACCCTGGCTCGAGTTAATCATCTCTAAGAAAAGCCTTACACCCCCTCCTTGACTTCCTCCCCTCCTTGACTGTTACATCATCACCGAACAAACAATTTTCATCTGTTTCCATTCTGCAGTCTCTCTTTTATATTTAGAGGCGCTACCTTCCCCTCCCCCACCCCGCCCAGGTCTCTGACTTCATTTCCAAGGTCCCTGTAAAGCCCGCAGCCCAAGTCCGTGGGCGAGAACCAAATGGGAGCTCTGGGGCTGCTGCGACTGGGGCTATGGGGCTTCTGTTCTCACCCCAAACCGAGGAGCACCGCCAGGCCTGAGCCCCACGCCGTCGGGCGGGGGGCCTGTGCTGCCCGCCCTGCCACACCCAGTACCACCTCAAGATCTCAGCCCACGGGGCTCCTGCCGCAGATGAGCAAACCGAGGCTCAGGGAGCCCGGCAGCCTGTCCAGGTCTCACAGCCAGCAGGTGGCCCGCCAGGCGGCTCTGCTGGTGACCACACCTGCCTCCAGACCCCAAGCTCCCCACACAGGGAGCCCCCAACTCAGGGAGACCCCCAGTCCTGGAGGCTGAAGCGGCAGAGAGGTCCCAGCACCAGAGGGCCGTGGGCTGGGTCACTCTCTCAGGCCACATCTGAGGCCAAGACGCCCCAAACCTTGGGGTCCGTGACATGGGTACCGTCGCCCACCTTGCCCTGCAGGTGAGGGCAGAATGGCACACGCGTGCCTTGGACGTTGCCAGAACCAGTAGGCTCTCGAAAAATAAGCCAATGGTCACTAGTGGGACACAAGCATGGTGTTACAGCAGCCAAAAGGGGGAACCGGTCAGGCCCCGTCAAACTGATCCTGAGTTTGGGGCTTTTTCCTAAAAAGTGCAGAGCCAAAGGTGCACGCTGGCCCCTGACAGCACTGGCTGAGGCTTGGCATCTGAAGGGAGCAAAGTCTCCCAAACCCAAGTCGGGGAACCACTAACGGGGCTGTCAGGGGCAGGGGCGAGGCCAATAAGAAGAGAACCCAAACAGGCTGCACTGAGCCCTGTCCCCACCCCAGTGGCGGCTGGAGCGACTCCCCGGCGCCCTCCCTGAGCAGACCTTCTGGGGGTGTTGGCTGCCCTGTGGCCAGCACCCGCCCCCCACCCCAGGCCTTGTTGCCCCTGTTCCTGGGGCTGCTCAGAGGTCCTCACCTCTCGCTCGAAGCCCTTCTCCAGGAAGATGGACCCAAAGGTGTAGAAGTCATCAGACTTGGAGCAGCAGGGTCTGTGGGGTGGAGACACAGGCAGTGAGAGGTGGCGCCTGGAGGAGTCGGGGGGAGGGCGTGGGGACACAGCCACTGGGCATGAGGCACAAGGCGAGCACAGGTCCCGGAGCCTCACCTCGTGGAGCTGAGGCCCTCGATGGCTGACAGCATCTCATCATCGTATGAGTCATCCTCTGACCGCCCCTTGGGGGACGCACTTCTGGAATCAGACACCCGCAACGCCATCAGCCCAGGAACCTACATCTACTTGCCCAGAGGCAGGGGTGTGGACGAGATGGCTCACCCAAGTGGGGTTCCCAGGTGCCTGCAGGAGGTCCCAGAGCCTCGTGCAGGATGGAGGAGGGACAGGCGGGTCCCATTGAGGCCCAGAGAGGACAAGCGAAGGCCCAGCATCACCCAGCCAGAAGCAAAGGGCAGACCCCCCAGGCCCCGGTCCAAGGTCTCTCCCACTAAACCCCAGGGTTCCATCACACCAACCCCACTGACCCCACTACAGGGTGGGTATACAACAGCCACTCGATCATTGTGAAGTTTTGGTTCCTAAAAACACTCTGACCCAAGCCATGGTGAAACCCATAGTCAGGGCTGGGCCTTGTGGAGCTGCCCTCCTGGACAGAGGCTGGTCAGGGCAGCCTGCCTGGAGGAGGTGACTGGGGCAGGACTTGGCCAGGGAGGCAGGAGACAGGGCACAAACCTGTCAGGGGTCCGGTGGCGCCGTAGGGGAATGGCCTGGAAGGGAAGGGAGGGGGAGACGGTTATTCTCCAGGACCCGGGGCCCTGATGCGCCTCACCGGACTGGATCTATCATCTCTGGCACTCTCGGATGCAAGGACTGTCCAAGCTGCAGGCACCCAGAACTGAAACTGAACTTGGTCTGGAGAACCAGGAGGCCAGGGACATCCCCCGCCACCCTGGAGCATTCTCCAAATGCCTTCACTTCCCCAAGGGCCCCAGGAGGGAGCGAGGGAGGGCAGAGCCTGGAACCATCCTGCAGATGCGGAAAGTGAGGCTTGGCCGGAAGGACACCCTTAGCGGAAGGACACCCGTAGCATGTGCTCTCCCGCCCCTGCCCGCGGCCCCTGCTCCCAGCTCTCTGTGAGGAGAGGTCCTACCTTGGGCCTCCGCCCGTGGGGCACAGGGGTCTCGTTGCTGCTCACGTTCTCGCGTTGGTTGAGGTGTGCGAAGGGCCGCGCCGCCCCCCAGGACTCGAGGTAGCGGGTCATACGCACGGAGGCCCGCATCTTCAGGGTCGCGTCCCCCTTGGACTTGGTGAGGTGTAGGCTGGGCGGGGGCGGCTGCTGGCTCTGCGGGCAGACGCAGACACGGCCTGTCCCACCCCTCCCCTCTCAGCACGGGAACGGCCCGCCCCCATCCCGCTCCCCCAGAAGCGCGATGCTGCCCAGAACGCCGGCCCATCTGGCGAAAAGGGAAAATGGCAAAACAGCTGCTGGGTCTGCAGCCCCTCGGGGACTGGCGGAAGCCCAGTGCTCTCCCTGGCCGGGCACCGGGGAGGCCCCAGCTCGGGGTCCTGTCCCTGCCACAGGCACAACTGTGCACAGCCCCTCAGGCCCTTCTCTGCCTCCCCAGGGCAAGAGGTGGGGTCAGGCCCCAAGCCCGAAGGCTCCACTTGGCCCCTGAAGCTCCCTGGGTCTGAAAGCCCATCGGCCCCTCCCGGTGGACGCACCCCAGGGAGATGGCACCCAGGGAAGAAGCCACAGGCATCCTGCCCTGCCCACCCACATGTGGCAGCACACATCATTCGTGTGGGAGCAGCCAGGAGGAAGGGGAATGCTGGCCAACCCAGGGCTGCTCCCCACGGGGCAGCATTCCAGGGAGTTCCACTCGTACAGCCCCCAAACCACAGCATGGGTCCAGTATCTGCCACAAGCCTGCCGCAGCCATGCCAGGGACACGGTGGCTTAGCCAGGCCCTGAAGGAGGGGCCCAGCCCTGCCTCCCTCTCCCCCAACCCCACGCCAAGAACAACAACCCGCCTGGGACCATCCTCAGCTGGCGAGGCCGGACAGGACTGGAAAAGGGGGAGGGAAGAGAAAGACCCCCGAGGCCACCAGGGACAAGCTCGAGGCCTGCTGAGTCCCCCTCATCCCCTCACAGCCCTGCCCTGCAGGAGTCCCAGTCTCTGGCGGCTCCCACAAACACCCACACAGACCAACACCTACTGCCACAAACACTCGTTAAGCCATAGGCAGCAACTTTCCTGGAAACTTCTTGCCTCCTCCTAGGACAGAAACATTCTTAAACTCTGAGCCATGTCTGTCTGCCAGGCCAGAGGGAATGGCATGGAATTCAGTCCTTGTGAAGAGAGTCCTGGGGTCCTGAGAGTGAGCTAAGCCTTGTGGTGAGTGACCTGCCCTGGGGGTCTGGGGAGGTTACATTTCTCTGCCTCCCCCTCCACCGTCAGCAACTCTTGCCTACACGGCAGCCAGCTCTTCAAGTTCAAGGTCACTGCCACTTCCCTCTTAGGGCAGGGAAGCCAGACACTGTCCCCCAAAATTAAACGGGTCCTGATGATCCATCAGTTCTGAGCAAAAACGCATCTGTTGAGAAGCAGGGCCCAGGGAGGGCACCTGCAACCTGCACCGGCCACGGGCCCCCTACCAGCCACCTCTGGACACTCATCCCTTGGGGCACCTCACACACACGTAAGCCTACAGAAGCCAGAGCTGGGAAAGGACCTCCCCACCACGCCTCGGCGCGGCGCGTGCAGCACAGTCATCAGAAGAGATGAGGGCGGTCTCTGTGCGCAGAAGGCAAGGTCTCCAAGTTACGTCGCTGGTGAAGCAAAGTTCACACTGGTGGAGGCGCTACCGCCAGCTCAGCAGAGAGGCCAGAGGAGTCTTTCCCCCTCTACTTAGATGCGCACAGACACCTCTCACCACACGGGTCCCCGTCAGGGGGGACGTGCCGGCGGCGAACAGGGATGCACGAAAAACTTTCTATAGCACACCCTTCATGCTTTTTGAATTTTCAACTATGGGAATGAATAAAATTAAACAAAGATCGGGGAAGGTAGCGTTGCCAGATAAAAGACAGGGTGCCCAGTAAACCCTGCATGAGACACTCGTACTAAAGCCTTCTCCCTTGTTCATCCGGAACACGAGTCTGACTGGGCGCCCGCGGTCATACCTGCTGATCCGGCAGCCCTGCGGGGTGGGTTACAGGACTACGCCTGCCACCACCTCGGGGTCAAGGGCTCTGCTTCACTCGTTCACAAGCTATCTGGGGCCCTGCTCTGTACCAGGCGTTGTCCTAGGACCGGGGGTTGAAGCCTGGAGAATAGGGACCCCATCCCGAGCCTGCCCCCGTGGAGCTCACACTGACAATAAACAGTAAAAAGGATAAACAGGAGCATTTGGGACAGAGGGCTCTGGGCGGAGGGGGCAGCAGTGACAAGGGCTCTGCAGTGGAAAGAGCCTGGCAGTGGAGGGACAGGAGGCTGGTACAGGGCGGGGGAGGAAGGAAGCCGGGGGGGGGGGGGGGGGGGGGAAGGGGGGGGTCAGAGGAGTGGGCGGGGCCCAGAGCTGCAGGGACAGGGCGAGGGGCTGGGTGGTTTCCACGATAGTGGGCTGGGAGCAGCCCCAAGGTACCAGGAGGGGTTCCCCCAATGCTCGCTCAGCATGGCTGACCCACCTAGGGCGCACTGGGAACGTCAGCAGGATGAAGCCCGAGGGTGTCGGGGGAGGCTCACAGGCGGGCCCGCGGCTACCCCAGAGACTGGCAGGCGGGCCAGCCCCGAGGACGGCAAAGGCCAGAGTGAGACGGAGCTGGAAGGAGCCAGCCACTGCCGACATTCTTGAGCAAGCCCCAAGGATGATTCACCGAGGGCCCAGACGAGCTGGCCTCCCACGGGCGGGAGCGAAAGGCCCCTGCCGGCGCAGGCCTGGGTCCCACGGCCCAGAAGCAGGCTCACAGCCTGCCCCACCACGGGGTCCTGAAGGGAGTGGGGCCAACCGAGAACCTGGGCGGGTGCACGCGGCGGGTAAGAGCCCAGGACACACAGGGGCTCCTGCCTATTGGCCCCCTGGCCATTCCTTGCTTCCCTGACTCCCATCCAAAGCGTGTTTTTAAAACGTGTCTTTTGAAAATCTGGATGATTAGTGACAACCTCATGGAAAATAAACTAACAGTGACTATTGTTTCTAGAACATTTATGACGCACCCAGTTGACAGGGAGGGCTTCACTCAGATTAGCTTTTTCTCCTCTTGAGGTAGGCGCCGTTGTTTTCCCCGTTTCATAGAACAGAACACTGAGGCCCAGAGAAGTTGTCCCTTGGGGCCTAGACCATGTCTAGTAACGGGGCACTGCCTCCTACCCCGGGCGGGCCCCACCTCTCCCTCCACGGGGGCCATGCCCCGGGCATGGGCCCTGCTCCCAAGCACAGCCCCAGCGCCGCCCCCCAGCCTGCCGCAGCTGAGCCTCGTACCCGGGGGTCGATGACCAGGTAGGTGCGGATGTTCATCTCCTTCAGGTAGGGGTCCCGCTGCTGCCCGTGCCCGTCCTCCACCTCATACGCCTTGTCCAGGTGGTTCAGCGTCGCCTCTGTGATGTGCACCCGGCTGGGGGAGACGAGAGTCAGACAGCAGCAGGGCCCAGCGAGGGCAGACACCCACCCGGGGGTGCAGAGCAGGCAGGGCTGAGCAGGCCGGACCCTGGGCGGGCTCCCCCCACCTTCAGGTCGCTGATTCCCTCTCTGACCCCATGCTGATACCCCACCACCGCAGCCCAGAGTCAGCCCCAGACCTGTGACCCCACCGCCATCCAGCTGGGCCTCACCCAGGGACTCCAGCTGCCTCCATCCTGTTGGCCAGGGACACGTCATGGGACCACACATCATACTGCCACTTGCGCAGCCCGATGACGCCGCACAGCACGTTCCCCGAGTGTATGCCCACACGCATGCTGATGTCCACGCCTGTGGCCTCCCGCACCTGCCTGGGGCAGAGGCCCGTCAGCCCACCCCAGCCAGGGCTGCTGGGGGGCCCTGAACCCTAGGACAGGCTCAAGGTCCCTGGTAGGGGGTGTGGCACGGGGTGGGGGCAAAGCAAGGGTGCGGGGAGCGTATGGGAACAGGGCAGGCCCAGCTCACAGAAGAGAACGTTCTCAGCCTGAGGGGGCTGCCTCCTTGCAAGGGGATGAGCCCCCCATGTCTAGGAGTGTGCAAATGGATGTGGCCGCCCCAAGCTCAAAGGCTGTTAAAAGGAGGAGGAATTCCAACTGTCACTGGTCGCGGTGGCACCTGCTGGAGGCCCTGACACACTGTCGCTGGGTGTTGCCCCCGCCTGGCAGCCCCAGCGGGAGTCTGCAGAGGAATCCAGACACCGCCCCAAAGCCAGCAGAAACAAGGGACGTGGGGCCAGCCCTGGGGGGCCTTACACACCCCCATCTCTGGGAACCGGGGGTACTGGGGGTTGCCAGCACCACTTAGTACAAGGAGCCCCAACTTCAGAGTTCCCTGGGGCCCAAGGCACCCCCAACACGAGCAGGCCTCCGGGTCCCTTTGATAAGTGCGTGAGGGCCTGGGCAGCAGCCAGTGCCACGTGTCCGCCAACGGGCTAGGGATGGACCGAGCCTGCCGGGGTCAAAGCCAGTGGGAGCAGAGGGCCCCGCACAACCTCCACACGCTCCAGGGAGGGAAGGAAGCCCCAGGGCTGAGGCACCAGCCCGAGGTCACACAGGCGGTGACGCAGAGCCAGCCTGTGACCTGGACCGACTCCCTGACCGGGTTTTTTTCTGGTGAGACTTCAGGAGGACGAGCCGGAGCTGGGTTTGCGCGGAAGCTGTGCGCTGCCCGGCAGCCCAGCCGCGCCCGGCTCTGACCCGAACGCTGGGCCGTTTGGCCAAGCCCGCCTGGCCCTCCGCCACCCGCTTGACCACCACAGACCACGGCTGCTCGGGCTCCAGAGAGCCTTGTGGGGAGCTGGGATGTTGGTGGCAAGGAGCCGCAGGAGGCTGAGGGCTAGTCCCCCAACTCTAGGGTCTTCACAGGGGGAACAGGAAGCAGACGGAGGCCTGGAGCCCAACCCTGCGTCTGCCAGCTCCCCTGCTGCTGCGAAGGCTCAGCCTCCGGAGAAACGGAGCCCAGCTGCCCGCCCTCATGGCCCTCAGCTCTGAGACTCTCTGGAACTCGGAGTCCCAGTGGGCCCAGAGGGAGGGATGCAAACACACTGCTGAGTGGTCCAGGTAAGCCTCCTGCGCCCCTGGAGCCTCAGTGTCCTCATATGCAAAGCAGGGACAATGCATTCCCCAGCATGCCTTGGGGAGCAGAAGGGGCCCGCCGTGGGAACAGGCCCCAGTGCGCCAGGCTTGTGCATGGTACCTACTTAATGGCCTCACACATGTCCAGCCCCATCTTCACACAGTTGCGGGCGTGGCTGGGCAGGGACACGGGCAAGCCTGACACGCAATAGTAGCAGTCGCCCAGGATCTTGATCCGCATGCATTCATTGGCCTGCAGGGCAAGGGGAGGCCTGGTCAGCAGCTGGCCCAGGGGCCAGGGAGCAGGCATGCTGGCCACCTCCCCACACCCTCCAGAGTCAGCCAGGCTCTCTTCTGGCCAGGGCCTTTCTCCTGGGGCACCAGCCACCAGCAGCTGCCTCTGGGCCCGGCAAAAGGACGGGGAACACGGGGGGTCTGCAGGAGGAACCCCAAGCAGGTGTCAGGGATAAAAGCAAGTGTTACCAAGGGCGGCCACCTGAGGGCCTCTAGGGAGGCGCTACCTTCGTTTCATTCATCTATGCAATGTCTGAGCATCTACGGAGTGCCCTGCCCTGCCCCAGACACTGGGACACAGCAGTGAGCAAAACAGAAAACAATCCCTGCAGCCAGTGGCAGAGCTGGACACTAAGCTACATAAATAAAATCTGCAGACACCCATGATAAGTGCTATGGAGAAAAATGAGGAATGGGAAGGAAGAGGAAGTTCCCAGGAGGCCAGGAAAGGCCTCCCAGTGAAGGTAACATTCAAGCAAAGTCCTAAAGGAACTGAGGGAGCAAGCCATGCCAGGATCTGGAGGAAGAGCATCTGGGCAGAAGGACGCAGCATGTGCAAAGGCCCTGAGGCCAGAAGGGTGTTTGAGACACAGCACAGCAGTCAGTGTGGGTGGAGTGGAGAGAGCAGGAGGGATGAGAACAGAGGTAGCAGGTGCCATAAGCTATGGGGTCAGCAGGTGTCAAGGTGACCCAAGAGATGACTCTGCTGCTAGGGATACAGGGTTTGGGGAGTGGGGGAAGAACAGAGACGAAAGATGGGAGTGGGGAGAGAGGGTGGGGTCACGTAAAAAAAAATGCCCCTGGAGGGGAAGGGGAGGCCCAGGTAGGCTGTCTGAGGTTCCATCTGAGGTGGTGCTGCAGCTACTCGACCTCCATAAGCCCTTAGCAAAGGTGGCCATACATATCAAGGCCTTGAGGGTGGGGTTTTAGGGAACAGGAAGGAGAAGCTGCCTACTGGGCTCCAGTGAAGCCTTGCCCCAGCTCCCTCCTGCCTTTTCCCAGAGGGCTGGCCCCTAGAACCAGGGTACCCTCTGTCTCCAGATCCAGTGCCCACTCCCGGGCATGCCCACCAGGCCTGTGGGTGGCCACCCAGCGCCAATGACCAGGCCAGGCCCCACGCCTCCCTCGAGGTCCCCTACCCGCCAGGCCTTTGTGAGCAGTCCCCTTCCTGAGCCCTCCTGCAATGACCCATCTGAGTGTATGCCAGCTGCTTCCCGGTGTGCTCCGTCTGGTGCGTGCTGAGTCCTGAATGGCCTAACGGAGGTGGGTGAGGACAGCGCTTTCCTAGAAAGCAGCAGAAGCTTGGCGAGGGCTGGGACACCCAGGCACAGGCTCAGGGCACCGCTGCCCTTATCTCATCTCCTCCAGAGCCAGGCGCAGGATAACAGTCTGGATCCAGCCCCGCTGTCAGGGATTTACAGGAGGCCACGTTCCCCAGGCTGCTCTGCCCCGCGCCTTTGAGACTTACACACTGGAGGAGTTGTGTGAGTGTGTTGGGACAGAAAATGCCTGAGCCCAGACGCAATGCGGACACCTCTGAGAGGAGGCCCTGGCTCTCGCCAGGAGGTTACAGTTCTGGAATCTGATTGCTGATAGGAGAAAAGGCTGGGACCAGCTCTGCCTGCTGTGTCTGCCCAGGGACTGGACACTCTGGCCTGAAGACTGGCACCTGCCATAGCCTCCCTCTTCTCATCTATAAAATGAGGCTGCCTCCTGGGCCTGCCATGGAGAGCGGACTGTGTCCAAAAGGGCAAGGGCAGGTCCTTGGCTTTGTGGCAGGGGAAGAGCCAGCTGTGGCTTTGCGTAGTGAGGATGGAGCCTGGGCCCACATGAGGCCCAACCTCTAGGAACCTCCACCAGAGAAATCACGAAGGAAGGAAGCTCCTAAAGGAAGGCTCCCGGCTAAACAGACCCTCAGAGTCACACAGTCCACAGTACCCAGGGGGGACAGCTCTCCAGAGCACCCCTGGCCAGTGGTGTCCAACTGTAATTTGGTTACCTCCTGTGACGGGAAGCTCATCTCCTGAGGTGGAGCCTGCTCCTGGTGAGGTAGTCCCTCCCAAGATTGAGTGCGAGGCCAGAACTTGTTCCCGTCAAGTTCTAAACCATCGATTCTCTGCACATGGAGTCACCCGGGAGGCTCTGAAAAACTCTCATGGGTGCGGGCATGGGTACTGGGGTTTTACTTAAGCTTTTCATGTGATTCAAACACGCAGCCAGGATGGAGAGCCACTGCCCTAAATCTTACACTTGGGTCTCTACTCAGTGGCTACCACTTCCAGGAAGCCTTCCTGACCACCTGGGGCTGGGCTAAATGAGCACGCCCAAGTCCTGCCCCCTGTACCCCTCTCTTCCAACCACATAGCACGTAGCCCGGGAGCAACTTGAGGGCAGCCCAGGGCTGCTACTCAGCAGGTTCCCGGACCAGGTGGTAAATTAATGAATAACTGAGGCTCCTCCCCAGCCCCCTACACACACCCCTGGAGCTGGGTGTTGCTTGTGAAGACAAAACAGTGAGATCTCAGCTCAGCCCTCTTTGGTCTCCAGACCCCTCCTGCCTTGGCCGAACCCTGGAGGCTCTCCCTGCCCAATGCCCTCCCTGCTTGCCACCTGCTGTGCTCCCCAGGGTCCTGAGGTCAAATCCCGCTCCTCAACTCAGCCCTCAAGTCCTTGAATGTCTGACCCTGTGACCATGTTCCCCGCCAACACACTCTGTCCCACTCACACTGAGCCACTTTCATTGCATGGACACACAGAGCTTTCTTTCTTCTCTAGGTTTTTGCATATGCTGTTCCCTCTGCCCATAACACTGATCCCTTTCCTCTTCAGTTTCTTTTTAGGTTTCTCAAACTTTAATGTGCAGACTATTCACCCTGCGATCTTGTCAAGAGGCAGATTCTGGGCGAGGCCTGGCATCCCACAGTCCTCCCATGCTCCCAGGGGAAGCTGAGGCTGCTGACCTTGCGTAGTGAGGATGGAGCCGTCTCCTCCTCCAGGCAGCCTTCTGGAGTCCCCCTCTAAGCTCGTGAAGCCCAGTGCATTCCCCAGTGTGCACTGACAGTCTCCCCAGAGGCCTCACACTCTGGGGGACAGGATCCTGGCTCAACATCCACTTTGACCATGGGGCACTTGAAAGCTTTGCTGACTGAATACTAAAATTCAGCCCAGGCCTCCCCACACCCATCTCAGCACAGCGCTGGACACAGGACACGCTGTGGATGCGGTGGGAAGGGCTCCTGACTTTACCATCAGCGGAGGGGAGGCAGCACAGGTCAGTGGGCTCACCTTGGCGATCTGGTCGAACTTTCCGAAGAGCTCGTTCAGCACCACCACCAGCTCTTTTGGGGAGCAGTCGCTGGCCAGCTGCGTGAAGCCCACGATGTCAGCATAGAGGATGCTGGGGGTAGGGGGGGCCAGCAGGAGGGTCAGGGCCAAGAGCCCCTGAGCATCTGCCAGCCCTGCACCCAATCACCCCTGCGAGCCCTCTGCCGCCAGGGATTGGGAGAGAAACCCCCCGCCATAAGGATGAATTAAAGTTCCAGAGGCTTCACATCAAAGCAAAATGAAACAAGCCCCAGTTTGCAGGGGCCCTCGGGCACCCCCACCCCTTTAGAGCCTCACCACAGATGACTGAACGGAGCCCTTACAGGTGGGTTCTCGGGCACCTGGGAACTTCTCCCCTTCCCTATACCTGGATTTCACCTCTGCGCAGACTTCAGCGCTAAAGCCCTGGTAAGATGTGACTGCACGCTCCCTCCAGCTGAGCTCCACACCCAGCGCTTTCACACATCTAGTCCTCACGCTGCCCTTGTAGGAACCCCATTCTACAGACGAGCAAACTGAGTCCCAGGGAGGTTAAGACTTGCTGGGAAGCCAGAGCTGCATTTTGCGCCAGATCTCCCCGCTCCTGAGTCTACAGTTCTGGACCGTCCACAACCCAGAGGCAGCAGGCCAGCGTCGGGGGTAACGCTGAGCCTGCAGGCGGAGGACCAGGGTGGAGCTCACAGCGCCCACATCTGTGCTTGCTCAGGTCAGCGCCGCTGAGTAAGACTCTGCAGCCCCTTCAAATCAGTCAAAGATGGTGTCAGGACTGGGGGGGTCCCTGGCGGTCACCTGGGTGGGGCTTCATCTCCTTTTGGGGGGCCTGTGCCCCTTTGAGAATCATCTGAAAAGACCCCTTTCTTCCCAACAGTCACGTTCGTGCACAGAGTTTCACAATTTTAGGGGGCAGTGGATCTCCCCCAATACTAATCTAATCTGCCCCCACCCCCTGGGGGAACAAGTGGGAGACTGAGGCCCAGGGAGGCGCCTGGATTTACCTCTCCCCAGTCCCCGTGCGGGCTGGGACCTGGGCCTACAGGTAGGAGGGCAGCGGGCCACCTGCCGGGGCCGCCCTGGGAGACACTGTGCATACGGGCCCGGCCAGCCACCCACCTGACGTTCTGGTGCCGCTTGACGTAGAGGCTGTGGAAGTTGTTGTCAGGCAGGTAGCGGCGGTCCCCGCGCTCCTTGAGCCGCTCGATGATGGCCAGCTTCATGCCCATGGAGATGTGGGCAGGCAGCACGGACAGCAGCAGGTTCTCCTGGCACGTGGGGCACAGGCAGGGTGGCGTCAGGCCCCGGGTCTCCATCCTCTCTGCCCTCCTGCCCCTCTGCCCACCACGTGCCCCATTGCTGCTGGCCTACACCCTGCTACCAACCCGGCAGGCACACACCCTCCCGTGTCCCCAGCAGCCCCCGGGATGGCACCAGCACAGGTGTCTGGCCAGGTGCCCCAGGCGCCTCACCGTGCCGTTCAGTGAGCACATCCTCAGAGAAAGGATGCAGGGCGTGGGGCCCGGGGGACAGCCGGGGGGCCGGGCAGGGCCAGGCGGGTCCCACCTGCTGGCGCTTCTCGATGCGCAGCTTACGGCGGATCTGAATGCACTTCACAGTGTAGGTGAAGAGGTCTCGGGAGGCATCCTGCATCTGGTGCTTGTGGAAGGCGCCCGTGAGGTTCCCGCACAGGAAGACCACAGCGTTGGCCAGCAGCTGCGGGCGGGCCGTGGCGGGCTCAGCATCAGGCCAGGCCCGTGCCCCAGGACACCGACCCCCTTGCTGGGCTGGTGACGGCACCCCCTCCCCGATCCCTGGCCTCCCAACCCACTCGGGCTGCAGCCTCCCTGGGGTAGGCAGGCAGGGAAACAGGTTCAGACTCACTGGTCTCCTAGACTCACTGGTCTCCTAGTAGGTCACTGTGACCCCAGGACCAGGACTCAGGCCTGTCTCAGCATCCGCCAGACACTCCCTGGTGCAGAAGGGCTCAGGCCCCAGAGACCAGAGCAGCCAGCCGCTTCCAGGGCGGCAGGAGCACAGCCGCTCACAGAGCCCGGAGCCCAGAGGGAGAGCCAAGGACAGCCACGGAAGGCACAGGGCCAGGCTGGCTGCCCAGAGCTCGGGACCCCACCTCCCAGACCAGACACCAGGCCTGCTCAGGAGGAAAACACATCTGCGCGTCACCGCTAACTGTTCATAATCACTCAACGCAAAGGACACCAGACGCGGCGTCCGACCCTGTGCAGATGGGGCTCTGGGCTGAACGAGCGAAACCTCGGGAACAGGGCCTCACCCAGCAGTAATGCACTGGACCCAGGAAGGAGGCCCGAGGGTCAGGGCTCGAGGGAGGGGCTGAGCCTCTGGGGTACCCCAGGCCAGCAAAGAAAAGGCTTCAGGGCAGGGCACCTGCCTACTTGGACGAAGCCCGGCCTCGAGGCCACCCGTCGGCAAACACCTCTGTCTCCAAGGCCTCCAACTCACCCGCTCCAGCCTTGGCTGCCCTCGGCCCAAACCAAAGCCCCACCCAAGGCCTTAGCCGGCCCCCGCGCCCAGACCCACACGCCCCTCACCTGCAGCCCTACCCGGACGCTGGGCGTGGTGAAGGCCCCCATCAGAGCGCCGAGCACCAGGAGGTGGGAGGTGCTGGAGACGACCCCGGCCACGACGGCACCCCGCGTGCTGAAGGGCAGCAGTGTGTACACCACGAAGACCACGAACAGGAAGAAGGGCACCTGCACACAGAGGCGTCGTGAGCGCGGCCACCACGCCACCCCCCCCGGGGCCCAGCTGGGGTCACTCGCAGCCCCGGCTCGTCGGGATGGCCCTGGAAGCCTGAACTCTGAGGCTACGCCCCCCTCCCCGCGCCCTCGGCCCTCAGGTCGGCCCCTTCCCCCACCCTGTGTGGCGAGAGGCAGCGACAGACACAGGATAGAAGGAGAAAACGATGCCCAGCCAGCATCATCTCCTACAAGCTATTTACCGTCTGGGGCTGAGGCTGCGCCTCCGCCGCCCTCGTGACCCAGCGAGCTCTCGCCTGGTGCCCACTGCCCACGGCCCTCCCTCCGCAGGAATGGTAACTACTGCCACCCCCAGCAGCCCAGCTCACCGGCCCCGCCCACGCTCTGAGCTGGCCCCTGCTGCTCCCCACCCCCCCCACCCCGCCCAACCCGCCCGCTCCCACCCCTGCTGGGAACGGCACCCTCCCCCGAGCTTCCCACCTGCATGGCTTGCCCGAGCCTCACCCCACCCCAGTCACAGGACCCAGCCCCAGTGGTCAGAGCCGCCCCCCTCCCCGGTGACAATGACCGTCCAGGGCTGGGCCCATGCCCAGGCCAGCCAGCGCAGCTCAAGCTGGTTGAGAAAGGGCTGTCTCTTTCAGCTGGCCTGGGTAGGCTGGTGGACGGGCAGCCCGGAGGTGCCGCGGGCACCTCTGTCCCGAGCTGGGGGTGGCCTGACAGGGAATGAAAGAGCACAGAGGCAAGCAGAGCCGGGAGAACTCGGGACCTGGCCTTCCTGCTGAAGCCGCAGACCAAGCCCTGGGCCCCTCCCGGCACGTGAGCCACTTTGTGCCTTTTTGCCTCTTTGAGCTGGAAATGTGTCATTTCCAGAAAGAGCACAGCCAGACATTCAAGTGGACACTCTTCTCCCACCTCACCCCCATCTCATCAGCACAGGCCCGAGAGAACAAGATCAGCCCAGGGCCCATCTCAGTCACAGAACCACAGCCCGGAGAGAGGGAGGGGCCCGTGGCTAGCACACCCAATGCGGCCG
The DNA here is from genome assembly GCF_949774975.1 of Lagenorhynchus albirostris. Classification (NCBI taxonomy): domain Eukaryota; kingdom Metazoa; phylum Chordata; class Mammalia; order Artiodactyla; family Delphinidae; genus Lagenorhynchus; species Lagenorhynchus albirostris. Next base: position 27,147,814 of record NC_083113.1, on the reverse strand, counting down.
GTCTCCAGAAGGGATCTGATGCCCAGCGGGGGCAGGAGCTACCGAGCGCACAGCTGGCTGGCAGCACCCAGCCCCCAAGGGCGCCAGGGTCCCCTGCCCTGTTACCTGCTCCCAGTCACAGGCCTCCTTCATCCATGAGTCAAACACCAGCACGTAGCCCAGCGTCACAAGGCAGGCCCAGATGAGTAGCGCCGAGGCCCTGAGCCACCGGCGGACGAGGCACTCAACATACACGAGCGCGTAGAGAGCCACAAACACAGCAAGCGTGAAGAACGCCGTCCCCAGGACAGCCTGGTGTCTGGAGGGGTCCTGGGGGGGGGGAGGGGGCGGGGGGAGAACACACACAGAAATGCCATAGCTTTCCCCAGCAGGGTGCCACCTCCTCCAGAAAGCCTGCCAGGTTAGCCTGTCCAGCCTGCCCTAAGCAAGGTCACTTGCTGCTTCCTCCACGTGGGTGGTGTCCATCCTGCCTCTAAACATCAAGTTCTTTCTTACCTCAGGCTTTGTGCTGTTGCCTCTGCTAGGGGTGCCTTCACCACCACCTTTCCCCAGTCACCTGTGGGGCCCAGCCCTACGATGTTCTCACTCCCCACCCCTCCCCCTCAGGCGTCCCCCGGGGTCCCCAGCAGCTCTGTGCACACCTGCAGGGCACAGGTACAAGAGCACAGGAGCAAAGTTGTGCAAAGCCTCCTGGGGGAGAGGCCAGTGCTCCTAACTCATAAAGAATGAATGGATGTTTATGAGGAAATATGACCAAAGGCATCCCAGACAGGGGAAGAGCGGAAGGAAAGGTACAGAAATGTGACACTGTGGGGAGAAGGTAACAGGCAAGACGTTCACAGGTGGACAGCACCTGGTTTCCCCCAGAGGCCCGTAAGCTCCATGAGCACAGAGACTAATCTGGGGCCAGCACCCAGTGGGTGCTCAGTAACTCTGTGCCGGATGACAAAACAAAGGCCCTCGGGTTTACATCCACAGAGATACAGGCAGCACCGGCAGAGCACCTACTGGGTGCTGGCCACCTTACACATATCACCCCGTTAACAGCCTGTAGTCTCTGATGTCTTCTTCTAGAACTTTACTGTCCCATACAGCCACCACTAGCCACATGTGGCTATTCAAAATTAAATTTCCAACAATTAAAGATAAAATTGAAAATTCAGTTCCTCAGTCATACTAGCCACATTTCAAGGGCTCAACAGCCACGCAGAGGTAATGGCTAGAGCAGGACGAGGCCTAAGGCAGAGATAATATCAGTGGTGCCTGCTGTCTTAAGAAGGATTCTGAGACACACACGCCCCCACCCCGGCCGGCTCCATGAGAAAGAGTGCTGGGATTGATGCATGATGTCTGCCACGGTACTGGAAGTGGGAGTGGTGATACACAGGCCTTCAGTAAAATCAAAGTCCATTGTGGAGAAAAGTGAGGGTAATTTATTTGGCCAAATTAATGTAACATCTAAAACCACCCCAGACTTAAAAATTAAAATAAAAAATGTGTCTTCCTCCAGCCTAAATATGCTCCGTAGCACTTTACAGATGCAGAAACTCAGGCTTTAAGAAGGTGATGACTTGCCCAAGGCCTCACAAGTACAAAGCATCAGAGCTGAGACCCGGAGCCCAGGGAAGCCCCCAACGCCCACGGGCTGCCCCCACTCACCCCGTAGCTGAAGGCGATGATGATGAGGACGGCGCAGGCAGTGATGGCCACCAACAGGAGTGTGAGTAGCAGCGGCCCATGCTGGCTGGTGAGGCGGTACTTCTCGTAGAGCGTGTCGTGGTTGGGGCCCTCCTCGCCCTCGTTGAGGAAGTAGCGCCCCTTGGCCGGCATCCTCCACCTCTGGCACACCCGCCCAGCAGTCCACGCAGGAAACCCTGCAGCCTGGGGAGCATCTGTCTGCCGACACCCACCCCTGTGCGCCTAGGCCTCTGGTTTCTCCGAGCCAGGCAGGCGGAGCTGGGCAGGAGTCCCCTCAGCCAGCAGCTCCATGGACACGCGGGGCCTGCACTGCTCCAGCCGCCAGGCCTCGCTCACTGCAGAGCCCGCATCTGCTTTTGCCTCCAGGCCCGAATGAACAGACACGCAGGGTCCTCAGCTCTGCAGAGACACAAGGCAGACCAAGATTTGACCTGGACTGGGAAGGCTGGCATCGGGCGAGAGCAAGGCCAGGCCTCATAGCCCCAGGTCTGATTTATCAACCTTAACCAAACCTAACTTTTAGGTCTTTAAAGCTTGGCCCACCCCAAGGTCATAAAGCTGGTCTCCCGCGTTTCCGAGAACTGCGCGGCCCGATGCAGCAGCCACTAGCCACACGTGACTATCAAAAATTTAATTTGTTTATTAAAAGTGAAATTAAAAGTTCAGTCCCATGTAGAGGCTACGTGGAGAAGACAAATGGTGGCAGGAGGCGGCCAAATGTACGACCTGGGCTAGTCAACAACAGTGGTACCCAGGAGAGATCCTGGAGGGCTTGTTAAAACACAAATCACTGGGCTGCATCCCCAGTGTCAGTAGGACTGGAAGGGGCCTGAGAAGAAACGTGCATTTCTCACATGTTCCCAGAAGCTGCTGAAGCTGCTGGTCCACACTTTGCAAACTACTGGCCTACAGGACAAATAACCCACTATTAACCAGTCAGTACCATGAGAGAGAGTGGGGATGTCACAGAATAAAATAAATCTAAAAGGCTTACGAACCCAATGCGATAGAAAGGACTTTACCTGGATTTTGATTTTTAAAAGCTGCAACTACAGAAAAAATGTTGAAACGGCTGGTGAAATCTAAATGTGAACTGAAGGTGGGATTAAGTTAATAAATGACACTTAATTTTTTTGCGTATAATAATAGCTTGATGATTACATTTAAAGCATTTTGAAAGTTAAAAAAAAAAAATGTCAGCCCCTCAGCCACACCAGTCACATTTCAAGCGCTCAACAGCCACACACAGCTAGCGTTTATTACACTGGGCAGCACAGAGATAGAGCCCTTCCATTATCCAGAAACTTCTACTGGAAGGCACTGCTCTCGAAGTTTGAACAGTTTACTTTCACATGTAGGTCTCCGATCCATGTCAAGGAACTCCTGTGTATGGTGTGAGGCAGGGACCAAGCTTCTTTTTTCTGAATGGATATCTAATTACCCCACCAGCCTTTCGTGGAACCGCCATCCTTCCCTCAAGAGTTTTAGTGGACGCACCTCTGTCCTAAGTCAGGTGGCCATGCATGTGAAGTCTGTTCGCAGGCTTTCTTCTGTTCCAATGGTTCTTGTGCAAAGACCTCACTCACTCGATTACTGGAACTTCTCAGTGAGTCTTGTGTCTCAGACACTAACGCCAGCTTCACTCAGAGCATACCCCTTGCATTCATGTTATGTTAAGCTTCCACGTAAGACTGAATTTTTCTAAAAGGGCCCACTGACAAGAATTTAAGAACCTTGCAAGCTCCGCTTCATAGATAAGGAAACTGCACCTCAGAGAAGAACACGGTGGACCCTTTATGACAAAGTTGAGAGCGGACCCCAGGCTTGCAATGCTTAGCCCAGAGGGGCTCCCTCTTTCCCCAGCACCATTCATTTATTTGCCCATTTGTTTATTCCCAAACAGCTCGTTAACCATGCCTAGGGCACACCAAGCCCATTATATCTCCTGTGTGTCAGGCTAGCTCTCTCTCCCCCTAGGGCTCCCAGTCTCCAGGGAGAGAAAGTTACCAAAAAAATGTGCAATCCCTAGATGCTGCGACTGGGGCTTGGGGTGGCTGACATATTCCCAGCAGGAAGCTTGTGTCAAGGGAGCAGCCCTGGACCAGGAGTCCAGGCCCCCAACATCCTCCAGGCCTGCATCAGCGATAGGAACCACGACAGGGCAGGGGGCAGGGAGGTGGTAAGACATGGGAAGGCTCAGGGCAGTCACAAAGGGTGCAAATGGCCACTGGTGGAAGCTGTGAAGGAAAGTTGGTCCAGAGCCCCCAAAGGCAAAATAGCAGGGCACCCAGAATCCCAGAGTCTGAGTGAAGTCCCCCAGTGAGTGCCAACTGCCTTGAGTAACCTGGGGCCACCTTGGATCGGGAGTCACCTGCGGCACTATTCCACCTGGGAGCTCCTGTTCCTCAAACCCCAGGAACAAAATGGAAAAACCACATATTTGGTGGGGGAGGAAGGGGCTGTCTGCCTGGAGTCCTGGCCCCTCTGCTCCTTCTGGGCCCAGGCAGGTGTCTACAAGCCTCGGCAACTACCTGTTTAACCCAGGCAACCCTGAGGGGGTTGGGCCAGGACCGCCAAAGTGTGCAAAGTGTTTGGACAAAAGCTACAAATCTGATTTCTACGTGAAATACTGATTTCCAACTGTTGCCAGCTGATTTCTAAAATGTGCTTGGTGCCAACAGCCAAAACGTGGAAACACCTGAATGTCCATCAACGGAGGGATGGATGAAGAAGATGTGGTGCATATGTACAATGAAATACTACTCAGCCATAAAAAAGGATGAAATAATGTCATCTGCAGCAACATGGATGCAACTAGAGATTACCATGCTAAGTGAAGTAAGTCAGAAAGACAAAGACAAATACCAAATGATATCACTTATATGTGGAATCTAAAACACGGCACAAATGAACGTATCTACAAAACAGAAACAGACTCATAGACATAGAGATCAGACTTGTAGCTGCCGGGGGAGAGGGGAGGGAGAGGGATGCACTGGAGTTTGGGCTTGGTAGATGCAAACTATTACATTTAGAAGGGATAAACAACAAGGTCCTACCGTATAGCACAGGGAACTATATGCAATCTCCTGGGATAAACCTAATGGAAAAGAACATAAATATATGTGTAACCGACTCACTTTGCTGCACAGCAGAGATCTGCACAGCACTGTAAATCAACATTACTTCAATTTTAAAAATTTATAAAATTTGCATAGCGCAGCCCACTAGTTTGCCGCCTCTAAAGCTATACTCACCAGTCTTTGTTCCACAAGAGGCATTTTTTGAGTACTAACCATATATGCCCAGCCCTGTGCTAAAGGGGTCACGAAACAAGGTAAGGTCCCTGCCCTGAGAAGCCCCCACTCCAGGGCACGTGTAAAACAGCTGCCATGCTGTCACGCCAGGTGCCTGCACATCCACCTCCACTCTCGCCTTCATAACCTGCTAAGGCCAAGGTGTTACAGCCATTTCCCAGATGCAAGACTGAACCCAGAGAGGGAGCGTGCCTTGCCTAAGATTACACAGCTGGAGCTGGTTGGTAGAAGGGCTGGGATTCAAACCTGAGTCTGCCAGCTTCCAAACCAAACCAGGGCTCCTTGGCCCAGCCTCACTGTCTTACTGAAATGAGAAAGGCTTCCCCATGGAGCTCCTTCCAGAAGCAGCAGGTCCCAGTGACTGAACCAGTTGTCAGAAGTATACACAACACTGCCTGTCCCTCCGGCCTGGTGCAAACACCAGTGCACCGGGACTGCCAGGCTGAGAAACCCCAAACTCCAAGGAGCCAAGGCAACTCCCCAGAGCTGCTCCATCCCCCAGGCAAAGCCCCCAGAGCAGAGCTGTGGGTGGCCAGGACATGCACAAGTGTGCACGTGTGTGCACGCATGCACGCACGCACACACACACACACACACACACACACACACACCATGGAGCCTTTCACCCCCAGATGCCAACCTGCCCTTCCAGGCACACAAAGCCGGGCTGAGCCAGGCATGAAGAGAGAGGGATTAGTTGGAAGATTCCGAGAGTCTTGGGAACTCAGGCCTGGTAAACACTCCTCTTGGGGATCTAATTAGGCCACTTCCTGGGCAACGGCAGGCGGGAGAGGAGGCAGACAACGGGCAATACTGGGCACGGAGACTAGGCCCCCCGGGGACCCCGTCCAGCTCCGGCAGAACGAGGCAGGGCTGGGAGGAAGGGCCGCACTTCTCCCTCCTGCAGACAACCCAGCACCGAGAGGCACCTGCACAGGCCAGCTCCTCTCCAGGAGGAGACCCAGAGGCCCCTCTGTCAGGGCAGGTTTCAAGGCCCCTCTGTCCAATCTCCAGTTCTTCTGCCAGCTGCCAACTCAGCTGATAACTGGGAGGGCCCCATGAGGCCCTGGATGAGCCCCTCTGCCAGGTCTCCAGCAAGTGTTGCCACAAGCTCAGCTCGCAGGCCTCGGCGATGGGAAGCTCAGCCCCTCTCGGGCCAGTCTTCTCCAGCACTGGGCGCTGCTCGGGCTGTAAGTCCGACCTGAGGTCAAGCCAGGCCCTGCCTCCCCGTCACTCCCTCACCCACACCCCGCGGGTCCTCTGTGAACTCCAAAGACACCAAGAGCAGAGACATCGAGGCCCTTTTACCTGGAGAGGCTGGGTTCCCAGGGCTCCCTCACCGTCACCCACACCTCACAATAACTCTGGCAGGGGAGCAGTCCCATCTCACGGAGGAGGGGGACCCCAAGGGTCCAGTTGGGAGGGTGTTTCCCGCTTCTGCTGGACACGGTCCTCTCCCCCCCTCTCAGCCCTGGTTCAGGGGCCACACGACCCAGGTCTGGCTCATCAGCGCAGTCTCTCCCAAGCCGCAGTGACTGGTTTCAAGATGCACATGTGACCAAAACCACGTCAGTGACATTACTCTTTGGGACGTTTGCTGGCCCACGAGGAAAAGATGCTCTCTTTGCCCGCGGCCTGGAGCCGCTGGTACCACCTGAGCCACCACAGTAGACAGCCCACCTGAGAAGGAAGCCCACACGGAGAAATGATGAGAGACAGAGCCCTGAACATACCCGCTGCGGCCCCCAGATCCAGCTCTGTCTGAGGCTCAGGCAACCCCCAGATATTTCCTCCAAGGGATAATCAATACCCTCCCAGCTGAAGCCAGGGGAGCTTCCGGCACTTGCAACCGAGTCCCAAGGCCCATGTTGGGCCTCCTGCCCAGTTCGCTGTGTCCAGAAAGCCCTCGTGGCCCCTTGATGAGTCCAAGTCGGGAGAAGTTAGCGCAAAGGTGAGAGCGGGCCCCTGCAGACGCAGCCAGTCCTGGCTAAGACCTCCTCTGGAGGGACGCCGGCCATCGAGGGGAACCCTTCACCATCCCCACCCCAGCTCATACCTCTGTCACCCTGTCCCAAACTAAGCAGGGCAGCAGGGGGCCCAAGGCTGCGGGAGGAATTAGGGAGCGGAGGGATGTACTTAGGTAGAAACTGATACCGGCGGAATCAATCTCTTCCCCCAAGCGATCCTGGTGGACTCAGTTCCCCGCAGCCGCAGGGCCTGTGACTGAGCAGGACAGACCATCACAAAAGCTACTGACTGCTTGCTGTGTACCCAGCACTGTAGTCTCTCTAAATCTGCACCCCTGCCCTGTAGGTGAGACTGCTGTGTCTGTTTTATGGATGTGGGAGCTGAGGCAAAGAGAGATTCAGTTACTTGCCTGAGGTCACAAAGCGAGTAAAAGAGAGCTGAGATTTGAATACAGGTCACTCAGGGTCCTGCCCGTCACCCTCCCAATGCTGACATTCAAAGAGCCCATAACATCTCAAAATGTCAGCCCCTTTCTGCCCTCCCCCTTCAAGGCCCCAGACAGAGGGTGGGGGGCAAAGTGGACTCCATCAAGGTACCTCCCTCTGCCTTCCAGGGGCAAGATGAGGCAGCCATGCCAGGGAGCCTCCTCGAAGCCAGCAAGATCCAGGAGGGCCTCTTCCTCCAGGAAGCCCTCTGAACTACCCCATACACACCGTCTTCTCCCTTCCCTGCAACAAGACAGGACTGGGGTCTTCTTGCCAAATACTGCCAGGCGGGGTCCAGGTTCCTCAGCTAGAAGAGCTGCTGGAGATAGGGCGCCGGGACCTCGAATTATGACTGCAGGACGGGGCCCTCAGGGGTGCTCAGGAAATCCTTCCCCAGCGGAACTGGCTGATCTGGCAGCACCCCCAGCCCTACCACACCCCTGGGGGAGTTCTAGCCCACCCCAGCTTTCACAGACACAGACAGGATACCCACTTCCTCACCCAAGCAATACTGGCAGGAACCCAGCCCGGCTTCCTCTGGCCCTGCCCTGGCAGGCCCCAGAGCTGTACAGGGCCTGGTGGCCCCAGAAAGGGGAAGTGGGGCCTCGGAGTGTGAAGCGGGGCAGGCAGGCAGGCCTGAGGAGAGGAGAGGGCCCACTCAAGCCCCTCAGGCCGGAGCCTGTACCCACGCCCTGCCCAGGTGACCGTACAGCTGCAGCCAGGAACCCACCAGCACTGCCTTGCCCCCTAGGCCAGCCCAGTGCCTGGTGGGCTGGGTCACTGGCAGATGTTCTGTTTGCTGAGGGACTCATGTTAATGCCACCTCCCTCAGGAGACCCAGAGCTCTGTGAAGGAGAGCCACCAGCCCCGGCCTGGCACCTAGGGGCACCCAGAAAACCTCATGGGACTAAGGGCCTCCCCAAGCCTTAGCTCGTGCCGAGGCCTAACCTCCCTCCCCATACCATTCTCTCCTGGACATCTGCGCCCCTCGGGAGGCCTTCCGAGACTTCTGTCAAACATCCCCGCACCTGCCTCACCAAATTGCAGTGGGATTTACGTCTGTGTCCTGCAGCGAGGCCCTGGCAGAGGCTTGTGGGATGACAGATGGATGAGCCAACCAACTCGAGTCCTGAGTCAGGCAGAAAGGTGCAGAGAGCAGGCAGGGCGGCTTTGGTGAGGGGGCTGGGGGGCGGGCATTAGGGCGGAAGATGATGAAAACAGACAAAAGGGTCTCCCCCAGAACCGGAAGTACCTGCTGCATCACACCTTTCCGCAGGTAAGCTGTACCTGGAGGGAGGAGGCCTGGGTTCAAATTCCAGCTCTGCTACCCTTGGCCATAGCAGTGGGCCTCAGTTTTCTCTTCAGTAAACTGAGGTGCTGATACCCAAGTTCGGGGGAGAGCGAGGCGCAGGTCCCCACGGCCAACAGGCCAAGTTTGTGAGAACAAAATAGCAAATGCACCCAGAAGGAAGGCTCAATTCCTAGAGCTGAGGAAGCCCAACCATGAGGTCCAAACAGGAGAGACAGAGGTGCACAGGGGGCAGAGCCCCTAACAACCCTCCACTTTATCTCCCCACCTCCTGGCGACAGTCTGCAAAGCCACGAGGCAGGAGCAGAAGCCAAGCCCCCAGTAGCATATGCCCCCAGGCAGCCCTGCTCCCCAAGAACTCCCAGGCTGACTCTACCCCAGCCTCTAGGGACCACAAGCTGTCACTCAGTCTTGGGGTCTAGAGACCTGTGTTCCAGTCCCAGCTCTGCCACTAACGTGTTCTGTGACCCCTACCTGATCCGGGCCTCGGTTTTCCCTCTGCCAAAGGAGATGGTTATGTCAAACCTGTGAGGCCCAGCTCTGGGCTGGGCTAGGAACGGAGGTTAAATCATAAAACAAAGAGAACTGAGGAAAAGCTGAAAAGCCTGCGTGTTGCCATCTGGCCCCAGAGGGCTCATTCCAGGGGTGGGGTAGGGAATTGTTCTTTGCTCCTGAAATCCTCCCTTCCACTCTTCCTCTGGATTAGGCATTACCCTAGTCAATCTCTCCTCTAAAACACAAATACCTTGTCACCCCTCCCCCGCAAGGCTCCAGCCGCCAAGGATAATAAATCCAGTTTGCCATCTCCTGTGCCAACTCTAATGATGGTTAGTAATTGCCTAGAAGAGTTCATCTATTCATTCACGCATCTTGACAGAGTCACGCATTCACTCCTTCAGCAGATGTGCACTAACACCTTCTATGCGTCAAGAGGAAACTCAGCTCCAGGCACAAGTTTTCAGAAGGCAGAGACCTTGGTGCCCCCTTCCCCCAGGTGTCTGCAAATGGCTCTGCACACAGGAGGTGTTCAGGCAACAATGTTTACTAACTGACCAACTAAACAACCAGGTTCCCATATTGGAAAGAACAGCTATATCTTCCCCCAACTCTTGCCTGAAATTCCACCATTAGTTATTCATTCCTTTAAGCACTATCTTCACTAGGCTCCCCCTTTAGAATGAAAACTTTCATGCCCATGTTTCATTCCTGATCCCTTTCCCCTCGATAACAAAGAACAGAAAGGGAAAGTCTAGCTGGCCTTCAGGGACCTCATGTGGTGCGACTTCTGCCCAAGATGGCAGAACACTGGGCTTCCCATGGCCCACCCAGACAGTGGTTCTGCTGGTGACAGAAGATTTAACCCAGAGTAGCCACTGTCCTGGAAAGAGCAAGAAAGATTTAGGTTTAAGTCTTAACTTCTGCACTGCTAAGTTGCCTATTTAAAAAGTCAGCAGAGCCCAGAGGAGGGAGAGAAAGCTGGAGGCATAATTTATACCAGGATGATTTCCAAAGAGCAAGAAACCATGAAAGAATTCTCATATAATGCTGTAGTGAGTAAGTCCTTTCTAACCTGACACAAAACCTAAAAGCCACAATGAAAAGACTGATACATTCAATTACAATTAAAAATTCTTTTTCTACATAGTAAAAACTATCAAAAGCAAAATCAAAAGATGAGCAAGAGATTATGGAGACATTTGCAATTTTTATCTCCCTAAAGAGCTAATCTCCCTAATATGTAAAGAGTTCCTACAAATCAAAAAGAACAATAACCCAGTAGAAAAATGGGAGAAGAGGATGAACAGAAAGTTCACAGAAAGACAATACAAATCTCTTAAATATTTGGAAAGAAGCTGACCTCACCCATAACAAGAGAAATGCAAATTAAAACTACTATGGAAAACCATTTCTACCTACCCAATTGGCAAAGATCAGAGCATTTCATAAATCTGTGTTGGCTAGGCCGGGGGGAGGGGGGAAACAGACACTCACACTCACCCCTGGCGGGCGTGTGATTCAGCACAACGTCTGGGGCAGGCAGTTTCATCTTATCTAACAGACTCACTAATACACACACACACCTTTTGACCTAGCAAACCTACATCAAGTAATTTATCCTATAAACACTTTCACATGTGTGAAATTTGACATATGTACAAAATTATTCATTGCAGCACTATCTGTAACTGCAAAACACTGAAAACAATATGTGTATCAGTCTGGGGAAGATAAATCATAATACATTCTTACAGTGGAATACAATGCAGCTATCAAAAAGATGCAGCAGCCTGAACCATACTGTGGAAGGGCATCCTGTGAAAAATCCACATGGCGAAGGTCACGCCTAGAATGGATTAGGACTGAACCAGGACACAGAAACACCAAAACTGCTGCTTTGTCAGAGTGAACGAATCTTACTCCTCCTCATTTTCAGTTTCTATTTCTATTGTTATAATGTAGCTTATGCAATTTTTTTAAAGTTTTCAGTAGAAAAAACAAGATCGACCATATACATAGTGCCTATCTTTAACAACACTGTATTGTATACTTAAAATTTTTTCAAGAGACTTCCCTGGTGGCGCAGTGGTTGAGAATCCGCCTGCCAACGCAGGGGACATGGGTTCAATCCCTGGTCCGGGAAGATCCCACATGCTGCAGTGCAACTAAGCCCGTGTGCCACAACTACTGAGCCTGCACGCTAGAGCCTGAGAGCCACAACTGCTGAAGCCCACGTGCCACAACTACTGAAGCCTGCGCGCCTAGAGCCTGTGCTCTGCAACAAGAGAAGCCACTGCGATGAAAAGCCCACTCACCGCAACCAAGAGTAGCCCCAGCTCGCCGCAACTAGAGAAAGCCCGCATGCAGCAACAAAAACCCAATGCAACCAAAACTAAATAAAAATATATTTAAAAAAATTTTTTTCAAGATGGTAGATTTTATGTGTTCTTATCTTAAAAATAATAATGATAAACTAAAAGGGGGGAGGAAAATTTAGGCTGTGAGGGACAGGTTTATGGCATGGGTTGTGGTGATGGTTTCACGGGTGTATACTTATCGCCACACTTATGAAGTTGTATACAATAAAAATGCACAGCTTTTTGTATGTCACTCGTACCTCAATAAAGGGTTTTTAAAATAAATACATAAAGTAAAAAATAACGACCCTAACAGAAAAACTTAAAGGGCAATATAAAGCGACTGATCATTGAAGTGATGCTCTAAGTTTATTAACATGGAAAGATGTGTTCCTGGCATGTTTGTCGGTGTGTGTGTGTGTGTGTGTGTGTGTGTGTGTGTGTGTGTGTGTGTGTGTGTGTACATATATAAATATGTATGTGGGGACTTCCCTGGTGGCACAGTGGTTAAGAATCCAACTGCCAATGCAGGGGACACGAGTTCAGGCCCTGGTCCGGGAAGATCCCACATGCCGCAGAGCAACTAAGCCTGTGCGCCATAATTACTGAGCCTGCGCTCTAGAGCCCGTGCTCTGCAACAAGAGAAGCCACCGCAATGGGACGCCCACGCACCTCAAGTAGCCCCCGCTCGCCACAGCTAGAGAAAGCCCGCGCACAGCAACAAAGACCCACCGCAGCCAAAAATAAATAATCTTTCTAAAAAAACTTATAAAATATGTATGTGAACACACACAAAATAAACAGAGCCTATAAACGAAAGAAGAAGAAAAGGAAAACGAGCCCCAGGTCCATCAGGTCTAAGACGCATGACCCTGAAAAAGTTACTTATCCTCCTTGAGCCGCACTTTCCTCATTTGAAAGAAAGGGAGAATAACGTTCAGACCACCCAGGGCTTTGAGGGGATTCGGTGGAGGTGATGCAAGCAGAGCACGGTGGCGGGGGGCGGGGAGGGGGCTGCACCTGGCACAACACGCCAGGTCAAGACGACAAGTACTACCAAGTTGGCAGAAAGGGCCTCAAGGGCTGTGGGTGGGCCCAGAACCTGCCCCTTCCCCTTCAGCCCACTCTGTCCTGAGCCTCAGCACCGAGGTCAAGGCACCCCGGCCCCCTCCCTGCTCTGGAAGTGGCCTCGCCTCTGGGGTGGATACAGCAGCGTCAGCACCTTGGGACTGCTTTCTGGGGTACAAGCAGCATCAGCATCGCGTGGGCTCACACGCCCACGCAGAGCCTAGCTGGACCTCAAGGGAGCAGCTGTCCACTGGGTCAAGGAAAGCGGGAAGGTGGGCCTGAGCCAGAGAGAGCTTCCAGGCAGCACGGGGTCCTCACCCCAAGGCCTCTAGGGCTGTGGAGAGGAGAGGAGAGGAAACACAACGCCCGGCCCTCCAGACACGCTCTGCACACCCTGAACCCAACTGGGAGACAGAGGGCAGGAAACCCGACGGGAGGCGCCCCTGCCATCAGCCTCCAAGCACCTGCAGGGAAGAGGCAAGGTCCTTGCATCCAGACCCCCAGGGCGGGTTAGGGTGCTCTCCCTCTGTTTCCAGCCAGGGGAACCAACTCTGGGATCCTAAGCTCCTCGTCCAAAGCCTCCTGGCTGGGATTCAAACTCAGAGCTGCCCACTCCAAGGCCCAGACTCCTTCCTAACCCTGCGTTTGCATTTCCTGAGGTGTGCCCTGCCCAACAGCAGGGCCGTGAAAAGCCACACGCACGCCAGTTTCTGGTCACAGGCAGTGCTGGGCTTCCCATTCTCTTCCTCCTTCTCTAAAGATACCCTGTGCACATTAGCAAATTCAAGGTTCTGAGAAGTCCTGCAGGAAAGCAAGCTGCTGAATTAATGAACACAGCTAAGCATTTCCCAGTCTTTTTGGCTCACGAGGCCCTTTTTGCATTAAATCTCTAAGGGATCCTCTTGGGGAAATGCTGACGTTGGCATCTCCAAGACTCGGCTCAGGGATCCTCCCCCAAGAAGACTCCCTGGGCAACTGTGGCCCACAGAGGCCACGATCTGCCCCTTTTCTGAGAGCCTGGGAGCTCCCTCAAGCTGGGCCCCGACTCCCCCGCCTCCACCTTCCCCTGGGCTGGGCTGCGTGGGCGCACAGGGACCAGCCCTGACCTTGGCCTTCAGGGTAGCATTCGGGGAAGACTGGAGGAGGCCCTGCCCTAGGGCAGTTTTCAGCTGGGGAAGCAATCTGCCCTGGGGAAGAGAAAGTGGGAAAAGGCACTGAATACCAACCAGGAAAGACCCTCCTGTCGTACTTCCTGCCTCTCCCGCGCAGGGCTGCGAAGCGCCCCCTGCCTCAGTCTCCCCACCTGCCATAAGCAAAGCAGCGCGGGGGACAGAGACCTAAGGTCCAGCCCCGCTCCGCCTCTCGCCCTCGGTGGGCCTGATTCCCCCAGGGGCAGGGAAGGCCCCCAGGGTGTGCGAGGTCCCTCCTCACTGAGACTACCAGAGAAGCTAGCCACAGAGAGGGCAGCGGGAAAGGCACGTGGAGAGGCACCTCCACGCAGAGCTCAGCCGGCCCTGTTGGGGCCGTGGCCTCCCCAGCACCCGTGAGGCATCACTGTCTATCTAGTCTGGCTCCCAAAGCCAGTGCCTCCCCAAGAGGTCCTCCCTCGGACTCCCGCCACACCAGCCACCAAGAGTGCCCGGCCCTAACCTAAGATGCTAAGACCCCCCCTTCCCCAAGGCTTCCTGGGGACTGTGCGAGGTCAAAGGGGCACATGGGGGACAGGGGCGGAAGGGCTACCTGGTAAAGCCCAGCCCAGAGCCCGGAAGAGCCCTTCTGCAGGGGAAGCAGCCCCAGCTGACCTCCCCTGCACCCCTAAAAGCCCGGCTTCCGGAGCCACAAACACAGGGGCTCGGGAGCCCTCCCCACGGCTGTGCTTGGGCTCCCCTTCCTTCCAGCCTCCGCCGGGCACAGGAAGTCGCTGTGATGGAGGCGCAGTCTCCGGCAGCCACAGGCCCCCCAAACCCAAGCCTCCCCTGGGATTTTCCACCAGGGCTCCCCACGCCTGTCCGCGACCCCAAAGACAACGAGCCCCGTCCTGCTCACCGCCAGCCAACCAACTCCTCCAGGGCTTCCTGAGACCTTCTTCTCGGCTGTGTGATTTGACTTATTTCGGTTCCCCAAACAAGCCCCACCCTTTTGTCTCCAGGCTCAGACAGTCTAAAAGCACTGCCTACCTCCCCACCCCCAAACCCCCTCTGCCTGGCAAACTCCTACCGGCCCTTGAGAGCCAGGCTGAGCTGCCACCTCCTCCAGGAGGGCTGCCCAGCCTTGACTCAGTGCCTGCACTTCCCACCACAGAACAGGGCCCCTGGCCTGTCACTGCCCAATCACGTGATGCCTCTACCAAGGCCGATGTCTGGCCACGCGCCGCCCTGCTTTCAGGACCCAACAGTGCCTGGCACATAGCGGACACTCAAACCCCAAGTTCACGAACTGAGTCAAATACAGCCCGCCCTGAACTGCAGGGTCCGGCCCCCAACCCTGGGGTCCCTAGTCCCATCCGCTTGAGCTTTGGCACGTCACCTGCCTCTCAGGCCTCGATTTCTCACCTGAGCGATGGGGATGAAAACACTCCCCCACTCCCCGGCCTGTTCTGGCAGTGAAATGACCTCGTGGCTAAAACACTCCTTACAAATCCAGAAACTTCGCACATGGAAGGGGGCCAACCTTGCTGTGTTGTTTCTACCACAGGAAAACAGGCCCCAGCCTAAGGCTCCCGCGCTACCATCCAACAGGTGCCCACTGGGCTCCTGCCCATGCCAGGTACCAGGTGAAGTGCTGAAGCAAACAAGATGGACGCAGGGTCCCTTGGGAGCCCATGTTGCGGGGAGGGAAGACACGTGTGCCAAAGAAGCCACACGAGGCAAAGAAATGCCAGGGTGGGAGAGGGCCCAGCCTCTGGCCGGGCAGCCTAGTGGTTGTGAGCACAGGCTCTGAGACCAAACAGGCGAGACCCCCAGCTCCACATCAGAGGAGCTGTGTGACCTGAGGCACGTTAATTAACCTCTCTGGGCCTCGGTTTTCTCATTTGTAGAAGGGACTGGTGATGGTACCGAATGCCCAAGGGCCTCACACAGAGGCTGGGACACAGAGAGTGCTCTTACGTGGGTCCACCCCAACTGGCTCCAAACAGGAGGCGTGGGCCTGAGAAACGCTGACATCACTCCCACCCCATCGTCTCCAGCCGGGCCCAGGAGAGACAGAGAGAGAGGAGGTGGGCCCTGGGGGGCAGGAACACGGCCGAGGAGTAGGGCACCCACAACAAAGACCTCAACAACAAAGACCTGGGGGACACACTGCGAGTCCCAGGGGCCTCAGCCTCACTTCCTGTCAGCCCCCA
The DNA here is from genome assembly GCF_949774975.1 of Lagenorhynchus albirostris. Taxonomy (NCBI): domain Eukaryota; kingdom Metazoa; phylum Chordata; class Mammalia; order Artiodactyla; family Delphinidae; genus Lagenorhynchus; species Lagenorhynchus albirostris. The sequence continues at coordinate 27,131,771 of NC_083113.1, read as the reverse complement.
AAAGGCAGCTCTTCTCTTCTCTTGGTCCCCTGCTCAGAAAGCGGGGTCTGACAAAGGGATGCCGGGGTGCCAGCCCCTGTCCCAGGCCTTGCCTGGCACTAAGGCACCCCTTCCAGGGAGTCTGAATATTTCAAAAGAGGACACTTCCCCATTAGCCCAGGACCCCATTAAAGCAACGCCTCCAGACGACTTATTCAAAGGGCACCTCCTCCCCCAGGCGGATGGGGCCCGAAGGAGAGGCCAGGGAGTAGGGCTTGGGCAGCAGGGGTGGGCAGGCCCGGGAGGTCCCTGGCCCGCACAGCAGGGAGGTGCGCAGGGATAGGGTCAGCCTGACTACTGCAGAGATGAGGAGAGAGGCCAGGAGGAGAGGACGACCACCCCAAATCCACATCCCCCACTGAGCGAGGCCAGGGAAATGTGCCTCCAAACAGCCCTGACCAGGAAAACACACTCGCCCCGGGGCTGTGGAGCCCTCTGGGCCTCAGTCTCCCCATCTGTGCAGAGAAAGGCGCAGCCCTGGATCCTGGGCCTCCCCCTGCTCGGCCAGTGACTCCAGGAACCGTCGACCCAAGTCAGCGGCACCTGAGGTAGTGAACTAAGCCACTTCCAAGGGCAAGAAGGCCTGGATTCCTGGAAGACAAAGAGGCCTCCGGCAGGTACTCTGGGTCCTGAAGGCGGGTAGTGGCACCACTGACGGCGTCACCCCCGGGGGCCTCACGACGCCCCAAAGCCAGGCCTGCCACGCTGCCACCCCCAAGTGGGCACGAGTCCCCCCTGGGTCATCCACCCCATCACCTCCAGCCCAGCTCAGAAGAAAGCAGAGAAGGTGGGCCTTGGGGGCCAGGATCGCGTCTGAGGACCAGGGCACCCACAACAAAGGCCTCAGTTTGTTTCTTTTTCCTCAGACACAGCTGCAGGGTAACTCCTTTCAGAGCTCAAGGCGGGTGGGCTGACAGAGACACAAAGAGGAGGGTGTTCCTGGTGCCCCCAGCAGAGCCCAGGGGGAAGGGGGAGGCCGCCGAGTAGAGCAGACACACTTGCACCCCGTCTTCTCCTGAGCCCGAGGACCCCGAGGGGGTGACACGAGGCAAAAGGGGGCTCGAGGTGGGGAAGCACTCTAAGCAGAGGGGATGCATGGCAAAGGGCAGAGGGGGCAAGCCGACCTGCTGCCCAAGCCTGGGGGTGGGCCCAGAGCGCCTGAGACATAGAATTGGGGGCGGGCGGGTGGTTCGCCAACACGGCGAGGGGGGCAAAAGCCAGGAGAAGGGGTTCAAACGTGACACCAGACAGGAGGAACTCACTGACATGTGTGTAAGAGGAACCCAGGAACCCCACGGGCCTCCTCTCCAGGGCTGTCCCACCCCATCTTCACAACAGGGTGGGCTCAGGTCTATCCCCCAGCACAGCATTTAGTGCCCCAGAAAACGCCTGTGAAATACACTCGTCAGAGATCAGCACGTGCAGGGAGAAACGACCATCCCAGGCATCACGGCGAGAAGGGTAACCGAAGAGGGAATGAGGCCACCTCTGCCCAGGGCTCACGCCCCGCCCCATCCCGACACCTTGTCCTCCTCCGAAGGCTTGGGGTGGGTGTGGGCATGAGGAAAGGGGAGCCCAGGGAACGGAGGTGCTTCAGCCCAGCAGGTCTGCGCCCGGGACTGGGCAATGCCCCAGCCATGACGCAGCCCCTTGTGAAATGCGTGGGCAGCGGCAGGTTGAGCCAGATGCCAGCGGCTGTCAGGTGGGCACCGTGCCACCCTCCTTGGGGGGTGTTGGCAGGAGCCACAGGTGGGCAAGTGGAGACTCCGCAAGCAGGCTCAGCTGGGAGGGTGGGGGCAGAGCTAGAGGACCCCTGGAGGGGCTGGCAGGATTCCACACACACAGGCTGGGGGGCTCGCCACTGCCAGGGACCTCTAGGCCTCGGCTTGCTGGTCTCAGATGCCTGGGAAGCATTTTTCACGCATTTAACTTTCCCAGCAACCTGCCTGGGCACTGCCATCGTACAGATGAGGAAACTGAGGAATAGAGAGTCAGTGATTACCCCCAGGCCCACCGGCTACCAGGGAGGCCTCTCAGTGACACCCCTCAGCTGGCCCTGCCCATCCTCACCTCCGAGGCGCCCTTCCCTAGGGAGGTCCACCCTCCCACCCAAGGCAGGACGGGGCAGTAACGACAAACACCTCCACTTGGGTAGTGGCTTCTCTGTGCGAGCCGTACCACGTACGTCCCTTCGTTTAATCCTACAACTACCTGGCACGTTGGGTAGCACGAGCAGCCCATTTTATAGATGCAAGAAACTAGCTCAGCCCCTCGCTCATCTCGCACGCTGCCGGGAAGAGGCACAGTGCGGCTGAACCCAGGCCATCACCCAGCTCTACCTGGAGACAGGCTGGACGCGGCGACCTCCGGAAGACCCAGCTCCTCTGGCGACTGTTCAGACGCCAAGGCCTCATTCACTGAGCCAAACTAACTCCCAGCTCTTTCTACATAGGCCTTTTTAAAGACAGTAAACGCCCCAAAGGTCCACCATCAGCGCTTCCCTCTCATCCCTAAGACCCGACCCCACAAAAGGCTAGAATCAGCCACTCAGACTCAGGTGCCCAGTGTGACCCACTCTGCCTGCTCCCTCAGGGGGCCCTGGAACTTTCCCGGGCGAGTTAGTCACTGCCCTTGGCCTGGGCAATGGGATGTGGAAAGCTGCCTTCTGCTCAGTGCGATGTGCCCAGGACAGGAGGAGAGAGGTGAGGGACAGGCCACCGGCCACCCCTTCATGACCCCTGGTAATGGTGGGATGGCAAGTCATGGAAAATGCAAAGGGCTGGGTCATCCACCTCCCCGCTGAGGCAGGACTCGAGCACGGGTCCAAGAACACACGGCCCAGCTGGGGTGCGAGCCCTGACTCAGCCCAGCCACCCCGCAGCGGGGACAGGCAAGACCCTCCGCCAGGAAGGCTCCCCCGCACCAGCCCTCCCAAGCCACCCAGAGCCCCTGTTCAGCTGTGCTGCCCCCCACCAGCCTCCCCACCCAACCCCAGGCCTCGAACGCGGCGGCTCTCCGTGAGAGGTGGTGTGTGCAAGTGGACGCCCCCGGGGACCGACTCCCTGTGTGGCCCAGGACGAGATGGTGCCCTGCTGGCCTTGGGCTTCTCCTCCGTCAACTGGGGACAGACGACACTACCACACAGGGTGGCGGGGAGGCAGGGAATGGGTTAGACCAATAGTTACAAACTGTAAAGGAGGGTGCACATGCCCAAAGTGATGTCAAGTTGGGCCTCTGTCTCCTCTTGAGAAGCACCTCTGGCTTGTGTGGAAGCCCCACTCCTGCCCCGTTCCCCACCCCCTACCCCCGGCTCACTGCGCCAGCCCCCAGCCCCATAGGGCCCATAGGAAGACTGCCTCTCCCCAGACCCACTCCTGGCAAAGAGGCCCCGTGAGACCACCCTCACCCCCGACCCCTGGGAAAACGGCCGCCAGTAAACAGTCACTTCTTTTCGATGAATGACCACTGGCGACTTCCCTGCCAGAGCTCACACCTTCCCCACTGAGGGCAGAGAATGTGCACAACCTGAGCGTCCCCTCCCCTACACCAGGAGCCCCAGGAAAACTCCAGGGAGCCCAGGGCCCACCTGGAGCGGGGAGGTCCGCAGCCTGGTCAGAACGGAGGGCGCTCAGACGGGCCTTCCAGACTCCGCGCCCCGCTGGACGCCCGCACTTCCTGTGGAGCCAGTCCCACTATACTTCCTCTTAAGTCTACCCGTTTCATTTCTGTGTCTTCTTCGGCCTTGTCCAAGGCAAAAATACGTGCATGAAGTCACAGATCCAATGTCCTATTTCCAAATTTTTTTTCTGAAATGTATGAAAACGAATACCTACATGTGAAGCATGTTCACCCACGTCCAGGCTAAACCGTCCGAGGAGCAGGGTCCCCACCCCGAGAAACGCTGGTCTGGTCACCCCCTCACATCGTCCACCTGCACGTCTGTGGCAGAGAGCCGGTGACAGCCCACAGTCACACAGCCATTCCAGGCACCCGTCCAGGCCTTGCGGACCGCCGGTGACAGCCCACAGTCACACAGCCATTCCAGGCACCCGTCCAGGCCTTGCGGACCGGGGTTCTGTCTCCCAGAGGCCCAGCCCAGGCCTCTGCTTTCCCAACCCCCTCCCCTCCCCCTCCCCTCAGGGCTGGCCAGGAAGGAAGCCCCCAGGGCCAGCTGTCCTGAACCCCATGTGATGACACGGACAGGAGATGCCTGCTTCGCCCTGTGTCTGTGCACGTGTGTCTGGATGAGTGGGCAGAAAGACCCACTCCCCATGATCCACACTGGTGGTCCCGGGGCCTTGGGCTAGGAGGACTTGGAGGGAAAGAGAGGCTGTTCCATTTTCTTGAGGCATCTCGGTTCTTTGTCTCATGGGCACGCATCACTTTCAGGGTTTGGTTTTTGCTTATTCTTTTTCAATCTAACAACATAAATTCAGTTGCACTTCCCCAGTTAACTTTTACTTTCATTGAGAAAAGTAGTGTACTTGTAAATGTAAAATTACAACCCTGCAAAGAAACTCGGGCACCTGAGAGACAGTCACGGCAGTCTAGGTGGACCAAGCCAAATAAACACCACCACAGTCATAACAGCACCTTCCGGTCAGGCCGGGAAAAGCCGGTGACAAGGCATCTCCTTCTCGTCCAGAAGCCCCCCCACCTTGCCGCCTGCCCAGCAGCCTCCAAAGCCTCCCCTACCTCCAGTCCAGATCCTGTCCATCCGCTCCCAGGCTAGGCCCGCCTGGGGAGGAGGGGCGCTGCCCAGCGGTCCCCTCAGGCCCAGGCCACTAGGACACATGGTGCCCCAGCTCCCCTCCCCACATTACCTGGCTCTCCTCCAGGGCCCCTCGGCAGCTGGGCCAGGGTCAGGGCCAGCGTGGAAGTGGCCGCCGCCTGCCCCTCCTAGGCCAGTGTCCAGGCTCACACGTGTGAAGGCTCGTTCCACCAGCTACCTAATGAGAGTGAGTCACATCTGGGACCCACAGCTTCCTTCTCTGGCGGTGGGAGCAGCAGAAACCCTCACGTTCAACCCTCAGCTCAGGGCCTCTCGGGTGTGCAGTGGGGCTCTCCCAGCCACACAGAGCCCTCAACAGGAGGGGCAGAGCTGTCAGGCCAGGCTCCTGCCTCCAGTGACTTCATGGAAATTGGAAGCTTTAAGCTGGAACCATTTTCAAGAAGTAACAAACAAAACAAGGACCAAAAGCCTGCATGAGAAGCCCGGCGACAGCTTCTGAAGGCAGGGAGTAAACGCCTCCCTAATGAGCAATTAGAAGCAAGAGCGGCCTGGCAGGGAGCCGCATCCTGGCTCCGCCACTCACACAAGGCTCTGAGCCTCAGTTTCCCCACTGGGATCATGGGGTGCTCAGTGGTGAGGCAGGAGACTAGGAGGGACTGGGAAGCAGGGCGCACAGACCTCCCAAAACAGAGGGGGAAAGCACCTCCTGGTCCTCAGGGAGCCCTCTGAGCATGAGACATGGGGACCCGGGATCATCTTCCACCTTCTATCCTGACAGTAAACCCTACTGTTCAGTAACAAAGTAGGGAACGGTGTCCAATTTTCCCAGCTGGCACGTCCTGCCCTCCCCAGGTCTCCCTTCCAGCTCTTTCCTCAGAGGAAGCAGACTCTTCTCTGCTGACCTGCTGCACCCCGAGGCCCAGCCCCCCGGCACTTGACACCTCACCCCTCATACCAACTGCGAGGTCCCAGCAGGCGGGACCTGTGCACACAGGCTAACGCACCCAGGATCACTCTTTAAACACTGACAGCCTCATGAGGAGGTCCCGCTATTGTGCCCATTCTACAGAAGAGAAAACTGAGACTCAGGCTACCCACTTGCCCAAGCACACACAGCTTTAAAAAAAAAAAAAAAGGCAGAGCCAGAATTCAGACTCAGGTCTGTCTGACTCTATGGCCTAGGCTCTCTCAACCACTCACATCATGACCCTCCCCAGGAGCAAAGAAGGGCTTCCCTGGAGACAGGCTGATCCAGATCCCACTACGCCCTCCTTGGCAGGGGCCGTCGCCCGAGGTCTCCAAGCCCTGGCACTCGGTGCTCCCAAACCTGCCAGCGAAACTTCCCCAAAGGAGGGGCAACCGCGGGCTTTCTCAGCATCAGGCAGGGAAGACTGGTTTCTGTTCGCTAAGGTGCCAGGCGCAAAGCACAGCCCCACCCTCTCCTGTCCCACTCAGCAGCACCCGCCCTCCTCCCCGTGGGCAGGACTCCCTCTGGGCTGGGGACACAAGCGTGACTTGGACACAGCGTGCCCACCACCCATGACATGGCACAAAGATCTGGGAGAAGCGTCCGTGAAGGCAAGATATGTGGTCCGGAGCTCAGGGGAGAAAGACCTCACCCACCTGGGGGAGGTTCAGGGCCTCCCTGAAGAAGGGGACCCAAGAGAGGGTGCCCCAGGCCCGGGAGATGGCCCAGCCAATCCCTGACTGCTGCGTGGGAGCAATAGGCTGTAGACAGTGGCAAGGCTGTCAAATAGTGGGCAAGAAAGAATAAAACTGCAGCAGAAACAAGGCAGACACAGTTGGCAGTCGACCAAGAGACAAATAACACTGAGCTCTGAGCACATAGTTTGGCCCCATTTGACAAACCCAGATGTCAATCCCTTTCCCCTTGGGAAGAAACCCCACAGTACCCCAGCGTGTTTCAAACTCCAGGCAGATTTATGAGAGGGAGTGTGAGCACGGAAACCATCAATACTACAGTCACCACACCCCAGAGAGGGGTCTGAGCAATCAGGTCTGGCGATTCACCCCCAACCCAGTCCCTTGTCCCATGAATGTGGGATGAAGAGGCTGAGAGCTCTGCAAGCAGAGTCCCCATCAAGTGACCTTGGCCAAGTTACACGATCTTGGCCGCTCAAGGAGCCCATCTGTAAAGTCAGGACAACATCATCATCCAGCTCCTTGGGAGGCTGTGAGGGTTAGTGAGAAATGTGTATAAGGCACACAGTAAGTGCTCAGTTACAGCTGAAGACAAGGGAGGCTGGACAGAGGGCGCTCTCTCAGTTTTAAACCCTAGATCCTGGGCTTCCCTGGTGGCGCAGTGGTTGAGAGTCCGCCTGTCGATGCAGGGGACACGGGTTCGTGCCCCGGTCCGGGAGGATCCCACATGCCGCGGAGCCGCTGGGCCCGTGAGCCATGGCCGCTGAGCCTGCGCGTCCGGAGCCTGTGCTCCGCAACGGGAGAGGCCACAACAGTGAGAGGCCCGCGTACCGCAACAAAAAAACAAACAACAAAAAAGTAATAAACCCTAGATCCTGGCTCTACTGCACACCTGTCCTGTTCAAAGAACTTCCATGGCTTCACGGTACCTCCTGAGTCAAGTCCTGGCTCCTCCTCTCGGGCCTCCACACCCGGCCCAATTCGTCTTTCCATCCTGATCTCCTTTGACCCCATGATCCAGCTGCCTCACCCTGCTATACCTTGGCTCAAGCCTTTCTGCAACCAGGAATGGTCAAAATGCTACTCAACCTGCCAAGACAAGTACAAACGCCACCTCTTTCAGGAAGCAACGCCCCATCGTCACCTCCGCTGGGGCACAGTGCCACAGGCCTCTCCTTAGAGGACATACACTGTTCCCTTCCTTCTGTAGCATCCATTTTCACTTCTAGTAACAGCTCCCTATTCCTATGGAGAACCAGCCCTGCAGGGGTGGGCTCCTGATCAGTGTTCATTGAGGAACGGGCATGGGACTCACAATGTTGAATTCTGGGACTTTTGTTGGAACTAACTGGAAAAAGAAGATGCTCTCATTTCACTAGGCTGGGAGGATATGAACTGGAAGCTGCTGGGCTCATCTATGCCACAGTGGTAGTCAGCCTCCAATGACCCTTGCCTCCTGGTGTTCACGCCCTTGTATGGTGTCCTCCCACATTACCTGGGCGACCAACAAAATACTGCAGAAATCACATGTTTGACTTCTGAAGTCATGAAAAATACTTTGGCTTCCACCTTGCTGCCTCTTGGATTACTTCCTCTGGGGAGAAGCTAGCCAACGTGTCGTGAGACACTCAAGTAGCCCTGTGGTGAGGAACTGAGGCCTCCTGCCCACAGCCAGCACCAACCTGCCATCCATGTGACTGAGTCACCTCGGAAGCAGATCCTCCAGTCCCCATCAAGACTGGACTGATGCACTCTCACTGTAGCATCCCGACCTGATCAGGAGAGACAGGGGGGCACCTCTGCTCTTCCAGCAGACCCACCCATCCCCAGTACCAGGCACTTAGGAGGCCTTCACGACATCTCTGCCAAACTGATCTGCACCCAGAATCTCCTGACAAGAACATAAAGCAGAAACACAGAACCCACTCTGTGCAGACAGCAGCACTCCCCCTGCCTGGGAGGACAGAGCAGTCTGGCTCAGTACCGGTGTCAGGTCTGCTGGCCCCACTCCTCCAGGCCCCCAGTTCTTCCACGCTCTGGGCCAGGAGATCCCCAAGGAGACAGCCTCACCGAGGCAGGCACAGCCTTGGGGTCCCATCACTCACCCTCCTCCCAGAATGATTTTTCACACTGGGGGGGTGGGGTGCATTCCAATGCAGTGACTCACCTCTGGCCCCTCTGCCACCATCTCTTCCCAGTCGACTGCAAACTCAGGGATGTGCTAGGACCCCTTCCTTCCCCAGGCTGGGAACATATGGAGATGCTCTGGCGCACTCCTTCAGTCCAGAGAAGGGGCCGACTGAGGTCATGCAACCAGTTACAAGTTATAGGATGGAACAAAGGCCTTCACTCCTAATCAGTGGTGGTCCTAAGGGGTGAGATACAAAGCCACTCCAAAGAAACGCATGTGTTAATAAGTAAACAGCACCTTTGCAACCAAACTCAGCTCCCTTAGCCACTGCCCCTCCTATGCAGAAATCTAAATAGCTGCTGCTTGTCTCAGTTAGAATGCCAGACAAGGAAAAATGAACCACCCTGCATCATGTTGGTGGTACAGCCTGCCAGAGGGCAGGGGGCTGGCTCCCATGACCCCCATGGCCCCAGCCTCTGCCAGGCCTCGGGGACAGGGCTTTGGAGAAGGAAAGGGGCAGCCCAGGTCACAGTGTGTTGAGTAACTGCAGAGAATCCTAAAAGAACAGATGTGAAAGCAACTGCCCTGCCAACCAAAAGTCCTTATTTCCTTTGAAAAACTTGGCAGCTGGGCTACACCAGCGGCCGCCTGTCTTCCCCACACCCCGTCTGGTGTGAACTACTGATGGACAGGGAGGAAAACCATGACCCTCCCTACAGATCCTGGGAAGGAGGTTATGGAGGTGCCACGAGGCGAAAACAGACCTTTCATTCAACAATATCACAGATTTACGTATATTTTTTAACACAGAGGAAAATCCAGAAAAATATACTCCAAATCTTAGGAGTTATCGCTAGGTGATAAAATTTAGCACAGTTTTAATTGCATATTTTCTTATTTATGCCTGTTTTCCAATTTTCTCTAATGAAAATATACCTCCCATGTAATTAAAAGATAACAGGGAAAAGCAACTACTATGAAGAAAAAGCAGGAATAAGGAAAAACAATGGCCTGAGACTGGAAGGTCTCCACCCAATGCCAAACTCAGCACCACCTGTACCCAAGTGAAAATGGAAAGTTTTTATGATAATTTAAAATATTACTACCTTAGGGACTTCCCTGGTGATCCAGTGGTAAAGAATCCGCCTTCCAGTGCAGGGGACACAGGTTCGATCCCTGGTCAGGGAACTAAGATTCCACATGCCGGGGGGCAACTAAGCCAGCATGCCACAACTAGAGAGAGAAAACCCGCATGCCACAACTAGAGAGAAGCCCGCAGGCCACAACGAAGAGCCCGTGCCGCAACGGAAACATCCTGCGTGCCGCAACTAAAAATCCAACGCAGACAAAAAAAATAAAGAAAATAAATTTTAAAAAAAGCCACTGAAGATCACAAAAAGAGATTGAACCAGACAATGTGAGCCTCCCAGTAGAAGTTTGCAACCCCATTTCCAATGTGCTCTTGTGTGGAAAAAAAGTCAAAAGTAAATTAGATCAAGGCTCCAGATACAACTACCAATCTATAGGAGGTTCGGTGGATAAAAAACACATTAAGCATTATAGGAAGCAAAAAAAAAAAAACATGGCATGAGAGAGAGTGAATGAATATCAATCATACAGATGAAAGAAGACTTGAGAAATATATCAACCAATCTCATTACATAGACCTCATTTGGACGCTGATTTTAAAAAACGAAAATAATATATACATATTTTTTTTGACATTTACGAAACAATTGGAAATTTGAAAACAATACACTGCATGGATAGCTATGATCTTAAAGAATATTGATAAGTTTTAGGTGTGGTAATAATACTCTGGGGTTTTTTTGTTTTGTTTTGTTTTTCTACTCCTTCTCCTTTAGGAATAGTTCCTCGGTATTGCAGGTTCAGTTCCAGATCACTGCAATAAAGCAAATATTGCAATAAAGTGAGTCACACGAATTTTTTTGGTTTCCTAATGCATATAAATGTTATGTTGACACTGTACTGTAGTCTGTTAAGTGTGCAATACCATTATGTCTAAACAATGTACATATCTTAATTTTAAAAGACTTTATTGCTAAAAAATGCTAAAGATCATCTGACAGGGCAAGGTGGCCACAAGCCTCCAATTTATAATAAAAAAGAAACACGATACCTGCAAAGCACAATAAAACGACGTATGCCCGAACTACAATTTTTACAGATGAAGTGATATGAGGTCTGAAGGAGGGAAGTGTGTGGGAGGAGAGATGACTCCAGGTTAGCCAAGAGCTGGAAACCGTGGCATCTAGGGGTTGAGTATATGGGGGTGGACATGCTATTCTGTCTTCCTTTGTGGGTGTTTAATTTTTCCATAATGGAATGTTGAAACACTGTCACTGTAAGAGCTCTGGCGTCTGTTGTCTCATTTGCGTCTCACTTGGTGAAGGCGACATGTTCAGCCCCTTCCTACAGATGAGGAATGCCCCCCACCCTGCCCCCAGGGAGTCTCAGAGCCAGTAACACAGAATCAGCCTCAGCCCTGCTCCCGACTGGGAGGGGTGGATGCACTCTCAGCCTGAAGCCTGAGCAGGGCAGAGACGCCCCCAGGCCCCTCTGCGGTAGCACAGGAGGCTGCAGGGCTGCAGGCTCCACCGTCATGTACTAGCCTGGAGCAGCGGCCACCTTCTCCTTCGCCTCCACCTCCACCCAACTCCCGCACAGGAGCTTAAAGGCTTCCAGTACCAGCCTGGACGGCGGCATCTTAACCCCTTTTCTGGCAAAGCCCTCCGGTGGGAACCCCTCCCCGTCGCATCCTCTGACCGCAAAGCAGTTAACCAGGGGAGTGGGGCACCCAGGACCTCCACGCCTGCAGACACGGCCCAACCACAAACCTGCATCCAGTCTGCAGTGCCACAAACCCTACAGAAAATAATCCCCAGTGTGTACGAAGACTTAACTTACGGACTACTTAGCGCTGTGAGCTAACTGCAAAAATACTGGAAAAAACCCTAAATGTCCAGCAATAAGGTACAGAGAAAATCAACCAGGGTTCCTAGTATACCAAATGTTGGAGCGGGCCTGATATGTGTCTGAGAACTCCAGCAACTCCACTCCCAAAGCCTGGGGGCAAGCAGGACAGACACAGTAAGAAATGTTGTAATGCTTTTTTTTTTTCTTGTCACATGCTTAAAAAAAAAAAAAAACCCAAATCAAGAAATCGTCTGGAAAGACGTACACCAATACACTAATAGGTTACATTAATGGGTACAGATTCTGGCTTTTCTCCCCACTTTTTTTTTTTTTTTTGCAGTACGCAGGCCTCTCACTGTTGTGGCCTCTCCCGTTGCGGAGCACAGGCTCCGGACGCGCAGGCTCAGCGGCCATGGCTCACGGGCCCAGCCGCTCCGCGGCATGTGGGATCTTCCCAGACCGGGGTACGAACCCGTGTCCCCTGCATCGGCAGGCGGACTCCCAACCACTGCGCCACCAGGGAAGCCCATCCCCACTTTACTGCTTAGGTTTTATGATTTTTTAGTAATAAGTGTGAATTATTTGGGTAATTAACACAAAATTCAAGCCATTTGAAAATAAAAAATGAGCTGACCTTCTCCTCCTCCCCAGGAATGCTGCTCAGTCTTGGCCCAGGAGGCAGAAGTTGCCTGGCTGTGGGACTTCTCAAGGCCACACGGCCTCTCTGAGCCTCAGCTTCCCCATCTGTCAGACACCAAATCCACCAAGTGAGCTCTTCCCACCTCCTCACAGAGCCTGTTCCCTCCTGTGTGAGATGGGTACAGTAAGGCACACCCACAAGGCCACATAAACACCACCTGCCTAGCCTCCCCTCCCCCACTGCCCGTGGACTGGTGCCCTCATTTCCAGCCTTTGCTCATTCCTCTGCCTCTTGGGCACCTGCTGACTCTACACCCAGCGTGGTGGGGAACCAGGGGCATCAGAGGCCGAACGTGGAATGAAACAATCCCCACGACCACACCCCCAGATCTCCAGCTGCTCGAGGCTGACAGGCTAGCCCCTCCAGCCCTCTGACCACCCTCCAGGAAGGCGGAATAGCCCCGATTTACAGAGAAAGAACCAGAAACTCAGAGAAAAGAAATAACCACCCATCTACATATACCAAACCAAGATGAAGACTGCAGCCTGGGGGCCCTTCTGTGAGCTCCTCCTACACCCTCCTCATGGGGTATCAGCAAACCATCCTGTGCCCTTTCTGAAGAGCCAGGCGCACTGCTTAGGGCCACGGGCAGGACCGAGGGAAGACGAGGAACGTCATAGGACACACCAGGCTGGAGCCACAAAACTTCCGGCACCTCCTCCTATCCGGCCCCCCAGCCCCCCTCCACACAGCTGATAGGCGCTCAAGTGTAGGTTGAGCAAAGGACATGCAATGCTGCACCCTCTGGCTGGAGGAGCAGGTGGGCGGAGGGGAGAACCCAAGGTGGGGCATCAGGAGGGAAGGGAAGAACCCAAGCCTTGGCCTGGAGCCCTGGGATCAGGCGTACAATGGCACTCTCCCAGAGGCGCAAACTCAGAGCCCCCAGAGATCAGACGGGACATCAACCAGAGATGCCAGCTGGCTGGCTGGGGACTAGGGTAAACTGGAGGCCCAAGCTCTGTGTAAAGAGAAGCTGTGTAAAGAGCTTCAGCCAGTAGCTGCCACAAAGGAATGTGGCGAGTGTTGCAAGCCTTCTGAGTTATCAAAGGAAATCAGAAATCTGGGTTTTTACAGAAACAGACTCACAGACGTAGAAAACAAACTCACTGGTTACCAAAGAGGAAAGGGGGGGTGGGGTGGGTGGATAAACTAGGGGTATGCGACTAACAGATACACACTACTGTACATAAAATAAACAACAAGGATTTACTGCATAGCACAAGGAACTATATTCAACACCTTATAATCATCTATAATGAAAATAATCTGAAAAATATGTATTTTTTTAAATTATATATATATAATTACATATAGATAACAATATATATACATTACATATATATAACTGAAAAAAAAGAAATTGGTTTTTTTTTACATAAAATCTCATGGTTGCAGATGCTGGCGATGAATCCAAAATAAATTTTAAGCAGTTCTCCTACCAGTGCTCTGGACTCACTGCTGTGTGGCCCTGAGCAAACCACTTAACCTCTTTGGGCTTCAACTGTCATCTGTAAAGTGGAAAAATAACACAGGGTATTGTGACAATGAAGTAAGACAAAGACAAAGATGTATACTTTGTCCATATTAATGATAACAAAAAGCAACACTAACCATAACAGCTAATGTTCAGGGAGTGTGAGGCACTGTTCTAAGTAACATCAGTTAATGTCATTTCATTCATACTATTAGATAGGCATTTTTTTGAACTGTGTATTTTGAAACAGTTTCAAACTTTCAGAAAAGTTAGATGAAAACTACAAAGAACTCTCCTATACTTTAATTCATATTTGCCTATTTGTACCATTTTGTCTCACTTTCTTTACTATCTGTCTATACATATGTTTCTCTTTAATATTTGAGAGTGGTTTGCCTATACCGTGAGCCTCTACCCCTAAATACTTTAGTGCATGTTTCTTAAGAACAAGGACCAATATAGTTATCAGGTCATTTAATATTGACACACTACTTTAATCTACAGTCCATATCCAGTTTCATCAGCTGTCCTAATAATGTCCTTTATGTAATTCTTTTCAGCCCAGGTTCACATAACTGCATTTGGTTGTCACGTCACTTTGGTCTCTTTTAATCTGGAACTGTTCCTGGCTTTTGAGATAAGTAGTCTTACTCTGTCTCCATTTTATAGATAAGAAACTGAAGCTCAGAGAGGTTGAAGCCCCTGCCCAAAGTCACACAGCTAGGAAATGTTGAGCTTGGACTCAAGCCCAAGAGGTTCCCTCCAGAGCCTGTGTTCTTGTCCTCCAAGCATAAAAGCTTGCAAATAGTAACTTTTATTGTTAATAACTGAAAACAGTGGTTCCCTCTGCAAACAGGTGGATGGCTGATCACAGCCACCTCACTCAGCAGGTGGTCATTAACTGAAGGGGTGGCCTCCTGTGCACACACTGGCTGGACCTCCTGCTGCCAGCTCCCCACACTTGGCAATGGCCCTGGCCCAAGGCCCACCACCCCACCCTGTGGGGCCCCATTTAGCTCCCTCTATACAAGCTGGACGGTGGAGAGCTGGAGGGGCCCACAGCTCCTACCTTGCTTTTTCCCCCTCTTAAAGTGACAGTCCAGGTACAAATGCCCATGTCCCAAAATCAGAGCAAGGCAAATACCCCAGGGACAGAGCCTGAAGTCAAAAGGGCCCTCAGGCCATGTCCCTGACCCACAGAGCACCAGACTGAAGGGGACCCCTGAGGTCAGTTGTCCAAGAGGGGGCTGAGCACATCCTAAGACACATGACGGAGTTGCACTGGAGAGAAGGGTTTATAGGGAGAAGGAATAGCAAAAGGAAGGGCTGGAGGTGGGAGCGGAGCTCTCGCAGCAAGGACTCAGGACTCCAGGGCATCACGCAGCCTGTGTTGCGTGCAAAGAGGACCAGGAGGCTGTGGGCTGATCCCACAAACTCAGCTTCCTCGGGGAGGACCCACGTGGATGTGGACTTGTCCACTCTTCTCTGGCCAAAGTCCCTACCCCCAATTCCAACCTAGGCCGGGCAGCATCAGCTTAAAAAACCACTCGCTTTGGTTCCCAGATGGGTGTGGCTCAGGGCCTGGAAGCTGCCACCAACCTTGCCTCCATCACCTCTAGCTCTTGCCCACCCACCAGCTAGGCCCCATCAGATAGCTCTCCAACAGTTGGTCGTGAGCCACAAATACCAGCAGACTCGCAGTGGGAGAGGCAACACTGTCAACAAGAAGTTTGCAACTTCTGCCTGAGCTCCAGGCCATTCTGTAGACTAATTTGTGCTGAAATATCTCAAAATCCTGGGACCTTCCCTTTGGATGCCCTATTAAATTCGGAAGTTTACCGACCTCACCTGCAAACCCAATTCCAAGTTTCAGAAGCAGAACAGCTCTTGAAAATTTTCCAGAACAAACAAAAAACGGAATAGTTTTGCTTTTCTTCTTCATTGTAGACAATTTTGAAAATACAGAAGGCATGAAGAAATAAGAAAATGACCTATCGACAAACTCTCCCAAAGATATCACAATGAAGACCCCTCCGCCCATCCTTCTAGTGTACAGGCCGGCCTGCCTGCTCTGTGAGCCTCTCTCTACAGAGGTGTTTGGGGTCAAGGTGCAACCACTCTGTCGCCCCTATTGGCAGGGGGCAGGGACCACGCCTAACTCGCTTTTCTGCCTCCTACCAGGGCAGGCCAGTCGAGGCTCCCTTGCTGGAGTTAGCCACAGAGGCAACATAAGCCGTTATCCCCCCATTAGCAGTCCCTTTGAGCCCAGCTGCAGAGGAAGGGGATCCAAGAGGTGAGGTCAGCAGCGAAGTCCAGAGCATCTCCTGGTAAGCAGGAGGAACAGGAGGAAGAGAGGTGGGCAGGTAGGTGGGCAGGCAATGTGCTCTACCCTTGAGGGGGATTTAATGCTCTCACTTAAGACTGCCTGCTGGGATGGGATCAGGCTCCCAATGGGTACTTAGTCAGACTCCACCAGAACCAGGCCAAAACAGGATGGGAAGACCAGAAGGCCAGGCCCTAGTCCCCACTCCAGGCCTAACTTGCTACAAGACCTTCAAGGACTTCAGCTTTCCCACCCATAAATGGTGCTCGTCATTCTGTTCCTAACAGGATCAAACGGTACAAGGGACATGCCATGGCTTTGTAAGCCATCTGGCCTGAGAAATTGGAACTCCCCCACCTCTTTCAGCCTTCCTCCATAAAAGGCCCAAGAGCAACCGCTCTCAAAAGCCCAAGGGCATCGAGGGCTGAGGAAGAAGACCCAGCCTCTGAGGATCCCAAACATTCAGCACTGGGGGAGGCAGCTCCAAAGGTCACCCTGTGGACCCAACTCCATGCCCCGGACCCAGCTGGCCACCCCTGTGGGGCTTCCTCACTACACTGGGGATCTGCCCCTATAGCTCCAGGTCCACAGCGGGACACGCTCACCTCTCCTAGGAGGGCACCTGCCCACGTGTGAGAGCGGTGACTGATTGAGTGCCAGAGGCCCTCATCTCCGAGCCCAAAGCCCCAACCTGCCAAGTGCCCTCAGCCTCACGCCCTGAGACCACTGCAGTCCTGCTGGTCATTCGTTCGTTCATTCATTCATTCATGCGTCTGTTGACCATCATCCTGGACCAGGTCTGAGGAGGCTTCAGCAAGCAATGAGGGCCCTGAACCTAAGGCCAGTCCAGATCTGGCCATTCCAGGCACAGCCTAACCACCAAGGGCACCAGTGGTCCTCACCTTAAAGGCTCCACTTCTAGTGAAAGGGCCCAAACTCTCATTTTCCAGCTCTGGCTCTGGGACTCAGAAAGAACACGAATTCTTCGCCTTTGAGGAAGGGGACCCGAGATATACACCAGGAGAGAGAACAACTCCAGCCCACACTGAGAAAGGCTCCATCGTCTCACCCCCAAGCAGAGATGGTTACCATGCCGTTCGCGTAAAAGGGTAGGTTTCGGGAGTGTCCCAGTGGGGACGCAAGCCAGAGCAAACGCCTCACCGGCTCTCCCATCTACACACCGCCCCCCTTAACTGGTGAGGCGTCCTGCTCACTGTGGCTGTGACTGGACTGCTTCCAACCCCAGGCCGTAGTCTTGCCCTTACCTGAGCCTTCTGCCTTCGAGTTATTTTTTACTTTAAACAGACCATATTGACCCTCCTGGGGCCCCTGCCTTGCCTGAGTCTGAGAAACCTGAAAAACCAGCCCCTCTTTTTACCATCACAAGCCAGTGGGCGTTCCAACAGAGTGGTCGGAGCGCGCCAGACCCAGGGGGGACGCAGAGCCATGTCCCTCAGTGAGGTCTCAGTCTTGTCATCCGGGAAGTGGGGTTGGGCCCCAGTTCCTGCGCTGAGGTCCTATGTGGGAAACGTCTCCCCGCAGTGTCTGAGCGAGGGGGCATCTGAGAAGACCCACCCCAAGCTTGGGCCAGAGAAAGAGCAAGGCCGGGGAACGGGGCGGGTGCGGTTCCGCGGGGCGGGGGAAGGGGGCAGTCGGCCGACCCCGCGCCTCTCCCCGGCACCCGAGGCCCGGGAAGGCGGGCCGAGCGAGGGGCCCGGCTGCAGCCGCCCACGCCCACCCCTCCGCTCGGGTGCTGCCTGGCGGGCGAGCAACGAAAAAGCCGCAGACGCCCCCCACGCCGAGGCCCTGCCACGCGGGGGTCCAAGGACCTGGCCGGCGGGCGGGTCCCCAGGCCCCGAGCCGCGGCGCGCGCCCCCTCGGTCCGGCCCGCCCGCCGCGCCTTTCCCCGCCACGGCCGTCCGGACCGCGCTCACCTGCCGCCGTCGTCGCCGCCGCCGCCGCCCCGCTCCTGCGCCGGCCGTCGCCGCCGCCGCCGCCGCCCGAGTGGGCGCGCCGCCGCGGGCGGGATCGGGCTGTGCGGGCGGGGTCGGCGGAGAGGCCGCAGGCGCCCCCCGCTGGCCGCCCGGCCCAGCCCGGAGCTCCGGGCCCCGGGCCCCGCGGCCGGGAGGGAGGGCGGCTCCAACGCCCCGGCCCCCATTCGGGCGCCGCGTGCCGCCACCCTACTCGGTTTTCACCAGAAACGCGGAAAATGCACAAGCATCCCACAGCCGCCGCCCGCCTTCCCACGCGGGTGTGGGAGCGAGCGGCCAGGCACCCTCGGAACGTGAGCAGAAAACAAAACCTTTTCAAAACACATTCTCTAACTCAAGGCCACGCACGTGTTTGGACGCGCCAGGTGCAGCCCCAGCCCCAGAGGAAAACACTTTCTAGCAAATTCTTTCAGCTGTTTCTGCTCCAGATTCCCATCCCACCCCCACCAGTAACGCCGTTTCTAGAAGGACCCATGGACTGTGGTCTAGTGCCCTCCTGCCAAGATGAGGGAAACTAGTCGAAACCTACTGTCTCACTCAGGCCTTAAACTCCTAGGGGTCCGGAGGCGGGAGCTGCCCCAGCACCCGCGAGATTCAGCCCTTTATTGACCTTCTTCTCGGGCACCAGGAAGACCAAGCTCGCTTCAGAAAGTAGTTGTCCTCAGAAAGCAGGTGCCGAACCTCGTCGTGATCCCACTCACCGCTGCCTACAACCCAGGTGAGGCCCCAGAGCTGGCAGCAAAAAAATCTGTCCTGTTTCCGAGGAACCCAGGCTGGGAGAACAAGAAATCCCTCCTCTGAGTCACCACTGGGAGGGACAAAGGAGGCTGACTGAAGGGGTAATCAAGAGGAGGAGGCATTTAACTCATACACCTGCATGAGTTTCTCCCTTCCCACTTGTCCGGAGCGCCCTTATGCCCACCGTGGAATCCCGAGGCTCCCACTTTGCTGAGAGGAATCACGTGAGCATCTGTTGTACCCATTTCTCAGGTCCAACCTCAGAGGTCAGAGCCCCACAGGAAAGATTACTGGGAATCTGCAGTTTAACGAGCCCCCAGGTGATCCTATGAGAAGCAGGTTCATGAACCCTGGTCTACTTGGGACCCTGTGGTGGAATCCTGGAGCAAGTTACCACAGCTTACTCCAGGGGGAAGAGACCCTGGATGTGTCACAGCCTTGACCCTGCAGTGGGCCTAGAACCCAGCCCAGAGCCCACCTACTTTGGAACTATTATGAGGAATCAGATGATGGGATGCTGGAAGGTGAACATCTGATTTCCATTCCAGATGGAAGGTGGGAAGATCCCAGCTGAAACGTCTGTCCTCAGCAGCAAGCCCTCCCTGGTTCCCTGGAGACTGGTCAGGCACCTCCTTGGGCTCCCACAGCCTCTGGGTGTCCAGACAGTGGCCCTTGGCCCTCTAGGCTGGAGCCCTGGTGCGGTCACTGCTGCTTCCCGAGGGCTCACAGGGGAAGGTCTTCCCAGCTGCTGGGACTTCCCCCCACAGGAAATGGGAAGCCCTGCAGTGCGCAAGATGGTGGGCACACCTCATGCTCAGCAGAGCTGACTTGGGAGCTGTGCCTGCCTACCTCCTGCAGCCCTTCCTCCTCAACCACCCAGGAAGTCAGGGAACCCACCTGTTTAACCCCAAGGCCTCAAGAACCGTGTGTGTCTCAGCCCCGCAGCAGTGCGTTCTGCCGTGTGAGGTCAGCCCTGGAGAGTGAGGTGGAGCCCTGGGCATGGGATGGCCCAGTTGGGGCTTGCTCTCAGCTGTCTCCCTCCATTGGCCTCTCCATGCAGAGCGCTAGAAGCCTTCTGCCCTTCGTGATGTTGCGGGGCGGGGGGGCGGGGAGCTATGCTATGATTTCCCACCCTGTTGTGTGTGTCATCTTTATGCGACTCTGTGACCAACTCTCTTGACAGCGAACAGAAAAGCAGAGCCAGAGAAAGTGAGTTAAGCATGATGCCTGCAAAAGCGTTTGCCATGAACTGCCAGGATAGCTCCATCACCCCATCAGTGCTGTGGTCACCTCAGTGGCAGTCACCTCCTTGCATACTCAGTCCTCAGTCAGTGATTCTCAAACTACAGCCAGCATGAGAATCGCCCAGAGGCCTGGTGAAAACACACCCTGCCGGGCCCCGCTTCGAGTTTCTGATGCAGCAGGTCTGGCAATGGCTACCAAGAGTTTTACCTTCTACCCAGCTCCCAGGTGATTCCAATGCTGCTGGCCCTCAGGCCAGCCTGTGTAGCAAGGCTCTAAGGCACTGGTCTCCAAATACGGTTGGATCCTATTCCCAGAGATTCTGATCCTGGGGTAGGTCTGCGAATATGCATTACTGAAAAGCCCAGAGTGAGTTTAGTTCATGACGAAGACGGCACTTGAAATCAGAAAGGGAAGGAAGAGCTCCTTCAATCCAGTGCTGAATTGGCTACCGTGGAGGCAAAACTATTAGAAAGCACCTCAGTAACAACAACGGTCAACCAATAGAATCAGATCTTTGTGTATGAAAACAAACCTTATAAAAGAAGATATTTTAGTAATTTTGGAGTGGACAAGTCTGCACAGGAAATCAAATCCACACTGAAGGGCTGCAGTTAAAAGTTGAACGTCTCTCTCCAGGTGAGGGGTCTCCAAATGTCCACATCGAGTATGTTTGTGATGTTAATTATCCACTGTGTTGAAAACCTCCAGAGCACGTCTGTCTGAAGAGTCCCTCATTAACTGCCCCAGGGACAGAGTCCCCCATGGAGGGCCAGCATCTGCCGCTAGAAAACCGTCAGCATTTGTTGCCTGAATGAATTTCTGTGGTAGGCAACAGTTCAGGGGCCTTGATTCACTTGTGTAGGGAGAAGATTCAAAAACCTAAAATAAATCACTACAATGGAAGCTGTGATTTGCTTATCTCAGTAAACTCAACCCTTCTCTTTATCAGGCCAAGCAGGAGAGCATGCCAAGTTGGTGCTTTTGTCATTGCAGTCCTGGTACAACTTCTTCACTCGTCACTACGTGAAGCCGCGTTAGCCTTCCCAGCCGGATGGTCCTTGTCACTTACCGCTAAGGAAGAAGGAGCTTTCTTCTTGCCCTCACTCCCCCGAGTAGCACTTGTCGTGGACAGGTGTTCTTTGGGTACCTGTGGAATGGGCTATGCAGCTATCGATTTTTAATTAGAAAGGGGATATGTACTTCACAGTAGAAAAATGAAACAATCCGAAGGTATGAAGGATTGGAAATCTGTCCTCTCCTTCATGCCACTCCCTGAGAGAATTGACTCTCAAGGCTTGGGATATATTCTTTCTATACCCTTCTCCTTGGCAACCCAATTTTACGTTAGAAAACTCACCAGATTAAATCATTAGGCTGTATACCTTAAACTTATACAGTGCTGTAGGTCAGTTGTATCTCAATAAAATTAGGGGGGAACAATGGTCAGAAAAGATGGTGGACTGAACCCGTTATCTACTCCTGCTGCCTCCTTACACCTACTAAAACAGCAATGAAGGGATTTTTTAAGGCCCATAAAAATGAAGAGAATGAGAGGGGAAGTAAAGAGTACAAACTTGGAGGGTGGAAAGCAGATGGACCAGTGGTACTGACTTGGCAGACACAAGAAACTGAATCACCCACTGGCAGTTGGGAAAGACTCAATCCCAGTTATACTGGAGTAAGCTCCAAAGTCTCCGAAAGTGGAAGTGCTGGGTATCTCAGGAAGCAAGGTAGAGCTCAAGTAAAGAAGGTAGGTTGAAAACCTAAGAAGCAATTAAGAGTGCCAGTCTCTCCCCCACCCCTGACTACCACCGCCCAGCTGAGTACCCCTCCCCAGGCAAGCAGAAATCTGCAGGGTTTTTCTCTAGAAAAGCTAAAATAGTCTCTGGATTGGACCACACTAAGCCCAGCTGTGGGAAGAGAGAAACTTAAAGGGCACATTTATACGGGAAGCTGAGACATACCCCGCCCCAAGCCAGCCCTCTTCTCCACTCAGCTAGTCCCAGGGTGTTGGCAGCCAGACCATTACCCCCAGGCTGGAGGGATTCCCTGGGGAACCCCTGAAGATCCTCTCCTCACCGCCATCAAGCCTGATCACCCTGAGAGAAGCACACAGCTGGCTGCCACACTGAGTGCAGAGCTTCCCACGAGCTTGTTAGGCCCCATTCTTACACATGTGCAGGCAAGCAGAAGACATCAGGAATCCGAGGAAAGCCTCTAACCCAAGAAAGCAGAGTCCAAGACAGCAAGAGGGGGAGAAACATTCACAGAGACTATACAGGCAAACCATAACTGTATCATTAATATCTTCAGAGATTCAAAAAATACATTGTAACCATGAAAACAAATAGGGTACTATTTTTTGACAAGGAACATATGAGGAAAAAAAAAAGAATCCTCAAATGAAAACATGATAGCAGAAATGAAAAGCCAACAGAAGCGTTGGAAGATAAGGTTGAATAAAAAGTCAGAGATGGAAAATAGGGAAGAATAGATAAGAAAATGAGAGATTGATCCAGGAGACACAATAGCGGAATAATTGTGGAGTTCCTGAGAAAACAGAAGAAAGGAAGATAAGAATTCAAGATTTCCCAGTACTAAAGGTCATGCGGTGTCAGATCAGAAGGGCCCGTACTATCTAACGCCCCAGTTCAAGTGACAAAAATAGAACCACCAAATCTCCATAGTTGTGAAATTTCAGACCACTGGGAACCAAAGAGAAGTTCTTAAACGTTTCAAGAGAAAAAAAACAAACAAACAAAAGGTTACAACCAGCTTTTCTCACAACAGTGGGAGTGATGAAGGAATGCTTTCAAATCCTGAAGGAAAAATGTTTTCTAACCTAGAATTCCATACCCAGCCAAACTATCAGTGGAGCATAAATGAAGAACAAAGACATTTTCAGATGTTTACTGTCTGTGCACCCTTTTCCAGGGTACTGGAATGTGTGCTAAGGAAAGGAGAGAGTTTATCAAAAAGAGGGAAACGGGATACAGAGAACAGGAGCTGCAACACAGGATACGTGATAGGAATGTCCAGGTGGAGGTTGGACAGACAAGGGTGATGTGTGCACAGGCACAGCAGGCCATAAGCTCCAGGAGAGATGCCTCTGATGCACCTGAGCATTTAGAGAGGCTTAGAAAATTGGCAGAGTTTAGGGTGAATTAATGTGGAAAGCTGAAAACAAAAAACTCCAGGAAAAACAAAAAAACTTGTGCAGAAAAGGGAGTCATATTATCATCCAGCTCAACGGATAAGCACAGCATCTACACAGTCATGATAATGCAACCACTGTCTATTGTGCTAAGCAAAATTCAATACAACTGTGTTGGGAGGTTGGGGCACAGAAGTTTGGGGTTGGTGGGAAGTCAACACACAATTTCAAGAACAAAAAATCAAGAAGTGTATTAAAGGTATATTATTTAGAGACAAGGAGGTAAACACTCCACCCCCCAAAAAAGCGGGGAGGGAGAAAGCAGAGGGAGGGAATGGGAGACAAACTTTTAGAACTATTGGTTTTAAACTACAACACAACTCCTGCTCTGTCCCTATCCACCTGCTTTTCACTTCCTTGGCAGGGCCCCTCATGCCAGCCTGGCTGCCTTACGCACCCCTATCTCCATAGGCTGTTCTGTGTCGCCGTTTCCCCTTCACTTGGGTCTTCCTGTGGAGATGTCTTGCCTACTTATGTGAAAGCACTGTTTCCCTGAATTGGATTTTAGAAAACAAAGATGCATGATGTAATCACCTTTCAACTATTTTGAGTGCTTGCACAAAACCACATTCCTAAAGATACCTGCTGAGTGATTTAAGTACAAAAGTGGTTTGCAACCCACGTTGAGCAATCGCTCTTTTGAATATTGATTGACACACCATTTGATTAGGCCACTCGATACTTTTAACCCTCTCCTTTCCCTTCAATTTCATCTTGGCATTAAACACTGACATTTTTATCTCTGATGGGTTTCTCTTCAATGTTTTAATCCTGTGTTTTCAAATTGGAGTTAGTTACTCGCTTTAGAAACACACATATAACACAAATTTATACTATTTACACCCAAATAGATTATTTCACATATTAATTTGAGTTGTTGATGAAAAAATTTAAGTCAATCTAAGAAAGAAATGGTAAATTTTACTTGGGCCAAACAGGATTATAACGCAGGAGACAGGCTCTCAGAGAGCTCTGAGAACTGTTCTGATGAGGTAAGTGGCGGAGTCCAGTAGGGATGTGACTTTGGCAAAGGGCGTACGTGCAACCAAGCACACATCTTGGTAGACGGCCGCTGCTAGCCACAAGGAACAAACATCTCAGCTAACGGTTTTCTGAGTATGGGAAGATGCAAGAAACTGGGCTCGTAAAACCTTCTCCTGAAAATATCTGAGGGCCAGTCTCTCAGTCTTCTCAGAGCACAAAGTGCTTCATCTGCTCTTCACGTTGAACTCCTTTCAGGGTGTACTGGGGGTCAGCAGCTGGATGGTGGGCAACATTCTTCATTTTACAATCCCTTGCCTTTTGGTCTTAATTTTGACCAAGTTTGGGGAGGCATTTCGTGACCAATTTGTCCCGTGATGCCAAGAATGCTCGTTCCCTGGTCAGGCAAGGATTTCGCTGATAGGCCACTCAATTTGCTATTACTGGACTAGGCCCTGTTAACAGTAGCCAAAAGCTTCTGGACCACCGGTCTTACTAGTGTGTTACGGTCCAGGAAAGTTCCCTCTTCCCACATCTAGAGTTACACTATTACAATCATTATCTTGCATATTTGATCAACTGTTTCAAGCTGCCTATTCATCATTAATTTTATCTGAGGCTAGTCACACACTGGTAATGCAAGAAACAGTAATCTTGTAAAATAGGCAGAATACAAGTAACATTAGCTAGTAACATTAATAAGGTCATAAGTAAGTATTTAAGAACTTCTATTAGGTGCAGCCCAGTATACCCCCAGGTCATCTGACCAGTCTGTTCTGCACCAATTGCTATCTTTCAGGGAAATGATATATTGGCATCGTACAGAAAGTTCACCAAAGATGTCTGCATGTACAAGGTTATTATGACCCCTTACAGGATAGAGAAAGGAATGTTATCTTCTAAGGAGTTACATGGCTGGTACCAGGAGAAAAACTGATCTTTACGGTTGAGTAGGTGTTTCTGCCCTTGGGGAGGTCTCATTAATGCATAATGCAGATGTACAATGCACACCAGAGGGGAGGGAGGAGGCCCAAACAGGCAGAGAAAATTTTTATTTTTAAATTGTCTTGCCATAAAATATGAATTTTTATTGCACCAACATTTCTAAATGGTTTTCTTAGACAAGCAAGAAGTATAAAGCATTCTCCTTATAAAGTGAAAAATGGTCCCAATTTAAAAGTCAAAGTTGGTGCGTTCCTAAGCTAACCTGGTAAATATAGAACATCTCATCACAGACTTAACTGAATGATAATGAACACAGCTTACAGCAAAAATTCTACAATTGGGCTTCCCTGGTGGCACAGTGGTTGAGAGTCCACCTGCCGATGCAGGGGACACGGGTTCGTGCCCCGGTCCGGGAAGATCCCCCATGCCGCGGAGCGGCTGGGCCCGTGAGCCATGGCCGCTGAGCCTGCGTGTCCGGAGCCTGTGCTCCGCAACGGGAGAGGCCACAACAGTGAGAGGCCCCCGTACCGCAAAAAACAAAAACAAAAACAAAAATTCTACAATTGCAGCCTAAGAAAGTGATTTCAAGGAAAGTATCTCCTTAGAAAATGACAGCTCCTAAAGAGCAGGGAGACCACCATCTGGAATTTCCAACAGCTACTGTTCATCCTTTTTCCAACAAATTTTTCCAGCAGATTTTCCCAATAAAATCCAAGGCAGTTTTCTGCCTACTCTTGACCCAAATAGCTGGATCCCTTTTCTTGCCAGAGTTCCCTCTCTTGGCTCACTGTATGATTCATTCTACTCTAAGACAGATAACTTATTTTTAGAGAAAATTTTACGGTTGTTGCTGCTACAGTCACTGAATGGTCTTAAAAGAGTAAATTAGGGGACAGGTGGGGGGAAAATGATCAATAAAACTAATTTTTTTTATCAGTTTTGCCAAGGGCAATTTTTTACGTGGAAGTACAGAAAAAAAGTAGCAGGGTGTAGTTTCAGACGACCATGTTGCATTTATAACATTTAAATCCTAGTAAAGGGCTTCCCTGGTGGCGCAGTGGTTGAGAGTCCGCCTGTCGATGCAGGGGACACGGGTTCGTGCCCCGGTCCGGGAGGATCCCACATGCCCAGGAGCGGCTGGGCCCGTGAGCCATGGCCGCCGAGCCTGCGTGTCCGGAGCCTGAGCTCCACAACGGGAGAGGCCACAACAGTGAGAGGCCCGTGTACCAAAAAAAAAAAAAAATCCTAGTAAAAATATCAAAAAGCAACTCATGAAAATTCACCTAAAAGATAAAGCTAGGGGAATCTTTTTTTTCCCTCAGTAAAAGTTCAGAAGAAAAAAGCCATCAAACAGCAACACTTTATAAAACCCCTATTCAAGTCAAGCTGAAAAGTACTGGACATTTCATAAGCGCTTATTAGCTTATAAGAGCCTTGGGGTATCTGACATGTGAATTTACCAAAGCTACTTGCAAGCAAACGTCAGCATATAGAAAGGAACGAAGTAGATCTGTATGTGCGCTGACATGGAAAGATCTCTCTATATGGTAGGAGATTTGCAAAATACTATAGAATGATACCACTTATGTAAAAGGGGAAATGACCCCTCTGAAATTATATTTGCGCAGATATGTTTATGTGTGAAAATGCATTTCTTTTTAAATCTTAAAAGTATACATCCCGAAATATTAAAGAAGCTGGCTCTAACATGAAGGGATTAAGAGGGTGAAGGGTAACTAACTCCTTTTATGTAGCTATTTACAAATTACATTTCTTCACAATGAACATACATTCACGTATTTGTTGAGAAATTAAGTAAATTCACTGTGTCTGGGTGTCTGGACAAAAATCATCCTGTATATTCAATTTATTTTCTAATTTACTTTGAGAAATTTCTGGGGTGCTATTTAACAGGATTATACATTATTGCTTTTTAAAAGAGAACATTTCCAGTAACTGGAGTGGGCAGTCTGGATTTACCAGCCAGTGGCCCACAGACTGCTGAGCTACTCTTCACCCAGAACCAAGCTTTGTAGTCATCCTGTAGCAAACTATTCAGGATTTTCCCCGCCACCACTCAGTTGCGTTCCAGGCAAGCACCACTGGTCCATGCCGTAGGACTGCCAGTTCTGCTCCCTGGGTGAGTGTAATTCTGAACACATGCTTTAGTTGCACTTGATTATTAACCCTGCTTCTCTCTGTTCCTTGGAGAAACTAACATTTTCATTACTCTATTGTAAGAGTCTGTGTAATCTGCTCCACCGAACAAATGGTATCTCAATGTCTTAGTACAGCAAGCGCAATCCCTTACATTAAAGCAAAGAGTAAAACTTGGTTGGTGCTTGCAAATATCCAGATTTGAGGGAGTCCGTCCCCTCAGTCTTGCAATGGCTATGCGGAAGCCAAAAGGATATCTTTGGCTAGGACATGGGCAAAAGAAAAAAAAAAAAAGCATCTTCGAGCATCTTCCTCTCCACTGCTGGCATTTATAAAAATGAAAACCCACAGAAATGCTATCTGTACAGATACAAGAAAACCTCTTACCAGTCTAAATTGGGCCGTCCTCAGAATTACAAGATAATTTCTTTTTAAAGTAGCTATTCCAGTCTTACATAAAGGCTCATACCAGAGGTTATGAAGATAAAGTACAAAGCCTTTATTGAATTGCAGATTATGAATAATAAACCCGATGGTGAGCACTGGGGGCAGATGTGTGCAGAAGTGCAATTTATAAAATTTTTAAGGCAAACAGTTGACATCTTTGAAGAAATCATTGGTAGCTTAAAAAAAAAAAGCTTCCAGATGTGCAATTCATTCAGAGCATTCAGGGTAACTGGTGCCCAGTGATATGACCTCAGGAAATGTCGAGATTTCATAAATCATTTGTATCAAATCTCTTTTTCTGGTAAATTCCTTTCTGCCTCTGCAGCGGTAACTAGACAAGATTGCAAAGCTTTCAAGATGATTCAAGCCTCCAGCACCTCACAGGAGTCCGCATTTCTTAGCACAGAAGGCAATGCTAATCAAAGAAGGAAATAAATAAAAGGTTATTAAAAACAAACACAGGTTCATCAAACTGCTAAATACATGTATCTATGTATATTCCACTCAAAAAAAAATGTTCATCTCAATAGTCCTTCACATTTCATATCCAGAAGCTACACTGGCTGCCACCTATCCTCTCATCTTTAACACCATGAGATAAGACGGTGCTTCTTAGTAGTGAGTACAGTGCGAAGACTCTGATACTTGTAACAAGTCTTTGAATTGTTTTAGGATTACAGGACTTTCAAAAGACTTCTTTAAAAAAAAGTGACTGGAAGTTTCAGTACATAAAAATCGGAGGGAGGGGACCTTAAATTTCAGAGATTATGTTTAGGGACAAAGAGACATGCTGTGAAAAGCCGCAACCAAATATAAAAGGTAATATGGAATGATTTAGGGAACAGCTATGAATTGCACAGAACCCAAGCGGAAAGCGGAAGATAAATTTAAACTCAAAGAAAGTGGCTGATAACCAAAAATCTCATTCTCTTCGAAAAGTACGGCTGACTAATCCGTAAGAGACAAGGACTACATTTCACCAAGTTACTGGCTTTACAGAATGCTTCTCCTGGGCCCCTTTCTTCTCCCCTCCCCACCCACCCCACCAGTGGGTAACGACCAGCTTGTTTTACTTCATAACCTCTCGTTACCACAGCATCTTTAAGATAAAACAACACTCCTAACAAATTCATCCAGACTGTTTCCTTAGTGGAGACCTTCCCTGTAATCAGGACACGTAGAAGCTGCTGCAATGAAAAGAAGCCATGGCTGTGTGGAACCAAAAGGACTTAAATTAAAATGCAAAATTAAGATGATGTGCAAATACCAATCAACACGTTCGCTGAAATACACAAAATAAGAGAACACCTGACTTCCCTGTTAGCATCTGTTCTTATTGGCATGGCTAACATGTCTCTCAGTAAATCCAGGAGATACCTCAAGTGTTTAGCCATCAAAGGGGATGCACTATCTATCTCCATTTCTCTGGTTCAGCCTCTTTCTAAAGTGTTACCTCCTTCAGGCTAGTAGACTATGGACTAGGCTAAACTTAAACTTAATAAGGCACATACTCAAGCAGAAAATATAAAGGCCAGATACTCAGAAAAAAAAAACAACCCAACCTGACATGAGGAAAACAAACATTAGCACATTAGCAGTTTATGAGCTAAAAGCTGTCCTTAAGTAAATATTTAACTCTGGATATAAAACAGATCAGCAGACTTTATAAGCAATTCCTTTGGTTAATAATTTTGTCAGCACTCAATGTATACAGACATTTAGTTCATTCTCTTTGAAGAAAAAATGTTGCTTAAGGTGTAAAGTCAAGACAGCTCACAAGAAGATGGTCGAGAAAAAGGCTCCTGGGTGATGTAGGGTTTTCAAGTCATGCAAGTACTCTCCGGGGTAAAATCTGGCTTGTTTCTTAGTTATGGTAACTACCAAGTAGCATATTAAAATTCATTCTTTAACATTATTCCACCCATAAATGTTCTGACAAAATTGCAGGCAGTTAAGAGTCTTGAGGTTTAGAAACTGAGACAAGGTAAAGACACCACTTCCAAAGAATTACTTACACGTATCTTTGATCCCACTTCAATGCTACATCATCCTCTCTCTACACACTTCACTAGATGTCACTGATGAAAATTAGGATAAAGAGCAACTGTTAACTATAACTTTCCTACTCAGGTTTAATAGTCATTTATTGAATACTCCGCTCACAAAATACTTTACGAGAATGTTGCTTTCCACTAATTCAATGAGAGTAAATTAATGAGAGTAAGAACTGATGGATAAGCATAAACTCTTCTGATTATTAATTTTGACATTTTAATATTTATCACAGCAAAATTGGGAATGTTTTTTATACTTTACCATTTAATGCCTGAAAAGTTCATTGAGAAGCAACCAACTTCCTATCAACATTCCAAGTTAGTGACTGAAACACTGAGAAATCAACAGCGTCTGATAACTGAGGGAACTGATTGGTTTCAAACTCTAGATGGATATTAAAGTTGAGAAGATACGTCATGAACAATAAAAATAGCAGCAAAACTTATCAACAATACCCATGGTGATTCCTAGGGATTTCTACAGAGCAACTTAAAAAACTACGTCCTAGTCATCGGGGAGGTCTTTGCAATGGATACACGTCACAGCAATAGGGTCCTGCAGCTCAGAGCAGCCATACTCTCTCGTGACC
Organism: Lagenorhynchus albirostris; assembly: GCF_949774975.1. Classification (NCBI taxonomy): domain Eukaryota; kingdom Metazoa; phylum Chordata; class Mammalia; order Artiodactyla; family Delphinidae; genus Lagenorhynchus; species Lagenorhynchus albirostris. The sequence continues at coordinate 27,101,411 of NC_083113.1, read as the reverse complement.
CACCTACAGTTCAGAACCCCCAAACACTAGGCCATAGCTTAAGGCAATGAAAAGAAAACACAAGGAGATTTAAGACTCCAGAGGAAAAAAGGCTATTAAAAATGCTCTCCCTACCGCACGTGTTTTGCTCTGTGAAGACTTTATCCAGGAATATCTGGAGCCAAAGCAAATGACCTAAATATTAAACCTAAATATTAATGAGAGGCTCAAAATGCAAGGAAATGTAAAACACTCAAAACAGGACAAAAATATAATATGATCAACTGGTGAAGCCTGGAGGGCGACTACATGTAAAACCAGCGGATCCCACAGATCAGAGCTAGACTTGCAAGCCACGCGCAACATCTCCAAACAGATCAAAGACACTAAAAACTGGGCACCTTCACGGACACCTTCAAAATGGAAGAAAAAGTGCATTTACCTTTATCATCAAAGCATAACCACTCAGGTTTTGTGCTGACACCTCTTTGACCCATCAGCACCTCTAAAAACCAGTACTTTGAAAAGTTTATTATGACTTTTTAAGGAGCTTCCACACCAGCCAGGTACACATACGCCACTGCCAGAGAAATGTCACCACAGTGAGGCCGGATTTGTAAAACCCCATTCTACAAGTACTAGCAAAGGAAGGTTATGACTCATGGATATGGATAGACTATAATATTTAAATGGCATGTTTCTGACATATTCACAAAATCTTTATAGAAACTATTTAAACTCAGAAAAGAAAAAAGACAGGAGTCAAATACAGAGATGAAATGTACAAAACAAATGAGCAGGCAAACTAAAAGTTCTTGAAAGTATTTTACTTCAGGTTGAAAAATGAACAGCTTCCACACCGTTCATTGCAAGATACACAGTATTCACGAATACAATGCTGGTCATTTGAGGAAATGTACACACCTCAATTTCTCCTTCATGCTTTTCTTTTAGAAAGATACTGTTTACCAAAAAGAAACGTCAGCAGTACAGGAAAAACTATTTTCCCAATAAATTTACGAAAACCTAAGATTCCCAATGGAATCAAGATTATCTTCCCGCTACCACCACCTTAATATAATCACATGCTTATTGAAACACTAATATCTGCACCCTAAGAGTACATTTACTTTCAACAATGAGGGTGATTCTTTAAAAAAAAAACTTCAGTGTGGTAAATGTAACATGGATCTCTGCAAGTATTAAGTGTCTGAAATAGGCAGCTAATACTGGATTTAATATTATTTTATAAATAATTGTTCCCTTAGCAGTAAACATAAGTCTACACATTCACAATAGTCCTAGAAAATAAATACTGTGATTATGCACAATGTTATGACAAACTAGTTTCAAAAAACAGAAGCTCAACATCTTGATAAAAATTCTGATCAGAATAAAATGTGACTCTAAAATTTAAAACATTGTCAAAATAACATCACATTTAAAATCTTCCACGGTTTACACAAGTCTTATGAACTTCCAGTTTTGGAACACATTTTTTTGTTGTGAATTAAAATACGAACTCATTGAAAACTGTTAATTTCAGTGATGACATCAGTTTTGGTCTTATTTTAGCATTATTTTCTTTATAAAAAGTTGCACTAAATGTCCATTAATGGTCTGATTGGTCTTCAGTATTTCATAAACATACATAAAAGAAATTCCTAAAAGCCAATAGTACTTTATATGTATATATTTATAAAAGAATCTCATCTCAGAAATGGCTGTAATTAACAGAGCCAGACATAGTGATGCTGAACATAAAGAGTGTTCACCTTGAAAGAAAGCATTTTCAGAAATATCACTTACATTCTATTAAATACTTCCAACCGAGTTTCAAACTCAACATGTGATGAATAACAGAATTACACATCTCATTTGCACTCAAAACTGACCATAACCAAAATTTACAGCATGATTGAAACAAGCCAATGTTTAAAAAAGTTTTAATTAAAGATAACAATTCCATGAAAGGAGAGGATAAAGAATGGGATGACAAGAAGTATTTGGTCTTAATAAGGCAATACAAAATAGATCCATTATCAAAGACCATTTAATTTTTAAAGATCAACAATACCAAAAGCATAAAGTGGAGTATAAGAAAATAGTTTTTTATAAGTATGATTTAATTAAAGCTGTTTACAGTTATTCTCTCCCACAGTAGTTAAGCATGAATTTAAAAAAGAATAAGAGATGAGAAAAACAAGCACACGCAGCACACAGGGTTAGAGGAGCCAGCATGCAACGTCTGTGGAACTCGAGGTTTCCCTGCAACAGGAATGGGACCAGACGTGGGTGGCCTTTTTTTTTTTTCCTATTAGGAAGAAAAGAAAAAAAAAAAAAGACTGCAAAGGAAACAAACACAAAGTCATGTAATTGCCCATTGCCCAAGACGACAGCACTATAGAAAACAGTTGCAAGTCAATTCTTAGAGATGACTAGAGATTTTTCAGTGTTTACACAAAAGTACATGGTACGTATGTTTTTTTTGTTTGTTTTTTGTTTTTTTACAAAATAAAGTAAACGTCATTTGCCACCATAACCTTTTCTTTAGAGAGGAAAATTTTTGCAGCAGGTCACAAGGGTTCTATTAAGTCATTTCAATGTTGAGGAAACAAATTGAGTAATAGAACTAATCACTTCCCTATAGATGGATGTTAAGATGACAATTCAGATTATTTTTCAAACTAATCCTGAGAAAAATCTGTTTACAATTTAAACAGTAATGTTATGTAAAAAGTATTAACAAATCCACTATTACAAATATCAATTTCCTATATGGTCATCTATATATACACACAATAAAATGGTAAATATATGCAAAAATATTAAAAAAAAAAAAAACATGCACAGATCACTTTCCCCTTTGAAATCTGGACTTCCTATAAGATACCTGTGTTTTCCTTCCCCACCCCATCCTCTGAAATTGTTTCTTGTTTCTGTCACCCTACCCACACTGAATACTAGTCCCTATAACTCTGCATAAAGCCAATGAGAAATAGATTTATTTTACATTCAAGCTTTAAATCTTAAAATGACCCTGTTATAGCATATGACTTATCAAATGAGCAGCCTTTTTTTCCCCCCTTTTTTGCGTGCTTTTTGTTTTTGCAGTTGTCAGTCTTCATGATCCATTCCGTGGCGAGCTGGGAAAAAACGCAGTTGCTAAATCAACGTCTGAACAGTGTAAGGCTCCCGAATGTTTCCCAGGAGTCCCTATCCAACTGTCCTGAGCATGAGATCATTGCACACAGAAGACAGTCCATCGTACAACGCCGACTATCTACAAAGGTCTGAGAGGGGGGCGTCCCTCTTGTGTTTCCTCTTTTTGCCATGGTAATACTGATTATTTGATTTGCCTTGATGTTGTTTGTTTGTCATCAAGGAACCATGGCTTGTTTGGGTTGTACCTTGGAAGCCTTTGCTGGAAGAACGAAAGAGCCTTGCTGATCCATGCTGCAGAGAAGGAAAGCGGTCAAAAAGACATCAGTATTGCAGATTCAACAGAGCACTGGCTAAGACCTACCTCGGGGAGCTTTCATAACTAGGAACACGCTGACTTATCTAGCAGGCAGAAAACGATGCTACAGGGGTTAACTCTCTTGGGCTCTAAAACTTCTAAATATCAAAAAACATAGACCACTTCTTCTGTTAAGAAGAAGCCCTGTCTTCTTAACAGAGTATATGCAATGTAAGGCTTTTCTTAAGGAGCCTATCAACCGATACACCACGTAACAAATGGCATTACTGGAAGAAGCTGTCAGACGTGCAGGTGTGTTGCCAGGTCAGGGGTCATCAAAGCTGGCCACTCCTTTCCTGCTATCACGTGTCACTTTAATTGCCATTTCTAAACGAGTCTGTGTTTGGTGCACATGACTACAGGTAAAGTGGATTCTGCGAGTCAAGTCACACATGAGGTGACTGACATTAACAGTCCATCTGTACTGCCAAGGGGCCTTCCCCAGGGTCCCTGATGTACTGGGAGAGGGTGTGATGGCCTTAGGCCAGAGTCTAGTACGAAATGACTTCTTCCCCTCATTTTGATCCATTACTCACGATGAATAAAATTTCAGGCAACTGAAAAACTTCCAATAGAGTGTCTCTGTGGCCTTTTTAAGTCAAAGCTAAAGCAAAGCAGCTGACCATGGCTGACTGCTGTCTGATCATTTCAACACAGGCAACCAGGTATTGAATTTTAAACTAAAAAAGGATACATTATTCCCAGATGTGCACAACACTGCAATGAGGTCATGCAAAAACTTCACGTGAGCTTACTTCAAGTACAGCTGAAACTTTGTATAACTTGAAGCAATTTTTTTTTATGCTGAATCTGTAATAAGGTGGGTTGGCCGGGACATCTTATAAGGACCAGGTGCTAGACTCCCACAAAGGTTTATGTTACAATGGTGTCTCACAAAGATCCTCAGGACATCCTGTTACTAGAAGCACTGTCATGCTTTGGCACCTCTTAGAACAAAATATGTTTCTTTTTTAACCTAGAGCTTTCTTTAAACCCATAATGTGTATGAATACATATGTATATATGTATATGCACGTACAAAACTCTAAACATTCTATACGGAATATTAACAATCAAAAACACAAATTCCACACACCTGGGATTTGTTGGTGCTGTTGGATATGTTAGTGGTCTGGGTGCTCTGCATTTTCCCGCCTGCCTGAGAGGACTCCAAGGACACATCCTGCGACCCTACCCGGTTCCCAGTGGACGGGCGGCAGAGCAGCTGTTTCGGGGTTTTGCACGGTGTCGCGTCGGAATCCTAACACAAGTCACATGAATTATAATGTGACACAGTAATAATTTAGACATTCAATATTAAGAAAGGAAAAGAACTTCAGCTAAGCACTCTCTGGACTAAGTCTAATAAATATTTGGGAGTTAAAGGAAGCACACTGAGGAATTTATAAAATTAACTGCTTAAGTTTTCTTCCAAACATTTAAAGTGGCTTATTCTATCAGAGGGTTTCTGTTCATTGTTAAATCCACTGCCCACGCCTGACCTTGTTAATCGGCCTTGAAGGAGCTCATAGAGGTCCAAGTTTATCTGCATTTTTATTTACAGAAAATGAACCATGGTATAGTGGAAAGAGCATGGTAAAGAGTGAGGACCTAGGTCCCGGTCCCTGATTCAATGTCTTCAACCAAATACAAAACAGTCACTTTACAAAGCTCGGTCTCTCAGAGTCTGCGATGGCAAATCAGTGCTCCCTGCACCGAACACACCGAGTGGATCAGACTTCCCAGAGACACCGGTCTGAGCCCACCTGTTTCTGGGCTGCTGGGGCCGTGACTGCTACTCTTTCCTCAGCTCTACCTTTCCCCTCACACTCTGCCCAGCATTTCAGAGACACATACTCTCAGTCCCTAAGGCGCCCTCTCGAGGCTGTGTCTGCTTTTGCCCCTCTGTGTCTGTGACATCTAGCTCGGCATTCTGTCCTCCACAGCTCTGCTCTAGGAACCACAACTGCCCACAGGTAGATCCTGCATGTGAGCGTTTACGACTCCATTATGATAAATGGTCATCGTCGACAACGAAAAACTACGCCTCTTCCATATTTACAATTTTTCTTTTTTTTTGCAGTACGCGGGCCTCTCAGAGCGTTGTGGCCTCTCCCGTTGTGGAGCACAGGCTCCGGACGTGCAGGCTCAGCGGCCATGGCTCACGGGCCCAACCGCTCCGCGGCATGTGGGATCTTCCGGGACCGGGGCACAAACCCGCATCCCCTGCATCGGCAGGCGGACTCTCAACCACTGCGCCACCAGGGAAGCCCTCCTCTTCCATATTTAGATTATTTTATGTTATACACTTAATGAAGCCAATAAAGCCCATTTTATTAATAGATCTTGATTTTAAGTAAACTCAGGATAAGACAGAAAGTAGATTAGGGATTTCCAGGGCACAGGGGGAGAGAAGAAATTAGGGACTGCTAATAGGTTTGTTTTTGGGGTGATGGAAATGTCCTGGAATTAGATAGTGGTATAGCTGCACAATATTATAAATATGCTAAAAGAAAACCACTTAAGTTGTACATTTCTAAATGGTGAACAAGAGAGTATATATCCCATTTATATAAAATTTTGAAACAGACAAAACTAATCTATGGTATTAGAAAATCGTAGTGGTGGTTACCTCTGAGGGTAAGATTGGGAATTTACCTGAAAACATCATGAGGGAACTCTTTGGGGTGATGGTAATAGTCTGTATCTTGTTAGGATTTGGTGTTACACATGTGTATGCATTTGTTAAAATTTAGTAAATGTATAATTAAGATTTCCTTATATGTTAATTTTATATCAAAAGAGAAAACTGGACAAACACTGAACTGTGGTTAATGACAAGCACACAACAGTACTTTGTGGGAAGTGTGCTAATGTCTGCAATACTTTGAAATGTATCAAAGAATAAGATGAACTGGTGAATGAATGGACAGCTCTGTGATAAGCCAGTAAAATGTTAATGGTGGAATCTAGTGGTGGTGTATATGGATGTTCACTAAAATCCTTTCACTTTTGGCTGTATGCTTGAAAATTTGAACACAATGTTGAGAAAAAGTATAATCATAGGGCTTCCCTGGTGGTGCAGTGGTTGAGAGTCCGCCTGCCGATGCAGGGGACGCGGGTTCGTGCCCCGGTCCGGGAGGATCCCACATGCCGCAGAGCGGCTGGGCCCGTGGGCCATGGCCACTGAGCCTGCGCGTCCGGAGCCTGTGCTCCGCAACGGGAGAGGCGACAACAGTGAGAGGCCCGCGTACTGCAAGAAAAAAAAAAAAAAAGTACAAGCATAAAGTTATTAAAATTTCCCAGGAACAAATAAGAAAATGAGCTAGCCTTGGCTCTCTAGATAGAGTTACCCCCAACAGAACTCCTAAGGGTCTAGGTTTAGAAAACAACGTCTTCATACTTACGACGTCACTAGAGCTGGACTGTGTAGCGGAAGAGGAAGACACTGGACCTGATGAAGAGTTTGAAGAGTGTTTACTAACAGATTCCGAAGTTTTACTTCTACATTTTCCAAGGGCTTCATTTTCTTCAGATAGATTATTATTACATTTATCTAACTGCTGAGTATCTACTATCAAGGTAACACCATTTCCTGAAAGAGTGGCAAAAGATTGGAAAACGTTTCTTCCCATTAAGCACACACAACACAGAAAAGCCTCTAATACTCAATCGATGAAAAACTCTTACCATTGCATGAAGGCTCAGGCCTATTCTGCAAGCCCCACTGCTTTGATATCCAGTCTCTATATGTGGCAACTTCATCTGTTACTCTAATTATTCTACCTAATATGCTGCAAGTGTTTAAAAAAAAAAAGAGGGGAGGTACATTAATTTGAAGATAAGAAGCCACAACCAATTTTGACCCAATGGGCTGATTTTAGTTAAACTTTTACCTCTCCGTTTCGTTGTTGGGATAGTACTTTGCTATTGGCGATACAGCATGACTCAGAACAACGTAGGCATAATCAAAGGCCTGTTTCACTTGCATGGCCCCATATGAACTCCTTCCAACATCATTACCTTTAAAAGAAATATATACAAAAGACATTAAAACTTACCGTGGCTTAAAATGAACTACATGTTTGTGAGCCCTCTTCTGGGAGAGCAAGGGCACTCACTATCCTGCTAGAGCGGCACTCAGAATCTGAGCTGTCAGTCGGTCCCACAGCTCCCCAGACTCTATAAACGCGTGCATCACGCATAAATATGTTCTCATGTCATATAAATTGCCTAAATGTCTTCTGGCCCAACAGGACTATCCCATACACAGTCATGCAAATAAAAGAAGTAACTGCCTGGTTTTCCCTAAGAGGGAAACCAAGCTAAATTATAAATACTTATTTTTTGCTTGGTAGGTATACAGACATCTCCTTCACTAAATTATGAGCTTCTAAAAAGCAAGGACCATCTTGCTGAAAAAACCTTTGTGTCCTTTATGTAGGGTAGGCTCCCAGTAAACACTTCCTCAATGAATAAACACAGAACTTTCTTTTTTTTATTGGCCGCACTGCGCGGCATATGGAATCCTAGTTCCCCGACCAGGGATCGAACCTGAGCCCCCTACATTGGAAGTGCAGAGTCTTAACCACTGGACCGCCAGGGAAGTCACCACACAGAACTATTAATGTTTATAAGATGGCTCATCAAGCCAGAAAAGGGCTCCTAGGTAACTACTCTATCTCTTAACTCCCTTTCCTTACTCATTTTCAAGGCCAATACATTAAAAGCAAATGACTAAAAGCATTTCCACTGAAGTCCGATAACACGGAATCTAAATATTTTACAATTATATCAGGAAAAAATATTGCCCAGAAAAACTAGGATACAAGCAAGCAAACACAGCATCATGAAAGCACAGGAGGAATTCATTTTCTGCTCACTTTTAAGCCAACATAAAGCTGGAAAAAGCACAGGGAGACTATGCAAAATTAAAAAGAAGGGGTCCAAAGGGAAACTAAACTATCTCTTGGTACCCCTTCCCTCATGAATTCTGAGACATATGAGCGAGCTCACTCCCTCTAAGGACCTCAAAATCCTCACTTAAAGCGCCGTTTGACACCTGGTTAGAATCAGAAGCAGTGAGGACGCAAGAAAGAAGAAAAACGGCACCAAACTGGAGATGCACAAACGCACCCATATAGTTAATACCCATTCTCCTTTGCCTTTAAGAGTCGAATGGATTCCACTCCCAACTCATTTGGAAGTATGCAATGTGTTTTCCTGCTGTGAGTGTGTGTGTTTATGTTCATGTGTTTGCTTATAAAATATTTTGAGGGCTTCCCTGGTGGCGCAGTGGTTGAGAGTCTGCCTGCCGATGCAGGGGACACGGGTTCGTGCCCCAGTCCGGGAAGATCTCACATACCGCGGAGCGGCTGGGCCTGTGAGCCATGGCCGCTGAGCCTGTGAGTCCGGAGCCTGTGCTCCGCAACGGGAGAGGCCACAACAGTGAGAGGCCCGCGTACCGCAAAAAAATATATATATATATATTTTGAGGAAAAAAAAAAAGACTACTACAAGTTAATGCTTAATTTTTCATCTGAAGAGAGTTTAAAGTACAATATGATGACTGACAATGCCCTTTTCTTTCTTTTTCTTTTTTTGGCCACACTGCGAGGCCTGCAGGATCTCAGTTCCCCCGACCAGGGATTGAACCCAGGCCCTCAGCAGTGAAAGCGTGGAGTAAGTCCTAACCACTGGACTGCCAGGGAATTCCCAATGCCTTTTTCTTTGAATGTCCATAAATTTACCTAAATTCAATACCTGGTTGTAAAGGATCTTCAATATAAAGCATGGATGGCCTGTAGCCATCTAGCATATTTTTCTGTACTTCATCTTTGGCCACATAGGAACCACCATCCTTTATCCGGATGCCAGTCTTTAAATAATTGAAGTGTCGTCCATATAATTCAAAAAATTCTATTAAGAGAACACCATAGTTTGTATTGGGGATGCAAGCATCTTCCCTGGGATGTAACTAAAATGAGAAGAAAAAGAATTATATTGGACTTTCTCTAAATTCAAGGTGAGGATAATAAATGACATTCTAACTTCTATAAACAGTATTATTATAATTTTGCTTTAGCATAGCAGCCAATAGGTCATGGAGTTAGAGCAGGCTAATCATAATAGCACTTCTGTTATAGACAACCTAAATTAAAGCCCCATGGGTGTGGGGGGACCTGGTGGGGGACAATTTATAAGGCTGAATTTTACAGCTGCCCCAGGATGCTGAGAGCGCGGGCTTGGCCCAACATCAGGGAAGTCATTCTGACTCACCAGCGAGTCACGCAGTTGGCAACACTGCGCCACATAAGTACGCTCACTGACGAGATTAAGGCTTCTAACTCATCTTAACCAGACAGCAAATCTCAACTCCAGCTAAACTTACAAGAGTAGGTGCTTAGAAGACATTCTTAATTTTGGCATTTGTGTTACTATTTACACCTATGGAAACCACACCATACTTCTGCATGCTAAAATTTGCAGTGAAAAGTCTCAAAAATACTAGAGCACACGGGATTAAAAATAAATATTCTTCCCTAGGGATTTTAAAGTACTTATTTGCTAAATTATAAAAAGGTACCTAGTTTAAAGGGAAAAGTCGTAAGTAATCAAGGGAAACACTCTAATTAGAGCTTGATTTAAATTTTTTCCAAAATGATTCCCAACTGATATATTTTAAAAAATGTTTAGTGTACACTAGTATGGTATAACTTACCTGAAGGAAACTCACTGCCATTAAAAAGAGACTATAAGAACCAATTCCACCTGTAAATACTTCATTAAGGTCCCTCTGTAATAAGAACTGTTTCAATACTAAAACCAAGTATGGTAATACAGGATATTTCTGGAAAAGAAAATTGTATTTTCAATGAATTCCTACATCAATAATAGCTCTAAGCATTAACAGCATATATGGTCTCTAAGTATAAACTGGTCCTTACATTACAAACTTTGGTGGACATATGTAATATACTTAATTTTCTATTTTTAAAACAAGCTATAAAAAAGTAAGCTATAAGTAATTAAGGATTGTCTCCTCACATCTAAAATCTAAAACATATAGACGTAAATGACAGCAGCCAAGCACTCACTACAGGACAGAAACGCTAGCAATACATATTTTGTGACACTCATTTATGACCATTACCGAATAATATTCAATTGTAAATAGGTAACAGAAACAGTACAGGACAATGTCTCAATTCTTTCTTTCTTTTTTTTTTTTTTTTGGCCACACCTCCCAGTTTGCAGGATCTTAGTTCCCCGACCAGGGGTCGAATCCAGGCCCCATGTAGTGAAAGCGCAGAGTCCTAACCACTGGACCGCCAGGGAATTCCCATCTCTTAAAGCAGTAAATCAGTGGGATTTTAAAGAATCACTTCTTGCAGGCGGCACTCCATAGGCAGACCAGGGTCCTTCAGATGGTTCTGCAGAGCCCAGAAGCAGGAGCCATCCTGCCCGCTGTTCTCCATGCGGGCAGGTGAACACACAGACCCACCTTCTGTGCTTTACAAAGAAGGGTGAGAACATCCATGCTGGCCAATATGGAGAGTGTGAGTCTGTCTGTCACTCAGGCACACACTCATTAAGTTCTCTCCACAAGCCAGGCCCTAGGCTAGAGACGCCGAGGGGAACAAAGCAAGCACAAACATCGAGAAAGAAGTCAACAGCCATCACCTAGGGCGGCAGAATTACTAGTGATTTCCACTCTTTTCTTGACACTTACAATGGAAACAAACTGCTTCCATAAGAAAGAAAAAAGTTTAAACTTTTGCAAATCATGTCAAAGTAAGCAGGCACGAGAAACAACAAAAATATGGAGAAATAATCATTTTTAAACACTACAGTTGAACTCAGAAATATAGTCTCTTTAAAGAACAACTAGGCAAATTTCCAACAGAATTTTTTCTGCATATATCCTCTGACCCAGAAATTCCACTTCCGGGAATCTTCCTACAATTTATTAGTGTAAAGAAAGATGTAGGCATGGAAGGATGTCCACCAAGCACTTTCTGTAACAGAAAAAACCACTGGAAGCAACACCGGGGAAGTGCTACACAAAGCACAATAATCCTGACGAGGGACAACCATGTAGTCAGTGAAAAGAATGAAGGAACCCTGACTGTGCTGATACAGAAGAACCCACCAAAATATTAAGTTAGAAAAGAAGTATTAGACATCTTGTATATAGCGTGCTATATTCCTTTTGTTAAAAATTTCAAGAAGAGGATAAAAAGCAAAGAAAAAAAGCCGAGGAAGGCACATCCTATGAAGCTGGTCTAAGCATGTAAGGTGTAAGGGTGACTCACTTTTCACTACCCTTTTACACTGGTAAGATTTTTTATCATACGTATTATCCTCAATTTTTTAAAAAGTTTCTTTCTGGTGAAAAGAAATTTTATACACACCCAATACCTCCAAAAGAGTGGGATTACAGGTAATATTTCTTTTCTTTTTCTGCTTTTCTATACTCTGCTCATTTATACAAGAATATAATGTTTACCACAGGAGAGTTAAAATTTTTTCTGACATAAAAAGAAAAAGGTGAACCTGAAGAGCTGCTAAAAAAAAAAAAAACATCGTGGGGGCTTCCCTGGTGGCACAGTGGTTAAGAATCTGCCTGCCAATGCAGGGTTCAAGCCCTGGTCCGGGAAGATCCCACATGCCGCGGAGCAACTAAGCCCGTGCGCCACAACTACTGAGCCTGTGCTCTAGAGCCCGCGTGCTGCCACTACTGAGCCCATGAGACACAACTACTGAAGCCCGCGTGCTCTAGGGCCTGTGCTCCGCAACAAGAGAAGCCACTGCAGTGAGAAGCCCGCGTACTGCAACGAAGAGTAGCCCCCGCTCTCAGCAGCTAGAGAAAACCACGTGCAGCAGAGAAGACCCAATGCAGCCAAAAATTACATAAATGAATAAAATAAATAAATTTATTAAAAAAAAACATTGTGAATGGAGAGAAATGATATTCTACATAAGCCAAAGCAGTTCACAGTTTTAGTTTTGGGAGAAGAAAGCTGATGGGTTTAAGCATGTGAAATGTTCTGAAGATGATGTTGACAAATTCTGCACTATCTGGGAAGAAAACAGAATAAGCAGAAACAGACTTAAACCACTTCAAGATAAGATAAGGACACCTGCAGGACCCATCTTACAGGTGACTTGGGGATTAAAATCTAGAAAAGGCTCCCTAGAGAGGGTCTTGATCTGAACTCTTGGAGAGAAGTTCTTCAAAAGCTTCCTCAACCCTTAATTCTTACTTGAGGTCACATTATAAATTACTGATTATTACAAGCAGATTCAAGGAAAGTAAAACCACTGCACAGAAAAGAAGCATTTGTCAGCGATACACATATAAAAATAGTTTAGCCAAGTATATCAGAACACCACCACAACAGAATCTCAAAACACAACTCCATTTCTAACATTTTCACTGAATAAACACTATAAATTCTCTGACCTTGGTAAAATCTTTGATGAGGTCAGCTGCTCTCACACCATTCTGTACATTAAAGCTGATATCAACTTTCACTTCAGTAAAAGAATCTGTTAATTTAATAATAGGTACCTAGAAAGAGAAGACAGGTAAAATTTAGATACTTTAACCAAATTAAATGACAAAATCAGGGGATGGAAGGTTATCGGACTTGAGGTCTTCACCTCCTCATGAGGACATAAAAACACTGAGTATTCTGAACCCTCCGTACCATAGTTGACTTGGCCTTCTAGATATTTTACATTACATATTTAGCACTAACCTCATGCAATATATTTGCAGTTTCTACTACTGAGAGTTTTGAAATCAGGTAACAAAAACTTTCTCAACATTAATATACTTTGGAGAACAGTTTCCAACTCAAGAAAATCAAGAATTATGAACGTCAGCCCACAGCGCCGAACCATTTCCAATAAGAAAACTGCTTGATTCTTAAGTCACACGCAGTAAGTCGCTGGCCTTTTCGGTCAGTTTTGCAAACAGCCCAAAAAACAACCTAACAAGAGAACTTAAAATGTAAGAATGATTCTCAAATAAAAAATGATAGGATGATTTATATGCGATATCAGGAATTCTTTAAAAAAAAAAAAAAGCTCTATTTCTACCATGCATTAGAAAACTCAGGCCAGCAAACTTTGTGTACAGAACTGGATTTCCAAATTAACAGCTTTTAATAAAAAACAATACAAGTTGTTTTGCTCTAATAAAACCTAATATGCAAAAATCCAAACTTCTAAAATAGACATATTTATTTCTAAAATGAGCTTCTGTGAAAATTCTTTAATGTCCATTCTGTTAGTTAAAATATGACTTGATTTACAAAATTTCAATAAATACAATTCTTCAAGGATACAAAATATGATAGAAAAGCAACAGCTGTGCAACTATAAACTTTATCAGATATCCACATTTTTACCTATGTTTTTTATATGAAAAAATCTCTACATTATGTATGATAAATTGAATAATATTTTTTAAAGAAATGTACAACCAGAATAATTCATTTGTCTCACAAACACAACTTTTTATATACAAGCACTGTGATCATGAACAAAAGGAAGGAATAATTCACTCACAATCCGACGGTGCTCACCAAAATTAAATTTTAATTTTACAAGTTTCATGCATAAGTAACCTAGAGAGTTTAAGATGAAATGTTGAAGAACTTACAGTTGCTTTGTCTAGAACTTTCACCGAATCCTCATCTGCAACCTTATGCTTCCGAAGAGCTTCTTCCAGGGTCCAGAGGGGTAGGTTCTCCCACTTCCCAAACACCACAAGATCGATGTCACTGAACACAGAGCACACACAAGAATTGTTTCAAGAAGTGAGAAACTGTACTTACTCTAACTCATTCAAGCTACAGGCAGCAGGTTAGTACAATGGAACTCTATTTCTCACCCTGCCCATGAAGACTAAATGTGTTGGTGAGGACTGTTTTTAGAGAGGAAGTGGAAACTGGTGATTTTAACAACCTCCTCCTTCTCCTGGTCATTTCCCGGGGTGATTTTAAAAGAAGTAACACCTCAAAAACACCAGTTAACGTTTCCTGTTCATAAAGGCTTCTGGTACTAAAAAACTTAAGACCTTCCAAGTGAATGAGGTTAACTGATTGTGACTTACATTATTAAGTATAAAAAGCAAGATGCAGGCAGTGTATCTAGTATGCTACCATTTGTGTACAAAAGGAAGAAACACACATTTCCTTTTATATGCATAGAATATCTCTGGAAGGATATGCAAAGAACTGGTAATAGCAGCTCCTCCAAGGAGAGAAACTGGGGGAGAGAGGTGGGATCCAGACTTTGCATTGTAATTATGTGTGTGCTCTTTTCAAATCTGAACTAGGTAAATGTAGTACTGTTCATAACATTTAATTCAATTATTAGAAAGAGTGACTCAGGTTTTGCTGAGGCTCAGAACCTAAATAAGGAAAAGTATTAATGGACTCAAAGTGGAATAATTTTATGGCTTTTGTAGGCCTAAGACAGCAATGGGAAGAATGGAAATTGCTAGGATCCATCCACTTTAACACATTTTAAGTTTGGGTAAAGTAGAGTGAATCAAACGCAAATGAAAAACATGATGGATGCCTATAGTGCGCTTGAACATTTGTTAAAAGGGTAAATCTCAGGTTGAGTGCTCTTACCACAATAAAAACAAAAACATCATAAATGTTTTTGCTTCGTAAAGACCACAGCATTTCAATTCTTAGAGGACGGGTACTCACTCCTCAAGGAAGTCTTACTAACCCCCTAAATCACCCCCAACACACACACCCCACCCCCAGCTATGGGCCAAGACAGCCCTCATTTGAGAAGACCGAAACAAACAAGAGGCCTGAAAAGACCAAGACTTCCCTCAGAGAAGAGTCTGTACCCTGATTTTCTGAATCAGAACACTGGAACAGGAGCTAATAGTATGAGTTCTCAATAAAAAATGAGAGACCTGGCATTCCAGAGAATACAAAGTTCTAGAGCATAATCAGGTGTTTTACCATAATATGACATTAACATCTGTGTTAGTGGGTTAAGTTACAGGGTTGAGCAGTTCTCTGCAGTGATATTCTACTTCAAGATAATTCAAATAAAATACAGGTAAGTGAATTTTTGTTTCATAAACCTGCTTTGTTTCAACTCTTACACATTCAACAGTCAAAGCACATACCTCTAAAAAAATGTACAATCCCTTATAAGAGCCATAAATGTACTAACCTAGTAGGTAAATACAGGCCAGTTTTAAAACTTCCAAATATCTGGACCTAAAAGAGAAAAAATTGTTATATTAAAATATCAGATGAAAAGCCACCAAGTTATGGAGAAATGCAGGGTTTTGCCACCCTCTACTGGTAATTTTTAGTACTACAAGAGCATTTTTTTTCTAACACCATGCTTTCATGAAGCGGGATCCCGTGGCTTATAGGCAGACATTCGGAATATAGCTTAAACTTATTAGGTTCAAATATGTAGACTTAAATAGAAACCTCTCAAAAGTAATGTTCAGGTCACTAATGTTCCCTGATAATCTAGAGATATAATCACAAATCCTTAACTTTTGTTCTCTCAAAAGGAATCTTCGCATAGATTACTGAAGGGTCAGACTACTTCAGTTCCAGGACAAGTGCCAGCCTGTAGGCCATCTCCACAGAGAACACCAGGCACTGTCATTATAACATCATGCTGTGGCATAAAATCAGGACGTATCCTATCTCAAATCACAGAGAACAGTGGAAGACTCAGGCAAATATGCGTTTGCAAGTAATTGCAATAAGGGATGAACAATGAAAACAGTTCAACTTTTGAGGTGAGATGGACCCAGGAACCTAATCACAGCCTTGTGCGCCTCATCTGCAAAAAAATTGTGGATAAAATCCCCCACCTCAGAAGGAGGAGGACTGATTTAGATCAGCGTTTCTCAACTTCAGCACTGCTGGCTTCTGGGGCAGATAATTCTTTGTGTTGAGGAGCTGTCCTGTGCATCATGTGATGTTTAGCAACCTCCCTGGCCTCTACTCATTATATGCCAGGAGCACCTCACCAGTCACGATAATAAAAAATGTCTCTGACATTGCCAGATGTCTCCTGGGGGAGAAACTTGTCCCCAGTTGAAAGCTGTCAATCTAGATCACATGGGAAGAACAACGTGGCATACAGTGGCTGCGCAATAAAATATTGCTAGTGTCCTCCCCTCTTCCCTGTACCTACAGTATCTTATTTGAAGCTTCTTTGTTTTGCCAACTGGACCAGAAAAACTTCCCTGGCTTCACCTTTACCAGCCCATGACGGAGTCTAAAGAAAAGCTATACAACACAATGTACAATGTAATGGATTCTAATAAGTTACTTCTTCGAATGCACAAAATTGCACAACAGACCCTCAAAGGAGCCCTAAAAAGTGAGCGTCCACGATAAGAACCACAAATAAGCAGAGGAAATCTTGGGCACAAGTTTTGTTCACTGGGTGGGAGCTATACTGGGAGGCAAGGAGTGATTAGAAAAAGAGAAGAAAACAGCAGTTTCAGGAAAGTAGAACACACGCCTGCATTAGCTTAGGAAAACGAATTTCAAATGACATAAGAAATTCCTACTTGACATCTTCATTCAGCTGTACACAATTATGTAATGTTCATACTGACAGGCTGGAACAAAATAGTAACAGCGTTTTGATACATCACATCCAAATAACCCACTACTACAAGGAGGCTTTATTTGTCTTTCTTCTCTTTATAGTAATGATTCCCAAAAATAGTTTGCAGTTAGTAGCTGCTATTCAGTACTGCAAAGAAACAGTTTTAAGTAAGTCATCCAATTCAGTGCAAATAATTAGGAAGCCCAAAATTCTAAAAGCTGAAAAAAATTCTTTGCTTTTAAAATTTCATTAGATCACAACTCTACAAATGCACATACACAGGGATATTACCACCTAAGCACCCTTCTACCCAGACAGGTACTCACGTCAGCACTGGGCCAGAGTTCCTTAATCACACTCTCGATCCTGTTCACCACCTCCATCCGCATCTTCTCCTCCTCTGGTCTTGGAGACATGTATTCATAAAAATCACTTATTTCTTCATGCAGACTGAAAAACAAAAAGCAGAAAAGTTAATATGAGCGGGGCCGGACTAATGAGAAATCACTAGCTTAAATAATCTTCCCTAATTAAGTTTATAAGATAACTCAGCTGATGATTTTACATTCATAGATTTCTCACCTTAATTTTAAAGTTACAATTCATGCTAAAATGGGAACGTACAAAATTTAATCCAAATGCCAAAATAAATAAAACAAGAAATTCCAAATTCCAAGAAGCCTTAATAGAAGTGTACCAGCAGCCCTCACAGCACGTATTTATCTGCCTGTGCAGAATATTCGCCGGGTGCTGGTGATTTTTAAATTTCTTAAATTTCAAGTGTAAGGCCTGGCCTCTGCCTTTACACTTCTGATCCAGTAGCTATGAACACAAGAAGATACAGAATCTAGGTGACAAAGACAAGCTTCCTGGCAGTGCGGATGACCCTCTAACCCCTCTGTAATCCATTCCTCACAGGAGCAAAACAGCGTGTCTTTCATAATGTTTGCTTAGTGAATTAAGTGTCAAATGAATAGGTCAGCCAGTGAATATCAGCAAAGACCTGAAAAGAATGGCTGGCAGACAAGGCTCCACGAAGGAGCTAAGAAGACTTCCAGAGACCGAGAGGTACGAGGCACACTCAGGGAGCACCGAGCAAAGGGCACAGCCTGTGGCGGAGGGAGGAGTAAAGGGAGGAACAGCAGCTGAGAGGAAGGCAGCACCTGATGACAGCAGGCTTTGAACGAAAAGCTAAGAAGTTCAGACCTTCCCCGGTGGTAACGGAACTATTTAAATGCTTCTGAGAGGGACCCGGGAAAGACTGACTTAAAAAATGGAGCATTTTAAGAAGATTCATCTGGCAGTGGTGCAAACAATGGATTGGGAAAGAGACGAGACTGGAGGCGGAGGAATGGCTCATAAATTACTGCAACTGTAGAAGAACTAACTAGCTGAAGGCCTGGAGGATGGTGGAAGGAAAGAAATGGGCTCCAGAAGCGCCACACACACGGACACAATGGCTGGGCCGCAGGGCATGACCAGCAATGGAAAGACAGGAGCGGGGACACCTGCAAGGGCTGAGGCCTGAGCGGCTGGGGGCATCAATGAACAAGATGAAAGGAAAAACTAGGCTGGCTGAGGGGCTGGGTGTAGTCAATTACTACTGCAGAATAGAAGACGACGAAAATAGCATTCCTTAACAAGCTGGCGCAACTGTGAAGAGCTACCTCTAGGAGGGAAAACTGAATATAAAACGGGAGGAAATCTGCTAAACTTGTGTTGGACGCAGACAAGGTGGGAGGCCGGGCTCCAGGTAGCTGGAGGTAAGCCAGAGTGAGGTTGTGCTCATGGTGTCTCAGTCTAGCACAGCTGCGATGGACCAGGAAGCCAGGAGAAGGGCACTAGTTAAATAGCAATGGGTGCCAAGTGCCAGAGGGGAGCATGCTGGGGGGCAGTGGTAGGCAGGGCAGCCTCGAAGTAACAGAATCTGGAAGGAGGGGTGTGCCCATAGCGGCAAGCCCATCTAGGTCCAGAGCGGGTCCGGGATTCACAGGAAGCTAGAAACACCAGGAGATCCAAAATGGTTCTAAAGAAAGGAAAGAAAAATGTCTAAGTCCCAACCTCCGCCGGCTATAACATTTAAAATGTGGCTGAGTAAGCAATCAACAGTTTCTGCCTCTTCTGATGTTTTATTTTTAGAGTCAAAAAACTTGAGTTCCAGACTCAGGCTCTGCCTGAGGGCAGCTATGTTCTTTTTGAAAAGCAACTGACACTTTCTGGCCTTGGTGTCCTCAGGCACGACCAAGGGGTTGGCAACAGGGAGCCTTCTCAGCCCCTTAGTTTCAAATCCTGGGCCATTTGGTAAGGAATGATTTATAGCAGCGTTCTGCCTGTTCACTGTGCAATACCACAGAGAACTGGATTTTAAAACTCCAGGGAGTTCTGCAGGTGGAATCAAGTCTTCCTTGGTATGCTTCTAGGTACCCTAGGATCTTCTGATTTACTTTTAAGCTTCCCAGGTTCTAATATATTCTCTAAGGTTATCCCCTTTGGCTTCTTAAAGACAACAGCTAAAATGACTAGTCATTACAGAGTTTACAGCTTGCTTTACTCTTCTGCACTTTTGGCAGGGATGAGGGCCACAAATAAACAACAAAATAAATGGAGTTCTTATCTAACTGGATCATTTGCTATGTATCAGAGTTTATTTGTGGTTCGAAAGCATATCACTGTAGAATACTTCCATTTTAACCAATGGAAAAAACCTCCTAACTTTGACTGTTATCTATTCTACAAAGGCCCACTTACACATTTTCTAACTCAAATACAGGCAAAAAATATTTAGCCTGTCTTCCAGTTAATCTTCAAGTCATATGAAACTAAGTAAGAACACTACCGAGTGCCTCTGTTCAGGGCATTACAAGGAAAAAGGCTAGTCACACATGAACCTTGCACTGGGTAGTTTCCATCTAATGATGAAAAGAAATACTCATTTGAAGTAGTTTTGTGATGTGTAATATATATATTCCGCACTGTTCCACCACAGGCAGGTTGCAGATGAACAGGAGTGCTTTCCAATGATGATAGCTTCGGGAAATGGAAAGGGGTTGCCTTGCAAGGTAGTAAGGTCCCCGTCACTACAAGTATAAATAAAAAAAACTAGATGACCATGAAGCAAACAAAGGTCTTATAAGAGATTTCTGAACTTGGTAAAAAGTGGAGAAGATTCTAAAATTCCTATTTATCACTAGGCTTTTAGGTTTCTAATTAGCACATTAATTTGGAGACAAGATATTACAGTTTTACGTGACAAATCCTTAAATCAAGACTACCCTAAACTTTAAAAATCCACGGAACCATCTTCCCATTTAGGAAAATATGGTTCTACAGCTTATCTGTAGATTTGCATTTGCCATATTGGAAGGGGGAAAGAGGAATAAAGGAAAAAGGGAGGGCTTTTAAAACAAAAACGTACTGGAACAGTAAGAACAAGAGAACCCATCTCAAGCCTGCCAGGGTCATCTCTTTACCCACACCAAACACAAACATCACTACCTATATCTCGTCTATATTTAACTAGCTACTTATAAAATGCTTAAAGGACTAAGTGAGAAATGTTGGTATATTTAGGAAATAAATTTCCAGTAAAGATTTTTAAATAATTCTGAGGGGCTCTATCCCTGTGGACTGCATAATTTTACTGGCATGGTGCCATGTATATCTAGGGGCTTCAAAAATCCTGAAGGAACTGAATCCCATTTTTGGAGTAACTACTGCATGCCTGGCACACTTCTGAGTGACATGATGACCTAATAAAGGCTGGAAACTAGAGAAACTTTGCAAGTTTGCTTTCACATATTAATGCAACTTTATGCCTCTGAAATCAATGACTCAGAGAAAACTTTAGTTTCTCCCACATCTGGGTCAAAACTCAATATGATTAATTAGTAAATATTGCTGTATGCTACATACGCAGCCTTACGGTTTCTCATCTTAAATTAATAAGATACAACTCTCCTGTGATCAAAATTCCTGAGTGATCAAAACACAGTGCCCTCTATCAGGATATCAATGTTTTCTTTTTATAAGATAAAGTGAGCATGAAAGCACACCCACTCCCTGTTTTTAAAGGAAAAGTACATAATATAAAAGCAATATGATAAAGTAGGTGCAACTATACAACTGGAGAGGATACCACCCCCCCAAAAAAACAGAATCAAAATTAATTTGCTGGGGTAAAATTACATTAATCTCAAAATTAATGATAATACAAAAATTTGAAGTGACAAGGAAGAAATATCAACAAAAAATAGCTTCTGTATTTTAAAAAGTACAACCCCACAGATAATTTAGGTCAAAACAGAGACATGAAAAAAAAAAATTGCTTCTGCTCTGAGAAAAGTTCCACCAGGGAGAAATGTTAGCCTTTCAAAATGGCCCTCAAAGGCTCCGTTTCTCTGGCTATCAAAGGGAAGACCTGCTTCACACCCTTTCAGCTGGGTTGCCCAGGGTGGCGGTGTGAGTCTCTTAGGAGCTTCTGTACCCTCAAAACCAGAGGCAACATGGCAGTCTCCCTGATGCCTCCAGGCCAAGGCAGGCAGATCACCCACTGCTGGCCCCGCTGCTCAACACTGCCCCCTGCAGTTCAGCCAAAATCTGTTCAGGGGCTAACCCTGCTTCCTGAGGGACACCTGTCCAGCTTGCAATGTGCCTGAGAACACTGCCACATCAAGGGCAAGCTTTCCAGTTTCCATAACTGAAGTCCTCATTAATTATAACTTCAGATTTACATGAAGGCATTGACAAAGTTCTATTCAATTACTCCCCCCGCCCAAATTTTAAGATTAATAATAACCAATTTTGACAAGGACATATGGAAAAGGCACTCACATGCTGTATGTAAAAATATAAATTACTACAACCTCTCCAGAGGTTGTTGTATTAATCAGTGATAAATAACGCTTATATAAATAATTTTTAAAATCCCATTATTTCATTAAAATCAGGATCTGGAAGAGTATCTTATCTGCAGTCCCATGTTTACTGCAGCATTATTCACAACAGCCAAGATATGGAAACAACCGAAATGTATGTACATTGACAGATGAACAGATAAAGAAAACATGGTCTATATCTATAATGACATGTTATTCAGCCTTAAAAAAGGAAATCTTGCCATTTGCAAACCTGAAGGACATTATGTTAAGTAAAATAAGCCAATCAGAGAAAGACACATACTGCATGATTCCACTTATAGGCAATATTTAAAACAAACTCACAGAAGCAGAGAACAGAGTGGTGGATGCCAGGGGCTGGCATGGGGGTGTGAGTGGGGAGTTGTTCAATGGGTATAAAGTTTCAGTTAAACAAGATGAATAAGTTCTATAGATGTGCTGTACGACACAGTGTCTATAGTTAACAATACTGTGTTATGCGCTTAAAAATTTGTTAAGAGGGTAGATTTCATGTTGTATTCTTACCACAAAACAAGTGAGGGGACACAAGGAAACTTTTGCAGGTGCTGGATATCTATTACCTTGACTGCAGTAATGGTTTCATGGGGGGATGCATATGTCCAAACTCATCAAGTTGAATATCTGCATGAAATACGTGCAGGTTTTTGTAAAGCTGTTTAAAAACAAATCCCCTTCTTTTCACCCTTCAGAAATATTTCCAAGAGGGAACAAGGATATTCACCACAGCATGATTTAGGATACTAAATAATTGAGAAACAGCTTCAATGTCCATCAATGGGATCCAATTAAATAATCATAGGAGTACTCATTGACCTTCCCTTGAACTATAGCCAATAACCCATTAAAAAGAAGGATGAAGAGCTAAATGAGCCGAGAGAGAAAGATCTAAGATTTGTTATGTTTAAAAGAAAGGATCCCTTTCATGTACATTAAAAAGACACACACAGGGACTTCCCCGGTGGTCCAGTGGGTAAGACTCCATGTTCCCAATGCAGGGAGCCCAGGTTCGATCCCTGGTCAGGGAAAGAGATCCCACATGCTGCAACGAAGATCCCGCGCACCACAGCTAAGACCCGGCACAGCCAAATAAATAAATAAAATAAATTTTAAAAAATAAAATAAAGTAATAAAAACACACACACAAAGAGAGAGAGTCACCATATGTTTCTATTTGCATTACAAGTTTTCTGGAAGGAGAACTGTTAACAGTGGTGGCTGTGGGGACAGGGCATGGCAGGAGAGGTAGGGACACTTTAGTTTTTTATTTCATATCGCTCTGTATAATCTTGTAATTTTTTTAAAACCACTAGTGCTTATTTGTTTGTTTGCTTTTCTAACAGGAATCATCATTATCTGTTGGGAGAGATTACAGGTCACTTGTCATCTTCTTTATATTTTCCATGTGAAAAATACACACGTGTGTGTATTTCCCCAAAGCTTCGCCCCACAGAACATGGTCTATATACCATACTGTTTATGGTGACTAAACCTGGTGAGTGAATTTGGGGGTGGGAAGAGACTCACTTTTTTAAAAGTATACACTGATATATATATAGTCTATCATTTAAAATGCATACACGTTAATTACTATTGTATATTTTTATAACAAGGAAAAATATCATTAAAGAAAATTAACACTTAAAGGAAAAAGACTCAGCTTACTCTAATAATCGAGCTTTGCAGACCAAAAGGCTACACACCAGGCAGCTGGAAGACTTGAGCAGAGAGGGACCCCAAACCCGGGCACGCAGCAACTGACACATGACACAGTTGGGAAGTTACATCATGCATGATGCAGTGAGTATAGTAGTAAGTTTCTGCTGCTGCCTGACTCACCCCTTCTAGGGACTTAAATCTGTGTGTATATGCAAGACAAATTTCTGGAAGAATACATAAAAACTGCTCGCAGTGGTTTCCTCTGGGGGGAGGGGGTGGGACTGAGGTCTGAGGTATAGGGATTTATACAGCCTTTTGTACTGTTTGATTTTTTTCAAATGCAAGTAGGCACCAAAAGAAGTGAATAACAGCAAGCCCTGAGGCAATCCCTAGAGCAGTCTGAGTGACATCTTCAGGAGGCTCTAGAATCTGATTTTTACAAAGAAATTGTCACACACACACACACACACACACACACACACACACACACACACACCCACGTCCTATATTTCCGGCTGCTGGCTAGACTCCTCTACCTATATGTCACCTCAAACTCATTCAAAATGAAATTCCTTGTCTTCTTCCAAAACCTAGCCTTCCTGCTTGCATTTTCTTCCCTGAGTTATTGTTTCCCCAAAATGGAAACCAAACTGGTCTCCCTGCCCCTAGCTTTTCCCTTCTCTGGGCCATCTTGCACGTGATCACCCTTCCTCAAGCTATCTGTGTCATTTCCTGATGCCTCTTCCCCCCCAGTACAGCCACAAAGAACTGTGCTGGTACACGCCAGGCCTCCTCAAGAGCCCCGCCCTTGTACAGGCAGGCCCTGTGCCTGGAACACCTTTTTACTCAGCCTTTGCGAGCTCCACTAGCACCTCCTCAGTCAAGTTCCCAGAAGCAGTGTCACTTCAGCTCCTCCGCAGCGCTCCTGCCCCTCTAGTCTTAGTCCTACCTCCTGCCCAGCAGTCAATCCAAGCGAGTTCACAGCAGATGCCCTGCTCACAGGCCTCCCTGCTCCGACTCGACTCTCCGAGGCAGCTCTGTGTCCCCAGACCCAGGACACAGTACGGAAAAGCACTTCTTGAGGAAGGGACCCTCAGCTGACATATGTACATCTACCCACACCCACGTCCACATGTCATAAAATTTCATGTCAGGCATAGAAGATAAGAATTTTTATTTTAGGCGCTAAATATAGGAGTTCACACAAATAGGAAACACACTTACATACTAGAACACTTGAGAGAGAGTGTGAAAGGGATTTCCTGTCAGGAGACAGCGCAGGGCTTTCGTTCATGTCTCTTAGCCATTTGCCCCCAGACCTATCTGAAGAGGTGAGACGTTCTTTCCTCAAAAAAGCATTAGGAAAAAGTTGTCTTCAAGTAGAAACAAATGCCAAAGGCATTTATAACCAGGGGAACATGAAGCTTCTTTCTTCACAGCTCTATCTCACCATAATTCACTTCCAATATTTTAAAATCAAATTGGCAGTCTTACACTTCAAATAGGGACAACTCAGTTGAGAATTTAACAGTGAGAGACATGGTATTTGAGGGTCATGTTATCCACAAAAAACAAAACTAACGTAATAAAAACCAAATTTGACAGATTTTTGGCAGTAAAATTATATTTAAACACATACATCAGGATCTGAGATTAAGAATACCAGGTTTTATTTTGGTTGAAATCAAGAGAAAAAACAATAATATATAAAAGCACTAAAGAGAAGCAATTTTAAAAACCCTGAAGTTATAATAAAAATAACTCAACCTGGGGCTTCCCTGGCGGTCCAGTGGTTAAGACTCCCCTGCCTCCAGTGCAGGGGGCACAGGTTTGATCCCTGGTTGGGGAACTAAGATCCCACGTGCCACGCACGTGGCATGGGAAGGAAAGAAAGGAAAGAAAGGGAGGGGGAGGGGGAGGGGGAGGGGGAGGGGAGGGAGAGGGGGAGGGGAGGGGAGGGGAGGGGGAGGGAGAGGGAGAGGGAGAGGGAGAGGGAGAGGGAGAGGGAGAGAAAGAGGGGGGGAGAGAGAGAGAGAGAGAGAGGGAGAAAGAGGGAGAAAGAGAGAAAGAGAGAAAGAAAGAAAGAAAGAAAGAAAGAAAGAAAGAAAGAAAGAAAGAAAGAAAGAAAGAAAGAAAGAAAGAAAGAAAGGAAGGAAGAAAGAAAGGAAGAAAGAAAGGAAGGAAGGAAGGAAGGAAGGAAGGAAGGAAGGAAGAAAGGAGAAAGAGAGAAAGGAAGAAAGAAAGAAATGTGTCTCAAACTGGCCCTGTAGATACTTCTTCTAAGTCCATACGTTCTCTATGAGAATTTTTAAATTGTGTGTTTTCACTTCAATATTACTCTAATAACATTAGCATGAGCTTGTTCTGGATCATCCAGATGCTTCTCTGGAAACAGAGAGCTGCCCAGGGATTCTCCAGCCCACATGCTGTTGTGTTTACCATCAAGCTAAGGCCAAAGAAGAGGATTTTAATTGGTCTGTACTAACAGTCAAGAACAGGGTAAGACCTGATACATGTATCACACACATATGCCAAGTAAAGGTCAAATGGCACCCCTGAACATTTCTACAGTTTTCAGAATAGAGAAAAATGATGAGAGAACTGAGTTGTCACATGGCAAGGTACCAAAGGCATTTCCAGTGCATTCTCAACACCACAGCAGGCAATATCATATTTACATTGAGAGTAGCAATATGATCTGCGTAAAACATCATCTGTCCCATAAATTAATTTTAATTTTATTGATTCTGTCATTTTATCTGTATTTACCTGGTTGTTTTGTTTTTGTAACCTTTTTTAAGCATAAGAAATTTATCCTTGTGTGCATTCTTACATTATAATAAAAATAACTCAAGCTAGGGTGCCAAGAGCAGTCGATGGAGAAAGGACAGTCTTTTCAAAAAATGGTGCTAGGGGGTTTCCCTGGCGGCGCAATGGTTGAGAGTCCGCCTGCCGATGCAGGGGACGCGGGTTCGGGCCCCGGTCTGGGAAGATCCCACATGCCGCAGAGCGGCTGGGCCCGTGAGCCATGGCCACTTAGCCTGTGCGTCTGGAGCCAGTGCTCCGCAACAGGAGAGGCCACAACAGTGAGAGGCCCGCGTACCGAAAAAGAAAAAAAAAAAAAAGAGAGTGAAAAGACAACCAACAGAATGGGAGAAAATATTTTCAAATCATCTATCTGATAAGGGATTAATATCCAAAATATACAAAGAACTCCTACAATTCAACAACAAAATCAAATCCCAATTCAAAAATGGACAAAGGACTTGAATGGACATTTCTCCAAAGAAGAACTATGGATGACCAATAAGCACATGAAAAGATACTCAACATCGGGCTTCCCTGGTGGCGCAGTGGTTGAGAGTCCGCCTGCCGATGCAGGGGATGCGGGTTTGTGCCCCGGTCCAGGAAGATCCCACATGCCGCAGAGCGGCTGGGCCCGTAAGCCATGGCCGCTGAGCCTGTGCGTCCAGAGCCTGTGCTCCGCAACGGGAGAGGCCACAACAGTGAGAGGCCCGCGTACCGCAAAAAAAAAAAAAAAAAAAGATACTCAACATCAATAGTCAATTAGAGAAATGCAAATCAGTACCATCAGATTACTTCAACCCATTAGGATGGCTATTATCAAATAAACAGAAATTAACAAATGTTGGTGAAATGTGGAAAAATCGGAACCCTCCTACATTGCTGGTGGGAATATAAAATGATTAGCTCAGGTGGAAAACTGTGGCAGTTCCTTAAAAAGTAGAATTACCATATGATGCAGCAATTCCACTCCTAGGTATAAACCCAGAAGAACTGAAAGCAGAAACTCAAGATACTTATACACCAATGTTCATAGCATTATTCACAATAGCCAAAAGGTGGAAACAAACCAAATGTCCATCAACAGATGAATGGATAAACAAAATGTGGAATATTAGTCGGCATTAAAAACGAAGGATAGGGCTTCCCTGGTGGTGCAGTGGTTGAGAGTCCGCCTGCCGATGCAGGGGACACAGGTTCGTGCCCCGGTCTAGGAAGATCCCACATGCCGCGGAGCGGCTGGGCCCGTGAGCCATGGCCACTGAGCCTGCGCATCGGGAGCCTGTGCTCCACAAACAGGAGAGGCCACAGCAGTGAGAGGCCCACGTACTGACAAAAATAAATAAATAAATAAATAAATAAATAAAAACGAAGGCTATTTTGATATATGTCATAACGTGCACGTTAAGAACATTATGCTAAGTGAAACAATAAGTCAGACACAAAAGGACAAATATTGTATGTTTCCACTTATATGAAGTACCTAGAATAGGCAAATTCAGCGGGAAAGCAGAACAGAGGTTAGTTACCAGGGGCTGGAGGGGAGGGGGGAATGGGGAGTGACAGTTTAATGGGTAGATAGTTTCTGCTTGGAATGACGAAAAATTCTGGAAACTGATAGTGGTGACGGTTGGACAGGGATGTGAATGTACTTAATGCCACTGAACTGTATACTTAACAATGGTAAATTTTATGTTATGTATATTTTATCACAATAAGAAAAACTTAAGCTAACACTGGATATCTGCCAAAAATATTTTATGAAGATCTTAATCTGAGAAACACTGCTACAGAGTTAGAATTAAAAATTAAACCATTTATGTAATGTTTAAAAATACAGACACCAATGGTATATATTGCTATGGATGTAAACACAGAAGCATAAAAACATCAGCGTTGCAAGAGTGGTTACCTCTGGGAAAGGAGGGAGGTACATGGGAGGTGTGCCAAACAGTGTTCAAGTGTACCTGAAAAGTTATATTCCTTATGTAAAGGAAAAAAAAGAAAAAAAAATGGAAGAAAAGAGAGGAGGGAGGGAGGGAAAAAAAGGGAAAAAGTCAAATTTGTTAAATCCAGATGGTGGGGACTCAGGGGCTCACTGCTATTCTGTATCCTCTCCATATGTTTGAAATAGTTAATAATAAAAATGTGAAATGACTAAGAATCAAAAGTTTACATAATAAGGAATTAAAACTTCCTTCAGCCATTCTACACAATGAATGAGCAGACAGCCCAGACACAGGCCATGTTCCCAATTTACCATCAAGAGCACCTTCCACTTCCCATCTTCCCCTCTCCCCATGGATCTAAGCTGCCACCAACACGCAGTCAGAGTTGTCAATCAGCATTCACTAGCCAGACTTTTCTATCTCTCACTCTGAGACCATAATTGGTCTTACAATTTTTGCTTGCCTCCAAAATTGCAAGTTAAAAAAACACTAATTCCCATTAGAATTAATGTAAAAACTGCAGCATTTCTACATACAATTAAATTCATACCAGGCTAGTAGTAATACAGTTACGATTGGTTCATAATTACTTACTGCAGGTAACTGAAAATTGTCAATAAAAGGCAAAAATTCCCAAATAAGCCAGAACTTGGAAGCAACTGCAACTTGGAGCTTTGCTACTTTGCCAGTTATATCAAAAGTGTACAAATAAGATCAGGGTAGAAATAACCCTAGAGCCATTCATAGTCATTCTTTCTCTCTCTCTCCCTCTCCCTCTCCCTCTCTCTCTCTCTCTCTCTCACACACACACACAACACACAATTAGATCTTTTTTTTTTCTTTTAGCCAAAACACTATTTCCATCTAAGTATGGGAGATGTAAAAGTACACCAGGCTCAAAATGACACTAAGAACCAAAAGAGGGAACACTCCTAGGTATCTATCCAAGGGAAATGAAAACGTCTACCCACGCAAAAGCTGTTCGTAACAGCATTATTCACAATAACCAAAAAGTGGAAACAATCCAAGTGTCCATCGATTGATGAATGAATAAACAAAATGTGGACACACTGAAATGTTATTCAGCCACATAAAGACATGATACGTACTACAACATGGATGAACCTTAAAAACACGCTAAGTGAAAGAAGGCACACACAAAAGGACACCTAAGCTATATAATTCCATTTATATGAAATGCCCAAAATAAGCAAATCCGTAGAGATAGAAAGTAACTGCTAGTGGATATGAGGCTTGTTTTGGGGGTGATGAAAATATTCTAAAACTTATTCTGATGATAGCTGCACAACTCTGTGAATATACTAAAAGACATCTGAACTGTACATATCTCAGTGAGGCTATTATTAGGGAAAAAAGAAAAAACAAGGACAAGCTGCCATTACAGACCCCAAAGGATTCTGCCTCAACTTGTATGTCACCACAAAGCAAAATAAGAGGAATAGGAGAGTCTATAAGTCAATAGAAAGACTTGTATATCCAGGTAGTAAATGACTTAACACAAACCCAAAACAAAACAACTTGACATTTTACTTAGCACATGAACCAAGGTAACAGGCAAATTGTTACGCTTTTTGAAATACTGAAAGACCCAAAAAGGACCTAGGGATCCCAGGGTCAACATGTATCTAAAGCATTCAGAACTTTTTTTTTTTTTTTTTGCGGTACGCGGGCCTCCCACCGCTGCGGCCTCTCCCGCTGCGGAGCACAGGCTCCGGACGCGCAGGCTCGGCGGCCATGGCTCACGCGCCCAGCCGCTCCACGGCACGTGGGATCCTCCCGGACCAGGACACGAACCCGTGTGCCCTGCATCGGCAGGCGGACTCTCAACCACTGCGCCACCAGGGAAGCCCGGCATTCAGAACTTTTAACGCAACATCAATCTAATCCGAGAGTCCCAGTAGCTTCTCCACATGTCATTAGAGGGTCCATGAATCTGCACCTGCCCTCCTCAGCTCCCTCCTGGGCACTGCTGGTTTCACAGGATAATCCTCAAGCATCCACAGAAAGTCAAAAACAAAAACAAAAACTCTTTTCACCATTAACTTCCCTAACAATGAGCATATATTATATGTCCTTAAGTTTACCATTACTTAGGGAGTCTTGTCTCATTTTACGGAAAGTTATATAAATCTTAATAACTCTTTGACATTCTCCATTGGAAGACACAACCACCCATTTCTGGAACTGCTGAATCCCTCATGTAATTACCTCTTTCCTGGGCATATGATCTTCTGGTCAAGGACAAACTGCCAATGTTCTAATTCAGTGGTGCCAAGTTCATTATTACCTCACTTTCAGATAAGAAAGTGATACGCGTGAGAAAAATCAGAACATTAACACACTAGAAACTTCAAAGTAGAATAATAATACAGCCAACACATTTACACATACCTCAACAAACACACACACCAACAAACCCATGGGGCAAAAATCTCACAACCACTATTCCATGACAAAAATAAGTAAACGGATAAAGCCCAAATCTACTTGGGGGTAGCGGGGTGCAGGGTAGGAGCCTGGGAGCCTTCAGAAAAGCAGTAACAGTTTCCTTCATGCACCGTTAACCTTCACAGTCTTTCTAACACATAATGAGACCAGCAATTTTACTTTGAGGAACACAGATGGAGAAACTGGCTCAAAAGTAAACAACACTTATAAGTATGTTTCTCGTGCTTTATTCACAACAGAAAATGAAAAGCAACTTAGATGTCCAATAACAAGGGCGTGCTTTAGTAAACCCTGGTATATATAGTTATGTAGGAAAATATGGTCTACCCTCTCCAAAAAACACTGCATCGTAGACTATGTAAATACACGGAAAAGACCATGCAAAATGTAAATTAGGAGAAGCAATAAGATCTTTCAAGTAGAAGAAAATTGTATATTTTTAAATGGATCTTTTACAATGACACTTAAATAAGAGTTTACGGAGACTAATATTAGTTGATAATTTTTAATGAAGAGCTTCTTTGAAGTGGCATATTTGTTGTTATTGTACAGTCAAGTTGATTGAATATACAACGTAAATTTTCTAACACGATTATGAAAGGCAAGCACCAAAGAAAATGCGGAACTCATCAAATTCTCTTGATATTTCTTGCTGTTTTGACACAATTATTCTGGCTACCATTATCTGTTAATCATCTTCACATCACTAACCTAATTCAGCGTTTTTTATAAACTATTTCCAAGTCAGCAGCCAGCACAATGGCACTGGGCATGAAGACATTCAGGGTATGCGGAGCAAACCCAAAACACTCCTCAAATTTTTGACAATTATAAACAAAAAATTGCTCTGCTACTCTTGTGTCTTCACTGAAATATTTGCAAATTCAATGAAGTCCAGAAAATTCTCCTGAGTTCCCCTCCTCAACACTTCTGCAGCATGACCTGGCTGGAGGACAATTTAGCATTTTGCCCCAGCAATCACAGCACATGTGCACACAGAGGCAGCCACAAGAATGTTCACTGCAGCACTGGAATAGGAAACAGTGGAAACAACGTTTGTGCTCACCTCGAGGAAAATGGCTTTAAAAATTATGGTCCAACTACACAGTTGAATTCTACACAGCACGTGAACTGACACGAAAAAATTTCCAAGATACATTATTTGGAAAAAACCAAAATTTACAAAATAAAGTCCACCCAGTAGGAAAAGTTCTGGGAGGATCCACAGGACACTGGAAACAATCACTACCTCTGAAGAAGAGGCTGGAGCTAAGAATAAGAATGGTGGTCAAAGGAGACTCCTGACTTTTCTGTAACGTTCTGAGTTTTTACAAGGAGAATAAATTCATGCCTTATTTCCATAATTATAATTTAAGAAAAATCTCTGGATCATAAATTGCATGTGATTTATCTAATATTCCATTAAGGGAATTCAAATCTATATGAACACAGGTGGTATGGGTCTAACTGATAAAGCGCATTGAAGGTGCCCTGTCTTCACATTTAAATACAAAAACACACTTCCCTCTGTACCTCTCCAACAATGTAAATATGTTTCCTTCCTTAAAAACAACCCCAGACACCCTCCTCGCCAAAAAAAAAAAAAGGAAAAAAGCACTTTTAGTACAAGACCAAATTTTTTAAAAATCTTACACATAATCTCAAACTCCTTAATAAGCATTTTTACTTTTCATCCAAAAAACGATAGTGTTACAAAGCCTTAGCCAAACTTCACCTCATTAAGATGATGTCTGTTGCCCACATAACTATTTTGAAGTTGTTTCATTCACTTGGTCTGGTTTTAATCAATACAGAAAAGTTAGTGGGAAGGCAAAGCTATTCCATTTTGAGCATAATTTCGGAGGACTTCCAGCATCTCATCTCCCGCCTCAACAAGGAACCCCTCTTATAGCAAGGGGGTCCAAGGGATTCTGATAATTAGCCGGATTTGGGAACCCACGCTCTAAAAGTGGGTTTTAAGCAGTACTTCTCAATCCATGCTGCATACAATTATTATTTTTTAAATATGACGTGAGAGCCACCACCCACTGCAGACCTATTAAATCAGAATCTCTGAGGAGTGGGTTCCCGTCATCAATTCTCTTTTTTAACTTCCTCAGATTGAGAACCCTGTGTTGAAGTAACTGGTTTAGGCGTTGCTCTTATCCAGCTCAGGAAGCAGAACACCATTATCTGCATGGGCCATAGCAAACACAGTGGCAGCCAGCAGAGGAGCTGAAACACCAACCCCCAGTTTAATTTGAAATCACAGAGTTAGGCTAACAGGACCAGATTCTCTATAACTAAGATCCATTATAGACTAGGGCTAGTAAGAAGCCCTGGTTTCAACTAAAGATAAAGTCACTCCACTAACTTGAAACTTGGTAAAGTCATTTAACCTCTCTGAGGTTCAAATTATCAATTTTTTAAAGGACTGGAATAAATGACCACCGAAGATCCTCTGATCTCAAACCCCATGATGATTCTACCATGTGGCCACAAATCAATCAAGTCCATAAGCAGAGTGTCCTTAAATAAATGCATGAATATCTTCTGCGAGTATCAGATTCATCATACATATAATTTTATGCTAATCTACATAAAAATTCTATTCATCATCACACCATAAGAAATCCTAACTGAACCTAATTAGATTCTATCAGATCAATCACAAGTGAAAATTAAACTAGTCACATAAGTCTCAAAATAAATACAGGGATTTCCCTGGTGGCGCAGTGGATAAGACTCCACGCTCCCAATGCAGGGGGCCCAGGTTCAATCCCTGGTTGGGGAACTAGATCCCACATGCATGCTGCAACTAAGAGTTTGCATGCCACAACTAAGGAGCCCGCGAGCCACAACTAAGGAGCCCTGGAGCTGCAAGTAAGGAGCCTGCGAGCCGCAACTAAGACCCAATGCAACCAAATAAATATTTCTTTAAAAATTAAACAAACAAATAAATAAAACTATCAAAATGAACAATCTAATCCTACACCTAAAGCAACTAGAGAAAGAAGAACAAAAAGAACCCCAAGTCAGTAGAAGGAAAGAAATCATAAAGATCAGAGCAGAAATATATGAAATAGAAATGAAGAAAACAATAGCAAAGATCAATAAAACTAAAAGCTGGTTCTTTGAGAAGATAAACAAAATTGATAAACCCTTAGCCAGACTCATCAAGAAAAAAAGGGAGAGGACACAAATAAGTAAAATTAGAAATGAAAAAGGAGAAATCACAACTGACACTGCAGAATTACAAAGGATTATAAGAGACTACTACAAACAACTATATGCCAATAAAATGGACAACCACGAAGAAATGGACAAATTCTTGGAAAGGTACAAATTTCCAAGACTGAACCAGAAAGAAATAGAAAATATAAACAGACCCATCACAAACAATGAAATTGAAACTGTAATTAAAAATCTTCCAACAGCTTTTCGGCCGGAACCACCATCTTCCAGTAATTCGCCAAAACGATCAACACAAAGGGAAAGAGGAGGGGCACCCGCTACATGTTCTCCAGGCCCTTTAGCAAATATGGAGTTGTTCCTTTGGCCACATACATGCGAATCTACAAGAAAGGTGATACTGTAGATATCTGGACACTGTTCAAAAAGGAATACCCCAGGCTTCCCTGGTGGCACAGTGGTTAAGAGTCCGCCTGCCGATGCAGGGGACACGGGTTCGTGCCCCGGTTCGGGAGGATCCCACGTGCCGCGGAGCAGCTGGGCCCGTGAGCCATGGCCGCTGAGCCTGCGTGTCCGGAGCCTGTGCTCCGCAACGGGAGACGCCACAGCAGTGAAAGGCCCGCATACCGCAAAAAAAAAAAAAAAAAAAAAAGGAATACCCCAGAAATGTTACCATGGCAAAACTGGGAGAGTCTACAATGTTACCCAGCATGCTGTTGGCATCATTGTAAACAAACAAGTTAAGGGCAAGATTCTTGCCAAGAGAATTAATGTGCGTATCGAGCATATTAAGCACTCTAAGAGCTGAGACAGCTTCCTGAAACGGGTGAAGGAAAATGATCAGAAAAAGAAGGAAGACAAAGAGAAAGGTACTTGGGGTCCACTGAAGCGCCAGCCTGCTCCACCCAGAGAAGCACACTTTGTGAGAACCAACGGAAAGGATCCTGAACTGTTAGAGCCCATTCCCTATGAATTCATGGCATGATGGGTGTAAAGAAAATAGAAGACCTGGACTGTATAAATGTTTCTCTTAATTGAGTAGAAGCGTGTGACCCCCCTCCTCCAAACAAATATTTAAAGCACATTTTAATTGTGTCCAAATTCAGTGGGTGACATCTTTTTACTTTTCAAATTTAGTGGTTTTTCTTCCTGAAAGATGTGAGGTAGTTTGTTGTGCAGTATACTCCACTAGTTAATAAACTGCTAGATATTATTTATAAAATATTTGTACTAGTTTGAAAATAGTCTCTAAATTCCTATGAACAAAGGATTTAAAATAAATGAATTAAAGGTTAAAAAAAAAAATCTTCCAACAAACAAAAGTCCAGGACCAGATGGCTTCACAGGTGAATTTTATCAAACATTTAGAGAAGAGCTAACACTGATCCTTCTCAAACTCTTCCAAAAGATTGCTGAGGGGGGGACACTCCCAAATTCATTCTACGAAAACACCATCACCCTGATACCAAAACCAGAAAAAGATACCACAAAAAAAGAAAACTACAGGCCAATATCACTGATGAACATAGATGCAAAAATCCTCAACAAAATACTAGCAAACAGAATCCAACAGCACATTAAAAGGATCACATACCACGATCAAGTGGGATTTATCCCAGGGATGCAAAGGTTCTTCAATATACACAAATCAATCAATGTGATACACCATATTAATAAATTAAGGAATAAAAACCATATGATCAGCTCAATAGACACAGAAAAAGCTTTTGATAAAATTCAACACCCATTTATGATTAAAAACTCTCCAGAAAATGGGCATAGAGGGAACCTACCTCAACATAATAAAGGCCTTATACGACAAACCCACAGCAAACATCATTCTCAATGGTGAAAAACTGAAAGCATTTCCTCTAAGATCAGGAACAAGACAAGGATGTCCACTCTCACCACTATTATTCAACATAGTTTTGGAAGTCCTAGCCACGGCAATCAGAGAAGAAAAAGATATAAAAGGAATATAAATTGGAAAAGAAGTAGTAAAACTGTCACTGTTTGCAGATGACATGAAACTATACACGGAAAATCCTAAAGATGCCACCAGAAAACTACTAGAGTTAATCAATGAATTTGGTAAAGTTGCAGGATACAAAATTAATGCACAGAAATCTCTGGCATTCCTATATACTAACAACACAAAATCAGAAAGAGAAATTAAGGAAACAATCCCATTTACCATCGCAACAAAAAGAATAAAATACCTAGGAATAAACCTATCTAAGGAGGCGAAAGACTTGTACTCAGAAAACTAAAACACTGATGAAAGAAATCAAAGATGACATAAACAGATGGAGAAATATACCATGTTCTTGGATTGGAAGAATCAACATTGTGAAAATGACTCTACTACCCAAAGAAATTTACAGATTCAATGCAATCCCTATCAAACTACCAATCACATTCTTCACAGAATTAGAACAAAAAATTTTACAATTCGTATGGAAACACGAAAGACCCTGAATACCCAAAGCAATCTTGAGAAAGAAAAACGGAGCTGGAGGAATCAGGCTCCCCGACTTCAAACTATACTACAAAGCTACAGTAATCAAGACAGTAGGGTACTGGCACAAAAACAGAAATATAGGTCAATGGAATAGGGTAGAAAGTCCAGAGATAAACCCACACACATATGGTCACCTAATTTATGACAAAGAAGGCAAGAACATACAATGGAGAAAAGACAACCTCTTCAATATGTGGTGCTGGGAAAACTGGACAGCTACTTGTAAAAGAATGAAATTAGAACACTACCTAACACCATACACAAAAATAAACTCCAAATGGATTAAAGACCTAAGTGTAAGACCAGACACTATAAAACTCTTAGAGGAAAACATAGGAAAAACAATCTTTGACATAAATCACAGCAAGATTTTTTTTGACCCACCTCCTAATGAAAATAAAAACAAACAAATGAGACCTAATTAAACTTAAAAGCTTTTGCACAGCAAAGGAAACCATAAACAAGACAAAAAGACAACCCTCAGAATGGGAGAAAATATTTGCAAAGGAAACAGACAAAGAATTAATCTCCAAAATATACAAACAGCTCATGGAGCTCAATATCTGTCATACAGAGTGAAGTCAGAAACAGAAAAACAAATACCATATGCTAATGCATATATATGGAATCTAAAGAAAAAAAAATGGTACTGGGCTTCCCTGGTGGCGCAGTGGTTGAGAATCCGCCTGCCGATGCAGGGGACACGGGTTCGTGCCCCGGTCCGGGAAGATCCCACATGCCGCGGAGCGGCTAGGCCCGTGATCCATGGCCGCTGAGCCTGCGCGTCCGGAGCCTGTGCTCCGCAACGGGAGAGGCCACAGCAGTGAGAGGCCCGCGTACCGTAAAAAAAAAAAAAACACAAAAAAACGGTACTGATGAACCTAGTGGCAGGGCAGGAATAAAGACACAGACATAAAGAATGGACTTGAGCACACGGGGCGGGGTGTGGCGGTAAGCTGGGGTGAAGTGAGAGTAGCATCGACGTATATATACACTACCGAATGTAAAATAGTTAGCTAGTGGGAAGCAGCCACATAGCACAGGGAGATCAGCTCGGTGCTTTGCAACAACCTAGAGGGGTGGGATAGGGAGGGTGGGGAGGAGGCTCAAGAGGGAGGGGATAGGGGGATATATGTATGCATATGGCTGATTCATTTTGTTGTACAACAGAAACTGACACAGTATTGTGAAGCAATTATACTCCAATAAAGATCTATTTAAAAAAATAATAAAAAGATATAAATAAATAAAACTATAAAAATAAATACATACATTTGGAATAAAGAAATTTTTAAAATAATTCAACCTTTTCTTTGTCAATGTTCTGATTAAAGGAAATTTTTTCCCATTTTTAAAAACTGTGGTAAAATATGTGTAAAATTTACCATTTTAAACATTTTTAAGTGTGCAGTTCTAGGGCATTAAGACATACACATCTACTCAGCCATAAAAAGAAACATTGATTTATTTGTAGTGAGGTGGATGGACTGAGAGACTGTCATACAGAGTGAAGCACGTCAGAAAGAGAAAAACAAATACCATATACTAACACATATATATGGAATCTAAAAAAAAAAAAAAATGGTCATGAAGAACCTAGAGGCAGGACGGGAATAAAGACGCAGACCTACTAGAGAATAGACTTGAGAACACGGGGAGGGGGAAGGGTACGCTGGGACAAAGTGAGCGAGTGGCATGTACATATTTACACGACCAAACATAAAATAGATAGCTAGTGGGAAGCAGCGGCATAGCAAAGGGAGATCAGCTCAGTGCTTTGTGACCCCTTAGAGGGGCGGGATAGGGAGGGCGGGAGGGAGGGAGATGCAAGAAGGAAGAGTTATGGGGATATATGTATAGCTGATTCACTTTGTTACAGAGCAGAAACTAACACACCACTGTAAAACAATTATACTCCAATAAAGACGTTAAAAAAACAAAAAGAAGACATACACATCTTGTGAAACTATCACTACTATCCATCTATAGAACTTTTTTTTTTAACCACTTTACTGAAGTATGACTGACACATAAAATATTTAATGTATATAACCATACTTGTAAAACTATCACCAACCATCAAGGCCAAAAACATATCCAACACCTCCCAAAAGTTTCCTCCTGCCCCCTTTATTTACTTTTTTTTTTTTGCGGTACGCGGGCCTCTCACTGTTGTGGCCTCTCCCATTGTGGAGCACAGGCTCCGGACGCGCAGGCTCGGCGGCCATGGCTCACGGGCCCAGCCGCTACACGGCATGTGGGATCTTCCCGGACCGGGGCACGAACCCGTGTCCCCTGCATCGGCAGACGGACTCTCAACCACTGAGCCACCAGGGAAGCCCTCCACAACTTTTTAATCTTCCCCAAATGAAACTCTGTACCCATTAAACCCTAACTCCCCATTCTCTTCTCCCCCCGCCCCCAAACCCCTAGCAGTCACTGTTCTACTTTCTGTCTCTATGAATTTAACTACTCCCTAGGTATCTCATAGAAGTAGAATCTCATTCAATTCTGTTCTTTGTGACCAGCTTTTTTTTCACCTAGCACGTCCTTAAGTTTCACCCATGTCGTAGCATGTGTCAATTTCCTTCCCTTATAAAGCTGAATGATATTACATTGTGTGTATATTACAACATTTTGTTTACCCATTCATCCATCAATGAACACTTGGGTTGCTTCATTCTGATTTTTTTTTTTTAACTGTATGTGACTTTGAAGTCACATACAATAAAAATGAGAGAACCTTACATCATCACATTTCTTGGGGGGAAAAAAAAAAGACCTGTAAGCAGATCACATTCTGGGCCATAAAACACACCTTAAAAACTTTTAAATCATACAAAGTATACTCTCAGACCTCAATGGAATTAAACGAGAAATCAGTAATTTAAAAATAGCTGGAAAATCCCAAATATAATATTTGAAGATTAAATATGCAATACTTGGAGACTAAATAATTGGGAAATTAAAACTTGGGTCAAAGAAGTTGTCTCAAGAGATAGTCCTAACTAAATGAAAGTGAAAATATAACTTATCAAAACTTGTGACATGCAGGGAAAGCAGTACATAGAGTAAAATTTATATCA
Source organism: Lagenorhynchus albirostris (assembly GCF_949774975.1). NCBI lineage: Eukaryota > Metazoa > Chordata > Mammalia > Artiodactyla > Delphinidae > Lagenorhynchus > Lagenorhynchus albirostris. Next base: position 27,061,689 of record NC_083113.1, on the reverse strand, counting down.
CTGAATGCAATTATTAAAAAAGAAGAAAGGGATTCCCTGGTGGCGCAGTGACTGAGAGCCCACCTGCCAATGCAGGGGACATGGGTTCGAGCCCTGGTCCAGGAAGATCCCACATGCCGCGGAGCAGCTGGGCCTGTGCGCCACAGCTGCTGAGCCTGCGCTCTGGAGCCTACAAGCCACAACTACTGAGCCCACATGCCACAACTACGGAAGCCTGCATGCCTAGAGCCTGTGCTCTGCAACAAGAGAAGCCACCGCAATGAGAAGCCCACACACCACAACGAAGAGTAGCCCCTGCTTGCTGCAACTAGAGAAAGCCTGCGAGCACCAATGAAGCCCCAGTGCAGCCAAAAATAAATAAATAAAATAAATAAATTTATTTTAAAAAAAAGAAAAGAAGAGAGATCTAAAATTCAATTATCTAAGTTTCTACCTTAGGAAACTAGAAAAAGGTGAACAAATTATGTTCAAAGTAAGGACGAGAAAAATAATTAAAATTTGAGCAGAAATCAGTGAAAAAAGAAATCTATAGAGAAAAATCAGTGAAACAAAAGCTGACTCTTTGGAAAGATCAATGAAATGGATAAACCTCTAGCCAAATTGAGAAAAAAGAGAGAAGACACTAATTACTAACATCAGAAATGAATGAAGGGCCATCACTACCGATCCTATGGATATTAACAGGAAGATAAAGAAATATTATGAACCCACAAATTGATAACCTAGATAAAATACACCAATTCCTTGAAAGAGACAATCTACCAGGATTTATACAAGAAGAAAAGAACAATCTGAATAGGCCTATGTCTATTAAGGAAACTGAATCAATAACTAATAACGCTCTTAAAATAAAAAGCAACAACCCCAGATGGGTTCACTAGGGAAATCTACCAAAGATCTAAGGAAGAAATTATCTGAATTTTCTACAATCTCTTCCAGAAAATAGAAGCAGAGGAAATCGTTTGTAATGCATTCTCTGAGACGATTACCCTAATCCCCAAACCAAAGACATTTTAAGAAAGAAAAACTACAAACCAATATCTCTGATATATCTCTGAACACAGATGTAAAAATCTTGAACAAAATATTAGCAAACCAAATACAACAATGTACAAAAAGAATTATACACCATGACCAAGTGGGATTTATTCCAGGTATGCAAGACTGAGTCAACATTCAAAAATAAATTTATGTAATCCATCACATCAACAGGCTAAAGAAGAAAAATCCTATAATCATATCAAATAGACAGAAAAAGCATTTGAAAAAATCTAACACCCAATCAAAAACACTCAGGAAGGGAATTCCATGGTGGTCCAATGGTTACGACTGCAGGGGGCACGGGTTCAGTCCCTAGTTGGAGAACTAATATTCCCCCATGCCTCGTGGTGCGCCGCCCCGCCCCCCCCAAAAAAAACAACTAAGGAAACCGGAAATAGAGGGGAAGTTACTCAACTTGATAAAGAACATATTACAAATACCTTACAGCTACTTAATGATGTAAATTAGATGCTTTCCCACTAAGATTAGGGACAAGGCAAGATGTCCACTCTCACCACTCCTAATCAGCAACATATTGGAAGTCCTAATGCAATAGAACAAAACAAGGAAATAAAAAGTGTACATATTGGAAAGGAAGAATAAAATTGCCTTGGTTTGCTACTGACATGATTATCTATGTAGAAAATCCCAAAGAAGTAACAAAAAAATTCCTGGAACTAATAAGCCATTATAGCAAGGTTACAGGATACAAAGTTAATAAACAAAAGTCAATTGCTTCCTTATATACCAGCAATAAACAAATGAAATATGAAATTTAAAATGCAATACCATTTAAAAAAAACCCAAAACAGAAATACTTAGGTATAAATGTAACAACATATGACCAAGATCTATATGAAGAAAACTACAAAACTCTGATGAAAGAAATCAAAGATCTATTCCATTTCTTTGCAACTTGATCTACAGATACGATGAAATCCCAATCAAAATTCAGCAAGACATTTTGTACATATCAACAAACTGATTCTAAAATTTATATGGAAAGGCAAAAGATCCAGAAAAGCCAAAATAATATAGAAGGAGAAGAATAAAGTCAGAGGAATGACAATACCTGACTTCAAGACTTACTATGATGCTAAAGTAATCAAGACAGTGTGGTACTGGCGAAAGGCTAGACATGGAACAGAATAGAAAGCCCAGGGCTTCCCTGGTGGCGCAGTGGCTGGGAGTCCGCCTGCCGATGCAGGGAACACGGGTTCGTGCCCCGGTCCGGGAGGAGCCCACGTGCCGCGGAGCGGCTGGGCCCGTGAGCCATGGCCGCTGAGCCTGCGTGTGCGGAGCCTGTGCTCCGCAACGGGAGAGGCAGCAACAGTGAGAGGCCCACGTACCGCAAAAGAAAAACAAACAAACAAACAAAAAAACCCACAAAACTATAAAATTCCTAGAAGATAACCTAAGAAAAAATTTAGGTGACCTTGAGTTTGGCCATGACTTTTCAGACACAATACCAAAAGCACAGTCCATAAAAGAAAATTGCTAAATTGGACTTCACTAAAAGTTAAAACTTCTGCTCTACAAAAGACACTGTCAAGAGAAGGAAAAGGCAAGCCATCAACTGGGGAAAAATTTTTTACAAAACACATATTTAAGGGACTTCCCTGGTGGTCTAGTGTTAAAGAATCCACCTTGCAATGCAGGGGATGCGGGTTCAATCCCTGGTCGGGGAACTAAGATCCCACATGCTGCAGGGCAACAAAGACCGCGCACCACAATTAATAAGCTCACGCGCCTCAACTAGAGAGCCTGCGGGTCGCAAACTACAGAGTCCGCGCGCCCTGGAGCCTGCCTGCGCACCACAACTAGAGAAGAGGAAACCCATACACCACAACTAGAGAGAAGCCCGAGTGTCACAACAAAGAGCCCGCGTACCACAACAAAAGATCCCATATGCTTCAATGAAGATTCCGCACGCCGCAACTAAGACCCGATGCAGCCAAAAATAAATAAAATAAATAAATAATTTTTAAAAAATACATATTTAATAAAGGACTGGTATCCAAAATATTTAAAACTCAACAATAAGAAAATAACCTAACTGGGCTTCCCTGGTGGCGCAGTGGTTGAGATTCTGCCTGCCAACGCAGGGGACACGGGTTCGAGCCCTGGTCTGGGAAGATCCCACATGCCGCAGAGCAACTAAGCCCGTGAGCCACAACTACTGAGCCTGCGCGTCTGGAGCCCGTGCTCCACAACAAGAGAAGTTGCAATAGTGAGAGGCCTGCGCACCACGATGAAGAGTGGCCCCTGTTTGCCCCAACTGGAGAAGGCCCTCACGCAGAAATGAAGACACAACACAGCAAAAATAAATTAATTAATTTTAAAAAAAAGAAAGAAAGAAAATAACCTAACTTACAAATGAGCAAAACATGGAGTATCATCTATAAAAATATCAAATTCTATGCGGTACACCTGAAATTAATACAATACTGTAAGTCACCTATACTTCACTTAAAAAAAAAAAAAAAGCAAAATATCTGAGGAGACACCTCACCAAAGAAAATACAGATGACAAGTATAAGAAAAGATACCTGACATCATATGTCATTAGGGAACTGCAAATTAAAACAATGATATACCACTATACACCTATTAGAATGGCCAAAATCCAAAACACTGACAACACCAAATGCTGGAGAGGTTGTGGAGCAACAAGAACTCTCATTCATTGCTGGTGAGAATGCAAAATAGCCACTTTCGAAGACAGTTTGGTAGTTTCTTACAGAACTTAATATACTCTTACCATCCATCCAGGAATCTCACACTCCTTGGTATTAAACCCAAAGGAGCTGAAAACTTATGTTCACACAAAAACCTGCACACAGATGCTTATAACAGCTTTATTCATAACTGCCCAAACCTGGAATAACCAAGATGTCCTTCAACAGGTAATTGGATACATAAGCTGTGGTACATCCATACAATGGAGTACTATTCAGCAATAAAAATGAGCTATCAAGCCAGGAAAAGATACAGAGGAACCTTAAATGCATACTGCTAAGTGAAAGCAGACAGTCTGAAATGGTCACATACTGTATGATTCCAACTATATAACATTCTGGAAAACACAAAACAATGGAGACAATAAAAAGATCAGTGGTTGCCAGGGGCTCAGGGGGAGAGAGAGATGAACAGGTAGAACACAGGATTTTTAGCGCAGTGAAACTATTCTGCGTGATATCATTCTGTATAATGACGGATACAAGTAATTATATACATTTGCCAAATCCACAGAATGTACAACACAAAGAGTGAAACCTAACAGTAAACTATGGACTTTAATTAGTCGTAATGTATCAACATATGGCCCATCAATTGTAATAAATACAATAAATACAATACATTAATTATAGAGGAACTGGGGTGGGAGTGGGGAAGTGAGGGAGTATATGAGAACTCTGTACTTTCTGTTCAATTTTTCTGTAAACGTAAAACTGCTCAAGAAAAAATCATATACACACAAATATACACATAAAACACACACACACACACACACACACACACACGGCTCTTGGGGAAGGAAAGAGGAACCAGCTACTTCAGAACAGAAATGTCCATGAATATCTCCACTTTGCCCAGGTCTCACAGTTTTCCCTGCCTACTGACTCCCCAGAAGGGGCGACCACAGACTCCTAAGGAAGCTGAAGCCAAACCATGATCTTGAGGCTCAATTCACGTCATCATCTTGGAGCCTTCCTTTACAGAGGTCATACTGCCCTTCCTTCACACACCTTGCTACATGGTTTTTATACGTAAATAGTAACCTTTAAAATAAGTATTTGATTGGAGGTAAAGTGTTAAACATTTACTCCCGGTAGGAATCCTTCCGATAATGCTGTATGGGTTACAGCATTCTTTAGCCTAAGGTTAAAGAATATTAGCACAAGATGAAGAAACATAATCCAAGTTCAATTTAAAGGAAAAATAAATGTATTACTCTGGTTGTCAAGTTAAGGCTGTGAGAATTCTGTCTCCTGAGCAGAGGCTCACAGGCCACTACATCCATCATGGTTTTCTTCAGCTACCACAAGCTGAAAGCAAAGGTCAGGTGTGCCTGTGGGCCAAGGGCTCCCCTGACAGTCCCAGCCACCGACCAAAGGTCACGTACAGTTCACTACTTCCTCTTCCACACACCAGGCACTAGTCGGCCCAAAGCCCACTTCAGCTTCCTGCAGCCCACCTTGCTTCTCTTTCCTGAGGGATGACAGCTCATTAACAGAGCTAGTTAAAAGTTATATCCCCTTTCTCACTCTTATCCTGTTTTCCCTATGGGAACCGTACCCTCAGGACAACCAAATGGTTGAGGAGGAAAAGTTTCTCCTTTTAGGAGCTAATAAATGATAAAGGATCAAGAGAATAAGAAGATCCCAAGTTTACAATTCTAATAATGAACTAATATTTATAGGCAATGATCATTAATGGCTACTAATATCACAAAAATAAAGACATTCAGATACTATATGTGTCCTGGGAAAAGTACACACCACCCTCTATGAAGTATTCTTGCAGAAAACAACAACAACAAATCTAAACAAGCCTCTAGATCTAATTACAAATTTATAGAAAATACAGGGGTACACAGAACATATTAAATTGACACCACAGGAGTGCAATTAGCAAAACTCAGAAAGTAGAAAAATCTATAGGAAAAACACCCCAGCTTCTTCAACAAATAAATTAATGGGGGGAAAACAGACAGCAGACAAAGCTGTTGATTAAAATATTAAAAAGGCATTTCAACCAACAGCAATGCAAGAAACTCATTTGGATTCTGATTTGAACAAACTGTTAAAAAAAAAATTAAGGCACAATTGGGGAAATATAAACATTGGGTATTTGAGGTAACTAACAAATTATTGTTAACTTATTCAGGTGTAATAATAGTATCACGATTATGGTTTCTTTTTAAGTCCTTATCTAGAGACACATGCATATAGAAAGGTTTATATAAAATGATGTGACATCTGGAATTTGCTTCAAAATAATGTGGGGTGGAAATGGACTGGCATGCAAGTGAAATGAGTTTGGCCATGGGTTGATGACTGTTGAAGTTGTGTGATGAGTACATGGAAGTTCATTATCTATTCTGTGTACTTTCATACCGTTTGTGATTCTCCATAATAAAAATGTTTTAAAAAATGAAGTAGAGGGCTTCCCTGGTGGCGCAGTGGTTGAGAGTCCGCCTGCCGATGCAGGGCACACGAGTTCGTGCCCCGGTCCGGGAAGATCCCACATGCCGCGGAGCGGCTGGGCCCGTGAGCCATGGCCACTGAGCCTGCGCGTCTGGAGCCTGTGGTCCGCAATGGGAGAGGCCACAGCAGTGAGAGGCCCGTGTACCGCAAAAAAAAAAGAAATGAAGTAGAGTAATTTCAGATCTCAAATTTCTCTAAGAAAGATAAACCATTATAGCCCATCACAGTAGCTGCTGCTCCCCATCTATCTCGATTATGCTAAATACCACACAGTCAGCCCTCCGTACCCGTGGGTTTCACATCCAAACAATCAACCAACCACAGATCAAAATCTCAATCCGAGGTTGGTTGATTCCTCAGATGCAAACCCCACAGATACGGAGGGCCAACTGTATTCACTGCACTACACCATTTTATGTAAGGGATTTGAGCATCCCTGTGTTTTGGTATCCATCCTGGAACCAATCCCCTATGGATACCCAGGGACCACTGTATATCCAACCTATCCTTTTAGGGATTGTCATATGAAACCTGTATAACCAATTTTTCCTTTCCAACCCTCCACAACCTAACCAATCTTTCAAAACATTAGCAAAAAATCTCTACTCTTCTCAAAGTTTGCCCTTACCTCACTAGTCAAAAGCAACCTCTCCACCTTATCCAGTTTATCCAACCAGACCATAATTTCTTAGAAGGTAGAGAATGTTTTACTGTCTTTACTTCCCACAAAAAGCCTAGTGCAGTGGCTTGCATACAGCAGTAGATTATCCAACCAAAAAACCGTGTGGATCATCCTGGTCTGTTTGGAGATGAGTTGCAAAATCAACAAGGAATAAAGAACCAAAAGCAGAGGACATGGTTACAAAATCTATAGGTCATAAACAATGGATGAACATATTGTGATAGATCCATACAATAAAAACGCTACTCGGCATTAAAAAGTAACAAAGAACTATATTACACACAACATGCATGAACCTCCAAAACATCATGCTAAGAGGAGTCAGGCACAAAAGACTACCCAGCATATATAATTCCATTTAATCAAAATCCTAGAAAAGGCAAAAGTGGTTGCTCAGGGGAAGCGATGGGGTAAAGCAACTGACTGTAACGGGCATGAGGGTACTTTCTGAGTGATGGAAATGTTCTATATCTTCTTCCTACATTTTGATTGTTGTGGTCACACAACTGTATATATTTCCAAAAGTCACCTATCTGTACAATTTAAATGGGTGAATTTATTATATATAAATTATATCCTAATAAAAGCTATTTATAAATCATAAAATTAGAATTAAAAATTACATGTATTTGTAATAGGACAGAACAAGGGCTCTTATAAATAAGACCAACATCTCCAAGAAAAAGGAACAAAACTGGGTCATTTGTAGAGATGTGGATGGACCTAGAGTCTGTCATACAGAGTGAAGTAGCCAGAAAGAGAAAAACAAATATCGTATATTAACGCATATATGTGGCATCTAGAAAAATGGTACAAACACCCTATTTGTAGGGCAGGAATAGAGACATAGACATAGAGAACGGATATGTGGACAGAGGGGAAAAGGGGTGGATGGAATGAATTGGGAGATTAGGTTTGACATAAAAACACTACCACATGTAAAACAGATAGCTAGTGGGAACCTGCTGTATAGCACAGGGAGCTCAGCTTGGTGCTCCGTGACAGCCTAGATGGGTGGGATGGAGCGGGGGGTGGGAGGGAGGTCCAAGAGGGAGAGGATATAGGTATACATATAGCTGATTCACTTCACTGTACAGCAGAAACTAACACAACATTGTAAAGCAATTATACTCCAATTAAAAAAAGATAGGCAAGGGAAATAAGAAATTGCAAAGAAAAATAGCCAATTAATGTGAAGGCATGTGCAAATGAAGTCAGTAAAATACTATTTTTTACCTATAAAATTGGCAAAAAATGTTTCCTTTTGTATTGGTATTTGCTTTTATTTGTAACATGTAGCATTGGTGAAGGTTTAGGGAAAATTCGGACTCTTGCACACTGCTAATGTAAGGGTAAACTGATCCAATCTTTCCACAGGAAAATTTGGCAAAAGCCTTAAAAGATATAAACATTCTCCAGTCTAAAACTTTATCCTCAAGAAATAACCATGTGGCAAGACAATTTATGGAGAAAGAATGGTCTTTAACCAATGGTGCTGGGACAACCTCATATCCACAGGCAAAAGAATGAACTTAGACCTCTACCTCACACCATATGCAAAAGTGAATTCAAAATGGATCAAAGACCTAAATTTAAGAGCTAAAACTGTAAGACTCTTAAAAGGCAAAATAGGGGTCAATTTTTGTGATCTTGGCAATGGTTTCTTAGATATGACACATAAAGCACAAGAAACAGAAAACAAAATAGACAAATTGGAATTTATAAAATAGAACAAACAAATAAAACTTTGTGCCTCAAAGGACAATATCAAGATAATATAAAGACAATCCACAAAATGGGAGAAAATATCTGCAAATCATCTATCTGATAAGGGTCTACAATCCAGAATATATAAAGAACTCTTACCATAAACAATAAAAAGTCCACTAGAAAAAACTGGGCAAGCAACTTAAATAGACATTTCTCCAAAGAAGGTATACACGCAGCCTACAAGCACATGAAAAGATGCTCAACACCCTTAGTCGTTAGGGAAATGCAATCAAAACCACAATGAGGGCTTCTCTGGTGGTGTAATGGCTGGGAATACGCCTGCCAGTGCAGGGGACATGGGTTCGAGCCCTGGTCGGAGAGGATCCTACATGCTGCGGAGCAACTAAGACTGTGCGCCACAACTACTGAACCTGTGCTCTGGAGCCCACGAGCCACAGGTACTGAGCCCGCGCGCCTAGAGACCGTGCTCCGCAACGAGAGGGCACTGCGATGAGAAGCCCACACGCACCGTAACGAAGAGTAGCCCCCGCTTGCGCCAACTAGAGAAAGCTCGCGCGCAGCAACAAATACCCAACGCAGCCAAAAATAAAATGAATTAAATAAATTTTAAAAAACAAAAAAACACAATGAGATACTACTTCACACTCCCTAGGATGGCTATAATCAAAAAGACAGATACTGAAAAGTATTGACAAGAACATGGAGAAACTGGAAACCTCAGACATTGCTGGTGGGAATGAAAAATATTATAGCCACTTTATATGACCCAGCAATTCCACTCCAAGTTATTTACCCAAGAAAAATGAAAACACATGTCCACAAAAAAAATCTGTACATGAATGTTCATTATTTATAATAGCCAAAAAGTGGAAACAACCCAAATGTCCATCAACTAATAAATGGATAAACAAAATGTGGTATATTCATACACTGGAATATTTAGGCATAAAAAGGAATGAAGTACTGATACATGCTACAACACAAATGAACTCTGAAAACATGCTAAGTGAAAGAAGCCAGACACAAAAGGCCTCATATTATATGATTCCATTCTTATGAAATTTCCAGAATCATAAATCCACAGAGAAAAAAAGTCTGTATGAGGCTTCCAGGATCTGAAGGGGAAGGGGATAGTGGAGTGATAATGGGTACAGGGTTTCTTTCTGTGGTGATGAAAACGTTCTGGAATTAGATAGCTGTGATGGTTGCACAATCTTGTAATGGTCTAAAACCACTGAATTGTACACTTTAAAAGGGTGAATATGATAGCATATGAATTTTATCTCAGTAAAAATAAGTAGAAAAATAGAAGAAATAATCCTCACTGTGGCACAGGCTCAGCTAAAAACATGTCTTTTAAAAAACAAAAGACTGGGGCTTCCCTGGTGGCGCAGTGGTTGAAAGTCTGCCTGCCGATGCAGGGGACACAGGTTCGTGCCCCGATCCGGGAAGATCCCACATGCCACGGAGCAGCTGGGCCCGTGAGCCATGGCCGCTGACCGTGCACTCCGTAACGGGAGAGGCCACAACAGTGAGAGGCCCGCGTAACGCAAAAAAAAAAAAAAAAAAAGATTGGAAGCAAACTAAATGTTCAACTGGGGATTGGTGAAATAAATTAAGGTGCATTCAATCACTGGAATACCATGTCCACACACAGTAGGTACACAGAGTCATACTAAAGGTAGTGGGGTATTTTTAAATGCTGTAGAAATGTATTTCATATGCAAGATATTTGTCACATTAATACATTTTTTTAAGTCAAAAAAGTATGCCCACAATAGTCTGATACCCTTCTCCCAAAGTAGAAAACAAGCTTAAGATAAAAACCAGTTCTAAGTTCTGGCCTCCAGATTGTGAGAGAATAAATTTCTATTATTCAAAAATTTTTTTTCTAGGGGCTTCCATGGTGGCGCAGTGGTTGAGAGTCCGCCTGCCGATGCAGGGGACACGGGTTCGTGCCCCGGTCCGGGAAGATCCCACATGCCGCGGAGCGGCTGGGCCTGTGAGCCATGGCTGCTGAGCCTGCGTGTCCGGAGCCTGTGCTCCGCAACGGAAGAGGCCACAACACTGAGAGGCCTGTGTACTGCAAAAACAAACAAACAAAAAAATTTTTCTTTAAATTGGAAAAAAATTTTAAGTATACCCACAGTGGAGTCCATATTGATAGACAGAAAAAATGAAATATAGTAAGTGTATTAAATATATTTAACATTATAAAATTATAAAAAATATCTACACCAAAATATGCTAACAATAGTTATGTCCTGGTACTAGTATTATAGGGGCTATTTTTTCTTCCTTTGGTTTAGCTGTATTTTCTAATTTTTTGACAATTAGCACTTATTAGTAGTATATAAAACATATGTTGATTTTAAAAACAAGTATTCTGGGACTTCCCGGGTGGCGCAGTGGTTAAGAATCCTCCTGCCAATGCAGGGGACACGGGATCAGTCCCTGGTTGGGGAAGATCCCACATGCCACACAGAGCAACTGAGCCCACATACCACAACTACTGAGCCTGTGTGCTGCAACTACTGAAGCCCGCGCAACTAGAGCCCAAGCTTCACAACAAGAGAAGCCACTGTATTTCTCTAATGATTAACGATGTTGAGCATTCTTCATGTGTTTGTTGGCAATCTGTATACCTTCTTTGGAGAAATGTCTATTTAGGTCTTCTGCCCATTTTTGGATTGGGTTGTTTGTTTTTTTTGTTATTGAGCTGCATGAGCTGCTTGTAAATTTTGGAGATTAATCCTTTGTCAGTTGCTTCATTTGCAAATATTTTCTCCCATTCTGAGGGTTGTCCTTTGGTCTTGTTTATGGTTTCCTTTGCTGTGCAAAAGCTTTGAAGTTTCATTAGGTCCCATTTGTTTATTTTTGTTTTTATCTCCATTTCTCTAGGAGGTGGGTCAAAAAGGATCTTGCTGTGATTTATGTCATAGAGTGTTCTGCCTATGTTTTCCTCAAAGAGTTTGATAGTGTCTGGCCTTACATTTAGGTCTTTAATCCATTATTTTTGTGTATGGTGTTAGGGAGTGTTCTAATTTCATTCTTTTACATGTAGCTGTCCAGTTTTCCCAGCACCACTTATTGAAGAGGCTGTCTTTTCTCCACTGTATATTCTTGCCTCCTTTATCAAAGATAAGGAGACCATACATGCGTGGGTTTACCCCTGGGCTTTCTATTCTGTTCCATTGATCTATATTTCTGTTTTTGTGCCAGTACCATACTGTCTTGATTACTGTAGCTTTGTAGTATAGTCTGAAGCCAAGGAGCCTGATTCTTCCAGCTCCATTTTTCATTCTCAAGATTGCTTTGGCTATTCGGGGTCTTTTGTGTTTCCATACAAACTGTGAAATTTTTTGTTCTAGTTCTGTGAAAAATGCCAGTGGTAGTTTGATAGGGATTGCATTGAATCTGTAGATTGCTTTAGGTAGTGGAGTCATTTTCACAATGCTGATTCTTCAAATCCAAGAACATGGTATATCTCTCCATCTATCTGTATCATCTTTAATTTCTTTCATCAGTGTCTTATAATTTTCTGCATACAGGTCTTTTGTCTTCTTAGGTAGGTTTATTCCTAGATATTTTATTCTTTTTGTTGCAATGGTAAATGGGAACACTCTTGCACTGTTGGTGGGAATGTAAATTGATACAGCCACTATGGAGAACAGTATGGAGATTCCTTAAAAAACTACAAATAGAACAACCATACGACCCAGCAATCCCACTACTGGGCATATACCCTGAGAAAACCATAATTCAAAAAGAGTCATGTACCAAAATGTTCATTGCAGCTCTATTTACAATAGCCAGGACATGGAAGCAACCTAAGTGTCCATCAACAGATAAATGGATAAAGAAGATGTGGCACATATATACAATGGAATATTACTCAGCCATAGAAAGAAACGAAATTGAGTTATCTGTAGTGAGGTGGATGGACCTAGAGTCTGTCATACAGAGTGAAATAAGTCAGAAAGAGAAAAACAAATACCGTATGCTAACACATATATATGGAATCTAAGAAAGAAAAAAAAAAAGGTCATGAAGAACCTAGCGGTAAGATGGGAATAAAGACACAGACCTACTAGAGCATGGACTTGAGAATATGGGGAGGGGGAAGGGTAAGCTGTGACAAAGTGAGAGAGTGGCATGGACACATATACACTACCAAAGGTAAAATAGATAGCTAGTGGGAAGCAGCCGCATAGCACAGGGAGATCAGCTAGGTGGTTTGTGACCACCTAGAGGGGTGGGATAGGGAGGCTGGGAGGGAGGGAGATGCAAGAGAGAAGAGATATGGGAACATATGTATATGTATAACTGATTCACTTCGTTATAAATCAGAAACTAACACACCACTGTAATGCAATTATACTCCAATAAAGATGTTAAAAAAAAAAAACAAAAAGAGAAGCCACCGTAATGAGAAGCCCTCGCACCGCAAAGAAGAGTAGCCCCCGCTCCCTGCAACTAGAGAAAGCCCGCGCACAGCAACAAAGACCCAACACGGCCAAAAAAAGAAAAACACCAGAAAACAAGTATTCTAAGGAACAGTGGTATTAACACCTCAAACAAAGAAGAAAACCAAGGGTGAATAACTAAATTTAAGAATAAAAACATCAAATTTAAAACCTCATCACAGACCTAACACTTTATTAAATCCAAATTACTAGAAGATAACTTTTAAAACTCCACAACCGGGCTTCCCGGGTGGCGCAGTGGTTGAGAGTCCGCCTGCCGATGCAGGGGACACGGATTCGTGCCCCGGTCCGGGAAGATCCCACATGCCGCGGAGTGGCTGGGCCCGTGAGCCATGGCCGCTAAGCCTGCGCGTCCGGAGCCTGTGCTCCGCAGCGGGAGAGGCCACAACAGTGAGAGACCCGCATACCGCAAAAAAAATAAATAAATAATAACGGAAGAATCCGCCTGCCAATGCAGGGGACATGGGTTCGAGCCCTGGTCCGGGAAGAGCCCACATGCCGCGGAGCAACTAAGCCCGTGTGCCACAACTACTGAGCCTGCGTACTAGAGCCCACAAGCCACAACTACTGGGCCCACGTGCCACAACTACTGGAGCCCGCGCGCCTAGATCCCATGCTCCGCAACAAGAGAAGCCACCGTAGTGAGAAGCCTGTGCACTGCAACGAAGAGTAGCCCCCGCTCGCCACAACTAGAGAAAGCCCGCACACAACAACAAAGACCCAACGCAGCCAAAAATAAATAAAAAACAAAAAAAAACCTCCACAACCACAATCCTAATGCATCCTTACTCTTGCTTTGGCAGAAATTTACAATACAGTAAATTTACAATTTATAGGGCTTCCCTGGTGGCGCAGTGGTTGAGAGTCCGCCTGCCGATGCAGGGGACATGGGTTCGTGCCCCGGTCCGGGAAGATCCCACATGCCGCAGAGCGGCTGGGCCCGTGAGCCATGGCCGCTGAGCCTGCGCGTCCGGAGCCTGTGCTCCGCAGCGGGAGAGGCCACAACAGTGAGAGACCCGCATACCGCAAAAAAAAAAAAAAAAAGTACAATTTATAATACAAACTTGACAGTGCTAAAAGTTATGTTATTTTGACAAAATCAAAACAGTGACTAAAGGGGCTGGTAAGGGAAAGATAAGAGACCAGGTCCTAATTCTCAGTCCAGAAAATGGTTCCAATGAAACATGGTTTATTCTAGCATAGATATGAAGAAAATATATTTATTCTACACAGTCTGAAGGCACCGTTCAGATGTAAAAATACTTTAAAAAAGAACAAAAAAAACCTTACTACCACCACCAACAAAAAAAGTCACCATTAGGGACTTCCCTGGTGGCGCAGTAGTTAAGAATCCACCTGCCAATGCAGAGGACATGGGTTCGAGCCCTGGTCCAGGAAGATCCCACATGCCGCAGAGCAACTAACCCCGTGCACCACAACTACTGAGCTCGCGCGCCACAACTACCGAAGCCCTCGCGCCTAGAGCCCATGTCCTGCAACAAAGAGAAGCTACTGCAGTGAGGAGCCCGCACACTGCAACAGAGTAGCCCCTCTCGCTGCTAGAGAAAGCTTGAGTGCAGCAACAAACACCCAAAACAGCCAAAAAATAAATTAATTTAAAAAAAAATCACCACTAACCACGGGGTTTACTCCCCAAAATATAACCAAGCCAACAGAAAATAAAGTTTATTCATAGCATATGAAAGGAAGGACTCTAAATTTTGAAATCAACTCTGAAGTTATCCTTTTATATGTTTTTAGAAAATGAAAATAAAGCTCTACTTCATACTAGTTTCTAAGAAAAAGCAACACGTAAAGGAAACACTGTAAAGTAATTCAATGATAAAACAGTTAAAGTGATATTGCTAACCATAAAATCAAAGCAAATCGAAAAGTAAGGCCCTTTTAAGTCAATTTTACTTACAGATTTTTAATTGCAGACATTCTCAATACTGCCAAGAAGTTTTTAAAATAAAACTTAAAGTTAGGTGGAGTTATTTATGAGGTGGTTAATATGATAAAAGCATAATAAACTATTGCTATTCATATGAGAACAGCTAAAATAAAAAACAGTAATAATACCAAATGCTGGCGAGGATGCAGAGAAACCATATCTCACATACATTGCTGGTAGGAATGTAATGTGATACAGCGACTCTAGAAGAGAGTTTAGCAGTTTCATGTGCTTACTAAATGACTCAGCACCTTTGGGCATTTATTCCCCCCAAAGTGAAAACTTACATTCACATAAAAATGTGTACTACATGAATGTTTATAGCAGCTTTATTTGCAATAGCCAAAAACCATATAAACTCTTCCGGAATGTCCTTCGCCAGGTAAACTGTTAAACAAACTGTGGTACATCCAAATTTTGGAACACTACTCAGCATTAAAAAGGAAGGAACTATTAAACATGCAACAATTTGGAAAGAACTCAAAGGAGTTATGGTAAATGGAAAAAAGTCAAAGTAAAGTACTATATGATTCCATTTATATAACATTTTCGAAATGAAAAAATTATAAACATGGAGAGCAGATCAGTGGTTGTTCGAGGTTAGAGATGAGGATGTGTGTGCGTGAAAATAAAGGGACGGCATGAGGGATCTTTGAGGTGATGGTATAGTTCTGCATCTTAAAGACGGCGGTGGTGGTTACACAAATCTACACATGTAAAATTGCACAGAACTAAACACACACACACTACACAAATGAGTGCACGTAAGACTGGTGAAATCTGAATAAGGCTATGGATTATAACAATGTTGATTGCCTGGTTTTGATATTAAACTATAGTTATGTAAGATGTTACCACTGCACGAAACTAGGTGAAGGGAACATGGGATCTTTCTGTACTATTTTTTGCAACTTTCTGTGAATCTATATTTCAAAATAAAAAGTTTTAAAAAATTAGATGGGGCTATGCATGAGAAGGTTAATATAAGAAATACAAAAGGTTTAACACAGCATATAGAACATGGTAAAAAGGCTCCATGAGCACTTTTATTTTATAGAGCACTTTTAATAAAGCAATTAATTTGAAAACACAGGTTTCTGTATACTATTTAAACTATTTCAGCAGAAAGCATGACTTGAGCTAGAATTCCAGAGTTCAGTTACCAGATACTACATGAAATCTCTTATGCACATGGCAAGAATTTTTTCCATACTCTGAAACCCTTCAAGTGATTAAGGAGCCAGTACACAACAAAAACAGCTCCACATTCAGCTTTTTCCCAAAATCTTTAACTCAAATTTCCACATAACCCAAAGCCCTTAGTATTAAAAAAAAAGTCTCTAATATCATTAAGTAACTTATAGGATGGAAATAAATTAACACCTGCTGTTTGGGTTCAAATTAATGAAAAGCCTAGTTCAAGGGCATCCTCAACTTCGATAAATATTCTCTTAGAAAAAAATAATTTCCTGTCATGGTAAAAATGAATTTAAAGTCTTTTTGGTGTTCTGTAGCAGCTGAGTCCCTAACAAATATTCAGAGGGTTAGGCCATCCTCTGAATCCCTGAAGTAGGCTGAGCTGTCCAGCCAGTTCTGTAGGAAAGAGTCAAAATAGCAGTCTCAGACCAGCTGCTGGGAACTGGACCCTAATTCTTCAAATGAGCATCCTCTTAGGCCTACAGCCCCTTCAAGACTACTCCATACCTATGTGTGTATAAATGATTAATATATACAGTCTCCAGTGCAGTGGGTGTGATCCTGAAATAGTTTCCTCCACTAAATTTTACTCAAAAGGACAAAAAGAAAGCTGAGTAAAATCATACAACACCTTGCTTTTCTACTTTCCATAGAAAAGTGGCTTAAATTTTTCTCAGGTATAAGAATACCTAACCACAACTGTCTGACCAGTCCAATACCAGCAACGGAGCCCTTGAAATTTTCTCCCCATGGACCCTTCTGGACTCCTAACACTAGGATTTACTGGTAGCAGTTTCACGGAGGAAATTGTGATGTAAGGCCATCTACCACCCCAGGACCAGAACTGCTGTAACACACACTCCCTCCTCCTCCCTACCTTAGACTTTCCTAGTATCCCTTTCCCATGCTTCCTTTCCAGAAAAAAACTAAACCTTCTGTGTGACCCCACGGTAGATTCCTAAAAGCTCTAGTAATGGTTTCTTTCTGCCTTTCGGCACCGAAAAACTTAATGGGTGTTGAAGAAAATTCCACACGCTAAAATGCCAATGATTCTGACGGTGTGACAGTGTTCACTGTCACAGATTTTAGACAGAAGATGAGTTGTGGCATGGAAGCAGCTTAGTTGAACACAGTATACTAGATTTGAAATTCTCAAAAGTGAATTACGTTGTTAGTGTAGAATCGACACTGCAGAAAACCTAATGTCTTCTTGAAAGCACATTTAAGCACCCAAATGCAGTAAAATTCAATAACCTGAAGGTCCTAGTTCAGTGAAGAATTACTGTGGGCTACATTTGCAAATGCACAGAAATTATACTTAGAGCAAACCCTTGGAATAAGGCCTCTAAATTCTTTCATGTTAATCTGCCTGATCGCTTTGGAGCCCAGCACTAACACCAATCCCACTGATCATGTTGTGTAGAAACAGTCAGAAAGAGGCCATAAGGCCAGGGCCAAAGAATAGCGTTAACATCTCGGACTTACTACGATACAGTGTACAACACACATAAGAAAGGACACTGCCCCACTGCAGTAAAGATGACTGTATCTCAGCCCCAAAATTTCATCTCCCTGCTAGGCAGTTCTATCTAAACAGCACCATACCTTTTGCTCCAAACCACCAGTCATAACCCTTATTTTCAACAATAACACGAACATTACCCTAGTCACTCAAATTCAAAGCTGTTATTAAATCCATGAAGGGAGTCAGAATCTTTTCCCTTCTTACCTTGTGGTACCTTTCACATTCACTCCTTCCCATTCCCATACGCATCATCCCAGTTCAAGAAATTATTCCTTCAACCCAAGTTTCCCACCAGGGACTTCTTGATGTCCCACAGTCAAATTCATACTCTAAAACGTTGTTTTGAACAAGTCATCCAAGCCTTGAAAAAATATCTACAGAGTTGGCAGTGCAGCCAACACAAGCCTATCCTCATGAGCTTGGACAAGCGCCAAGCACCTTCCACAAGAAGTTTCTGGACACCTGGACGCAGGACCAAGGACTCTGAATCTGCCAAAGTTTCCCATGTTTGCTACCTTTTGGCATCTCCTCTTTCTCCATTATGATCAACAATTAAATCTCTGAAAAGCAAAGGGCTTAAAGTTCATTTTCACGGACAACCAGAAGCGGCAGGCGGACTCGTCCTACATCATAGCCAGCGCTGAAAGGGGATGAATTCCAAGAAACAGAATAAGTGAAAGCAACTTTATAAAGAAAAAAAGAAGGCTTCCCTGGTGGCGCAGTGGTTGAGAGTCCGCCTGCCGATGCAGGGGACACGGGTTCGTGCCCCGGTTCGGGAAGATCCCACATGCCGCGGATCGGCTGGGCCCGTGAGCCATCGCCGCTGAGCCTGCGCGTCCAGAGCCTGTGCTCCGCAACGGGAGAGGCCACAACAATGAGAGGTCTGCGTACCGCAAAAAAAAAAAAAAGATTCTAACCTAAATAATCCAAACTATAGAGAAACTCATAGTCACAAAGAATATTGAACAATGTATAGAAATATAAAATGCTTAAAATAAGGACGAGTTTAAGTAAAATATGATGTAACCACTAGACAGAATAATACACAGCTATTAAAATCATTAAGTAAAAAAGAATAAGTCTGTGGGCTTCCCTGGTGGCGCAGTGGTCGAGTCTGCCTGCCGATGCAGGGACATGGGTTCGTGCCCCGGTCCGGGAAGATCCCACGTGCCGCGGAGCAGCTGGGCCCGTGAGCCATGGCCGCTGAGCCTGCGCGTCTGGAGCCTGTGCTCCACAACGGGAGAGGCCACAACAGTGAGAGGCCCGCGTACCGCAAAAAAAAAAAAAAGAAAAGAAAAGCAAACAAACTCCCTGGATCTGGGGTACACAGAGCAGGCTGAGATGGTAAGCCCAGGTGAGTTTTAATTTTGAAAGAGGACCAGGAAAACTTCGGGATGAAATCCAAACATCTTACTCTACATTTAAGAAATTTCCATCTTACCTCAATTTAAAAAAAAGAAAGAAAGAAATCTCATCTTAACTAGTGACCTAGTGGGTAAGAGAAAACATATACATAAAAGGAAAATCAAACATAAGCAAGCTATACCAAGAGCATGAAACAAGTACTACAAGATTTCAGAGGAAGAACCAAAAAAACCATGAACCTGGGCAACAAAGTCAGGATTTTGAACTGGATCTTGGAGTGTTCAGGGAATATGTCAACCAGTCTGGCCAAAACAAAGAACACAGAGAGATCAAACATGTGAGACAGAGTGTGTATACAGCTGTCCCACAGTTCCAGTCCACTGTTCATGTGCTTTTTCTTCCTCTCCCTATCTGGACAGTCATGTCAGTTCAGAGGCCAGGGACCACCACGATTTGTTAATCTGTTAGCTAAATGTCAGTCATCCCAAGAACTCAGAATAGTTTTACTGTATTTAATCTCAGAATAGCGTAACATTGAGATGCACTCTGAAATCAGATTTTTTAAAATACCTGTATTAAAAAAAAGCAAAACTTTTGTAAAAGTCAAGGAATAAGGATCCATAAATCACAACAAGAATTTTTAAGCACCCAGACACTTTTACAAAAACACTCTTAGGAACCGCTTAATAAAATTTAAAAAATTTAACTGCTGACATCCTCTAAAGAAGGAGGCAAAAGAATGGAAAGTCTGATGAAGCGATAAGCAGTTTTAAGACAGGTTTACAATCAGTTTTTAAACAGTAATCCCTCTGGGAAATGGAAATTCCTCTCCTTAATCCCTTTGAGGACAATATAATATTTGAATCAGGACCAAGAACATCTTGCTTCTACCTAAGTTCAAATGTGAGCCTTTTACAGTATCCTCAACATTAAATAGCAAGTGAAAGAGAGGAGAATTTCTAATCAAAAAGAGAGGCAAGCCAGCATTTTGGATTTATAATGTATCATTGCTACATACATATGCAGAAGCTTCAGTAAAATGAAACTAGGGAACTTCAAGATTTTAGTTTACAGTGATTACTTAACTGGAGCTTATTCCTGTGAAATGAAACTACCAGAATCCCTCAATATCAATTTGCTTGTCACTAAACCACAGGTTTATGCTTCATCTTGGAAATGCTAACAGGATGGAACCATGAGCCTTTTATTAAAACGAGATGACCATGGAGAGCGCCCTTGAAGCTTAGCAACAGAGGACTAAACCCAAAAAGGTTCCCCTCTGGAAAGTGAGGACAGGTTTGATATGTACCCCAATGCCAGTCCTAAAATGCTTGACTACATCTTCCATAAAAGGTGGGAGTTGTAATAGTAGCATACAGCAGACACCAGCCCACTAGAAGCAGATGGAACCCACCAACTCATTTTACCCAGACCTTCAAAAAGGTACACAGAACTCTCTCTGCTTGCCAAAGCAGGGCAGATCTGAATGGATGAATCTAAGAAAAGGTTTCACAAAGGACTACTAATGGTGATTTCATTTGCCTACTGTAGCCCACAATGTAAAACAGGATCTGAAAAATGAAAAGCAATTTTAAAGCTCATTCTCCATACTCAAGGTAAACACACACACACACATACACACACACACACACACACATACACACACACACACACACACACACACACACACACACATACACACGGCCCAAAAGCTTTATTTTACAAAAATTTTTAAAAAGGACTCTATAATCTATTCCAGCACAGGGGCTCTTCCAGAAGGGAAATTTAGCTGGAAACAGTCCCTGTTTATGTACATAATTCACTAGGGGTCAGGTAAGATTCCATTTTGTAACAGCTGAACTTTAAACAGAAAGTCATTAGTGGTGCAACATTCATTCATTAGCATAAAGTTACCCCCTAGAATGAAAAGCACTGGCTGTCTCTGCCAGGATGACAACTTTACAGGGAGAAACTGGGGCCAAGGACCATGAACTCCTAGAAAGTTCTATCCACCTGAGAAGAAGAGCTCACCATCTCCATCAGCCTAAACTTAACTGTCACCCCATTCCTCACTCCCCACAAAGCAAGGCATCGCTAATATAAGAAAGTTTTAAAAATAAAAAATAAAGAGATGGGCCAAGGGTCAATAGCAGGCAAAGCCTTTCAGGGCTGACACGGATTCCTGTTTGGGATTGGGGGAGGGGGAGGAGCTTTCTGGATGTTTCTATTCTTGGCAAGAAAAGCACCTCCAAGTCCTGTACCGTCAAAAGGCACTAACACAGGAACGTTCTCAGGGAATGAATGATTTGCCTGTGCTAAGCGACTTCATTTTGGGGTGTGATGATGGGGAGCAGGGTGGGGAGGGCTAGAGGGCTGGAGAGGGAATAGAGGGAAGGTGTCTTTGACTAGGGGGGATGGGAGGAAAGACTGGATGGATAACGGGGGGGTCCAGGGAAGGTGTGGAGGGTTAAAAAGGAGGATGTGGATGACTAAGGGAGGTGAGGGGAGGGTGTGGATGGCTGAGGGGATGTCCAGAAAAGGCGTGGAGCTGAGGGGGAGGGGGGAAAGCTGTGGACCGCTAACCAAGGTTGGGAGAAGGTATGGATGGCGGAGGGATGGAGCGATGGCCATCAGCCCCCTGAGGACCAGTAACGAAGGTAGGCAGAGGGGGGTGGCCTCACCCAGGCTCCCCCCCAATCCCCCTTCTGTGGGCGTGTGCCCGGCTGCGCGTGTGCAAGGGCCAGGCCGCCAGGCCGCAGGGCCACCACTCACCCCACGACTCCCTGGTTGTAGTTCCTCCGCTTCCACGGGGTCCCGCTGTACAAGCCCCCGCTGCCGTCGGCCCGGCCGCCCCCCGCGGCCCGCCCTCCGCTGGGCTGCAGCAGGCTGTAGTTGAGTCCGTAGGTGCTGGCCTTATTGTCGCGCTTCCTCTTGTTGCTGCTGCCCGAAGCTGGGTCGGCGGGTTCCGCGGCGGGGACGGCGGCCGAGGAGTGCGGGGACGAGGACGCCAAGGGGGACGGGGACGCCGAGGGGCCCGCGGCAGCCCGGCGGGCCCAGGCCGCGGGCTGGTGGTGGTGGTTGTTGTTGTTGGTCGTCTCCAGGGGCAGGAAGTCCCGCTGCTCTGCCGGCAGCGCGTGGCCGCCCAGCAGGCGCTCCCCGGAACGGTACATGCCGGCCGGGGCCGGGGCCGGGGCCGCGCCGCCCGGGCTGCCGGTGCTGCTGCCGCTCCCGCCGGTGGCCGTGCTGCTGCCGCCGCCGCCGCCGCTCGCGCCGCCGCTGCTGTGACAGTGGTGGTTGAAGTAGAGGTTCCTCAGTCCCTGGGTCGTCTCCCAGATCTGCATCCACAGACTGTTGGACGGTCCGAGCTGCTCTGGCTGGAACCAGGCGATCCTCGGATCCATCAAACGGCGGCGGCCGCTGCCCCCGCCCCTCCTGGCTGCCCGCAGGGCCGCCGCCGCCGCCGCCGCGCCTCAGGCGCACGCCCGGCCTCGGCGGCTGCTGCTGCTGTTGCTGCTGCTGCTGCTGCTGCTGCTGTTGCTGCTGCTGCTGCCGCTGCTCCCGGCCCGCCGCGGGCGGCGCGGTCGCGCTGTGAGCCCGGCCGGCGCCGGCGGCGTCGCTCCCGCCCTCGGGGGCTCCGCGGGCCCTCCCCCCCTCCCTCCGCCCCTCTGCCGAGCCCCTGTCACCGGGGTCCCCGTGCAAATGGCGGCTGCAGCGGCGGCTCTGGAGAAGGGTGATCGTCGGCGGCGGCAGCGGCAGCGACGGCGGCGGGACGCGCCTGCTCCGTAGCGTCCTTGCTCCTCCGGCCCCGGGGCGGGGCCGCTGCCGGGTCCGCCCTCACGCCCCGCCCCCGCCCCGCCCCCACAGCGCGCGCCGCGCCGCCGGTCCAGCCCCAGAGGCCGCGCGGTGCGTCACAGAGGCCGCGGGAAGGTGTGTCTGGGGCTGAAACCGCCCGGCCCAACCGTCCCGGCGCCGGCTAGGGAGAGGGTAGCACGCACCTGGGCGTCCAGGCGCCCCTGATGCGCGTGCCGCCTCCGGTCCCAGTTTCCCGGTCCCTGAGGGTGGATGGGGCCGGACGGAGGTCGCCGCCCCCTCCGCAGGGAATGGATTGTGGGAGGTGCCGCCCCGCCCACTGTCCCCTCCCCCAGTCTGCAGCGCCGGGACCCCCTGGGCTTCTCCGACCCCTCCCGAGATCTCCGCTCTAAGCAGTGTTCCAGAGGGGAGAAAATGCGCCCCCTCGCCACCCGAGCATGTGTCCCGGACCCTGCCTGGATGCAGGCTGCCGGGCCATCCCACTACTCCCTGCGCCCGCTCTGCCGCGCCCTGGCTAGGGTTGGGAGCCGCAGGCCTTGGCGGAGGGTCCCCCCACACGACCCCGAGACTGGAGAAACCTGTGTCCACCTACAGGGCTGGACGCGCTTCTTCGTAGAGTGCGTAAACCATGGGCTCAAAACCACCGTCACACACCCCAAACCGACTTTATGCAGACTTGCGCACAGAAACACGCGCAGACGCACCGGCAGGGAGACAGACACAAGGTGTCCAGCGTGTAAAGAAACTTCACTTGCCCAAAGGTGCACCAGCAACCATGAAAAACCCTTCTTAGTTCAGAATGAAAGAAAACCCAAAACCTTTTAAGCCTAATTTGAGGACCATATTGTTGGCATCAGCAGAGATTTTCCACAAAGTGGTTATTTGCATATCTTCCCAATTCCTGTGGGGAAAAGACAGGGATTTTAAGTGTTTTAAATCATCAAGAGAAAAACGGAAAATAAGTTAGTACGTTTCATGTGTGCCCTCTAAGGTTGGTCCAAAGTCCAGAATGAGCCCCTAACGCCCGATTTTGGCCTATTTTGGGAGCGCAATTTCCTGGAAAGGTTTTTTTGGCAAAGATGAAAAATTAACAAATTACGAAGCATTGCTCTACCTTTTTTCTTGCTCAGAGAATAACATGGGCATAAATATGGAAAACACACCGAAAACCCTAAAGAATTTTGGTTCGTTCTATGTTTGTTGTTGCTTTACTATAAATCAGTATTAAAAGTTTTCTCAGAATGAAATTTGCTATGTCCTGAGAATTACATAGCCAGGAATATGAGTAGTGATATTTTTATGCTCTTCACACTGGCAAATTAAAAATAAAGCATTGTATAGAAAAAAGTTTCTTTTCATGACTTCAAATTTGTTTTAAACATTCAAGTGAGAAAAATGCAAAGCCAAAAAAAAGTAATACTAAGATCCCACCATGTAGAAATAACTACCATGAAGACTTTGATAAACACTCTTCGAAAAATCTCTCCATGCATATATATGTTTCAAGACAGTCTTTCTTATTTTTACTTATTTCCTTATTTATTTTAAATCTTATTCAGTCTTTTAAAATAGTTTTTCAGATGTCCAAGAACACATTAAATGATATTTAAACCAAAAAAAAAAAAAATAGTATTCAGAATTAGCAATAGTACACGCCGGAAATTAACATTTGTTATTTTTGAATGCTTGTTTCTTCAGGCAAACCTTCAGAACTACTAAAGTATTACCAAAATGATCATATGAGTTAATATACATAAAAGTAATTTGTAAAATGTGGGCTGTAAGGCAAGACATCACTGTTCTTGTTCACCTGCAGGTAACGCTGACTGGTTAGCCGTGTCACATGTCCATGTTTCAAGGCATTCATTCAGTAAATCTTGGTTGAATGTTTAGCATCCTTGCAGAGCTGAGCTAATTGTTTTAGAGAAGATAAATAAGCAACCAGGGCCTTTGGCTGCCTTCCATGAATTTACTGTCTGATTAGGGAGGCAAAAAAAGGTAAATATTTAAAGTCAAATTAAAATTCATTCAGTTAATTCAACAAACATGTCTTGAGCAATTATTATGTGCCAAAGTCTGGGGATATAGCAATGAACAATACTGACGATGTCCCTGCCAAGCATATAAGGTCAGACAGTGGCTAAGTGCTGTGAAGAGAAAGAAAGCAAGCTAAAAGGATAGTGACGGTGTGCTATTTTTAGATGGGCTAATCAGGGAAGGCTGCTCTGAGGAAGTGATATTTGATCAGGGACTTAAGTGAGGGAGTGGACCATGACCATCTAGGGAATGACACATCAGACAGAGGGAATAGCAAGTGCAAATCAGCAAGTGCAAAGGCCCTGAGGCAGGAATTTACTTTGTGTGCAGGATGATAAGGCAATGTAAATGAGTGTTGAATGTGTACAGAATCATAAAGTATCTCTTCTGGAAGTTTCCTCAAAAACCATCCAGTCTAAAACAATAGGGAATTTTAAATACACAAAAATATATTCACTTTCCACAACAAATCTCAATGTTTTGTCTCAAAGTAATCTACTACTGCGACCAAAGAGAAAGACTACACTAATTTCAATAATAAATTTTGATTACTCAACCTTTTCATTTTGCTCTTTAGAACATTACATTCTTTAAAACCACCTTCATTAAACTGATGAGCCAAAAAACACAGCTATCAAAAACCCAGACATTGGGGACTTCCCCAGTGGCGCAGTGGTTGGGACTCCACGCTCCCTATGCAGGGGCCCCAGGTTTGATCCCCAGCCAGGGAACTAGATCCCACATGCATGCCACAACTAAGAGTCCACATGCCACAACTAAGGAGCCCGCCTGCTGCAACTAAGACCCTGTGTAACCAAATTAATTAATTAATTTAAAAAAAACCCACCAGACATTATCCTGCATAATATAACGTCCTATTCATTCTCAGCATTCTTACTCTTAGGGGGGAAAATACTGAGCTGGTCTCAACTTGCAAGATTTACAGAAACATCAAGATTCTGCAGAGTAAAAATTGAGTAGATAGATGAAAAGCAAGTTGCCCAAGAATCAGGCAAATTTAAGTACAATTTTGTTGATTTATTAACTTGAATAAAACAGAAGGGGAATTGCACATACATACTACTACATGGTGTTATTAATAACTGTCATTGTAATTAAATCTTAGTGTGCGATTATATTACTCCAGAGTTCACAAAACCATGAATAATAGTCACATAGTTATAGTTATTAGTATCTTCTGTGTTTAGCAAATGAAGTATTTGCCCAGGTATTAATAATCTTGGGCTTAGGTACCATTTACGACTTTCCCTTTTTTGCACAGAATATACACCATTGTACCATGTTTGCTTCCTCCTTTGTGAGTACAAAGAGGATTCCAAGTAGGGAATTGCATTTCAATGAGACTTCAAAATAACATGCAGTGTGGAAGCCTGTATCTTGTTCTGTGCAATGGAAGTTTCTCCCACTCCTAACTTTTAGAAAAAATATTGCTCCAATTGTGTGCATTCTGGGATCTTTGGAGTGAGAGTATCTGTGTGTGTATGCATGTGTGTGTGTGTTTAAAGTCTTTATACTGTAATTTCTATACCATAAAATTCACTCATTTTAAGCGTACAATTTAATAACTTTTACTAAATTTACAGAGTTGTGTAGCCATCACCACAATCCAGTTTTGGAGTCCTACGGGTTCAGGGCCTGAATAGGACAAAAGGCAGAGGAAGGAGGAATTCACCCCGTTTTTCACACCTTGCTGTTTCAGCTGAGACATCTCACCTCATCTCATCGTTTCCAGCTTGGACTGGGATTTATATCATTAGCGACCCTGGTTCTCAGGCATTCAGACTTGGACTGAATTACACCACTGGTTTTCCTGGGTCTCCAGCTTGCAGACAGGAGATCATGAGACTTCTCAGCCTTCACAACTGCATAAGCCAATTCCTCATAATAGATCTCCATATAAATCTCTATATATGGATATATATTACATAGATAACAAATCCAAATAATAGAAAATATATATATCCTCCCGGTTGTTTCCCTGGAGAACCCTGACTAATATAGGTCATTGGTGCTAGGAAGTGGAGGTGCTGCTCTAACAAATACCTAAAAATGTGGAAGCAGCTTTGGATCTGGGAAATGGGTAGAGACTGGGGAAGTTTGGAGGTGCATGGTAGAAAAGTTTATACTGCCATGAAAGGCCCTTTAAAGGTAATTTTTTTTTTTGGCCGCATTGCTTGCAGGATCTTAGTTCCCTGACCAGGGATTGAACCCAGGCCCTTGGCAATGAGAGCACAGTGTCCTAACCACTGGACTTGCAGGGAATTCCGCCTTTAAAGGTCATTCTGATGAGAGGTCAAAGAAAAGAGATCTGTAGAGAAAGTCTCAGTTTTCTTTGGGGATACCTAAGTAGTCATGTACGGTATGTTGGTGGAAATATGAATGGTAAATGCCATTCTGGTGAGGTCTCAGATGGAAATGAGGAACATGTTATTGGAAACTGGTGGGAAGGCAATCCTTGTTATAAAGTGGTAAAGAACTTGGCTGAATTGTGTTTGTGTTCCAGTGTTTTGTGGAAGGTAGAACTTGCAAGCAATGAAATTGGGTATTTAACTGAAGCGATTGCTAAAATAAAGTGTCGAAGGTGTGGCTTGGCTCTTCCTGGCTGCTTATAGTAAAATTCAATAAGAGAGAAATGACTTAAAGACAGACTGTTAAGCAAAAGGGAAGCAGAACTTAATGATTTGGAAAATTCTCAGCCTATCCATATTGCAGAAAATGAGAACACTAAGGATATGGCCAAGTGACCATTTGGGGCATCAGGAAATGAGTAAGGATATGGCTGGCACCCCAGGAGGAAAACTGCCAATTTAAACTGAAGGAGGAGGAAATAGGAAGGAATGAAGGAAGGCTGTCAAACTTCGTGGATTTTACAGGATGAGACCGTAGAGCTATTTGGTGAGATCATGTGCTATTCTTCAAGACGAGAGAAGAGTGACCCCAAAGGCGATTCAGAGATCATCAGGGCTGCCTCCTTGGTTTCAGAAAATAAGACCATTGCCTTGCTTCTACCAGGCTAGACAGCCTCTGCCCAGAGCCGGACGGGCAGGGCTGCCCAGAGCTGTGGGGATGGGGCTTCCTAGCAGAGTCCTGGGGGCCTACTCTTGCCTAGTAGGGCTCTGGAGGCAGCACCTCCACCCCAGTGGAGGTGGGGCCACTGCCCCAGTGGGTCAGAAAGGTGGGATTTCTGCCCCAGTGGGCTTGGAGGGGAGAGCATGGAACCAAAGAGGGTTATCCTGGAGCTTTAAGATCTCATGGAGTTTGGCTTGCTGGGTTCTAGACTTGCTTGGAACCCATCACCCCTGCCTTCTTCCCTGTTTCTCCCTTTTAGAATGGGAATGTCTGTCCTATGCTTGTCCCATCATTGTATTTTAGCAACACATAATTGGTTTGGTTTCACAAGTTTACAGCTAGAAAGGAATCAACCTCAGGATGAATCATACCTCAAGTCTCATCCATACCTGATTTGGATAATATTTAGATGAGACTTTGGACTTTAGACTTTAGAGTTGATGCTGGAATGAGTTTAAGACTTTTGAGCAGATGTATTTTGTGTGTGAGAAGGACATGAATGTGGGGGATCCAGGGGAAGAATATTATGGATTGAATGTTTATGTTCTCCCAGACCCTACTCCCTGATGTGATGGTATAGGAGTCTGGGGTTGGGGGGTTGGGGGGAGTTGAGTATACAATTAGGAATAGATGAGGTCATGAGGGTGGAGCCCTCACGAATGGGATTGGTGCCCTTAAAGAGTCATGAGAGAACTAGCTTCCTCCCTCTGTTCTCCACCATATGAAGATACATCGAGAAATTGGCAGTCTGCAACCTGGAAGAGGGTCCTCACCAGAACCTGACCATGCTGGAACCCCAACCTTAGGCTTTCAGTCTCCAGAACTGCAGGAAATAAATTTCTGTTGCTTATAAGCCACCTTGTGGTTTTCTGTGGCATTCTGTTATAGCAGCCTGGACTAAGACACTTGTTCATGAAAGAAGTTTCCAAAGCCCCCGTGGAGAATCCAGTTTTACTCTTGCTGTTGTTCTACATTGATAGTCACCTTCTGCTTTATGCCCATCAGATAAGTGTGGTCTTCCCTGCAACAAAACCATTCCTACTACCTTGAGACAACCTCCAGGACACACTGAAAGTCCATTCAGTTCCGTCTCCTCCCACCCTATTCTGCTGAGCCCGGGCCACCAACACTCCTTGCCTGGGCTGCCACAATACCATTCCAATTGTTGTCTCAGAGCATCCAAACTTTAACTTCTCAATCCAACATGTCACAGCAACCAGAGTGAACTTTTAAAAATATGAAGTTGAGGGCTTCCCTGGTGGCGCAGTGGTTGAGAGTCCGCCTGCCGATGCAGGGAACACGGGTTTGTGCCCGGGTCCGGGAAGATCCCATGTGCTGCGGAGCGGCTGGGTCCGTGAGCCATGGCCACTGGGCCTGCGCGTCCGGAGACTGTGCTCCGCAACAGGAGAGGCCACAACAGTGAGAGAGGCCCGCTTACAGCAAAAAAAAAAAAAAAAAAAAAAAAAAAAAATGAAGTTGACTATATCCTTCGCCTTCAAGTGTATAATAAAATCAAACTCTAGATTTTTTCTGTCCAAACCCATTCCTCCCACTGTCTTCTGCATCTCAGTAAATGGTGACACCATTCTTCAAGTGGGTCAGGCCCAAATCCTTGCCATCACCCTTAACCTTTCTCTTTCCTTCCCACCGCCCATCAATTCCACCCTCAGTGCTGCAGGCTCCACCTCAGACTAGATCCGCCTACTTTCCAGGAAACACACCAGCGCCACTTCCATCCAAACCATCATTGTTTCCTGCCGAGATGATTAAAACAGCTTGCAAACTGGTCTCCCTGCTTCCCCCGACGCCTCCCTTCAGTCTGTTCTCACCCCAGGAACCATGTGATCTTTCACAAAGGTAAGCCAAACAACGTTTCTCCTCTGCCCCCAATTTTCCAATAGCTCTGCCTCTTGCTCAGAGATCCTTACACCCACAAGGTCCTATCCCATCTGATCCCATCTCCTCTCTGGGCTTGTGTCCTTCCACCTGAGCGATGGCTTGCAGCAACGCCAGTCTGCCGACTTACAGAACTCTCCAGCAAATCCACAAGGTAGGGCCTGTGCACTTGCTGTCTCAGGCTGGAGCCCACTTCTATTAGCTCTCTGCAGCTTCCTCACTTCCTTCAGGTCTCTGCTCCCATGTTGCTGCCTCTGAGAGGCCTGCCCTGACTGCACCCTTCACTTCTGTTCCATTTAGCCAGATTTATTGTTCTGCTTTAGCATTTATTTGCAACCTTTATCTGTCTATTCCTTTGTTGTCTGTCTTCCCCTACTATAATGTAAGCTCCATGACCGCAGGGGCTTGGTTCGTGAGGCGACAGACTCTAAGACGCATGCCCCCACCCACAATCCCCACTTACTGGTGTTTAATTCCTTCCTCTTACATGCGGATGGGACCTGTGACTTGTTTCTTTTATATATATATATGTATATATATTTATTTATTTAGTTAGGCTGCACCAGGTCTTAGTTGCAACATGCAGGATCTTTGTTGTGGCATGTTTTTTAGTTGAGGCATGTGGGATCTTTAGTTGTGGCATGCTGACTCTTAGTTGCAGTATGCAGGCTTCTTAGTTGCGGCACATGGAGTGTTAGTTGCAGCATGCGAACTCTTAGTTGCGGCATGCATGTGGGATCTAGTTCCCCAACCAGGGCTCGAACCCGGGCCCCCTGCATTGGGAGCATGGCTTCTTACCCACTGGACAACCAGGGAAGTCCCATGTGACTTGTTTCTAACCAACAGAATGTGACAAAGTGATGGGCTGTCATTCCCGTGATTATGTTCCATAATATAAGACTGTTTTGCTAGTGGATCCACTCTCACTCTCCTGCTGGCCTTGAAGAAGCAAGCTGCCATTTGTGAACTGTTTGAGGCTGGCAATTGGGAACTTAGCACCTCTGACCAAAAGCCAGTTGAAAACCTGAAGCTCTCAGTCCAGGCACCAAAAGGAAATGATTCTACCAACAACTGGAGCGAGCTTGGAAGCAGATGAAGAATCCAACTGAGCCTTCAGATGAGAACACAGCCTTGCGGACATGTTGATTGCAGCCTGGCCAGAGCCTGAAGCAGAAAACTCAACTAAGTAGTGCCCAGACTCTTGATGCCCTGAAACTGAGAGCTCATAAATGTCTGTTGTTCTTAGCTACAAAATTTGTGGTAATTTGTTATTCAGCAATAGAAAACCAACATAGTTTTTTTCTTCATTGTTCTATCCTGAGTACTTAGAACAGGATCCAGCATATATTAGGTGCCCAATAAATGTCTGTTGAATTACTATATTATTATGCAAAAACAAAACAGAGAAAACAAAGTGGACAATTGTGTTATAATATGCTATCACTTGTGTGTGTATGTGTGTACCTGCATAAATGTAGAATTTCTCTAGAGGGGTCTACAAGAAACTGACAAAAGTCTGGGGAGGAAAACAAAAGTATTAGAAATCCATGAAGGAGGGAGACTTTCATTTCATTTTATACCCTTTTGAACTGTTTGAAAAATAGTTTTATGCTATAAATGTATTACTTAAACACATACACAACAGAACAAAATAGCCCCCGTGACTTCAGATTTGAATGTTTTATAAAGTAAACTCACTTCTTCAGCACTTATTCCTTTAGGCAGTGCTCTGCCTGCCCCATCCAAGCAACACCCTAGTCTATTATTCTCCCACCCAATCCCCCTCCAGGATGTTTCGTGGCAAGCATCTTCAACAAAAGAATTGCTACGGGGACTTCCCTGGTGGTCCAGTGGCTAAGACTCCATGCTCCCAATGCAGGGGGACAGGGTTCGATCCCTGGTCAGGGAACTAAGATCCCACATGCCACAACTAAGAGATCGCATGCTGCAATTAAAGATCCTGCATGCTGCAATGAAGATCCCGCACGTGGCAATATGCTGCAACTAAGACCCGTCGCAGCCAAATAAATTAATAAATATTTTTTAAAAAGAACTGCTACAGACAGAACTAAATATATTTTGGACTTGCACATCATGCTTTGACTGCCTCACAAAGATGCAGAAAGGCAAATTTTGTTTCCAGACATGTGTAAGCTAAGCCACCAGGGCCTTTTCTACAGTAAAATGCGGGACAAAGTGTGCCAAGTTTTTCCCGTATTGTTATCATGTATCCAGTCTAAAAGGCATCTCATTCAAGAAAATTTTGAATAATTTAAGTTATAGAGTTATGCTGGAGTTTGGGGCTGGTCTGATAAGCTTTGAAAAATGTGGCCAAAGTAACGGGAGGGGGGCAATTTCCATATTGGTTTGGCAGAAGGGAAAAAAAGCCAACTGAAATTTGCAGGCTGAGGACAAATGAACTCATTGCATAGGAATGCAAGGAAAACCGAGTCAGAGAGTATAGCGTAGAGCTCTGAGAGGCCACACACCATGTGCCACAAATAGAAATTGCCAAGGTCACCACTTACCAAAACAAACAAACAAACAAACAAAAAACAAACACACACACACACCCGCCCCCGTAGACATCATGCCAGTGGAATAGTTTCAAATTTGTAGCCCCGATCTGTTTTAAAACTAGCCCATATAACAAATTTAAGATATCCTGAAAGCCATTTCTTAGTGCTCTAGAAAATATTTGACATAATTATTCAGTCTCAGTAATTAGCAAGGTACTATGACCACAGCAACACAAGGTTACTGATCTTGTTCAAAGTTCTAGAACTGAATCAGAAAACACACAATCATGAGTGGTCAATGATTAATCACATCTGTGAATTAACGGCTAAAAAACAGTGAGTAATAAGATATCATCGCTATCCAGCTTCTCAAACTGTAATTCACTTCGTGTGAGGGTATATATGTGTAAAATACTTCAGTTTTTCATAGGTTGGCTTGATTGTTCCATCTGTTCAAGCCACGAAATTTGCCAGTGTGCCTACAAGGTCGTGACTTTGAATGCTATGAAGATCAAAAGCTGTGCTCAGCCTCTTGGCCAAAATAACATCCTTCCCAAGAAACATTTGGATACTTAACTAATTGGTATTTTTGCCATTCATTCATACATACATACATTTACTTGTTCCATCAACATTTAACACTGGGGTACAAGTCAGGGGCATCATTCATAATCCAGTGGTCCATGGGTGTGTGGGTGTGTTTTCTAATCAATATATGTCATTGTAGCCCAACCTTTTTCATTTGGCTGGAATGCAAGCACCTGGAGGATAGGCACAGGGGATGTATAATTCAAATGGGGCACCTGGGATCCCCTGGAGCAGAGTGTCCTGGTGACACATCCTTGTACTCCCAAGAAGAAAGAAGAATGATCAGTAAGAAGCTAGCTCAACATGTTTCAGAGAAAAAAAATTGCACGTCTCCCTCATTCCTACTTCTATCAGTCTGTGGACACATGTAATAACAACTTCTGTTCTAAAACTGTTCAAATACATTTCACATGGCAATCAGGCAGTTGAGAAAATTTGACTCTAGTGGAAACTTACGTTCATCTATAATATTATATGACCTATAGCTCATTTTTCCAAATCACAGTGAATTAAATATTTTACTACCAAATGTGAGAGACCCTCCCAATAATGCTCTCTTACCTTTATTTCTTTTATAGCCACTTCAACTCATGAATTATTAAAGAAGCAAGAGGAAATGGAAAGTGAATAAGAAAATTACTTGAAACGTCCCTGTGGAGTTGGACAAGCTTTCATGTAATACCACATAATGGGCTTCCAGGGATGGAGAGGGAGGATAAAGGATTCACTCTAAAAGTCACACACTCATTTGGAAAATAATCTCAATTTCAAGCATACATTAAGTTACATACATACATTTTTTGTGTCTCTCAGATTGACAAAGATTAAACAGTGTGATTATACCCAGTGCCGGTGAGGATTCAGGGGAAACAAGCCTTGTTTACTGTGTGTGGAAGGGTCAAGTGGAGCAAAACTTCAGAGGATTATTCTGGTCCATCTATCAAATTAAAAATGTGTATGTCCTTTGTCCCAGTGTTTTAGTCTACTCGGGCTGCCATAACAGAATATCACAGACTGGGTGGCTGGCTGAAACAACAGAAATTTATTTTCTCTCAGTTCTGGAGGCTGGAAGTCCAAGATCAAGGTGTGGATGGGGTTAGATTCTGGTGAGAACTCTCTTTTTAGCTCGTAGATGACATTTTTTCCCTGTGTCTAAATGTGCACACAGAGGAAGAAAGCGATCTCTGGACTCGCTTCCTCTCCTTAAAAGAACACAAGTTCTGTTGGATCAGGGCCCCACACTGATGACTTCATTTAACTTTAATTACCTCCCTAAAGACCCTCTCTCCAAATACACATTGAGGGTTAGGATTTCAAAATGTGAATTTGGCAGGGGGCAGGAGTTAGGGTCACAGTATAATCCATAACATCCAGCAGATCCAGTTTTGGAGATTTATCTGACATATGTGTTTGCATTGCGCACAAAGATCTTTAAATAACAATATTTAAAACTGTATTGTCAGGCTTCCCTGGTGGCGCAGTGCTTAAGAATCTGCCTGCCATTGCAGGGGACATGGGTTCGAGCCCTGGTCTGGGAAGATCCCACATGCCATGGAGCAACTAAGCCCGTGTGCCACAATTACTGAGCCTGCGTGCCATAACTACTGAAGCCCGCATGCCTAGAGCCCGTGATCTGCAACACGAGAAGCCACTGCAATCAGAAGCCCACGCACCACGATGAATAGTAGCCCCCGCTCGCCCAAAGTAGAGAAAGCCCAAGCACAGCAACGAAGACCCAATGCAGCCAAAAATAAATAAATTAATTAATTTTTAAAAAACACAAAAACTGTACTGTCTGCTGTAGCCAAAAACTGTAAATAACCTAAGCATCCCTCAGGAGAGGGCTAGTCAAACGAATTAAGGTACATTCAGTCAATAAAATACTGCCATGCAACTGTTAAAATGAATGAGCCAGCGCTAAACACGGTGACATGGAGAACTCACTAAACCATATCATTAAGTGGAAAAGGCACGGTGCAGAGCAGTGTATAGAATATGATCCAATTTCTGTAAAAAGAAAAAAAATTAAGCACCAATATTTTCTGGAAGGATTTACAAGAAACTATTGGCAGTCATTACCACTAAAGAGTGGACTTGGGGCATGAGGAGGAAGAATTTGTTCCTTATACCCTTCCATACTGTTTGTGCTTTGCCCACCCTCACTGCTAGGTGAACGCATGTTACTTTTTTTTTAAGGTAAAAAATTCACGTAGAAAAACATTCACCATTTTAACCATCCAAAAGCGTACAATTCAACGGCACTTAGTGCATTCACAATGTTACGCAACCATCACCTCTCTCTGGTTCCAAACATTTTCATCACCCCAAATGAGCAATCGCTCTCCCTTCTCCACCCAGCCCCTAGCAACCACTAATCTGCTTTGCATCTCTATGGATTTACCTTCTTTGTATATTTCTTATAAACAGAATCATAATAGTGTGGCCTTTCTGCCTGGCTTCTTTCACTTAGGATAGTGTTTTCAAGGTGCATCCATACCGTAGCATGTATCATTCCTTCTTATGGCTGAACAATATTTCATTGTATGAATATCCTACAGGAAGTTTTTCTGTTCATTCGCAGTGGGCATTTGTATTGTTTCCAACTTTTAGCTATTGTGAACAGTGCTGCTATGAACATTTGTTTACATGTTTTTATTTGAATACCTCTTTTCAATTCTTTTGGGTACATACCTGGGAGTGGAATTGCTGGGTCATATGGTAATTCTATGTTTTAACTTTCTGAGGATGAATATTGCTTCTCATTGTATTTTAATATTTAGTTACATGCCATAAATGAGAATGTATATGACAGGATCTTGAAAGATCTTTCAGTCTGGTCTCTCTTTGACAACGGATATTATTTATCGTAGTTAAAGCAGTAATTTGGGTTTAGCATTATATTTTGTCTTAGGGTCTATTAGATATCCTGTAGAAAATGGAAAGTCTAATGCTCTTGCTGTTGAATTGAACTGAAACAGTGTATCTCAGAAGGATACAAGTATTCTTCTATAATATTAATATCCTTAGACAAGATGCCATGCAATAAACAGTCATTATTCTAATTTTAGAAATATTGTTTATTTGTTTATTCAAAAAAATAACTATGGCCTACTTTACTCCCATTAGGAGGGCTATTATCAAAACATAAAAAGTAGCAAGTGTTGTCAAAGATGTGGAGAAATTGCAACCTCACACTATTGGGGGGGATGTAAAATGGTGCAGCTGCTGGGGAAAACATCATGGTGGTTCCTCAAAAAATTAAAAACAGAACTACCACACCACACAGCAATTCCACTTCTGGGTGTATACCCAAAAGAGCCTGCCTGTAGCAACGAAAAGAGCCCGCACGCAGCAATGAAGATTCTGTGTGCTGCAACTAAGACCCGGCGCAGCCGAATAAATAAATAAATATTAAAAAAAAAAAAGAATTGAAATCAGAGACTTGAGCAGATATATATACACTCATGTTTATAGTAGCATTATTCACAATAGCCGAGAGTGAAAGCAACCCAAGTGTCCATCAACAGATAAATGGATTTAAAAAAATGTGTTGCGTGCTCAGACACGGATGATCCTTCAATACATAATGTTAAGTGAAATAAGTCAGTCACAAAACAACAGATATCATATGGTTTCACTTATATGGAGGTCCCTAGAGTAGTCAGATCCATAGAGACAGAAAGTAGAATGATGGTTGTCAGGGGCTGTGGGGTGAGGGGAGTTAATGTTTAATGGTACAGAGTTTTGGTTGAGGAAAATGAAAAACATTCTGCAGATGCATGGTGGTGATGGTTGCACAACAGTGTGAGTGTCCTTAATGCCACTGAACTGTACACTTAAAAGGGGTGAAAGTGGTAAATTTACGTCATATTTAAGTATATTTAAAATATATATTTATGTATATTTTGCCACAAAAAAAGAAGAGGAACATACGCACACATATGCACATGAATAAAAATAACTACTGAGCTCCTGCTAAGGACACTGAAGGTACATATAGCAGTGAACATAACGTATAAAACATAGCCCTTGATTTGATAGAACGTACTGTCTAGTAGGGGAGACAAACAATAAAAAATTTTAAAATTCAATACACACACTCATACTCTTAGACACATACATATGTATCTTTATAAAAACATATTATTTGTCTTAAAAATATAGATGTGTATTTTGTAATGTAACTTTCTTTTCACTTAGCAACCTTAGAGATCTCTCCTCCTTTTTTTTTTTTTTTTTTGCGGTACACGGGCCTCTCACTGTTGTGGCCTCTCCCGTTGCGGAGCACAGGCTCCGGACGCGCAGGCTCAGCGGCCATGGCTCATGGGCCCAGCCGCTCCGCGGCACGTGGGACCTTCCCGGACCGGGGCACGAACCCGTGTCCCCTGCATCGGCAGGCAGACTCTCAACCACTGCGCCACCAGGGAAGCCCCTACTTTCCTCCGTTTTTAACTCCATACGGAATTTAGCCACACCTCTACAGATGGGCATTAGGTAGTTTGCAGTCTTTTGCTATGACAAACACTGCTGTAAGGAAGATCTTCATAGGAGTCTATGCAGTTCTATATCTTAAAATACATGTCTTTTAATAACGACTTTATTTTTATTTTTCTAAATTAATCCCCAGACCTATCCAAGTAATCATCAAGGTGATCCCCCTTCACAGATGCAGAAATGAGGCACAGTTTAGATAAGCAAGTTCTTATATTTTTTATACCTGTCATCTCTCCTGGATTAAAACACTGTTTTTCAAACTAGGTGTATTGCTCTGATTTTCCAGTATCTCATTTCATCTCATTCCTGTTAGACAAGAACTTATCAGTTGGCTTTCCAAGTGCAATTTCATGTGTAGTTCAGCAAGTATTTCCATCCACACACTCATAGGTTAGATCTCAAAAATCAGCTTTGAAGTTAGTTGTTCGGACCTCAGAATCCACCAGCAATTATGAGTTTCAGGATGAAAGATTTCCCTCTTGAATTTGTTTCCCACGTAATTGGCAATGACATGACAAACATGGGGAGTGCCATCGTATTTTCCCACTAGTATTTTTTAACACATTTTTTTCAAATAGCTATATTATTCTGATCCTAAGTAGATCGAAATATAATTTAATCGATCATCAAATCCATTTCTGTTAACTAGAGATGTGGGCTGGCGTAAGCAATTTTTGATATCTGCAGAAGGAAATTAGTTTGATAAATGGAAATGAGAATTATCTTCTATCCTAAGGCAGGAAATCTAAGATGATCACCCTGCACGTTGACTAGAGCCACTCCATGGATATGGCTAACGCACAAAACTCTTGCACACCCAGAATGGAAATTTATGAACTTACGAATTTTACACACACATAGTTTTGCCCCCTAAAACACAACTTAAATATGTCTTGTGTTGCTTTGGGTTCTCCGAGAAGCAGGCACTGAGCCAAGGTTTCAAGTGTAAACAGTTTATGTGGGAGGTGATCCCAGGAGACCCCAGTGGAAAGAAGGAAAGCCAGATGGGGAAGGGAGGCAGTGATGAAGGGTTTGTTTTAGTCTTAGTTACCAGTGTGAGTAACTAAGACTTAATCCTGCTGGATCATGCGGGCACCTCAGAGCCACACCCCATCCAGGGGACAGGTGTGCTGGGTAGTTATTACACCTCTGCCTGCCAGTCGTTGATGGAAGGAATGGGAAGGGGGAGGTTTCATCCATTCCTTGTCATGCTGGGGCAAAGAAACACCTGGGGGCCAAAGAAAGTCCTCAGGCAAGGAAACGTAGGGGCTGGCAGCAGGAAATTAGGCAGGTGTGCGCCAAGGGGGCAAGGATGACGGCAGATCTGTAGGGTAGCATCTGACACATCTGTCTTCCTAAAACTTCTAAGCAGGATTAGTTGCCTCTTTCCCCCTGTTTCTTCCAGAATTTATTTGGTTGCCCATGTCATTACAAATCGCAGAGACTCACAGGCCTCTCATTCTCTGCAGGGACGCTGCAAGCCCCCGGAAGGCAGGTACAGCGACTTCCTCGCCTTCCAGCGCTAGCAGGAAAGGGCAAGGTGAGCGTTAGGTAACACGCGGCTTCCAGATCCCTGTTCTTTCTAAAGCCCTCTTTAAAGCAATGCAAAAACCTAGAACACAGGAGGTTTCTCCAGTTTCTGGTTGCTATTCTTTCCAAATGTAAAGAGAAGAAATCTGGGCCGATTTATGGAATTAAAAATACAATGTTCTAAATAAAAGTATATATCAAATGGTGATAAGTACTAAAGAAAAAATATACAGCAGAGTAAGGGTGTATAGTGTGCATAGGGTGTGCTATTTTATTTTATTTTATTTATTTATTTGGCTGTGCTGTGTGGCTTGCAGGATCTTAGTTCCCCAACTAGGGATTGAACCAGGGCCCCAGCAGTGAAAGCACCGAGTTCTAACCACTGGACCACCAGGGAATTCCCAAGGGTGTGTTATTTTAGATGAGGGGTGCAGGAAGGGACATCATAATATATGTTATACATAATATATATAATACATTATATATACATATAAGTGTGTGCATATACATATATACATATATACTTCTTTTCCTTTAGTAATTCAAGTCCTAGGATCTCGTGCATAGATATTCACATAAGTACTAGAATATTCACTTCAGCATTGTCTACAGCAGCAAAAGACTGGACACAGTCTAGGTACCTATCTAGGTAAGAAACATTTGTATAGCTTTTAATACGTGTTAGGCACTGTTCTGTGTTTTACAAATATTAACTCACTTAACCCTCAACAACAAACCTATTAAGGGTCTAATGTCATTATTCCCTTTTTCAGATGAGAAAACTGAGGCATGCAAATTAAGTCACTTGTCCAACTTAACACAATGAGGAAGTGGTAGAATCGGGATTCAAACCCAGGCAATCTGGCTCCAGAGCCTAATCTCTTGACCTGGATGCAATGCTGCCTCCCTCTCTAAGGGGAGATTAATTAAATCATGCTTCCAGCCTTTTAATGGTATTCTATGGAGCTGGTAATAAAAAGGGGGGTGGGGTGGGGGGCAGTTCTATAAAAGTTGATATGGAAATACCTTGAAGATATTAACTAACAACATGAAGATACTGAATAGTATGAAGAGTACACTAAGATTTTTATACAAAACAGGGGCAGGGGGCTTCCCTGGTGGCGCAGTGGTTGAGAGTCCACCTGCCGATGCAGGGGTCACGGGTTCGTGCCCCGGTCCGGGAAGATCCCACATGCCGCAGAGCGGCTGGGCCCGTGAGCCATGGCCGCTGAGCCTGCGCGTCCGGAGCCTGTGCTCCGCAACGGGAGAGGCCACAACAGTGAGAGGCCCGTGTACCACAAAAACAACAACAACAACAACAACAAAAACAACCAAAAAAACCTGGGGCAGAACACATGTATGAGCTTTATCATGCAAAGAGCATTTCTAGAAGGATGCATGTAAAACCGGAAGGGGTATGTTTTTTGGGGAGAGGAACTGGGAAATAGAAAATTTTTTCAAGGACTTTTCTGGCATTGTTTAATTGCTTATCATACACATGTAATACCTCTTGAATATAATTTTTAAAAATTGAGGAAATTCCCTGGCAGTCTAGTGGTTAGAACTTGGCGCTCTCATTGCTGTGGCCCAGGTTCAATCCCTGGTCAGAGAACTAAGATCCTGCAAGCCACGCGGCACGGCCAAAAAATAAAAATAAAATTTTTTTAAATTAAAATAAATAAATAATTGAAAGGAAATGTAACTTCTTTCAATAGAGCAATGGGAAATGTCATCTTCTGAATTTTTCAGAACTTATTTTACTTTATACTTTAAGGTCAAAGTGAAAGACCAAAGGTGAAAACTTCCTTATCCTTCATATGGTTTAAAAATTTTTTGGTGGCTTATCAGTTTTACTTTTATCAAATTGTGAAACACATTAAATTCATGTGTAAATTTTAATGAAAATAATTGCACGATACGGAGTTATTTCCTTTGAGTGTGTAATGTTTTAAAAATGGCCATGGGACTTCCCTGGTGGTGCAGTTGTTAAGAATCCACCTGCCAATGCAGGGGACACGGGTTTGAGCCTGGTCCAGGAAAATCCCACATGTCACGGAGCAACTAAGCCCGTGCGCCACAACTACTGAGCCTGCACTCTAGAGCCCGTGCTCTGCAACAAAGAGAAGCCACCGCAACGAGAAGCCTGCGCACCGCAACGAAGAGTAGGCTGTGCTCACCACAACTAGAGAACTCCCGCACACAGCAATGAAGACCCAACGCAGCCAAAAGTTAAAAAAGAAAAAAAAATGGCCATGATTTTAAACTTCTTTTCTGACTA
This sequence comes from Lagenorhynchus albirostris, assembly GCF_949774975.1. Lineage (NCBI taxonomy): Eukaryota > Metazoa > Chordata > Mammalia > Artiodactyla > Delphinidae > Lagenorhynchus > Lagenorhynchus albirostris. The sequence goes on along the minus strand of NC_083113.1, from coordinate 27,020,255 downwards.
ATCTTTTTACACTAATCTTTGAAATAAAAAAGGAAAAGGAGGCGACTATTTCTAACACCTTTGTGATATCATTTCAGCTCCATGTTCTGTACCTATTCCACTATCTGTAATTTAAAATCTCATGGCCCTAAAAACAAATCCATTATTCCTTTAATTCAATAGCATTCAGTCTAAAAACAAAAACTTCATTTCTTCCTATTTTACTTGAATAACTTTAATTATCTTTATGTTAAATAAACTCAGGAAATTGGTTCCTACAAATGAGAGTAGGAAAGCATTTTTCCTGGTTTCATTCATACTAAATGAAAGCAATTGAAGACTATAACTTCTTTATTCAAAAAGAATTTGTTTTTTTTTCATGGACAGGCATACATTCCTGAAAATGTGAAAAGTTTAGGGTAACTGTGTTGTCATAATTAGGATTCCTATATGAGATTAGGGAGGATAAAAATATATTTAAGGGCTTCCCTGGTGGCGCAGTGGTTGAGAGTCCGCCTGCCGATGCAGGGGACGCGGGTTCGTGCCCCGGTCCGGGAAGATCCCACATGCCGCGGAGCGGCTGGGCCCGTGAGCCATGGCCGCTGAGCCTGCGCGTCCGGAGCCTGTGCTCCGCAATGGGAGAGGCCACAACAGTGAGAGGCCCACGTACCGCTAAAAAAAAAAAAAGAAAAGAGAAAATATATATATATTTAAGCAAAACTGGAAATCACTTGTTTGTAATTTCTCACTCTGCCTAGAAAAAAATGACTCAAGTTAATTCTTTCATTAAAATAAGGGGACCAAAATAGTTTCAATTACAGATATAAATTTCTCTAATAAGGCAAAGTTTGAGAATCTTCCACTATATGAAGAAATAACATTTTTTTGGTTAGACAGTAAGACTAAGGTGAACTTTTAACTCAAAGACAGGATAAGATGAAAAGAGTGTGCACTAAGACTTTGAAACTCTCAATGTTTGTTACCAACAGAAGCAGTAAACAGGTTTTGAGGTTTGGGGAGGAAAAAAGCAACTTCTTTAAAAGGTAAATTAAGATTCCCTAGGTAGGGACTTCCCTGGTGGCTCAGTGGTTAAGAATCCGCCTGCCAATGCAGGGGACACGGTCAAGCTCTGGTCCAGGAAGATCCCACATGCCGCGGCTCAACTGAGCCCGTGTGCCACAACTACTGAGCCTGCGCTCTAGAGCCCACAAGCCACAACTGCTGAGTCCTCGTGCCACAACTACTGAAGCCCATGTGCCTAGAGCCCGTGCTCTGCAACAAGAGAAGCCACTGCAATGAGAAGCCCACGTGCCGCAACGAAGAGTAGCCCCCGCTTGCCGCAACTAGAGAAAGCTCTCGCGCAGCAACGAAGACCCAACACAGCCAAAAATAAATAAATTAAAAAAAAACATTTTCCTAGGTAAATGCTTCCTCAACTCAAACTACAGGTACTTTCCTCCTAACCTGAGTCTTGCTTCCCATCTCCAATAGACAAATAGACCACTATTCAATTAGTTCCATAAGCTGGAAGCCAGGATGATCCTGGGATTTTCTTTTGCTCTATCGTCCATATCCAATACATCACCAGTTCATTCATTTATAGTAAATGGACACATGTGACTCCTTTCTTCAGCTACTGCCTTGTCTCCTTTTTCCCTTCACAAACCTCTCTGAAGACTGGTCTCTGCACCAGCTTCATTTCCTCCCCTCTCACATTCCACCAGCTCCCTCCAGGCTGACGTCTGACCTGATCACTCCATGGAAAGAGCCCTTGCTACTGACACCGGTGACATCCGAGTCACTAAACTGGTGGCCGTTTTTCATCTCTCCTCTTCCTGGACCTGAATCACATTCCACGATCTTGGCCCCTTCCTCCTGAAAGCATTCCCTAGTGCCCCTGTCTTTGCACTCTTCTGGTTTTTCTCCTACCTCTCGGGTTGCTCCTGTGTATCCAGGTAAGCCTCCACTGACCTCGCTGACTAGAGCAAGTCTCTCTTATGGCCTCATAACAACCTGTACTCTCTGTTCGTAGCACTTCTCACCTTTGTAATTTTACGTTGACTATGTCTGTCTCCTGTGAGTCCATAAGCTCTATAAAGACATTTTCCTTACCTTGGTGTCTTCAGAAGCTGCGTGCTTGGCACACAGGCAAGTGCTAGCATTCTGATGAAGAATGAAGTGCTACAAAGGAAGGGTATATAGTACAAGATGCTATGAGTGGCTAGAACACTAACTCCTGAGCTTGTCTGGAGGATTAGAGAAAGTTTCCCTGCAAAATTGCTATTTGAGCTGAGTTTTGAGGGATGAATAGGAGTTCCCTAAATTAAGTGGGAAAAGAAGCCAGATGGTGGGTTTGCGTACACATGTGACACAGAGGAGCATGGTGCATTCAAACAACTGAATAAAAGACAGAATGGCTGAAACTTAGCGAGGCAGATAGCAGGAGGAACCAGGGGTCAAGCAGGGGGTTATGGTTAGGATGCCATTTAATTTAATGTCTAAACTGGAGAACTTTTTTTCCCCTAATTTAAAAACATTATTTTTCTAAGTTTTAATTTTGATATAATTTCAAACTTAACGAAAAGTACAAGAATAGTTCAGAGAAGTCCCATGTACCCTTTACCCAATTCACTAGTTCTTTACATTTTGCCCCATTTGCTTTATTTCTTTCTACATTTATATAGAGATGAATTTTTGTTCTGAATCATTTGAGAGTAAGTCAGAGACATCCTGCTCCTTTACTCCTAAATGTGTCAATGTGTATTTCCTAAGAACAAGGACATTCCCTTTCATAAACACAGTAATCAAATCAGGACATTTAACAGTGATAAAATACTACTAATCTAGTCCACCTTACAAATTCAACTGGGTCAGTTGTCTCAGTTACGTCCATTAGAGCTGCTTGTATCCTGGTCCCAGACCCAATCCTGGATCTTATACTGTCTCATTAGTTTCCAGAGCACTTCTGATAGTCAAATAGAGTGGTGTTAATAATTATGCTGGACTCTCAGGCAAACCTGGACATGTAATCACGCTACTTGCAGGGGATAGCAAGGATTTTAAACTTTATCTTATGGGTGATGGGAAACATTGAAGAATTAGAGCAAAAAGCAAGGAAGCAACGTAAGTTATTTCATGTTTCAAAAAGACTACTCTCACTCCAATGTGGAGAAAAGATAACAATGGGGGCAGTATTTGTTTAATAAAACACTAAATGTTGAATGAATAAAGAAATCTGTTAATAGACAATTACATCTAGCTCATCATTAGAGAAATGCAAACCACAATGAGGTACCACCTCACACTAGTCAGAATGGCCATCATTAAAAAGTCTGCATGGGGGACCTTCCTGGTGGTCCAATGGTTAAGAATTCGCCTTCCAATGCAGGGGACACGGGTTCGATCCCTGGCTGGGGACCTAAGATCCCACATGTCGCAAGGCACAGCCAAAAAAATAAAATTAAATTAAAATTAAAAAAATGTCTACAAATAACAAATGCTGGAGAGGACGCGGAGAAAAGGGAAACCTCCTATGCTGTTGGTGGGAATGTAAATTGGTGTAGTCACTACAGAAAACAGTATGAAGCTTCCTTAAAAAGCTAAAAATAGAGTTACCATATGATTCAGCAATCCCACTCCTGGGCATATATCCAGACAAAACTAGAATTCAAAAAGATACATGCACCCCTACGTTCATAACAGCACTATTTACAACAGTCAAGACATGGAAACAACCTAAATGTCTATCGACAGATGAATGGAGAAAGAAGATGTGGTACATATACAACAGAATACTACTCAGCATAAAAAAGAATGTAATAATGCTATTTGCAGCAACATGGATGGACCTAGAGATTATCACACTAAGTGAAGTAAGTCAGAAAGAGAAAGACAAATACCATATGATAGCACTTCTATGTGGAATCTAAAATATGACACAAATGAACTTATCTATGAAACAGAAATAGACGCACAGACATAGAGAACAGACTTGTGGTTGCGGGGGGCGGGGAGGCGGGGAGGGGGGATGGGGGAAGGAAGGATTGGGAGTTTGGGATTAGCAGATGCAAACTATTATGTATAAGATGGATAAACAACAAGGTCCTATTGTATAGCACAGGGAACTATATTCAATATCCTGTGATAAACCATAATGGAAAAGAATATGAAAAAGAATGTGTGTATATGTATAACTGAATCACTTTGCTGTACAGTGGAAATGAACACAACATTGTAAATCAACTATACTTCAATAAAATTTTTAAAAATTAATTCAATAGACAATTGCATGTAGAAGTGCACAGAATACTTTTTGACTTAAAGTTAGAAGAGTAACCAACTCAGTATAAAATCACAAATCTCAACCTGATGTCCATGTGTGAACTGAAAAAATCCATAAACAATCTGAACTCTGATGCAGAATAAAGGTATGTATGTTTAAAAATATGTCCACCAATTCTCTGCTATTCCTTTCTTCAAGATGTGGAACTTAATTCTCCTCCTCCTGAGCGTGCGTTGGACTTATTGGTTCACTTACAACGAATAGAACATGGCTGGAGTGATGATGTGTTACTTCTGAAAATAGGTTATATTTATTTAATTTTTAAATTTTATTGAAGTATAGTTGATTGACAATGTGTTAATTTCTGCTGTACAGCAAAGCAATTCAGTTATACATATACATATTCTTTTTCATACTCTTGAAAATAGGTTATAATCAGCTCGGTGCTTTGTGACCACCTAGAGGGGGTGGGATAGGGAGGGTGGGAGGGAAGGAGACGCAAGAGGGAAGAGATATGGGGATATATGTATATGTATAGCTGATTCACTTTGTTATAAAGCAGAAACTAACACACCATTGTAAAGCAATTATACTCCAATAAAGATGTTTAAAAACAAAAAAGAAAAGAAAATAGGTTATAAAAGGCATCTCAGCTTTCTCCTCTCTCTCTTGGAATATTGACTCTGGCGAAAGCCAGTTGCTGTGTCATGAGGACTGAGGTTTCCTGCCAATAACCAAGTGAATGGGCCACCTTGGAAGAAACCCTCCAGCCCAGTCAAGCCTTCAGCTGACTGCAGCCCTGGACGACATCGTTACTGCAACCTTGTGAGACCCTGAGGCAGAACCACCCAGCTAAGTTGCTCCTGAATTCCTGATCCACAGAAATTGTGAGATAATAAAGTTTGTTATTTTAAGCTATTAAATTTAGGGTAATTTGTTACACAGGAGATAACTAATGCAGTGCATTTATTTGAAGCGTCTATAATTTTCATTAGATTCTCAGCATAATTAATGACCCAGAAAAGGTTAGGAATTACTACTGTAAAATACATACTAGATTTCTAAAAATCTTTGGTCCCTATCTTATAGTTTCTATGGGTTTATTTTTAATAAAAGTTTGGGATTAGGTCCAACAAATGAGGAGATTCAATTTTCCAAACCACTGGAAGATTCAAAAGAATGTTTAAAAGTGCTGTCTCAAGAACAGGCCTAGAGATGCAAACCATTATATATAGAATGGATAAACAGCAAGGTCCCACTGTATAGCACAGGGAACTATATTCAGTATCCTGTGATAAACCATAATGGAAAAGAATATGAAAAAGAATGTATATACATGTATAACTGAATCACTTTGCTGTACAGCAGCAATTAACACAACATTGTAAATCAACTATACTTCAATTAAAAAAAAAAGAACAGGCCTAGAAAAGCAAATTCACCCCAACCTATCAAGCTAAGATCTAACAGACGCTCCAGTGGAAACGAAGTGATTTTTCACGTTCAAGAAGAAAGGTCTTGACCTTAAGATTAGGTCTTTAGGTCTTTAGGTCTAAAGACCTAAAGATTAGGTCTTTACCCTAAGACCTAATCACAATTCTGACATGACAATACATCCCTGAATTACTGTTAAAGAAAAAAGCCAAGCTGCAGAACATTATGTGCCTATTGTAGAAAAAATATATTCATGTATGTCTAGATGGATGTGCCCAGAAAGTTCTAGAAGGATACCTATCAACCAGGGTTTTTAGGTTGCAAGCAGCAGAAACAGCATGGCTATCAAAAAATAAAGTTTATTATAAAGTTCTAGGGTAGCTCACAAAACTGATGAGAGGGAGGGAGAATCAGTTTCTCTCAATGGGCAGGAAATGCAGACACAGGGCACAAGGGACCTGGTGCAGCCATAGGAACGGCCTAGTAAGAAACTGCTGCCCCAAAGAGGACACCATTGTGACCACAGGCCTCTTGCTCCTGCCACAAATGTCTCACGAACACTTGACTTGGTGTTGGTTCCACAGCAGTCCAAGCCCTGGGGCAGAACCATCCAAAGGACCACGAATTACTTTGGCAGCAGACAATCTATCAGTATCACAGTCCACTTATAATAGAAATAAACACTTAGAAATAAATCTAAGCATACAATGAGGTACCACCTCACACTGGTCAGAATGGCCATCATTAAAAAATCCACAAATAACAAATGCTGGCGAGGGTGTGGAGAAAAGGGAAGCCTCCTTTTCTCACTGTTGATGGGAATGTAAATTGGTGCAGCCACCATGGAAAACAGTATGGAGGTTCCTCAAAAAACTAAAAATAGAGTTGCCGTATGATCCAGAAATCCCACTCCTGGGTATATATCCAGACAAAACTAGAATTCAAAAACTATAATTCCAAAAGATACATACACCCTTATGTTCATAGTAGCACAATAGCCAAGACATGAAACAACCTAAGTGCCCATCGAAAGATGAATGGATAAAGAAAATGTGGTACATATATATACAATGGAATATTACTCAGCCATAAAAAGGACTGAAATAATGCCATTTGCAGCAACATGGATGGACCTAGAGATTATCATACTAAGTGAAGTATGTCAGAAAGGGAAAGACAAATACCATATGATATCACTTACATGTGGAATCTAAAATATGACACAAATGGACTTATCTATGAAACAGAAACAGACTCACAGACATAGAGAACAGATTTGTGGCTGCCAGGGGGAAGGAGTGGTAGAGGAGGGAAGGACTGGGAGTTTGGGATTAGCAGATGCAATCTATTATATATAGAATGAGTAAACAACAAGGTTCTACTGTATAGCACAGGGAACTGTATTCAATATCCTGTGATAAACCCTAATGGAAAAGAATATGAAAAAGAATGTATATATGTATAACCGAATTACTTTGTTGTATAGCAGAAATTAACACATTGTCAATCAACTACACGTCAATAAAATAAATTTAAAAAAAAATAAATCTAAGCAGTAACAAGACAGAGACGATGACAGATTTTATTTTGAAGGGGACAGAATATATGGACTAACCATATACTATAAATCCACATTTTATAAAAATAAAATGGCAAGGAAAGGAAGGAAGTGTTCTGCTCCTAAAAGCGGATGTTTTAAACTAGTATAATGCAAGTTTACTGTTGCTGAAAACAAAGTGTTTTTGGATATGGAGAAGAGAGTGTTAAAATTGCTCATGTCCTATATATCAGTTAAATTAGGCATACCTTGCAATTCACAGATAGCGGCGTTTTTTACAAATTTGCTTCCTCTGTGTTTGTGTCACATTTTGGTAATTCTCACAACATTCCAAAATTTTCATTATTGTTATATTTGTTACAGCGATCTGTGATCAAAGATCTTTGATGTTTACTATTGTAATTGTTTCGGGGCACCACAAACTGCACCTAGATAAGATGATGAACTTAATAAATTTTGTGTGTGTTCTGACTGCTCTACCCACGGGCTGTTCCGTTACTCTCCCTCTACTGGGCCTCCCTATTCCCTGAGACAAAAAGATATTGAAATTAGGCCAATTAATAGCCCTAACTGGTCTGTAAGTGTTCAAGTGAAAGGAAGCGTCGCATGTCTCTCACTTTAAATCAAAAGCTAGAAACGATTAACCTCAGTGAGGAAGGCATGTGAAAGCCTAGATCAGCCAAAAGCTTGGCCTCTTGCACCAAACGGTTAGCCAAGTTGTGAATGCAAAGGAAAAGTACTTGAAGGAAATTAAAAGTTCTACTCCACTGAACACAGGAATGATAAGAAAGTGAAACAGCCTTATAGCTGAAATGGTTTTAGTGGTCTGGATAGAAGATCAAACCCACCCACAACATTCCCTTAAACCAAAACCTATTCCAGAGCAAGGCCCTAACTCTCTAATTCTATGAAGGCTGAGAGAGGTGAGAAGCTGCAGAAGCAAGTTGGAAGGTAGCAGAGGTTGGTTCATGAGGTTTAAGGAAAGAAGTTAACTCCGTAACATAAAAGTGCAAGGTGAAGCAGCATGTGCTGATGTAGAATCTGCAGCAAGTTATCTAGGAGATCTAGCTAAGATAATTAATGAGGTGGCTACACTAAAGAACAGAGTTTCATTGTAGATGTAACAGCCTTATACTGGGAGAAGATGCTGTCTAGGACTTATAGCTAGAGAGGTTATGTCAATGCCTGGCTTCAAAGCTTCAAAGGACAGGCTGAGTCTCTTGTCAGGGGCTAACGCAGCTGGTGACTTTTTAAGTTGCACCCAATACTCCTTTACAATTCCAAAAATCCTAGGACCCTTAAGAATTATGCTAAATATACTCTACCTGTGCTCTATAAATGAAACAGTAAAGTCTGGATGACAGCACATCTGTTTACAACGTAGTTTACTGAATAGTTTAAACTCACTGTTGAGACCTACTGCTCAGAAAAAAAAAGATGACTTTCAAAATATTAATGCTCATTGACAATGCACCTGGTCACCCAAGAGCTCTGATGGAGATGTACAATGAGATTAATGTTGTTTTCATGCCTGCTAACTCAGCACCCATTCTGCAGCCCATGGATAAAGGAGTAATTTCCACTTTCAAGTCTTATTTAAGAAATACATTTTGTAAGGCTATAGCTGCCAAAGTCAGCAATTCCTCTGACGGACCTGGGCAAAATAAACTGAAAACCTTGTGGAAAGGACTCACCATTCTAGATGCCGTTAAAAATACTCATGATTCATGGTAAGAGATGAAAATATCAATATTAACAGGAGTTTGGAAGAAGTTGACTCCAACTCTAATGGATGACTTTGAGGATTTCAGGATTTCAGTGAAAGAAGTTACTGCCAATGTGGTAGAAACAGCATGAGAACTAGAATCACAAGTGGAGTCCGAAGATGTGACTGAATTGCTGCAATCTCATTATAAAACTTTAATGGATGAGGAGTTACGTCTTATGGATGAGCAAAAACTTAGTTGACAAGGAAGCAGTAGGGTTTGAGAGGATTGACTCTAATTTTGAAAGAAGTGGATAAAATGCTATCAAAAGCTTTGCATGCTACAAAGAACGTGTTTGCGAAAGGAGGCGTCAAGAGATGCTTCACTGGTGACTTAAAAAATTGCCACAGCGTCCCCAGCCTTCAGCAACCACCACCCGGGTCAGTCAGCAGCATCAACATCCAGGCAAGAGCCTCCACCAGCAAAAAAGATTACAACTCACTGAAGGCTCAGATGATGGGTAGCATTTTTTAACAATAAAGTATTTTAAAATTAAGGTATGTAGGACTTCCCTGGTGGCGCAGTGGTTAAGAATCTGCCTGCCAATGCAGGGAGCACGGGTTCGATCCCTGGTCCTGGAAGATCCCACATGCCGTGGAGCAACTAAGCCCGTGCGCCACAACTACTGAGCCTGCGCTCTAGAGCCCACGAGCCACAACTACTGAGCCCACGCACCACAACTACTGAAGCCCGCGTGCTCTAGGGCCCACGTGCCGCACCTACTGAGCCCGCGTGCTGCAACTACCGAAGCCCATGCGCCTAGAGCCCGCGCTCCGCAACAAGAGAAGCCACCGCAATGAGAAGCCCACGCACCGCAACGGAGAGTAGCCCCCACTGGCCACAACTAGAGAAACCCCGCGCGCAGCAACGAAGACCCAACGCAGCCAAAAAGGAAAAAGAAAGTATGTACATTATTTTTTAAACATAATGCTATTGCACACTTATGCACTGGGAAATCAAAAAATTGGTGACTCACTTTATTACAATATTTGCTTTGACACAGGTGTCTGGACCAGTATCTCCGAGGTCTGCCTGTACAATCAAGTATTGGTCCATGCAATTTCAAAAAGGCAGGAAGCAAGCCTGCAACAGAACTGGCTGAACAGGAACGCTGAAGAGATAAGAACTTTCCCTATCTTGATTACTCAAAGGTATTCCTCTGAAAGACTAGATAAAGGCAAAAGATAAAACTACAGATAAAGAAATGTAATTAAATGACTAATATTTCAAAATCAATTCTATTTTAAAATGAGTTTCCATCTTAAAGGCAAAAAGAAAAGGAGAGAAGTAAAGCAGTGATTTTTATTTCCTTGGATAAACATGCCATGGCAGGTTGGACACTTAAAAATATTTTCTAGAAAAAAGGCTCTCACATGAGCTTATACTTCAACTCTTAAAAGAGTATATATGCTTAATGGACTATTCTGGATAATTTGCAAATAACTGTATTTTAAAGCAGACCTTTTTTTCCTACATAAAAAACTACAGTTTCTATTTTACTGTGGCATGAATAATATTCATATGCTTGCTGAGCTATTATGTAAACAGCTGTAGAGTATATTTAATCTTTTCCTATCTTTATTGTTGTTCTGAGTAGCAAAATTAAATGGTAGCAGTACAGACTCTTAATGCCTCAGAGCCTAAAACATTGGGGGGATGGCACATTTCCAATGTAATAACTCACGTTCCACTGTTCCATAGGGTGATTCTGCATTCAAAAACTGCAACAAGCTTGCTTAATAAGACAGAAAATCACTAACATTTATTTGTTCGACAAATATTTATCGAGGGCCTACTATGTACTAAGCCCTGTGCTAGTTATTTTGCATAATGTTTATAGGTTGGAAAGTGTGGGAAAGATTACAAAATTGGAAATTTTATCCTCCTTGAAAATGAATATATGCTATAAACATTTGAAGCAGGGAGAACTCTGAAACTTTTCTTCATTGGAAGAATTTGTCTCTCAAAACCACAATGAGCTATCACTTCACACCTGCTACAATGGCTATTTTCAAAAAGACAAGAGATATGTGTTGGTGAGGATGTGAAGAAAAGGGAACGCTTGTGCAATATTGGTGGGAAAGTAAATTGTGTAGCCACTATGAACACAGTAGGGAGATTCCTCAGAAAATTCAAAATAGAACCACCATATGATACAGCAATTCCACCTCTGGGTATAGATCTGAAGGAAATGAAATCACTGTCTCAAAAAGATATCTGCAGGACTTCCCCGGTGGCACAGTGGTTAAGAATCCGCCTGCCAATGCAGGGGACACGGGTTCGAGCCCTGGTCGGGAAAGATCCCACATGCTGCGGAGCAACTAAGCCCGTGCGCCACAGCTACTGAGCCTGCGATCTAGAGCCCGCAAGCCACAACTACTGAAGCCCACAAACCTACAGCCCATGCTCCGCAACAAGAGAAGCCACCACAATGAGAAGCCTGTGCACCACAACTAAGAGTAGCCCCCGCTTGCCGCAACTGAAGAAAGCCCCCAGGCATCAACGAAGACCCAACGTAGCCAAAAATAAATACATACATACATAAATTTATTTTTAAAAAGATATATGCACCATTTGTTCATTGTAGCATTATTCACAGTAGCCAAGACATGGAAACAACCTAAACGCCCATCAGTGGATGTATGGGTAAAGAAAACGTACTGTATATACACAATGGGATAGTATTCAGCCATAAAAAAGAAGGAAATCCTGCCATTTGTGACAGTGTGGGTAGACCTTGAGGACATTATGCTAAGTGAAATACATCAGAGAAAAACAAATACTGTATGATCTCACTCATATGTGGAATCTAAAAAAACAAACAAAAAAACGCCCCAAAACCAAACAACTGAATGCATAGAGAGAATAGATTGTTAGTCGCCCGAGGTGAGCAGTGGGGGGCAAGCAAAATGGGTGAAGGTTGTCAAAAGGTACAGACTTCCAATTATAAGTGACTGGGCATGTCATGTCCAGCACGGGGACTACAGTTAACAATACCGTATTGCACATTTGAAAGTTGCTGAGAGAGTCGATGCTAAAGGTTCTTATCACAAGGAAAAAAAATGTATGTGAGGTGATGGATGTTAACTAAAGTTAAGTCCTGTGCTGGGTATTGGGCCTTTTAACAGGTCAACTGAGATCTACAGTGGGTAAATTTTCAAATCTCCAACAACTCCTCTGATCAGGCAAATAGACAGACAACAGACCCGGTCCAGGGGCCCCACTCCGACAATGATGTGCACTGAAGCTCCCTCCCTTTGCTCCACCTGTCACCGTACTACCTCAAGGACATTGACAGTAATGCTGGAGATTCTTGGTATAAAGTCTTGTTTTTAATAGCACACATATATTCAAAGCAAGATCCACTAGCAAGCAAACACGCAGTAATAGGATTATCTGATATTTTAAAAAAGATCTTCCAAGACACAAAGCTTTCAATTAAAAAGTTATTTATTAAAAAACATATTCTTCCAATTCTGATTCCATTTAAATTCCAATTAAATAAGGAGTGATGTTCCAAAGCAGTATCCGATCAGATCCTTTTGTACAGAGGACGACGATGACCTCATGAGCTCATTAGCTAGTAGTATAGTCTGCTAAATAGTGGTGTATGACTCCAACTCACTCCCCTCTTCACAAAAGGCAAGCATAATTGATATACTTCATACCAAAAAAAATTTATAAAGCTTGTCTTCATATTTCAGTTAAAGATTTAGCTAATATAAAATGATAATGCCTTAAAAGAGCAGCCAAGCAATGCTTCGGATTTTCCTTTTTTGCAAAATTCAAGGAAAACATGATTGTTTGGAAGTGTCTTCACTGCTCGTGAAGAAGCACCTGAGATTTCCTTGTGTTTCCACTCTTCGTGTTTCCAGTGATTAAAATATGCTGGAAACATTTCTGAGAGCACTAGAAATGCCACACAGATCCCAGAGCTTTTAAGAGTTTCTGATAGGTTCTGGAGTTTTTATGAACTTCAAATTAGTGTACAGGCATTAAAAAATGACTTTCAGGAACACACACACTGAAAGGAAACCCTCTAGTATTCTTCAGCTTTGAACGCTCTGAGACGAGGACTGGTCTCTTTCAAGTAGTCAGTTTTTTCTCAACAGTTTCTTGATAAGCGACAAACCTTCTCAAGTTCATCTTCACGTTGTCAAGAACACACAGCTGATCTGGACTGTATTTAGCTCTCCCTTCTTTCCGTATCTGCCAAAAATATATCATATGTGATTTGGTATATATCACTAATTCCTTTAAATAAGAAAGCATTTAATTTGTGGTGTATTTATTTTTAGAACAAACAGCAGTCAGATTTTGGTGAAACATTTTCACTTCCAAGGTGATGGAACACAGTACATTAGCCATAATAAAGATAAATTAAGATTGTGCACCTTTTAACTGATAGTTACAAGAACAACTGAATTGTAGACTTTAAAAGAATGAGTTGTATGGTATGTGAACTATACCTCACCTCTAATCCAGAGCCATGGTTCTCAAATTTTAGCATCTGGAAGGCTTGTTAAAAACCAGACTGGTGGGCCTATCCACACAGTTTCTGATTTTCAGTAGGTCTGGAGCTGGGCCTGAGAATTTGCATTTGTAACAAGTTACCAGGTGATGCTGGCGCTGCGGATACAGGACACTTTTGAGGACAGCTGCTCTAAAGAAGTTTTTTGGTAAAATGCATTGTATTGTGTTTAGATGCAATTTGGGGCTAAATATATACCAAACAGCCTTTAATGCAACTGTGGCTTCATTCACAAAGGAGCTTCATATAAAAAACTACATGCTGCCGTTCTGGCTAACAGAGAAATTTCATCAGGGCTTTATAGCTTTGAGAAAAGAAAAACAATTAAATATCACCATCACTGCAAGGCATATTAAGTAGGAAAATCAATCAGAACAATGGACATTCCAGAGGTTAGGGGTTACTTTCCTAGTTCACAGTTTACATCACTGCTCTCTAAGCATTCGCTTCTACACAGTCTGATGACTCAACTGCATCTGCTTTCCTTGCAGCTGCAGGGAAAGGGGACATTTTCTCCTTACCATGCAGACTGCTTTTTCAGAAGTTTAAAGGGCCTGTGATCTTTAAGAACAATGTGGACACCCTCCACGTACTGGTATGGAAATGTCTCTAGGAGACAGTGTTAAGTAAAAGCACAAAAAGGACAGGAATGTGAATATATTATACTACCTTTTGGATAATGAAGGGGGAAAATACTAAGGTGCATTTGTCTTTGCTTAGAGAAACACCATTCAATTTGGTTACCCATGAGACAGGGAACAGGCGGGAATAAAACTTCTCACTGCTTAAAAAATAAACACTAGGTCTTTGGGATCGGGGTGGGTAAAATGGGTGAAGGTGGTCAAAAGGTACACACTTCGGTTCCCGCTGACCCCTGAACAATGCAGTGGTTAGGGCGTCAACTCCCCACCCCCCAGTCAAAAACCTGGGAATAAGTTTACTGTTGGCCACGGATTCAACCAACTGCGGATGATGCAGTACTGTAGTATTTACCACGGAAGAAAATCTGTGTATTTAAGTGGATCTGCCCCGTGTTATTCAAGGATCAACTGTATAAGAGAAATAAGTCCTGGGGATGTAATGTATAGCAAGGTGATGACAGTTAACAACACTGTACTATATATCTGAAAGTGACTAAGAGAGTAGGTCTTATAAGTTTTCATTACAAGAAAAAAATTTGTAACTATGTGTGGTGATGAATGTTAACTAAACTTATTGCGGTAATCATTTTGCAATAGATACATATATCAAATTATTATGTTGTATACCTAAAACTGACACTATATGTCAATTACATCTCAAAACAAAACAAAACCCAGACAAAGAAACAAACAAAACTACAGGCTTAAACAAAGCATAATTAAGAGTAAACTGATCAATTCTCCCCCCTCAAGACTAAAGTCACCTACTGGTGAAGCTTAACTCAGTAAGTGTCAGCCACTATCACTACATTTTTAAATGTGGGATGCCAAAACATGAAAATGTTAAAAACAAACCAATTATTAATGTTCCTAAACTAATACTGATGTAACTGTGACACAGAATGTGCATGGCATGTGCTATTTTTTTCTTTTGCAAAAGAAAACTATTTTTTATGCCTTAAAAAAATTCAAAAAGTTTAAATTTCTAAACATACAATCACATTCACCTAAAAACTTATCACAGAGCTCTGGCCACAGGAACTGAATTCTGCCTTAGAAGCTTGTTAGAGAAAAGAAACACATATTGGAAAGCAACAAAAGTAAGCTACTTTTCCATTAAAGCCTCTATTCTCTTGACAAAGCTTTAAAAGCAAAAATTTAATTTAAAATGTAAAAGCAAAAAATACAAATATTTTTATTTCTCAAAATGAAATAGAGATTTAGATAAGAGGAGAATTGATAAACTTACATTCGTGGACATGTGATCAAACGCTGTTTTTAAAATTTCTGATTGCCTTCCCCCAACCACTAAAACAGTTTTGAACATTATTTTTTTGACTCAAAGTTAGCTTTGATGCTTCTGATGAATCAATCAATCAATCAATCAATAAAAGGGCAAATGAAGGTAGCTACGTTCTCCATTAGAGGCCAACTTGGAGTTTGTTTGCCTTTTTTTCAGAGCACCAAAGGGAAATATTTGTAACAATGAAATCAGCCTATAATGCATTACATGATATAAAATAAATTTAACATGTCTATGAAAGTGCTTTGCAGGCCAGACTGTAGTGCTTACACATAAGCACTGTTAACATTTCTAAACCGCTGCAGAAAGAGGAACGTGTCGACACCATTTTGGCTCACGTCACAGTGATTCAACAGAAAGGGAGACTGAGCCCTGACTCAGCCAACAAGCATTTACACAGAACTGGGGATGGAGTGCTATATGAATCACTGAGATTGCACGGAGGGAACCACACACACCCTCCTCCCATAGAACGCTGAGACTTCAGCATTTCTAAATAAAACGCTACATACCTTCATTTTGAAGACTGGCTGGAATTCTTTCAGAGCAGATAACAATTTAATTTGAACTGAGGCCCTTTCAGCTTCTTTACCATCTGCAAAAACATCAAAGAGGGCATCCAAAGCCTCTCCTGCTACTACAAGGGAGGGATCTTTGGTGGCAACCTCAAGCAGAAAGCACCCGATGGTCTGGAGACAACAAAACACAGTTATCATCCAACATCCTGAGTCAGCTTTCAAAATAAGTACTAACTCTAAAGGTGACAACAATTCACGTATAAAATTTTACATAAAAATGCTAGGGAGGGACTTTCCTGGCAGTCCAGTGGTTAAGACTCTGTACTTCCACTGCAGGGGGCGTGGGTGTGATCCCTGGTTGAGGAACTAAGATCCCACAGCCATGCGGTGTGGCCCATAAATAAATAAATAAATAAATAAATGCTAGGGAAAAATTTAAACTTTAAAAAGATCAAAGGCAACACATATTTATAAAAATACCAAGTATAACATAAGCAAGATAAATTTAAAATCTTAGAGTTTATATTCCTAAATAAAATGAATTAAGATCCATAAATGATATATGAAAGACAGATATTGGAAGTTATTAAAATTTCCCTTCTATCTCCATCAAAAAGGCTTTTCCCATGGTGTCAAAATGCATCTAAATATTATCTGTAACAAAAAACCCTCCTTTTTTAAAAATTTTTTTTAATTAATTAATTAATTTATTTATTTATGGCTGCGTTGGGTCTTCATTGCTATGCGCGGGCTTCCTCTAGTTGTGGCGAGCGGGGGCTACTCTTCGTTGCAGTGCGCGGGCTTCTCATTGCAGTGGCTTCTCTTGTTGCAGAGCACGGGGTCTAGGTGCGTGAGCTTCAGTAGTTGTGGCACACGGGCTCAGTAGTTGCAGCTCACGGGCTCTAGAGCGCAGGCTCAGCAGTTGTGGTGAACGGGCCTAGTTGCTCCACAGCACATGGGATCTTCCCGGCCTAGGGCTCGAATCCACGTCCCCTGCATTGGCAGGCGGATTCTTAACCACTGCGCCGCAGGGAAGCCCCTGCTTTTTAAATTACATGAAAAACACTCTAAGACAATTAAAAAACTAAAGAGCACATAATCTCATTTTGCATCACTGTGATGATTTTTAACATCTACCCATTTTTTTCACAATTAGCTAGCTAATGAACAGACCATTCCCAACCTGCAAAGAATTGTTTAAGAGTAAAGTTATTTTATTTTGGCTGTTCTGCTTCACACTTTATGTCTTAAGGGCGATGTGCACATCTGTATTACGGGTGGGAGAGTGGAAATGCTGAGTCCAGGGCTTCCCTGGTGGCACAGTGGTTGAGACTCCGCCTGCCAATGCAGAGGACACAGGTTTGAGCCCTGGTCTGGGAAGATCCCACATGCCGCGGAGCAACTAAGCCCGTGCGCCACAGCTACTGAGCTACTGAGCCTGCGCTCTAGAGCCCACAAGCCACAACTACTGAAGCCCACGCGCCTAGAGCCCCGTGCTCCGCAACAAGAGAAGCCACCGCAATGAGAAGCCTGCACACCGCAACAAAGAGTAGCCCCTGCTCACCGCAACCAGAGAAAAGCCCGTGCACAGCAACGAAGACCCAACACAGCCAAAAATAAAATAAATAAAATCAAATAAAATAAATTTAAGAAATGCTGAATCCAAACTCCAGCTCTACCATAAATAACGGGGTGACTCCGGGACAGTCCCGTTACCCACGCTGGGCCTCAATTTTCTCATCTGAATATAAGTGGTCTAGATAACCTCTAGGATAGTATTTAAATTTAGTATCTTATCATACAACATGAAATATACAGCATCACCTACGAAGTAGTTTTGCTGAAAAGATTAATCTGAATCGAACCTAGCTTTTAGATCTAACTTCCATCTTGCAGGAGATTCAGAGGATAAAGGAACAAACGTAACGTCACAAGGAAGCAATCAGACAAATCCAGAAGCTGAACATTATGAGCCACAACCAACCCGGGAGCTGAGGAGAAAACAGGGGTTGGGAGGTGGCGCAAGAAGGAGCGCGGCTCTAGATGGAGAGAGGCATAGAAGACCCCCAAACAGGCACAACATGTAGACTTGACTTAGATCCTGGTTCAAACAAACCATCCACAAATAGGTATTTTTGGAACAACTGGAAAGTTCTGAATATGGACCAGGTATTAGACATATTAAGAAATAACTGTTAATTGTGTACAGCATAATGGTGGTTATATAAGAGAGTGTCCCTCTTGTTAAGATATGCCTACTGAACCCATAGGGGCAAAATACCAGGATGTCTTTAACACACTCAGCAGAGCAACTACTTGAAGTATATATTATAGAAAACTAGTAATTCTTAAATACGCTTGATGGCTATACAAAAATTTACTGTACTTTCTACTTTTCTTCATGCTTGAAAATGTAACTAAATAAAAATATTTCAGAAATCTTATGTTATGCCTGAGAAAAACTCGCTGTTCCCCTAAAGTGGACCTTGGACCTTACAGTCTAAAGGGGTGGGAAGTGATTATACCTACACATGCTCATCGGTATATGTGTACACGTACAGAGCCACACAGCCATGCTCTCTCACTTGGTGTCTATATATAATCAAAATCCCTGGAATGACACAGAAGAGATGGGTAACAGTGGCTGCCTCTCTAGAGTGGAACTGGGGGACCGGATGTTTAGGAGTGGAGATGTGTCTTTGCACTATAGATTCTTTTCTACTTTCCTAAATGTTTTGCTATATGCATGTATCACCATTTCAAAATAAGCTTCTAAAAAATACCAGTCACATTGTTTAGCTCTTAGCAAGTTAAGAAAATACTTTATAATAATCAGTTTATAATCCATTATCAGCAATCTACACTTCAGCAATGATGATTAGCACAACAAAGGGTAATTTTACTATTACTGTTCTTTTAGTTACTAGGCTGTATCTCTGGCAGTGCAGTTCCTAAGCAACTTGTTGAGATAAAGTGCTGGAAGCAAACATGCTGAGTGAGTTCCTAGTGTGCTGGCACTACCAGAGTTGCTGCTTAAAATTTATGAGAGGTCTTAGGATGAACTGGGTGGCTTTGTGCAAAATGCACTACAGCCTGGTGTGCTGAGGAAGCTGTCTGGACTGTTCCTTCACCAGGAGGAGAATACAACATGTATATACAACATGTACACATTTAACGCAACAGCAAAGGCAGAGGCATCCTGAACAACTCTGAACCCTGGCCTTCCACTGAAGACAAATTTATTTTTGATAAAACATCTCCGGAGTAAAGTTAAATGGCAAAATGGGACAACTCTTCAAGTACCTATCTGATTCATGGAGTTAGATTAAGCCAAAGGGTATGTTTTAATAATATACCTTAGTAAGCAACTTTTCTTTTTCTTGCAATATATATATATATATTTTTTAGTTTTATTTTTTGGCTGTGCCGCACGGTAGGCGGGATTTTAGTTCCCTGACCAGGGAGCAAACCCATACCCCCTGCATTGGAAGCTTGGAGTCTTAACCACTGGACCGCCAGAGAAGTCCCCAGTAAGCAACTCCTTGATATGATTTCTTCTCATGAAGTCCACAGAAGTTTTTAAAATCCCACACCAATAGTCACTCTTCTCCCATTTCTAATGACTTAATGATTTAGGTTGGAAGCATATTGTTTTTACCTTAAGAGTGTCAAGTGTACCATCTTCTTTGGCTAGGACGCTGCCAGTGATTCCTAAAATACTAACCACATTCACCCTCACCCCAACATTACTACTATGGATGCCTGCTCTGCATAGTGTCAACAGCTGGTCGGGAGTCATGCACTGTTGAAAGAGAAGGAGAGAGTATTTAGCACGTTAAACTCAGCCAATTCCAACAGCATGTGCAACGGGATTGGCAGGAGTCTCTTCTACAAGAGGCATGATGCTACAAGTGACACAAACTCTCGGTGAAGTTATTACATATTCTAATCACTCATTAATAACGTTGGTAACTCTGAACTAGGACAAGGCCTGCTCATGTCACTGTCACCACTTACTCTATCCCATGGCTGTAAGCCTGTAAAAGAACCTTCAGATCCTATTTGTCTCATTTGAAGACTTTCATTCAGAGATACACAGACCAAAGAGATTCTCATTTCTTTTCAACGTTGATCATAAAAAATGTAAATAGGACCATGCAGCTTTAATAAAAATGGGCTGAAATCTATACAAGGTAAGAACTGACTCTGAGATTTGTGTGTTATGGTAAATTAATAAAGACTGTAAAACCCATTAAATCATATAGTGCTTCCACCAAGTAGTGATAATTTTCATTTTAAGCTGATCTGAACACACACGTGGACACAGGTATCACAAGAGTGCAAATGTCACTTTCCCTTTCATAGAAACTGAGGGTCAGAAGTTATGTTCTTTCTTTTTTCTTTAGAAGTTACGTTCTTGAAAAAAATTCTCAAATATACAAAGAGAAAATATTTAAAGAGTATGTATTAGAGGCCAACATCATGTGCTATATTTAACAGTAAAACACCAGAGACTTCCCATTAAACTCTGGAACAGGGCCAAGTCTGGGTTAGCACTGCTCTAGAGGTGTGGCCATGCAATGACTAAGGACGGAAGGAAGACGGGCCACCAGAGGAAAGGAGGCCAAAGAACTGCGAAGCCAGGTTCCTGGGAAGAGCATCCACGTGGATTCTGAAATCACCTAGAATCATGACGGGACCAGTGAAAAGTAACAGAAACCAACAGCAGGAATCTTCAAGGAACGAGGGGCGCCCTTGGGGGTGGTGGGTGACTGTAACCAAGAGAGGTGGGGTGGTGTGGTCTAGTGACGTGGTACTCAGAACTGGAGGATTTTAGAAAGGAAGCAGTGAGGACGGTTTAGAACTGTAGTTCTCAAACTTCAGAGTGCATGACAATCACCTAGAGAACTTGTTAAAACACAGACATCTCTGGGCCCCTCCCCAGAGTTTCTGCTTCAGTAGACTGGGGGCAAAGCCCTAGGATTTGCCCTTATACACACAGAGGAAAAAGACCACAGACCCGAGAGCAAAATTGGCAACAGATGGGAAAAGTTACAGAAAAAGAAATGCAAAGGCCCTTAAAACACATGAAAAGATGTCCAACCTCCTCACAGTAAGAGAAATGCAAATTAAAATTGAGATATAATTTCTCACCCATCAGACCACTTAAAATCCAACATTTTGACAACATATTCTTCTGGTGAGGCTCTGGCAGAACAGGCACTCTCAAACGCTGCTGGTGGAGATTCGAAACGGCTCAGACTCTAAGGAGGGGACTACAGCAATACCCAGAGCAAAGCTACAAATCCATCTGTTCTCTGAGCCGGCAAGTCCAATGCTAGGAATCGATCCCAAAGACACAATGGCAAAAAACACAACAGAACTTCTGTAAAAAGGCTATTCACTGCAGTTCTATTTGTAATAGCAAAAGATTGGAAACAACTACAATATCCATCGATGCAGACATGTTGAATATGGAATATGTACACAATGGAGTGATATGAAGCTGTAAAAAAGAAATGAGAAACATGTCTATGGTGATTAATAAGGGAGAAGAGCAAAGTACAGAAGCACTACTTTTAAGGAAAGGAGTGGGGCTTCCCTGGTGGTGCAGTGGTTGAGAGTCCGCCTGCTGATGCAAGGGACACGGGTTCGTGCCCCGGTCTGGGAGGATCCCACATGGCCGCGGAGCGGCTGGGCCCGTGAGCCACGGCCGCTGAGCCTGTGCGTCCGGAGCCTGTGCTCCGCCACGGGAGAGCCCACAACAGTGAGAGGCCCGCATACCGCAAAAAAAAAAAAAAAAAAGAAAAGAAAAGGACTGAAATACAAATACATACATATTTTGCTTATGTTTTCCAAAAAAGAACAATAGAATGATAAACTAAAAAACCAAAAAGGATGATTACCAATGGCACAAAGGAAAGAACAGGGGCAAAGGGACAGAAGCTGGACCTCTCTAAATATATACATATATATATTCTTTTTGGGGATAAAATATACGTAAAACTTACCATTTCAACCATATTTAAAAGTACAGTTTAGTGGTAGTAAGTACAGTACATTCACACTGTTGTGCAACCAGTCGGTGCAACACCACCATCCATCCCCAGAACTTCTTCATTGTTCCATACTGCAACCCTGTACCCATTAAACAATGTCTCCCCACACACCCCACCCTTACCCCAACCCCTGGCAACCACTGTTCTACTTTCTGTCCCACAAATTTAACTACTCTAGGACCCTCATAAGAGGATTCATACAATATTTGTCCTTTTGTGTCTTTCATTTAGCATAACGTCTTCCAGGTTCATCCATGCAGTAGCATGTATCAGAATTTCATTCTTCTTTAAAGCTGAATACTATTCCACAGTATGTATATACCATATTTTTCTCTGAATATATCTTGTTTGTTTTAACTCTGAAACTGTGTAAATATTTTATATAATTAAAAAATAAAAATTAAAGCAAACAAAAAATGCTTTAATAAAAGCTGAAACAACTGAAGCTAACTTTATAACAAGCCACAAAGAGAACGTTTCAAGCAACTTTAAAACACAGTAATTTGTATAGTCCTAGAGGGATTTTTTTCCCTAAGGACATGAAGAATCACAAAGAAATCTTAAACTGCATTCAGTAGTGTTATTGTTAGTAATAATACCATTATTTTGAAATTATTAACTATATTCTGTAGGGTAAATAATTAATGAGTTTTTAATGATGGTTTAAAAAACTGGTTATTTTTAGAGACTGCTAGGACACCAACTCATTATTCTAGAAAAAAGGGTGGGGTGGGGGGAGGGAGAATCATATCCTATCTTTTTTGGTATGAAATTTATTTCAAAGTTACCAACTAACTGATGAAATAGGAAGTTTTTATTTACAGAAGAATCACAGCTAATAAATGCTTTAAAAGGAATGACAAAATTAGGATATCTCCATTTTGCAAACCCTATAGTGGTTTGCAAAATAGTGGATCTATACAACAAAAATCACTGGTTACTACAAGTGAATCCATTGATTAATCTTAACATCACTATTTTACAACAATATGTGATTTGTGATATAAAAGTAGAATATACATACAGCACTGTGAATTATTTTTGCCTAAACGATCTGATCCTGAATCTAATTAAGGCTCTAGACCTAGCTCCCAATTTATAGGCAATATGGGAGACAGAGGGACCTGTTAAATAATAACATTGTTAAAGCAGCCATATCTGAGAATGGGAGAAATTCTTTAGGACAGATGACAGCATCTTCTTCTTCTTTTTAATATTATGGCGTTTTCTGGGTTTTAAAAAAAATTTAATTATTTATTTTTTATTTTTGACTGCATTGGGTCTTTATTTTTGGGTGTGCGCGGGCTCTTCTCTGGTTGCGGCGAGCAGGGGCTACTCTTCGTTGCAGTGCACGGCTTTCTCATTGTGGTGGCTTATCTTGTTGCAGAGCACAGGCTCTGGGCATTCGGGCTCAGTAGCTGTGGCTCATGGGCTCAGTAATTGTGGCTCGCGGGCTCTAGAGTGCAGGCTCAGTAGTTGTGGTGCGCGGGCTTAGTTGCTCCACGGCATGTGGGATCTTCCTGGACCAGGGCTCGAACCCGTGTCCCCTGCATTGGCAGGCGGATTCTCAACCACTGCGCCACCAGGGAAACCTGATAGCTTCTTCGATGAATAAATAGTATGGGGAAAGGCGGGCAGGCAGGGGAAATGTGATAAATTCAGAGATTTAAGAATCTGTCAGTATACTAAAAACTACTGAATTGTATACTTTAAATGGGTGAACTGTATGGTATGTGAATTAAATCTCACTAACCCCATTAAAATATATGTATTTAAGAGACCAAAATACCAACTAAGAACAATACATGGATCCTACTTAGATGCTGATTTGAACAAACCAATTGAAAAAAAAACATTTTAAAAGCAATCAGGGGAAACTGAACTCAGACTGCATATCAAATGATAATTTTAAAACACCTGTTGATTTGGGGGTTTGGGATAATGGTATTGCGGTTAAGATTTTTAAAAGTTCATTTTCTGTCACAGACACATAATGAAGCACACAATAAAACATTCATGGGTGAAATAATATGATTTGCTTTAACTATTCCAAGAAGCTAAAACAAAAATGTAGGGAAAGTGAAAGAAACAAGAATGACAAGATGTTGGCAACTTGTTGACACTTGGTGATAATGCGTTCAGGTAACAATACTATTATCTCTGCTTTTAGAAATGTTTGAAAATTTCCTTCATAAAAAGTAAAAAATAAACGTGATAAGGCACCTATCACAGAGGTGCAGACAGATCACTGTGGAGGACCTGGAGTACATGCCTATAAATTTCTGTAATAAAATGTTTTAAAAAAGACAAATGATTTTAAAAAAGACAAATGAGAAAATACTTACAACACAAATGCCAAACACATTATATCAACTAAAAAACTGTGTATGTTTTGATGGGGGTGGTGGGGAGAAGGAAAAGATTTTACTTTTATACTTTCAGTACTTTTGTTTCCACTTTTCAAGGATCATGCATTACTCTTTCAATAGAAATAAATACTTAAAAATAGTTAAGCAATAAATTTTGCCTCCGTAATACAGAATCTTGGCTAGTTCCACAAAAGTTTAAAAACCTTACCTGAGGAATGTTCTTGGAGGCCACCGTTTGCAAAAGGGCCCTCAAGGCACTACTGATAGCTTCTAAAAAGTCAACATGCTTAGCAAAATCTAAAACACAAAAGTGAAATATAAATTTGTTTTTGTCTTTCTCTAAGAAGAGTTATTTATAGAAAAAGAGTCAAAATAAAGCATGTTAAATGTTAATATATGCTACAATATTAAAAACATTTGATATTTAAGCCCAAACTTCCACTTCACAGCTCCCTGTGAACTGCATATTTGAGTCGGAAAGATGACCACGATTGAAATAATCAGGATAGTCCTGAGAGTCCTTGACTTGTAGATGCTGGATTTTCATTTAACTCACACTGTAGCACGTGATAAGCCTGAGCTAACCTTTGTAGACTGAATTCAGCTTTTCACAGATTGGTATCACGGTGCTGGGCAGACATAGGGTAGAGTCATCTTCCAAGTCAGAGGGCCTCCTCGCCAACCCAAGCCCACTGCCCAGCCAAGAAGTGTTGCTTGTGCAGGGCCAGGCCACTATGCCTCTGGTTTTCAGCGGCTCCTGTGGTTTTTACTGACCCAACTCCCCCTTCCCACTCTTGCTCATTTTTACTCTTTTCTTATTGTCCCTTCTTCCCACACAGGATAAACAGAACAACAGCAATAAACAATTATGCTAACACAGCCATATAGGAGGGTGAGGACTGCCTAGGTGAGCTGGCTCCCTAACCCCTTTGGTGGAAGGGAAAGCAATTGATGTGGTGTGATAGGTTATATTTTCCAAAAATAGCCACAACAGGGCTTCCCTGGTGGCGCAGTTGTTAAGAATCCGCCTGCCAATGCAGGGGACACAGGTTCGAGCCCTGGTCTGGGAAGATCCCACATGCCGCGGAGCAACTAAGCCCGTGCGCCACAACTACTGAGCCTGCGCTGTAGAGCCCACAAGCCACAACTACTGAAACCCGCGTGCCCTGAGCCCATGCTCCGCAACAAAAGAAGCCACTGCAATGAGAAGCCCGCGCACCACAACGAAGAGTAGCCCCACCCGCTGCAACTACAGAAAGCCCGTGTGCAGCAGCGAAGCCCCAACACAGCCAAAAATAAAAAAACAAATAAATACATAAATGTATTTTTTTAAAAACCCAATAAATTGATTTAAAATAGAAAAAAATAGCCACAAGAGTATTTCCAGTTCTGCATGATCTTGCAGAACCTTGCCACTTCCCATAAAGACTGTGGAGTCTATTTCCCCTCCCCTTGAACCTGGGTGGGACTTTGTGGCTTCTCCAACCAGGACAACGTGTGAAAGTGACAGGCTAAGTGGTAAAAGGCATGACTTCCACCTGACTCACATGGTTTTGCTCTCTCCTCTCTCTCAACTCTCGCCCTTGGAACCCAGCCACCATATTATGGAAGCCCAGGTCACATGAAGGGGTCAGAGGTGGGTGTTCCGGCTGACAGCCCCAAACCAACTACCAGACATGTGAGTGAATAGGCCTCAGATGATTCTGGCTCCCAGTCTTCCAGCAGAGGCCCTAGGCTAGGGTTTCTCAGCTTCAGCACTATGGACATTTTGGACCAGATCATTCTTTGTGGTGCACGTGGAGTCGCCTGGGCACTAGGATATTTAACAACATCTCTGGCCTCTACCCTCTAGATACCAGCAGCAACCCCCAAATTGTAACAACAAAAAAGGTCTCCGGACATTGACAAAAGTCCTCGGGGGCAAAAACTGCTGCCAGTTGAGACACACTGGCCTAGACATCATGGGGTAGAGAAAACCATCTCCGCTGGACCCTTTCTAAATCCCTGACCCACAGAAACCACGAGAAATAGCATACGATTACTGCTGTTTTAAGCCAGCAAGTTTTGGGGTGATTTGTTATATAGCAGGAGACACTTTGTCCTTCTCCTCTGTGGTGCCCTTGGCCAGATAAAGATTCTGATGTCCCTTTCTGGGCCGCATGAGAGCAAGGCAGCTTCTGCAAAGACTGGAATTAAGGCTTGTTTTATCTTTCGGCTCTCTCATTTTCAGATATATGTTATGCACAGAGGTAGGGAATTCCTGTAAGTATCACAGAACAGATACTAGGATACTTTAGGATCAGACACACCAGGGACAGAATCCAGCCTGTGACATTATGTGACCTCTCATTTTGGTCTCAGCCCAAGTGTTAGCTCCTCAAAGGGGCCTTTCCATACTAACTAGTGCGACACCTCATACCATTCTGCTTTTATGTTTTTCCTTCCTAGCCAAAATGACCTTAAACCTTTATTTATATGAAAATGCAAGCTCCATGAGCATGGCGGCCTTGCCTATCTTGTTTATGCCTATATACCTTGGACCTAGAACAGCGCAAGGCATAAAGTAAGTCAATAAATAAATAGTTGTTAAAAGAAGGAACCCCCCTGAAAAAAGTTCCTAAACCTCTAAATCTCAGCGTCCCCATCAGGCAGGTGGAGTAATAAATGCCTAGCTCATAAAACCTAGTACCTAACAGGCCCTCAAAAATTGGTATAAAATTGTTACTATTAAACTTCCAAAAGTCACCATACTGGCTCTGAAAAGTAACTTATATTTGATTAAAGCTGTAAGTGTAGTCCTGGAAATCTGTCAGCTGCACATAAAACTATTAAACCACGTTATGCAGAACTAACTTGATACAAACTAGAACACATCTCAGAACCCATTTTTTTTCTATCCTCTATTCTTAGGAAAATAACAATTACCTTAGATTCAAAATCCTAATCTAAACTACACTACTGTTTTATATTACGTGAAATTCATATTTTCCCTAAATTTGGATGATTTTTATTTAATTCACATTTCTGTTCATTTATCCAAATTAGGGAAGGAAGTTCAAACAACTCTGCCTTTCTGAGAAATGCTCAGTAAAAGGTCAAGACATGTGGTATTGTCAAAAGAAATTAAGTAAATGTCAAAAGAAGTTAAACAAAAGAGGTGATTCAAAATGTCTTTCCCCACAACAACTTTGTACAGCATCTAAGAATTTGTAGCATACCTAAATGTAGGTAAATAGTCAACCCACAAGTAATCAAGCAGCAAATTATATTTAGGTGAATTCTGCAGACTGATTTTCAATGTTCTGATGTGGAATAAAAACCATATCCCAGAATGGGTGCTACCACCATTCTAACTGTAATGAAAATGAGCTTTCTGCTCCCCAAAATCTAGGGTAGCAGGGAATCCTAAATGATTTTAGAACCCGCGTAATGGAAAAAATGACAAACTGACCCAATCTGCAAATACAACATTGCTAAAAATTTCTTATGTTTTGAAGATCAATATTTTAAATGAAGGAGACAAAGATGTTGGTGTTTTGAACACAAGGACCAGACTCTACTAAAAACTTGCTCATTTTATCTCTGATGTCAGCCACAAATCTATGGAGGTATGTATCAAAAATTTTATAAGTATTCAGAACTGTATTTCAGCAGCAAAACTAAAACAAGTTAAATACAATACAGCTGTACGATCCTCATACATTTAACTCTCAAACACACAAGAGAGAAATTTAGCCCCATTCTCCCCACCAAATTCTTCAATAACAGTTCACATTATCCATGTAGAGCTCACAGGGTTATACTATTTTATAAATCCCAAATATTTGAAAAGACTATACTAGAATAGTATAAGCAATTATCCTTTATCAAAAATTTCATTCTGATAAAAAGGTTATGTCTACAATAGCTAGGAAACTGGAATTTATTAAAAATCTAAGTGCTTAATTATACTTTCTCACAATTCAGAAACTTTCCATTATTTCTCTAAGGCTCAGCTTGTTATGGTTTTCCTATGATCTTTCCAGGTAATAAATGAGCCTGTACCAGTGACCAAGAACAGCCAGCTGAACTAGGAGAAACACACCTAAGTGTGTTCTGCATAAGCAGAGGCACAGAATATGTGCACTTACTTCCAGTGAAATAAACTCTTCATGCTGGCAGGGGATGGGGCTTGTGGGACCTTGACTGGACTCTCATGGAGAAATGGCCCAGAGGAAAGAGATGGCAATTGTGAAACTAGGGCAAACAGGGTTCTCTCAGGTTAAGCAGGTCTTGGAAGCACTAAGAGGTCTGGGTAGGTCCTGCTCGCCTGGGGGCCTAGCTGTGGACTCCCCTATCTGGCTCTGCCCGTTGCAGGGAGCCCATGGGAATGCGTGGATGGGAGGGGGCATGAGCAATAGCAGTCTCCCCCAGCCACCCCTCCACAGGACATCCTGCTGGGCTGACGGAAACCATCCCTCTTGCCCCCCATGCCAGCCAGATCTCGTTAGGTTTATAAGGCTGGGAGAGAAATATAAAGCTATAGTCATCAGCTCACAATGACCAGTCACCTCTGTGCTCCAGAGCTGGCCCAGTACGGGCTTGGAACGGGAGTGGGGCTAATACTGCTCACATCCTGTTCAACATCCTGTCTTAGGTATGGCTGGGCATGTGGTTTTCACATGACGGCACCAGCTAAAGAATACACAGCGTGAGATCACTTGAAAACTCCACCTGTTAATGGACAAATATTGATAACTATATAATGAGTTTCCAAATATTTATTTATTTAATCTTTAAAAATTAATCTAGAACTTCTAAAACATGCACCATTAAATACACAGCACCTCTTCATAGAGTGCAAGATAGATGTCTTAAAGAATCAGAGACCGCCTCTTGAAGGAATGCTTATACAGAAACTTGTATTTAGTGAAAAGTGACCATATTTTGATCTTCTAAGAGTTTCAGCTCTTGGACTTAGTACTGTGTCTGAGAAGGGGAAATGTTAAACAGTTTTGCACAGAAATAGAGCAGATTCACATCTCCCATATTAACCCTCACTCCAGACACACATGCCGGATAGAGTAACACGAAGAATTTTCCTTTACTATGTAAAATACCTCTATTTCCTTTCTCGGTTTTGTTTGAGCTCCTATAGTTTAATGTGCCGAAGTTAAATGAGATTCTACTACAGTGAACTATGACAATCTGTTAGAAGAGCATGCATTATACACTGTACAGCTAGGTCATTTCAAAAGAACAGTTAACAAATAGTCTATGATATTGCTTGTATGTGGAATCTAAAAAATGATACAAATGAACTGATATACAAAACAGAGTCACAGATGTAGAAAACAAACTTATGGTTACCAGGGGGAAGGGGGGGAGGGATAAACTGGGAGAGTGGGACTGACATATACACACTACTATATATAAAATAGATAACTAATAAGGACCTACTATATAACACAGGGAACCCTTCTCAATACTCTGTAATGACCTACATGGGAAAACAATCTAAAAAAGAGTGGGTATATGTATAACTGATTCACTTTGCTGTACAGCAGAAACTTACACAACACTGTAAATCAACTATACTCCAGTAAAAATTAAAAAAAAAAAGAACACCTATCTAATGTACAGTATCTCTCTAGGTTTCTGCGTACAAATGAAATTAATCCATATCAGATACCTGTAACTTAGAGATTCAGCTTGTACCATGCAAAGGTATTTGAAGAAAGAGATGTGTTAGAAAAAAAGCAAGGTGTAGAACTGTGTGTACAGTAGTCTATCATTTGCCTTAAAAATACACATACATACTTTGGTATCGAGAATCTCTCTGGAAGAATACACAAGGAACTGGCCACAGTGACCAATTCTGGGAGAGGAACTGGGTAGTGTGAGAAAAAGGAGGGAGGCTTTCCACTTTATGGGCTCTCAAACCTTGTGAATTCTGTCATACACATCTGTAGCACCCAATCAAATGTCAATCAAACGATTTTATATTTAAGGAGAAAACTAAGGAATAGAGAATTACCCAAATA
The DNA here is from genome assembly GCF_949774975.1 of Lagenorhynchus albirostris. Taxonomy (NCBI): domain Eukaryota; kingdom Metazoa; phylum Chordata; class Mammalia; order Artiodactyla; family Delphinidae; genus Lagenorhynchus; species Lagenorhynchus albirostris. Next base: position 26,989,792 of record NC_083113.1, on the reverse strand, counting down.
TTTTAATGCACCCTAATATTTATGATATTTGTGATGCAGCCTTGATTGTCCTGACGTAACTGGATGCAAGCAATTTTAATGAAAAAGATAAATATACCCCAGAGGCCTGCCTGCATACTTCGTTGACTCTATACCACCGGCAACTATAAATATATGACTGCTAGTGTCTGGGAAAGGTTTCTGCAGGTTGGATGAGAGACCGTATAATTACAAACTCCAAGCTCCTGGCCCTTCAAAATTCTGCTCCATCCCAGTCGTTTTTCACAATAAGGCCTAAATATTTACCTGGCTGAGAAAAAAGCAGTTGTGACAGATGCTGTGCAAGTGTCTGAAGGGCTGCAGGTCCTCCCAGATGGTCCACATCCAGGAGGGAGACAAGGCTCTGGAGACACACGAGGGCTCTGCATTGTATAGTGCTCATTCTGCAAAGGAAGAGGGAGAATGCTGTCTGTTCCTCTCACAGTAACCCAGCAGAATTCAGCACTGACCTTGAAACTAAGTGTCAGATTCTGACAGGGACCATCTGTAAGCAGAAGGAGGTCTAGGGCAGTGAGCAGGGATTCGTAAAGTGAACTGTTAATCCTACCAGATCAGGCTTCCCTGGTGGCGCAGTGGTTGAGAGTCCGCCTGCCGATGCAGGGGACACGGGTTCATGCCCCGGTCTGGGAAGATCCCACATGCTGCGGAGCAGCTGGGCCCGTGAGCCGTGGCCGCTGAGCCTGCGCGTCCGGAGCCTGTGCTCCGCAACGGGAGAGGCCACAGCGGTGAGGGGCCCGCGTACCGCAAAAAAAAAAAAAAAAATCCTACCAGATCAAACTGCTTGAGCACTCAAGGCCTCTGAGGCACAGCGCATTTATGCGTCACATGGAATCTGCTTGAGAAAAATTTCTATGCATGGCAGTATCTTTACAATTATTTTTAATTGTGAAATATGACATACATAAAGCGCTCAACGAATATACAGAGTTTAACGGTTTACAAAGCAAACACCTGTGCATCTAGGTAGGAAATAAACAATGCTAGCACTATTTAAAGGACATGGAAGCAACCTAAATGTCCAACGACAGATGAATGGATAAAGAAGATGTGGCATATTTATACAATGGAACATTACTCAGACATAAAAAAGAATGAAATAACGCCACCTGCAGTAACATGGATGGACCTAGAGATTATCATACTAAGTGAACTAAGCCAGAAAGACAAACGTCATATGATATCGCTTATAGGTGGAAACTAAAAAAAAAAAAGATACAAATGAACTTATTTACAAAACAGAAATAGACCCACAGACATAGAAAACAAACTTATGGTTGCCAAAGGGGAAAGGGGGGGAGGGATAAATCAGGAGTTTGGGATTAACATACACACACTACTATATATAAAATAGATAAGCAACAAGGACCTACTGTATAGCACAGAGAACTATAGGGTAATAACCTATAAGGGAAAAGAATCTGAAAAAGAATACATATATATCTGAAACACTGCTGTACACCTGAAACTAACACAACACTGTAAGTCAACTATACTTCAATTAAAAAAAAAAAGAAAAGAAATGCTGCTAGCGCCCTCACGGCCCACCTATCCCTTCCCTATCACGCCCCACCTCCTTGACCCCAAAGGTCACCACTCTCCAGACTTTTATAGCAGACATTTCCTTGCTTTTCTTTACAGGTTTACCACCTATGTATGCATCACTGAAGGAAACAGTTTAGTGTCAGTGTTCTAGTTCAGATTTTTTATTGCTGCATGTGTTAATCTAATGTGTTAAGAAGCAGCTCAGCTGTATGTATGCTACTGTATGATTATGCCAGCACTTATTTATCCATTCTGCCGCTGATGGACATTGAGGTTGTTTCCAAGTTGGGGCAACTGTGAACCACACTGCTACGTGCACTCTCCTGTCTTAGTGAACATATGGGCAGACTTCTCCAGGGAACATACACAGGACACAGGGGGAGAGATCTTGAAGGGGGAGTCGGCATCTTCCATTGAATGGTCCATCATTTCATATAATAACATAATGACAAATGGTTTTGAAACTAGAAAAGTTCTTACTTTCTAATCAAAGGTTTCCAACTGGGGTTCCTAGAACACACGTCAACTGCAGTGCTGTTTGGAAAGGCAGTTTTCTCAAAAATCTAAATTTAAAAAGGCAGTAAGGCAAAGGTTAAAGAGTAGGGTTTTTACACGATTCCTTTATAAAATCCCAACATGTGACTTCTAAGTGAGATGGTCAGGCTTGATAAAGAGGTGCTCAGGAATTCTGAACGGCCCACCTCCAGTGCTGGTCATTGTTTTGTTTCCCAGGTCTTACCAATTACCCACACCTGGCAGTATTAGCGAACTTCTTTTGCACACAGAAGGAAGGAACAGCTTTCTTCAGCCTTCCCTGTGCTCTCGAATGAGCCTAGACTGAAAACAGATTACCTTCTTTGGGATGAGGTAGTTGGTGAGAGCGGTGTGAACCTCATGGGAGAGGCAGAGGGGAGACAGCAGCTGCCCACCACATTCACTGAGGGAATTCTCCATAAATGAGTCGCTTTCATCACTGCTGGAGAGCTCTTCCCATTCATCGTCGGTGGGATCTGGGAAGAGTGCAGATCACACAGAACTGGACTATTTAAGATAATCCTCATGGAAGCTGCCCTCCCAGTCCAGGGGAGGATATCTAAATGGGAACTGGTCACAAACCTTCACTGCAGCACATGTTGACAATGATTTCCAGAGCAGTCTGCTGAGCTGTCAGCAACGCTATGGTCTCTCTCAGCTCCTTGTCGGTGGGCTTAAAAAAAAAAAAAAAAGCAAACGACCAACTCTCAAATGTGTGGAAAAATATTTTCATGTGACTCTCCTCAGTTAAAGCCTACTAAATGATATTTGCACTTGGAATAGAGGACTTGGGTGGGGGTGGGTAAGTAGAAGAAAAGTCATAAAGTGCTGGAAGGACAAACAGGCATTATGATTCCTCTTGGCACTGTGCAGCGTGCCACTGTTCACCGGGTTTCCATCTATCTGCACGGTTATTTTCTAAGTGTTGCTTAGTTAGCTGGAGAGAACAGAAAAATATTCAGGAATTCTGAACTAAATTCACCCTGAAACTTAATCTAATGTGTTAAGAAGTAGCTCAGCATACTAAGATTAAAACAAGAGTTCATTTTGGACACCAGGCACTTACACACAACAAACCTGCTTTTAGACACTTACACAGTTTCTTGGAAGAGACTTCATTAACCAGAATTACTAACAGGCCCTTATATGACCACCAGAACTTGACTAAGGAGCAGACAGGCTTGCTGCTTTCTGGCTTTCTCTGAAGACTGCAATAAAGCATTTCTTAAAGACTGAAGGAAGAGGGGGACTTTTTCTCCTGGGAATAAATAACATGAACCTAACTTATCAAGTAACATTCTCAAAATGGGTTGTATAAATTTATATGACCTTAATTCTCAAGTCACCTATGAAAAGTGAAATAGCTTCACTCCAAAACAGTACATAAGCTAAAAGTAATGTATATTTTGTTGTCTGAATGTTTCCCAGTTTCTGTCTTTTCAATGGCTGTAAAATATTCCATTAAATGAATGTATTATAATTTATTAAGCATTCCTCTAGCATGGAATATTTCAGATTACTTGGTTATCTTATTTCCTCAGATTTACTGGATCAAAGGTTAAAAACACATCTATAGATACTGTGACATATTCCTGTTCTCCTTTTCCAGAATGTTGTACTCATTTTTAATCCTCCAGCAACTTCTTGTGCAACGATTTAACTGTAATTTTGAACCACATTCTTAAAAAAAAAAAAAAGAAGACAGCTTATTTAATAGATGTAGCACAGGAATCCCTATGTTTATATTCATTTTATTGCTGGCAAGAATGTATCTAGGGACTTCCCTGGTTGTCCAGTGGTTAAGAATCCACCTTCCAATGCAGGGGATGCGGGTTCGATCCCTGGTCAGGGAACTAAGATCCCACATGCAGCGGGGCAACTAAGCCCGCGCGCTGCAACTACTGAGCCCGCGGGCCACAACCACAGAGCTCACGTGCTCTGGAGCCCGTGCGCCGCAATGAAAGATCCCATGTGCCACAACTAAGACCCGACACAGCCAAAAATAAAATTAATTAATTAAAAAGAAAAGAACGTATCTAAAATTTATTCCTACTCACTTCGTGCGTGTATGATATTCAACTAAACATTTCTTAGAGGCGACTCAAAGCTACACAAGACATGCCTTTGCTGGGCTCTCATCCACTTAAAACCTACAAAGATCTGCCTTAGAAGAATTCTGAAACTAAGTTCCACTTCTTTACCTGACTTTCCTGCTCAGAACACTTCCCTGCTTCTTATTGTTACCAAATTGACCTAAAGAACCAATCCAGAGGAAATGTTATGACAGCTGAGATTTGCTTCAAAATATTCAGTAGTTGGGAGAGTGGGTAGGGAAATAGATGAAAGAAAACAGACTGTGATTTGACAACTGCTAACTGTGGAAGCTGGGTAGGGATTGTCCTACTTCTGCATGTTACAGCCACAACTTGGGTCAGTTCTCTCTTTACAGATTTGTGCTTATACCTTCTTAAGTTAAATGATGCAATTAAGGGTTTTGATTCTAAAGGATCCCTGCACAAGCCACTGGGCAGCCTGAAAGACCAGAGCTGCCTGGCTGTAAATTTGTATTCCTGGCACATGGCAGCATGATGCTTAGCACACTACTGGCACTTAAACACTGGCTGCCTGATCAGCATGTTAATCATCCGGTCTACTCAGCTATGGTGATAGGCTTTAAAAAGCAAGCTTTTGTTAAGAGAAAACACTGCATTTTCTAAGCACCAAAATTCTATTTCTAAGTAATACTTGGGAAAGTGAATCTCTAAATAACAGTTAAATATCGATACTTTGAAACAGTGACACTTCATCTTGGTGGATGTGGATCTCAATCCCCACTCACTCATTCCCTGTGGGGCCCCTGAAAGCAAGGCTGGAGAAGAGGAAACCCTGCAGGAGTGCTGTTCTCCCAGCCAGAGATGTCCGATCTTTCAGAGTCCCCTGACAGCCCAACTGGAATTTCCACTTCTGCTCTGATGGGAATTCGGGGTGGGGAAACATAGTATATGTGCATCTGGCAGGACAAAGTGACCTGGTCAGCACGATGCAACACCTGCAGAAGAGCCTCCAAACCCTGACCTGTTATAGCTGATGTTCCACATGTGGATCCCAGATCTGTAACTCACCTCCATGTGGTACCTGAGGGGATGCTGCTGGGGTTCTAGAAACACCCTTTGGAATGACAAGGCTCAGAGCTATGCCTTTGTCTATCTTGCTTTACTGATTTTAAATTCTACCCACTCTGACTCAGATGCACAAGTGAGACAAGGAGTAAACTGGGTGTTCAAATACACGCCTCTTGCACCAAAAGGGGGTGATATGATTTTTAAGCCGCTCTACGATTTGCAAGCAACTCAAGGGCAGGATGGCCTTTTCATTTTCGGATTCACCCCAGCACTTAACACAATGCTTTGCACCTAACAGCTGTTCATGGGGAGTGTGGCACATATATACAATGGAATATTAATCAGCCATAGAAAGAAACGAAATTGAGTTATCTGTAGTGAGAAAGTAGTTCTTAACTACAACATTTGACTGCTGTAAGACACCACCAATTCAGCTTTACAAGACTTCAGGAATGTAGGGCAGTGGTATACTGATGAGTTTATGCCCACTAAGAATTCTTTAAAAATAAATCTGTCAAAACTCTAAGACACTGACTTAAGATACTTCTCAGTTTCAGTTCATTGCACATGAATCAGGACAGGCCACGAGTGAGATGGTAGAAAGTGTGACAGGACATTACTAGGGTTCTTCCAGTTCAGGCTTCATTGTCTTTCTTCCCAATGACTTCAGCAGCCTCCTGTCCAGTCTTCCTGCCTCCAGTCCCCTCAAACAACACTAATCCGCTTTCATCATGCTGTTTCTTACGCCATCCTTTAAGACAGTTCAGGTGTTCTGTCCACAAAGCCTTTTCTGAGAGCGTCTTCCTTTCTGCTTCCATCAGGGCTGAGTCAGGTGTGCCTACTCTATAGATACGACCCCCTCAGAAGTCTGTGCACAGCCCTATCACTGTTCTTAGCCCAGGCATTATAATAAATTATCATTATATGTCTATCCTCTCAAGACGGAAAAGGTCCCTGAAGACAGGAAATATGCCTTAATCATCTTTCTATCAGCAGCACCTGGCACAGGGCCTGGCACACAGAGTAAGCATAGAAAATGTGCACCTAGATGAATAAAGCCCAACTCACTGTCCTCCCTGTCTTCCTGACGACCTGCTCTCCTCCTTGGGAAAAATGTTTTCCCAAAGTATGGCTCCATCGCTGCTGACGGGCTCAGCTGAAGTGTTCCCTGCACCCAAGACTGCTCCTCCTCACCCCACCGTCACACCCACTAGCACAAATGAGCCCCAATCAAACACTATAAACCAGGGACTTCCCTGGTGGCACAGTGGGTGAGAATCCGCCTGCCAATGCAGGGGACACAGGTTCGAGCCCTGGGCCGGGAAGATCCCACATGCCGTGGAGGAACGAAGCCTGTGCGCCACATCTACTGAGCCTGTGCTCTAGAGCCCGTGAGCCACAACTACTGAGCCCGCATGCCACAACTACTGAAGACCGCGTGCCTACAGCCTGCGCTCCACAAGAGAAGCCACTGCAGTGAGAAGCCCGCACACCACAACGAAGAGTAGCCCCTGCTCGCCTCAACTAGAGAAAGCCTGCGTGCAGCAACGATGACCCAACGCAGCCAAAAATAAATAAATAAATTTATAAAACAAACAAACAAAGAAAGACTATAAACCAGTCTGCAAAAACTACAAACCATCATTAATTTTCATAATCACCCAACCTCCTCTGCTCGCCAGTAGGGGGTAAATGAAAGTTTGGCTTGCTACTTTGGTAAGGTTAAACACTAAAATAAAAGAGACAAGAATGCAAGGGACAATTCAAGCAAAGTAAAAATTCCTTTAGTTTGAAGACAGTCTGGAAGAGAATGTGTAACTGAAGTGGGAGATGACCACATGTCTCTGAAGTGCTGCAAAAGTACTGGTCTACCCCATCTTTCAAACCTTCTCTATATAAAAGATTTGTCTTAGGACATTTTTTTTTCTCCTTTGGGAGATTTCTGAGTTATGAGTTAATGGGAAAACATGACTTTTTTTTTTAACTGAAATTCACGTTATAATTAACTTTGCTGTAACATTTTCCTACAAAGCTTAGGATACCTATTGAAAGAAAATAGCTGTATTAATCCATGTCTGAAAGCATCAATCCGACTTACTGGAAGTAAATCTGAAATGAAAGCTTTCCTTCTGACTTTCCTTCTATGAGGAATTCCTTCCATTTCATCATCCTCAATCAAATCATCACCATTAACATTCTGTAATGTGTCCTCAGTCTCTGCAGCAGTTTTTATCCTTTGAGTTTCGGCCTCCTTCATTTGAAGAACCGTTTCACCAGCATCCATTTCCAGAACTTCAGATAAGATCTTTAGTATGGCATTTATGATTTCTGCCTGACTCTTGGATGGAATAATGTCCTTTAGATTCCAAATTGTGCCTGTGGAAAAAAAATGAGCATAAGGACAAAGAAATCAACTGTGAAATCTTTTATTAAATACAGTTTCCATGAGAGTGGCTCTTTAAGCTCAGGTGTAATTTCAAAAAATCCCAATCCCACTGCCTTTGTTCAGTTTTTATTAAATGTCGGAAAGCTTTGCACTGAGGCAGCTCCCTTTATTACAGCAGTCCTTCACAATCGTCTCCTTTTCTTGGCACACAATGCCTTGCTCTGATACACCAGAGAGCAACAGATCAAGAGAACACCGATCAAGTTTCTTTTACCACGACAAATTGAGTTGCCTGGCTTTCTTTCATCTTAACCTGAGCTGCTCTCCTAAGCAGCTTCTTATATTCCAAGAGTGGAATGGAATGCACTAAAATTCCAAGGTCTCACGGACAACCAGAGAGCAGGTTCTTGGTTTTCTGCTTATGAAACTAGAATAGCTACCACTAAGTAGTTAGACTAATTAAAAAAAAAAAAAATGTGACGGTTAAAATAAAAATCATTCCTGGGTATATATATTTAAAAAGAATTGAAAGCAAGGACTCACATGGACATCTGTAGAACCATATTCATAGCAGCATTATTCAATAACAAAAAGGTGGAAGCAAGCCAAGTGTCCGTCCACAGATGAATGGATAAACAAAATGTCATATATACATACAGTGGAATATTATTCAGCCTTAAAAAGGAAGGAAATTCTGACACATGCTATAACATGGATGAACCCTGAGGACATTACACTAAGCGAAATAAACCAGTCACAAAAAGAAAAATACTGTATGATTCCACCTATTTGAGGCACTAGAGTAGTCAAATCCATAGAGACAGAAAGGAGAATAGTAGTTGCTGGGGGCTGAGGGGAGAGGGAAATGGAGTTGTTTAATGTGTACAGAGTTTCCGTTTTGCAAGATGAAAAGTGTTCTGGAGATTGGTTATATAACAATGCGAATGTACACTGCTTAACTGTACACTTAAAAATGGTTAAGATGTTAAATTTTATGTTATGTGTATTTTATCAGTTTAGGGGAAAAAACCACCTCTCAAGATAAATTACCCCTGGAAGACCAAAGGCAAGAGGAAACTATATAATAAGTTTCCTACTACTTGACATGTCATCAGATTATTTCTTCTTTCTGTATTTAGAAATTCTGGGGAGATGCATTGCGGGTGAAGATCTTATAGGAAAGTGAATGGTCATGTCTTAGATGCCTACACTACACAGTCAACTTCTGAACTCACTGGTTCATAAATAAGAGGGGGTCCTGACAACAGCATTTCTTTATCAGACAACAGTAGTTTGTTAAACTAAAAACACATTTAATCTTAGAAGGCTTTGAAACTATGCAGAACCGCTTGAATTAAGGGTCTCCACTAAAATATTAAAATTTTCAGAACAGACTAAGCACAGAAAGCCCTGATGCGGTGAAATGGGGGAATAACTTTGTCCCCCATCTCTACCTACTACAAGTTACTAAAAAAGCACACTATCACATATGGCTAAACTTTACCTGCCACCAATGTCTTTAATAGAATATATTCCATGGAATTGACAGGAGAAAGCATTGCTGATTCCAGCACATGCAATGCTGGGGCACTGAAAGATTTCAGTAGCTCTGGGTTATCTTCAGTCACCGTCTGCAAACAATATGCTATAAAGACAAACATCAAATATTTAGAAAAAAATGAATTCTGCTAGGATAATTTAAACCAAAATAACTCATCAAAAAACATTTGCATCTTTACAAGTTCTTTGGACACAGGTAGCTTTTGTAGGAGATATACGCTTTCCCTCAAACACGGAACATGCAAATGAGGCTTCCCAAACTATCAGAGGTATAAAAGACCTTTTTCCCTTTTTTCTTAATTTCTAATCCTTTATAAAACTATACTTTTATGAAATATAATTTAAAAGCCTCTTAACCGCCGTGACAATGTGGAATTACTATAAACATTTATAAAGGTTTAGCCTCTATTTCTGTACTCATCACAGACCAGTAGCAAACAGCCTGCGGACCAAACACCAGTGCACTGACAACACTCTCAGGGTAGTTCTGTTGTCAAAGACAAGCCCTAGGTTTGGGAACATTCTGGTTTCGTTGAAATTCAGCACGACCTTAAAAGTTAGAGTTATTTCTGGTGAAACGTATTTAAGGAAAAAAGTGTTTTATATAAAAATATGATCAAATTAAGAGATGGGTAAAATATTAATAGACATATGATTTATTTAGCACTTAACTGTTCTCTGGCATTAGAACAAGACAATGGATTACAACTTGTAAATTAGAAATAATTAACTGAAAGTATAAAAACAGTTGGGACTGCATGAAAGGTCTGACTGAAGCACAAATGAGGAAGCAAGCCCAAATCTGTTTTCTTTGAGATACTGTAGACCATACAAATCCATTTCTTTCCAGGTCTAAAACTTCCAAAGCAGATCGTTCCCATCCAAATTAGTAGTCAAAATACACGCTATTGCTGTGCTCTATTTTGGTTTCCAAAATACATTTATATATAAATCCATATATATGCATATATGTACATATACATATACCCCAATGTAGTATTTTTTTCATTAAGAGACTAATTAAACTCACTTTAGCAAAAAAACAAGATAAGTTGTGATTGCTATGACAACACAAGCTCAAAGAAAGCTGTATTAATACATAGGATGGAATCTCAGAATTTCACTTTACTATATGTAAGCCGTGCTTGATTTTCAAAACAGAAGTAGTTTGACATTTGTTTAAAAAATCATGAACCTAGGTAAGTGCCAAGGAAAACACTGCTATACAATGCAAAATAACTTTATTCTGATCCATTTTTTTAAAGTTCTTTAAAAAAGTTCTTGAGGAAAAAAACTAAATAAATAACCAAATCTACAAACCTTAAGGCCCCAAAACAGAAGTGAAGTTTCTCTTTTAAAAGCTATGAACTTTCCTGAAATTCTCTTATTGTAATAAAGACTGTCCTCTGAGACTAAAAGTCACCTACCAATTTCCTAGTTCGACTGTTTTTAAAATTCTCATTTACTCACAAATCTCCCCTTTGCCAAAGATTCCATTTTGAGAAACTGATTTAAAAATTTGTCTCAGTAGTATTTATTCCACTATTATTTTTTCCTTTTCTGTTCTATGTCCACTAGAGCCAAGAGAAACACTGGTAAGGGGAATACACTTCAGTAAGTGGAATAAACTTGCCCTTGCCAGGAGAAATACACAGTTAAATAAAAGGACAGCCAGATGCCTATATTACGATGGGTAGAAAAAAATGCTTTTCACCCATTATTTCTCCACTTGCCCCCAGAGTTCTGCTGAGCCACCCACCCTCTGGTTTCTGTCTCCTCCACCTGCTGAGTAAGGGCCCCCGGTGGCTCTCTAACCCCATGTACAGAAGGCGAGGGAGCCAAGGCAGCTGAAGCTGCCAGACTTTGCTTTCCCTGCCTGGAAGGCAAGCAGGCCTATGTGAAATTCCAATCACTTATTTTCCTCTCTCAAAAAAAGCACAGGTTATCAGAAGTATTCTTCTGGAAGTATGAGATAGTGGTACAAGCCATTTAAATAGGTCTACATTCCAATTAACTATGGCTCAAAGGCCTGGTAGTTGTGGGTTACTGTTTCTCGGCAAATGGGAGATGAAAGCTTCCAGAATTAATAAAGCCTTCTAAGAATGGTAGTATACTAGAAACCACATATGCTCACATAATTACTTTCCTCCCTCTCAGGGTCAAGAGTGGGAAAACTACATGAGTAAGTAAAGCATTAATCACAGACTTTAAAAGATTCATAATAGAACTCAGCTATGCATTTACATACAATGAGAAAAAAAATCACTCCTATAAAATAAACATGCTATGTCTGAATAAAAATTTTTGAATAAGGCCACACATACTTTTCTTCACTTACCTACTGAAATAGCCAGGTCAACATTGGTGGAAAACCTACTTAAATACTTTAATACAATCTCCAAACACCCTTCTTTGTTGAATATAGATACTGCTCTACTACTGCATTCACTAAATTGAAGGGGGGAAAAAAAAGTTTTACTATTCACATTTTAACATTATCAACCACAGAAATTCATGAAAAAATAATTAGGCTTTGTAAAAGAACCAAAGAGTTGTAGTCAAACACCCACCATTTTTATAGATGAAGAAACCAATGCCCATTCATAGTCACTGTGCAGGAACACAACTGGCTATCTGTACATTTATTTCCATCACAGTAGGATCTTTTAGCCAATCTCTTTACCCGCACGCCAATTTCCTTACAGGAGGTTAAAGATGGAAGAGAGCTTAGAAATCATTTACTTCAATTCCTCATTTTGTGGGTAAGGAAACTCAGACCCCAAGAGGTGAAGTGATCTGTCCAAAGATCACACACTTCGTTACTGGTGAGTCTTTGGGTCCAGCTTAACTTGTCTTTCCACTGTATCACAGTAATAATAAATTAAAGTAAGGATAAAAGGCCTCTATACTTATCACACAAAAAGTACAAATTTAAAAGAAAGTAAAATTAAAATTTTATTCATTCTATCTAGACTGTTATAATTTTAACAGAATTTGTAGATTGCAACAAGAAACTGTTATAATAAGCATTTTTGAAATTACACTATTTTTTAATAAAAGAATCAGAATTAATGTTATCAATGTTATTAACATATATGCTAAATATAGGGTAAACAGAGCTAATTATAATAATTTTTTTCCTGGTTCCAGAGAAGAATATTCCTCCAGACATACCATATATACACATGACAGACTAACAGCTAACAGAGCTGACTAAAGGATTAAATTCAATCCTGCTGTCTAAAGATAAACTATTTTCTGTTTGTGTATCCATCTATCCATCCATCCATCCATCCATCCATCCATCCATCCATCTAGTTACTGCAACACTGCTATGAACCTCCCCTCAAGAAGCCCATAGTAAAGTCAGGTATAGTCAGGAAAATAAAGCATAAATGTGTTAAGATAATGGGCACTCAGCAAAGAGAGATCACTGTGAAGACCACTTTTTCAGGCACTTTTCAAAGAAAACTTTTTTAAAATTTCTGAGTTCAACAATTTATATATTAAAGTTATCTGAAAAACAGCACCCATTAGCTTGCTTGAATATGGCATTTCCTCAAATCTGATCTCTCCAATTCTCCTGGTGGAATGCATCCACTAGTTTAAAATGAAATCATGGGGGGGACGGATAAATTGGAGGATTGGGATTGACATATACACACTACTATATATAAAATAGATAACTAATAAGGACCTAGTGTAGAGCACAAGGAACTCTACTCAATAACTCTATAATAGCCTATATGGGAAAAGAATCTAAAAAAGAGTGGATGTACGTATATGTATAACAGATTCACTTTGCTGTACACCTGAAACTAACACAACATTGTAAATCAACTATACCCCAATAAAAATTAAAAAATAAAAACTAAAAAAAAAAGAGAGAAATCATAGGCAAGTTTGGATTGCTGTGTAGGCAGCTTTCCAGGATCCAACTTAACCTTGTATTCTATGAAGTACCTGTGCTTTAGGTCAGAAATAATCATCGCTGCTGACTGAAAATAAGGAAATGACAGATTCTTGCTAGAATCTGGCTAGAAATGTGAGACAATAAAATGGCATAGAAAAAAATGCAGGTTGTGTTTCCAGCCATCTCCATTCTTAAAAGCAAGTCCACCCACCCCCACCCCTACTCCCACCCTCCCCCGCCCCCGGCCATTGTTACAATGATGGAATGGAGCGTGGCCTTCTTCCTACTGGGACCAAAGGAGCTCTTCTCAGGCATCTACTTCCCTGTCAGATGGCACCTGCCATGGCAGAGGAGTAAAGCACCCACTGAGGTCTGTGGTCCCTGTCTCATTCCAGATGCCAGGCCAAAGCATCTACTGCACTGGAGGCTGGCTGGCTTGAAGACAACTGCTCCTTAAGGTACATGGGTAGTGGGGGAGGAAGGAGGTGCAGTGGGTACTAATGACCATGATTCCTCTTATTTTGTCAGCAGCAATGACTGGAGAGAAGAGCTGTAAGGCAAAAAAAGGACGTAGTGATGCTATGAGGAAAACGGCTTGGGAAGGACAGTTGATCTTAGGTCACTTGATGAGACCTCCGACCAAGCACTAACATCACAGATTTACACGCCTACCAAAGAGAACAGAGATTCCTCTGCAGTTTAACAGAGGGAGCAGCAGCCTGAATAGCACTGAAGCAGGAGGCTGCGTCTGGAAAGCATCTTACCATATATTCCACAGCACGTTTACGGCCTCATTGGCTATGTTTTCAATAGAATTTCTGTTCTGATCTTTTTTTTCCTGTGGAGACATCTCATTTGAATCCAGTCCAGTACTACACTGAAATCAAACACCATGATTAGTACCTTTGTTCAAAAGAATAATTAAACAGAAAGACAGTGAAGAATCACAAAAAGTAAACATCAAAAATGATAGTGGTTGCCTATATGGGAAAAGAATCTAAAGAAAAAATAAGAGTGGAGATGTGTATATGTACAACTGATTCACTTTGCTATACACCTGAAATAAACACAACACTGTAAATCAACTATACTCCAATAAAATTTTTTAAAAAATGATAGTGGTTAACAAGCCCATCAAATTCTCAAACAGTACAGTTCCTGTAACCCTGCGCCCTTCTGGCAAGAAATACAGACAAGAAAGGTTCACAAGTCACTGTACAAACTGGATAAAAAGCATTTCACATTTTAAGTGAAAATGTAAAATCAATACAAAATATTTTATCTAATGTGGTAAAGATAGTATATAAGGCAAAGAAAAGTAACACATAATAAGAGCTAACATCTATACAGTACCTTCTTTGTGCAAGGCACTACTCTAAGCACTTCATGTCTGTTAAATCATTTAATCCTCACCACAAACCTATGAAGTAGATGAACTCTTACCCCTAATCTCCTGCTACAAATAGGAAACAGGTACAGAGAGCTTGCTGAAGGTGTAGCTTAGTATCTAGCGAAGTGGGATTCAGATCCAGGCATCCTGGCTCCGAACTGGGTGCTCTGAACCACTCTGCAGTTCTGCCCCTCCTAAAATCCACGGCACCCTCTAAAGCAGGCTTCTTAATCTCGGCACTACTGACATTTGGATGGGATGATTCTTTGCTGCGGTGCACGTGGCTGTCATGCGCAATGTAGGATGTTCAGCAGCATCCTTGGCCTCTACCCACTAGATGCCAGTAGCAACCCCTACTCCAAAGCCATGACAATCAAAAATGGCTCCAGACATTGCTAAATGTCCCCTGCAGGGCACATCATCCCTAGTACAATCACTGTTCTAAAGGGAACAAGACTGACACCTCTCATCGAAACTGGATATCCTTTATATGGCCCCAAGTGAAAATTACCCATCAATACAGAAGAGTGGACCGGAGGCACGGCTGAGGAAGAGCTCCTTAATCCCTGAACTACATCATGCAATAAAGGTGGCATGATGTTAAATCTGAGAACATAATCTAGTCTTCTCGGCAAATTCCTAATGTCTGCGCTTCAGCTTCCTCATCTGTAAAACAGGAATAACGATACCTGCCAAATAGGACTGCTCCGAAGATTAAGTGAAATAATATACAAGACAGCACCGAGCACATAAATAAGCAACCAATAAATACAAATTATTTTCATCGTATGAAGTTTAAAGTCTAAAGGAGTCAGTCTATAGTTTTAGGAAGGTCTTTTCTAACAAGCAGATAAATAAAGGTAGTGGGGACAAACTAGAGACTAGTATCCGTGATGAGATCAGTGTTTCCAGGAAAGAAATACAATTCCTATAGAATGTTTTGAGGGAAGACAAAATAACTAACACCAAAGTACTTAAAAAGCAAAACAAGGACTTCCTTGGTAGCACAGGGATTAAGAATCCACTTGCCAATGCGGGGGACACGGGTTCGATCCCTGGTCCGGGAAGATCCCACATGCCATGAAGCAACTAAGTCCGTGCGCCACAGCTACTGAGCCTGCACTCTAGAGCCCACGAGCCACAACTACTGAGCCCTCGCACCTAGAGCCCGTGCTCCGCAACAAGAGAAGCCACAGCAATGAGAAGCCCAGGCACTGCTACGAAAAGTAGCCCCGGCTCACCGCAACTAGAGAAAGCCCGCGCACAGCAACAAAGACCCAACGCAGTCAAAAATAAATAAATAAACTTAATGAAAAAAAAAAAAAAGGCAAAACAAAACCCCAAACTGTCTGAGTGTGTATACTAACAGCGACCTGGGAAAGTGGCATACCTCTTTCAGCAGTGCGACCAGCGGAGTCATGATATCCTTGGTCACCATGTCACCACAAACTTCGAAACCGCCACAAGCACTGAGATTTCTACACAAGAAGTTTAAAACAGGTTTTACTTTCAGACCACATGTCACAGAACATATTAAGCGCTCAAGTTTATTTCTATTTCTACCCATACTTAAGGTTTCCCGGAAGAAATCGCTTATGATTCCTGTAAGATGTTGCACAGCCAATCCACAGATCTCCACCTATGCTGATCCTTGCCCTACATGAAGTAAACAGATGTCTCTGTCTTGGAACAGCTTAGTTTTCAGGACTGAGACGATACACAGGGAGAGGGAAGACTTCTCTTATTTAATGTGAATCAGTCATGGTCTGATCTTTTTTTTTTTTTGGCCACACAGCCTGGCTTGTGAGATTTTAGTTCCCCGACCAGGGATTGAACCCGCACCCTCCGCAGACAGAGCAGGGACTCCTAACCACTGGACTGCCAAGGAAGTCCCCTGCCTGATTTTATACGAAGGGAACTTTTCTTGGAATCAGGACTTCCAGGGTAGGAAGGGTGAGGCTATTGAGAAAGACATTCCCTTGAAGCAATCCTGACTAAATTTAGTTTTGATTAGAAAGACAGTGCTTGCCCTCTGAGTGCACAGCACTGTGCTAGGCACTCAGGATATGAAGAGAAACTGTGCTAGGCACTCAGGATATGAAGCCTCACCATCTTCCAGGAGCTCTCAGTGTGTGTATGCTTTGGGGGGAGGGGAGGGTTTTCCACACACTGTTTCCTCCATCAAGTGGTTAATCCCCACTCATCCCCCAGATCTCACCTCAAACATCACGCCCTTAGGGTTTTCTTCCCTGAACCCCCAGGTATACCTTCTCACAGCATCTTCTGTAAATATCACTGGCTGTAATTACACACTTGTGTGATTTAATTGCATAATGCCTGCCTCCCTCAATACTGTAAGATCCATTAAGGACAGAAATTATGTGTCTTGTTCACTGCCACATGCCCACGACCTAGCCCACTGCCTGGTGCACAGCAGGCACTCAATATATACTTGCTAAATCAATGAATGAAACAGAATAAATAAAGACAGAGCTATGAAAACTACGAATGTTAACTTTACTCTTGCCCCCCCTGCAGTCCATTCTCTGCACAGCTACCAGAGTGGCCTTTTGAAAAGGTAAATTAGACCAGTCACTCCTGCTTAGAATAGGTCCTTTAGCTCTACACCACCGGATCCTTAACCATCTCTCCAGCCTCAACTCTTAAAAGGCCCGCCCTCCACTCTATTCGGCCACATAACCTTCCCATTCTTTAACCATGCCAAGCCCTCTGCTGTTGCTGTTCCCTCTGTCAGGAATGCTCTTTCCCTTGTTTGTCCACGCCTGGCTCTAGCCTCCAGAGCCAGGAGGCTAGAGTTCACAAATGTCATCTAAAGATCACCCAATTTAAAGTAACTTCCCACCCCCAACTCATCATCCTCTTGGTTTCTCCATAGCACCACTTACGATCTAATGTTATGTTTCACCTGTTTACTGGTTTCCTGTCTGTCTCCGCATCAACACGGGTTCTGTGAAGGCAGGGATCTTGGCTGTCTTGCTCAATGTCCTGCCTGCTCAAAATCTACCGCACCTAGAACACCTGGCATTTATACTGGAAGAGTTCACTGAACCTCAGGACTCCATGGTGGCTCCCTGGAGAGGGTACAACGTGCGCTAGGCCTTGAGGAGAGGACGTTTGACAGGTGGCTACTGCAGGTGAAGCAGCAATGCGTGTAGTCCGGGGCTCATGGGGTCCTCCGGAGTCTGAAGCCTGTGTTCAAATGCCCCCCTCTGCAAACAGGAGAGCCTCTGCAGTTCCTAGCCCTCCCGAGCTGCCGCAGACAAGTGCACTGAGGATGAAGCCGATTAGCTACGGTGCGTGGCACACAGGAGGCGCCAGCTGGACGCCGTGGGCCCGGTTCCGAGGCACAACCCCGGACCCCATTCCCTGCTCACCTCAGTGCGCCAGCCGCCGTCTCCCTCACCGCCAGGCTGGGGTCGAGCAGCAGCGGCCCGAGGCGTCGCACGGCGTCCCGCCGAGCCAGGCCCGGCAGCGCCGGCCGCTGCTGCACCAGCCGGGCCAGCCCCGCGCAGGCGCACTCGCGGACCTCGGCGCTCGGGTGCTGGAGCTGCGGGAAAGAACAAGTGTCAGAGAGCAGAGCGCACGCGCGGGGACGCGGCGGCAGGGGCGTGTGGCGTTGCTGGGGGGCTCCGGGGGAGGCCTGCTCCCGCCCCTCCCCGCGCGGCCCGGCGAGCCCTCGCCTCACTTTTTCTAGCAGCTCCGCCGCTGGCCCGTCGTCCTCCTCTGGCTCAGTCCCGTTCGCCGCCGCCGCCTCGGCCTGACAGTCGCCCGTAGGGGAGAACTGAGGTCGCTTGAAGCGTTTCGTCCGGCTCTTGCCCATTGTGAATTGCGCTGGCGGGAAGACCGAGAGAGGAGGGCAACAGCAAGACGGTGGAGTCTGCTCAGCTGGCAGCAAGGTCTTGCAGTCTAGGGGTCTATGCACTACTGTTCAGCTGGGCCCGATGACGGCCCGAGCCCACATGGGGAAGCAATGCGCGTGCGCGTGGCGTGTCGGCGGCGGAGCGGGGTGGTGGCCAGCGCGGGGAGAGCGCAGGCGTAGAGGGGAGGTTGGGCGGGCCCAGACCTTGCGGAGGGGCGTGTCTTATGGGTTTTCTCAGGAAGGGGAAGGCTGGATTTGAAGGGTAGAACCGACTCCGCCTCCCACCAGCTAGTGACATTTATCAAGTTACTGAACTTGCCAAACCTTTATTTCCATAATAATCAAATGCGATTAAGGATGCCTAACTTGCCAGGTTATTGTGAGGCTTAAAAAAATATTATGTAAAGCGCCTAACTCCAAGCCTGATGTATGTATGTAGTAGGTGCTCAAAAAATATTAACCACGATTTTATTTTGTGCCTAGCACAGCTCCTGTCACAGACAAAGTCCCTGTTTGATGGACTCCCTAAGAAGTTACTAAACCTTCCTGCCTCAGTTTCCTCATCAATGAAATGGGGATACCAGTAATATATACGTAATGGAGTTGTTATAAGGATAAATGTGTTAATGTGTTTAATATGCTAAGAACAGAGACTGGCACATAATAAGCACCATATAAATGTATGGTTGAAACTTTCGTTCAACAAATAACAAAAGGATTCTTTCACAAATACTTATTGAGTACCAGGTACAGTGCTGGGCATTGGGATAAAACAATAACCAAGACAGATATGGACCCTGTCATTTGTCTTTGTCCTTATGGAGTTTACAGTTTAGTGAGAGATGTGTTAAATATATAATTATGTAAGTATTTAATTACAGTTGTGGTAAGTACTCAGAAAGAAGAAAAAGTACAGGAGAATCTCCTGTAGTCTTTATAATTACATGCATTTATGGAGCACCCAATAGATATATAGCTTTCAGGTCACCAATGTATGGGAGAAAAGTTCCATCCCATGGCAACACTACCCTCAAAAAGTTGACTGCCTAGTAAAGGAAATGACTAATTACTATAGCATATTTTGGAAAATAATCACAGAGGTGTAGCTGAAGTTGTACAGAAGCTGAGGCCCATCAAAGACCAACTTTAGGCACAAGGAAAACTTGGAGCCCCCAGATATATGTTGGTGGGTTTTACTTCCTAGATCTCTCTTTTCTGGCTACTGATGATCTAACCTCCCTAGTCCAAGCTACTATCTTCTCTTGTCTTGACCACATGGCCTTCTGGTCTCTTTTTCTACCCTCACCATCCGTTGAGAAGCTGGAGTGATTTCTTTAAGAATGAATATCCCTCCAACTTTCTCATATGCACTCCTTTGCTTGAACCCTTTCAGTGGCTTCCATTTCTCTTAGGATGGGGATCAAAATCTTAGCCAGCTGCAGTGTCTCATCCTGGCCTGCAGCTTCATCTCACGTCACCTCCTGCATTCTGCCCTTAAGCCGCCCTCCAAAGGGCCTCTTCTGCCTTAGGACTTTGGACAAGCCCCAGACCCCACCGCTGTCACGGTGAATGCAAGAGTCACTTCTTCATAGGTGCCTCCTCTGATTTTGAAGTCTGAGATGGGTCTCCCTGGAGATGGCACATATTCTGTTCCTTTGCTTCAAAGCACAGTTCAAAATTACAGTTATAACTTAAATTTGTGTATAGTTCTACACAATTCTTATACCCATACTCTGCCCAACTGCACACTAAACCTTGTAAGGATAAGACTGCCTGTTTTCACACATCACTGTCTTCCCAACACTGGCCAAGACCTGGCACAAAATAAGCATGCCATTTCTTAAATGAATAGAGACCACATAATCAAGAAAGAGTAGGGCATGCAATCTAGACAGAATAGGGGGAGACAAAACAAGATTCTTGCTATTTCTCTCACTATGGGGATGAGCAAGAAAAAATAGTTCAAAACCTTAGTCGGGGGAGAACTATGGGATCTATTTTATTACTATTTCCTGTGAGATATTATATTTCTACTAAAAATGAATGATAAACTAATGAGCTTAAGAGCCCTTCCAGGACCCACCTAAGATCATCAGTCTTAGGGGAAGCCCAGTGACCTTTAACCATCTAATAATCCAGGTTAACCAGGCATTTTAAAAAATCCAGCCAAGCAATGATTGACATGATCAACGTCAATGATCCAGCCAACCACCCCCTTTTCCTACAAATTATCACTGTCAAGAGGGAATTTTTGAATTAGATTGCTTAGAAGGCCTCTTTCCTTTTGAGACAATAAAAATGCTTGTAATCAATTATTTGCAGATAAATTTTGTTTCAAATAGGAACTAGCTGTTCTCTCAGACTCCTGTTTCTCCCCTTCACACGTCTGTTGGGTAATCTTCCTAAAAACACACTCTGATCAATATTCGTTGAAAACCTTTGACCCTGTAGGTGCATAACTGAACCAGGTAGAATCAGGCTCAGACTTTTACATGACATACCTGTGCAGCCACAGCACCCTGCCACATGCTTCCAACACCTCATCTCTTGCCTGGGAGCCTCCTCAGTCACCCCAGAAACTCCCTCAGACTTTCCTTTACCCAGGCCTGGGGGCTGTATAGCTCAGCAAGCTTCCCCAGTACACCCTGGCATTAATCATTTCCATTTTCCTGATACACAGTCTTAGATCTACTTCCAGTTCCTCTGAGTGTTAGACTCATTGTGGGATAGGAGATGTAAACCAAAAAGATGGCTGTCCTGTGGGGCCTGGCCTGTTGTCCTCCTGTCCCAGCAGATACTCTATCCTCAGCCCTCCATGTACCGTTTTGTACAGTGCAAATCTACACCAGGGGTTCTAAACAGGGGGGATGACTTTGCCCCTCAGAGGACAAATGTCTCCTGGGCAGCAATATTGCCCTAGGTTGAGAATCAGAGAAATGTACTTTTGTTGAGTGACTATTTGCTTATTGGCCTAGATTCTATGAAGTTAGATATAATTTATAGATTGATAAATTACAAATGATTTTGTCCTATTGAGATGCAAATTATTTCTGTCTAGTAGAAAATATAACCTCAAAGAATACAATTTCATTGCCTTGTAGGACATAACCAATTTCATACCTAACCTAGCAATCTTCTTTTTTTTTTGAGGTATCGTTGATGTACATTATGTAAGTTTCAGGTGTACAACATAGTGATTCACAATTTTTAAAGGTTATATTCCATTAGTTATAAAATATTACAATTTATATAAAATATAAAATATATTCCCTGTGTTGTATAACATATCCTTGTAGCTTATTTATTTTATACATAGTAGTTTGTACTGTTTGGTGTTATTTTTTTGGCTGCGCCGCGTGGTTTGCGGCTTGCGGGATCTTAGTTCCCCAACCAGGGATCTAACCCATGCCCCTTGCAGTGGAAGCAAAGGAGTCTTCACTGCTGGACCGCCAGGGAAGTCCCTAGTAGTTTGTACTTCTTAATCCCCTCCCCCCCTTCCCTCTACCCACTGGTAACTACTAGTTTGTTCTCTGTATCTGTGAGTCTATTTCTTCTTTGTTATATTCACTATTTTTTTTTTTAGATTCCACATATAAGTGATACCATACAGTATTTGTCTTTCTCTGTCCGACTTATTTCATTTAGCATAATACCCTCCAAGTCCATCCACGTTGCAAATGGCAAAATTTCATTCTTTTTTATAACTGAGTAGTATTCCACCGTATATATATACCACATCTTCTTTATCCATACATCTGTTGATGGACACTTAGGTTGCTTCTGTATCTTGGCAATTGTAAATAATGCTGCTATGAACATTGGGGTGCATGTATCTTTTCCAACTAGCGCGCTTGCGCGCACGCACTCTCTCTATATATTTATGTACACAAAGGAGTGGAATTGCTGGGTCATATGGTAGTTCTATTCTTAGTTTTTTGAGAAACCTCCATACTGTTTTTCACAGTGGCTGCACCAATTTACATTCCCACCAACAGTGTGCAAGGGTTCCCTTTTCTCCACATCCTCGCCAACATGTGTTATTTGTGTTCTTTTTGATGACAGCCCATTCTGACAGGTGTGAGGGGATATCTCACTGTGGTCTTAATTTGCATTTCTCTGCTGATTAATGACATTGAGCATATTTTCAGGTGCCTGTTGGCCATCTGTATGTCTCCTTTGGAAAAATGTCTATTCAATTCTTCTGCTCATTTTTTAATTGGGTTGTTTTTTTGATGTTGAATTGTTTATATATTTTGGATAGTAACCCCTTATCAGTCATATCATTTGCAAATATTTTCTCCCATTCAGTGGGTTGTCTTTTCATTTTGTCAATGGTTTAGTTTACTGTGCAAAAGCTTTTAGGTTCAATTAGGTCCCATTTATTTATGTTTGCTTTTATTTCCTTCAGTTTAGGAGACAGATCCAAAAAAATATTGCTGCAATTTATGTCAAAGAGTTCTGCCTATGAACACAACGTTGTAAAGCAACTATACTCCCATAAAAATTCATTTAAAAATAAATAAAAGATAAAAAAAAGAAAGAGTGCTGCCAATCTTTTCTTCTTTCTAGGAATTTTATGGTTTCCTAGCAGTCTTGTTTAAGTATATTATTCCTCACTAAATAAATTTCTGTTCCTCCTTTATACCAATTTTACCATCTTCCTGTTTCCTTCATTAAGGAACTGACAGATGCTCACTATACGTTTATTTGATGAATGAAAATTTAAACTTGTTGAAAATCATCCTTTGACAGTGTTTATTCATAAGGCAAGAAAGGTGTTCATCAGGTACTATGAAGCAAAAAGGCAGGTTACAAAGCAGTATAGTATAATCCCATTTTTGGAAAAACACACACAGAGGGAATACCTATGAAAGTATATATACCGAAGTGTCACCTGTGTTTAACTATAGGGGGAGTTAAAGGAGATCATTTAAATATCTTATTTTTCAACTAGTTTATTTTGGGGGTTTTCTAGAATAAGCAGGTAGTATTGGCATAATTTTTTATTTATGTATTTATTTATTTTAGGCTGCGTTGGGTCTTCGTTGCTGTGCGCGGGCTTTCTCTAGTTGCGGCGAGCCTGGGCTACTCTTCGTTGCGGTGAGTATTTAGGGCAATACAGATTGCCCTAAATCCCATCTAACTCACTTAACCTTTGGAAAGCAACAAACCTTAAATGGTTTTGATCCAAACAGAGTGATGGGAGAACATTTTAAGAGCATCCTATTTACCCAAAAGTCAACAGAGTCAGTTCTATCTCCTCACCTAAACCAGTATTGTCAGTCTTTCTCATTTTAGCCTTTTTAGTGGGGGTATAGCTCCTGGAACCTTCAAACATTGCTGGTGGGAATGTAAAATGGGGCAACCTCTTTAGAAAACAGTTGAGTGGTTTCTTATAAAGTCACGTATACTCAGCCCATAATCCAGCAATCCCACTCCAGGTATTCCCAAGAAAAATGAATATATCCACACTTGAACTGTACATGAATATTCACAGAAGGTCTATTAATAACTGGAAACAATCCAAATACCCATCAACAGGTAAATGGAGAAACAAAAAAAAGCAATGGAAAGGGATGAATTACAGATACATATATTAACATAGACAAAAAGTCTCAAAACTATGTTTAGCAAAAGAAACCAGACTAAAGAGTACTGTATGATTATACTGATTTCATTTATGTGAAGCTCTAGAAACCACAAATCTAAAGAGCCGAACAGGAGTTGCCCAGAGCCAGGGGTAGGGGATGGAACTGACTGGGAAATGGGAGGATGGAACCCTTTGGGGTGACTGAAATGTTCTGTGTCTTGCTTGTAGTGATTGTTACAGGGGTGCTCCATTTATCAAAATCCATCAAACTGTACAGTTAAAAACTTTTTTATAATAATTAGAGAGTTGTTTTATGTAAATTAACCTCAATAAAGTTGATTTTTTTAAAAGCCTTTAGAACCTATCCCTGTTTTGATCAGTTCCCCCATATTCATTGGCAATAATAATGGGTTCCATTCCCTATTTGGAGAGTGAGGGTCCCACTGACAGTATTTCTTGAGCCATCACTATGTGCCAGACACTGCTCTAAGAGTTTTGCACGCATTAAGCTATATAAACCGTCAACAATCCCATGTGACGTTAGCATCCCTATGTTAGAGATGAGAGAACTGAAGCACAGAGAAGTTAAGCTACTTGCCTAAGAGCACGTGATTTGCAAACGACAAATATGGGACTGACCCTACACAGTCAGACTTGAGTTATAATAAATGCAATACACTGTCTCCTAATGAATTTGTTGGTATTTACTGAAGAGCTAGCAAACTGAGGAAACCAAAGTTTTAATGGGTAACACCAGATAAAGGGAGGAACGTAGAAAATGACTAAGTATAAGAGCAGAGCAAGGGCTCCCAAATTGGGTAAAATGCTCTCTATACCTGTTTCTCCACTCATAAAATGAACTACTCCAGCTAGCAAACTCATATTCATTTTGCTACCTCACTGAAAAGAAGTATTTATACATATACACAATTTGAAAATCATAAAAGAACGGCAGTCCCTTGCTTTACTTCTTCCCAACCCCAAGCCCATTCTAGGAAGTAGACATTCTCAACTATTCTACCTGTTTCTCCTATTATTATCTCCATACTCCCAAATGATAAGCTATTACTTTTTCTTATTTGTCAGTATTATATACTATTTCTTACCTTCTTGCCCTGGTAGGTAAGGACTTAGCTCTCCTGTACCTCTCCCCCATTTCTCCTTCATCCAACAAAACTGTACCACAATTCTTGATTAAATCAGCGATCACTATCCAAATTACTAGGACAATGCAAATACTGCTCACTGCTAAACTTCTAAGAAGTCCACTAAAGCCAGTCTCTTTCTTATACAACCTTCATTTATCTTGGAGTTAATAATTGCCTTTTTTTCATTATCCTGGCTTTCCATCAATCTGCCATTATTTTTTTCCAAATGTCTAACATCTTTGTCAACAGTATTTGCCATATGTTCAAATATATCCATTCCAGTTTCTTCCTGTGATCTCCTTCCTTTCCTCCTGCCCTTATCTGGACTGGGAATTCTCTAAGGATGCCGCACAGCAGTCAAACTGGACTTTCATTGTGACTTGAGTATTGGGTTCCCCATTTCCTTTGAAGTTGTTAATACATGAAGAGAGAGCAATGGTGTTCACTGTGATAATGTTGTTTACTGTGGAAGCTCTTAACTGGAGTCATTTTATTTATTGAAAAAGTATTCTATGTTCATGAGTTCACAAATGTAATCAGATATAATTTCAGAAACCCAGGCCCGGACCCTAGTTTGGTTTTTTTCCCAAACTGTTGCTATTTAAATTTACTTTATCTGATTCTTGATTCAGACAAACCAACTCTAAAAGAGACACTTATGAGGAAACTGGGGAAGTATGAGCTCAATATTTGATGGTACGAAATTATTGTTTTAGGGGCTTCCCTGGTGGCGCAATGGTTAAGAACCCACCTGCCAATGCAGGGGACACGGGTTCAAGTCCTGGTCCAGAAAGATCCCACATGCCGCGGAGCAACTAAGCCCATGCGCCACAACTACTGAGCCTGTGCTCTAGAGCCCTCGAGCCACAACTACTGAGCCCACGTCCTACAACTACTGAAGCTCGCGTGCCTAGAGCCCGTGCTCTGCAACGAGAAGCCACCGCAATGAGTAGCCTGCGCAGTGCAACGAAGAGTAGCTCCCACTCGCCGCAACTAGAGAAAACCCGCGCGCGGCAGCGAAGACCCAAAGCAGCCAAAAACAAATAAATTTTTTTAAAAAACAGCAACTTCTAGCAAGGATATACAGTATTTCTCTTTTGATTTACTTAATGAATTTATAATAGACTTAGCTATTTTAGTTTCCCTACTGTTATTTACCTTACAAATCTTAGCATTTAGCCTTCTATCTTAAGAACCTCCCCATAAAACTAGATACATAAGAAAACTTATGACTTGGTGTAATTATGTACAAAATTTAAATACCAAAGTTAAGGTTCATTCACTCATTCAACCAACAGTAACTGAGCATCTTCCAAATGCCAGGTGCTCTAGGGTACTAAAGATACACGGATGACAAGGACTTAGAATATAGGGACTTTAAGAATAAGTCACCTGCCTAAGCGGTTTAATGGAGGAACCAGGACTATGACCCAAGTCAATCTGCCAGGCTGTACTCTTCCACTACACATGGCCCAGAGACCCCTTACCTGGAAGATGACATCACGCTTGGTTTGAAGCAGCTCCCTAGTCCCTTACAGGGACGGGTCAAGTCTCCTCAAAGCATGCTCTTTGGAACACTTCTTCTGTGTAATATTCTGTAAGTCAGGGTCTTATTGGCAAGAAAGAGAAGCTGACTTTGGCTGATTAAACAGAAGACAGACTATCGAAAGGGTTGGGTACCTCACAGGATTTTGGGGAGGTCTGGCTAAACTTTTAGAAAAGAATGCCCATACCCATGCCATCAAGCTGGCCTGATGAGGAAACCGGTGCCACTACCACTGAGCATTACTAAGTACTCTGCAACAGAAACTTATCTTTATGGCCTCACCCTCGTCCCAAATGCAAAGGAAGGGAGTTTTCTGGGTTGTCTTCCAAGAGACTGGACTCATTCAGCTGGCATTCCCCACACCTAGCAAGGGCATTCAAAACAACCTTGGTAGACAAATATCATGACAAATATCCAAACATCCAGTGTACGTTAACAGGCATTTCACAAAACGTCAGGGAAACAGGTTCCTCTACTGCAGGACCACTTGGAGCTTTTAATATGCTTTGGAGCATAGGGACTCTCTAAGAAGATAAAATAGTTCCCAATCATTGGTGATCATCGAAACTTTATTTCTGTAACAGGTAACAGGATGGAAAAAGTGGTAGACTTGATGCTCAACTGCTCCCTCTCTTGGCCTCCCACAAAGTCCCACTCATTTGACTACTGAAAGCTCTTACTTCTCTGGTTCAGGAGCACTCATCTCTCACCTGGACTATATAGCAGCAGTTCCTAACTGCCCTCCAGGGCATGGCCCTTCAGTCCACACAGTAGCAGTCATGATCATAAAATGCAAATCCAGTTAAGTCACTTCCCTACCAAAACAGTTTGGTGGCTTGCCACTACCCTCACAAGACTCCCAACCCCAGATGCCTACTTACTTCCAGCCTCAGCTCTTGCCACAATTCCTCTCCAACTCCTCACCACCAGGCAAGTTCAAGAACTGCCTCTGCCCCACCCCTACCCCCCACGACTGACCCTTCAGATCAGAAGGAAATAACCTCTGTCAAGTTGTGTCTGGGCTGGCCCACTTCCTCTGGGCTCCTATAGCGTCCCACAATTTTACCCCTCATAGCACTTAAACCACATGGTAACTGCTCAATCACTGGTCTGTATTCCCCCCAGGCAACAAGTTCTGAGAGTGCAAAAATTCTTCCTCACACAAATACCCAACAAAGCACTTGCCACTTAAAGGGCAGTGTACAAAGGTGATGAAGGAGCACACCTAAAACTTTCAGGTAATGGATATCCTTTTACTTCCTTTTTTGTCTCTCACACAAATAGATTTGCATGGCACACAATCATTCACTAAAAACATCAATTTAAAAAATGTTTTGTGTTCTATGATGCAGACAAGGTGCACCTATTTTTAGTAGAAAAAGATAGAAATTATACTTACCTAATGTAAAGCATATAGAAAGTGTAGTTTGGAAACAGAATGAGACTCAAGTTTCTTTGGTTTCAACAGGAGAGGAAATGATAGAGCCACTTTAGTTGCTGATGAAGGCAGAGCATCTGTCAGCCAGAAGGATGTAGAGACTCAAGTCTCTACAAAATGCCCATCAAGAGTCCAGTTCTAAAGGAGAAAAGAGCCACTCAAAAAGCAGCACTATCAGGCAGTCACAGCCTTTACGTTTTCAGTGAAGTTGCTTGAGAAAACACCTAGAACCATTTTAGGTTTCTTAAATCATTCGAGGCCAAATAGCCTTTCTCTTTGTATTTAATCCAGTATTCAGGAGTTTGCCTGATTCAAAAGATAAGCACAACTTCCTCCTGGCTATCTCAACTGAGATGTTGATATTAGGTAAAGTTGTAACAATGAGGTTTTTTGTTTTGTTCCTTTTTTTACTTTTAGTGTTTGGCTTAACAACTAGATTTACTGAGCATTGACTCTGTAGCCAAGCACTGTTTAAGTGCTCTCCATGAATTAACAATTTAATACTCAATATAAGATGACTGGCGATACACCTATATCCTATACATTATCTTCCTCTACCGAGGAGATTGGCATTATACCCATTTTATAAATGAAAAAACTAACGTTACTAATTTGCCTAAGGTTACAAAACTAGCAAGTAGTAGATCTGAGATTAGAATCCAGTTTGGCATAAGCATCTACATTCTTAACCATACCATTATAATGGCTCATGACTTAAGTTCAACACACACACATAAACATCCTTTCAATCAGAGTCAAGAGACTTGGTGTTAGTTGTCTTCAGTAAGTCATGGGGACGTAGAGTCAAGTCACTTTGAAAATCTAAGACTGTCTTCCCCACCTGTAAAGTTAGAGGACTAGACTCAACAGTAATTTCCTAACAGTGTGGAAGAGCGTATGAGAGAGTGAGGGCGCTGGTGATGAGAGGCTAACCTAGCAAGGATCCTTGGGCCATTTCAACCAGAGCAAAGACTTTTTTGGAAAATGAACTGTTCTGTTAGAATTAAAGGTATGAAAAATCTTTGGAACTGTAACAAAAGTTTCTTTCTTGGAGCCAATGGATTCCAAGTAGCCTGGCATCAGGAAATCCTTGAAAACCTTTCCAAGTACATGCACCGTATATGTACATACACAGACATATTTTTCTAGGGGAAAAGATTCAAGGATTTTGTTAAATACAAAAAGTAGCTGATGATTCCAAAAAGGATTTAGGACACATAAAATCCCTCCTCAGCTTTATACTCTTGGAGGAAACTAGTGATCCAGGTTTGCAGAGCTTAATTTTTGAGAAAACCTGCATTTCCTAATTAAACACCACATATTATCAGACAATGATGAATAAGAAATATTAAAAGGGGACTTCCCTGGTGGTCCAGCGGTTGGGACTCCACACTCCCAATGCGGGGGGGGGGGCAGGTTCGATCCCTGGTCAGGGAACTAGATTCTGCATGCTGCAACTAAAAGATCCCGCATGCCGCAATGAAGATGCCACATGCCACAACTAAGACCCAGCGCAGTGAAATAAATAAATAAATATTAAAAAAAAAAATTAAAGTATTCACAGCCTAATAAACCGGGTACCTTCAATTGCTACTTGAAATTTGCTCTACTGAACACACAGTTAAAGTATCTCATTTTACTCAGCCTGTATCTGACTCATTTTATGTTAGCCTGTACCTGACACACTCAGTATGTTTAAAATTTTTTTCAGTTACAGACTTAAAATAAACCAAGGAAAAAGCCCAATCACTAAATATATATAAAGTATTTATTTTTATGCACATATTTACCTACAAAATTTACAGGAAATAAAACAATGCAGAATATATGGAATACCCTCTTAAAACTTCGTAGGAGCAGAGGGGTTTATTGCTGCAGTTCAAAGAATGAAATTTTATACACGTGAAAGCCAAGATGAACACATTTAAGATAAATGGCAGCCTTGTTAAAAAGGTTTTTTGTCCTGTTTTTGAATTTTCAGCCTTATGTTAAATGAAATTTAAAAGATTGCTCGTGAAATAATTTAAACCTTTCAAAATCTTCTAATAAACAGGTAAAAGGCACCTCCAGTTCTTTAAAATATTTACAGCAATCCCAATAGCTTAATTTTAAGGGCTGTTATAGTATATGTGGCTAATATGCATACACAGTATGTCATTAACACTCTCTAAACAGTGAGAATTGTAGACTCTAGTTTGTGGCACTGCTCCCGTTGTCCCTGTGATGGTGTGGCTGATCAAGCACACCTGCACAATACTAGTGTAACAGCACGTCTACCACAGCATAAAATCCCATTATCTAAAACAATGACTATCAAATTCCCCAGACAATACATAATTTATAACTAAAGTTGTCTATTCAGAAGCCTTTGGAGTGTTCTTAAAATCATTAAAAAAATATAAAGTATATTTAGCATTAAATGAAAACAATGAACGGGAAAATATCACAATAGTGGCTGAAGTTCACTATCTAGTTTTAACAAAAACTGTTTCTCAAAACACCTATAATTTCTTAAAACATAATGGAGATGAATTTTCCTTAGTCTAAGCTCAATCCAATGTTTTTCCTGCATTATGATTAAAAGAGAGGAGTGTAAGAGTGAAAGGCACAGCTATACGTAATAGCTGGTTTTAAAGAGCTGTGGAGATGGCAAGCAGATGTTCCTGAAACACTGGTACAGGAGAACAAAGTCCACATAACGTTTCCTTTTTAACACTGGCATTGATTTGCTATTTACAGTAGTTTACAAAAATACATTATAAAAACTGGATGAGGTTCTGTTTCTAAGTTTAACTTAGTAACATACATACATACTTCATCTGCAAAAATCTCTGCAGGATCTGAAGTACTAAAGTGACACTAATACTGAAACACAAATAATCAAAGGTACCAAAGCACTGATTACGCGAGTCACCACCATGAAGATAATCTGGGTAAATATTGCACATTTCTTGTCAGTTGTTGCTATGACGTTCACATATCCAACTGTAAAAGCAATCCTTTATGGCTTTTTGCTGTATCACTTTTTGAAGAAAGGTTGTTTTAAGTCCCATAACAATGAGTGCAGATTGTCATTGAACATGAGGCCTAGGTTTCAAAATTAGTTTTCCTGTCTGTAAAAATGAAAAAAAAAAAGTTTAAAAGTATACAGTTCTATTAAGAACACCACCACTTACCTAGAAACCTTAAAGGGCGTTAGAACACCCCCCTATATTAGGCAAGATTAAGCAATTAATAATTATGTTTTCAAAGTGTTCTTTGTGTGGAACTTTCTTCTAAAATCTTTAGTACTTTAAAACATACACATAAAATCTTTATTTGATGAATTCCCTATCCACTGGCTACCAGAAAATCAGCCAACCAACCCAGTGGATAAAATAAAATCCCAACTTATATAGACTAATTTATGCCCCTTACCATAAAACATAAATAAAACTATGTATTTGAACAAAAATTTTTCCCTTTTTCTAACATTAAAACTTTAACTTCCTCAAGTTAAAATGTAAACCAATGGTTGGAGCAATAGACACTCACACGCTGCTGGTATTCAGTGTATGTGGATACAACTCTTCTATAGGGCTGTCATATTTATCAAAAAAAAAAGCATATACCATATAATCCAAACAATTCCACTTCTAGGAATTTATCTGAAGGAAACTAGGTGCAAGGGTAAAGATGTACATTTAAGTGCTATTAATTCAGTATTTACTGAGTGCCCATTAATGTGCCAGACGTATGAGATGCTAGGGACCCAGTAATGAACTAACTAGACAAAGTTCCTTGTCTTTACGGAGCTTAAGTTCTAGTGAAAAATGCACAACATATATAACATGCAAAATGTGGACATAGGGGATTAAATTATGATGTGTCCATAAAGTGGGACAGTATGTAATTAAACAAAATGGAAGATCTTGAGATCATGCAGATAAAAAAACAGGCCTGGGACCTTTCACAGTTAACCTTCAGTATACGGTGGCTCTTAAATCCTAATGTTGGGTCAAAAAAGCAGGTTTGAAAAATTCGTAACATCTTTTTATTTTTTTAATGGTTCTTTATAAACTTGATTATAACAACTTTCTTTTATAAAAGTAAATGAGAATACACAATAAAATACAAAACATGGTGATTATCTTTGGTTGGTAAAATTCTAGGTGGTTTTCAGAAACACACTTTATTGTCCTCAGGTCAAGTGTTGTCAGGATTCTGGCTCCCTCTCAATTCTCACTTTCACTTTTTCGGTAACTCCTTGATATCTTGGTAGAACTTTGATACTAATTTTTCTACTGTCTTACTGAGGTATAATTCATGCACAGTAAAATGCTCAAATCTTGTGTACAGTTTTATGAGTTTTGACAAATGTATATAGCCACGTCACCACCACCCAGATCAGGCTACAGAACATCACCACCACTCAGAAAGTTCCTCCATGCTCCTTTCCAAGGTCAATGGTACCCCCCACTCCCTACATAACTGCTTACCACAGGTTAATCTGCCTCTCTCTGATCTTTAAGTAAATGGAATCACACAGCGTGTTCTTTTTCATCTACTTCACTCAACGTGTTTCTGAAATTCATCAACATTACTATGTTTCAGCAGCTTGTACCTTTTTATATTGCTATTACAATACAGAATGTATGTATACAACTGTATAAAAATATCATGGTTTTAAATCCACTTTAAATCTATTTTAAATTACATAAGACATTAATGTAATCTCATTATAAAAAGTTCAATCAAGATGAGCTTAAAGTCACCCTTTCCATTCACCTCAAACACTAGCCCTCTTATAGAAGAAACCAGTTTTAGCATGAATTCTTCCAGATTGTTTCCTATGGACTTACATTCACATATATGAATAAAAATTTGGTGCTTCTATCATGCTGATTGAGGGTAAAATACATCACTTGGGATTTGTTTTTAAATAACCTGATGATAGGGAAGGTTGGCAGGGGTACACATGAATTAAGAATGGCCATGAGGTGATACCTCATTGCAGTTTTGATTTGCATTTCTCTAGTAATTAGTGATGCTGAGCATCTTTTCACGTGTCTCTCCGCCATGTGTGTCTTCCTTGGTGAAATGTCTATTTAGGTCTTCTGCCATTTTTTAACTGGATTGTTTGTTTTTTTGATATTGAGCTGTTCGTATATTTTGGAGATTAATCCTCTGTCTCTTGTTTCATTTGCTAATATTTTCTCCCATTCTGAGGGTTGTCTTTTTGTCTTGTTTATGGTTTCCTTTGCTGTGCAAAAGCTTTTAAGTTTAAAAAAGTCCTGCTTGTTTATTTTTGTTTTTATTTCCGTTACTCTAGGAGGTGGGTCAAAAAAGATCTTGCTGTGGTTTATGTCAGAGTGTTTTTCCTATGTTTTCCTCTAGGAGTTTTATAATGTCTGGTCTTACATTTAAGTCTTTAATCCATTTGGAGTTTATTTTTGTGTATGGTGTTAGGGAGTGTTCTAATTTCATTCTTTTACATGTAGCTGTCCAGTTTTCCCAGCACCACTTATTGAAGAGGCTGTCTTTTCTCCACTGTATGTTCTTGCCTCCTTTGTCATAAACTAGGTGCCCATCTGTGCGTGGGTTTATCTCTGGGCATTCTATCCAGAATGGCCATTATCAAAAATCTAGAAACAATAAAAGCTGGAAAGGGTGTGGTGAAAAGGGAACCCTCCTGCACTGTTGGTAGGAATGTAAATTGATACAACCACTATGGAAAACAGTATGGAGGTTCCTTAAAAAACTACAAATAGAACTACCATATGACCCAGCAATCCCACTACCGGGCATATACCCTTGAGAAAACCATGATTCAAAAAGAGACACATACCACAATGTTCATTGCAGCACTACTTACAATAGCCAGGGCATGGAACCAACCTAAATGTCCATCGACAAATGAATGGATAAAGATGTGGCACATATATACAATGGAATATTACTCAGCCATAAAAAGAAATGAATTATTTGTAGTGAGATGGATGGACCCAGAGTCTGTCATACAGAGTGAAGTCAGTCAGAAACAGAAAAACAAACATCATAAGCTAACGCATACATATGGAATCTAAAAAAAAAAAACTGTACTGATGAACCTAGTTGCAGGGCAGGAATAAACGCATATATGTGGAACCTAGAAAAATGGTACAGACGAACCGGTTTGAAGGGCAGAAATTGAGACATAGATGTAGTGAACAAACCTATGGACACCAAGGGGGGAAAGCAGCAGCAGGTGGGGGTGGTGGTGTGATGAATCGGGAGATTGGGATTGACATGTATACACTTATGTGTATAAAATGGATGACTAGTAAGAACCAGCTGTATAAAAAGATAAATTAAATAAAATTCAAAAAAACAAACAAAAAAACAAGGCTTTGAATACATTTCAGGGAAGAGTAAAGCACCAAAATAGGAAATATTCAAATCTGTCTAACTATTTGAAATGGTAATTATTTCACCTTCTAATTATGAAAATAAAGCACCATTTAAAAAAAAATTAACTTAGAAAAAAAAAGGCAGGGCAGGAATAAAGAGGTAGACATGGGGGGGGGGGCTTCCCTGGTGGCGCAGTGGTTAAGAATCCACCCGCCAACGCAGGGGACACGGGTTCGAGCCCTGGTCTGGGAAGATCCCACGTGCCACAGAGCAACTAAGCCTGCGCACCACAACTACTGAGCCTGCACTCTAGAGGCCAGGAGCCACAACTACTGAAGCCTGTGTGCCTAGAGCCTGTGCTCTGCAACGAGAAGCCACCACAATGAGAAGCCCACGCACCGCAAGGAAGAGGAGCCCCCACTCGCTGCACCTAGAGAAAGCCCACGCACAGCAACAAAAACCCAACGCAGCCAAAATAAATAAAACAAAAATAAATTAAAAAAAAAGAGATAGACATAGAAAATGGACTTGTGGACAACGGGTGGGAGGGCGAAGCTGGAGCGAAGTGAGAGTAGCGTCGACATATATACACTACCGAATATAAAATAGTTGGCTGGTGGGAAGCAGCAGCATAGCACAGGGAATCAGCTCGGGGCTTTGCGATGACCTAGAGGGGTGGGATACGGAGGATGGGAGGGAGGCTCAAGAGGGAGGGGATGTGGGGACATGTGTATGCATATGGCTGATTCACTCTGTTGTACAACAGCAACTAACACAGTATTGTGAAGCAATTATACTCCAATAAAGATTAAAAAAAAAAAAAAAAGAATGGCCATGAGTTGATTTATTGTCGACACTGGCCGATGATACACGGGAAGCTCATTTAGCTCTTCTCTGCTTTTTTATGTTTGGAAATTTACATAATTAAAACTTAAAAAAAAAAGGTACCAAACTGACCATATTGTTTGATAATTTACTTTTTGCTCCTACCATTATGTCTTCGAGATACTTCCATGTCCATACTTATAGATTTACTTCTGATTTCCTATATGGCTTTACCACACCCTATTTTACCACTGTTGAGAAACAAAATTTCTGTTGAGAAACAAAAATTATTTCCATTTTTTTCACTACTGCTAAGGATATTACAATGAACAATCTTGTACTTGCCTCCTTGCGCACATGTGTGATGGTCCCCCCAACCAGGGGAGTTGGGGAAAAGTAGAATAGTTAGGTCATGAGACATGCACATATTACATTTTATAAGAATGATGAAAATTGCCCTTCAGAATGGCTGCATCAATGTATATTCCCAACAAGCAGTGTATGGCTGCATCATTTCACCACAATACTGGAGTTATTTAATCTTTACTAATCTGACAGGTAATACAAATGAACTCAGTTTTACTTTGCATTTCCCTGATTACAAAATGAGGCTCTCCAGTCTTTACATGTTTATTGGCCATTTGTATTTCCATTTCTGTAATACGACTTACCTTTTCCATTTTAAAAATGTACTATTTGTCTTTTTATTATTGATTTTTAATAGGCCTTCAAACATTCTGGGTACTACCCTCTATCTATTAGGTACCTTACAAATGATTTCTTCCAATGTACAAAATCTTCAAATGTTGGTGCAATTAAATGTATCCAACTTCTTCCATTATGGCATTTCTGTTTTGCGACTTAAGAAGATGTTTTCCTATCCCAAGGTTATAAACATATTCTTCTGTATTTTCTTCTAATGCTTTTATGGTGGGATGTATATGTCTTTTTAAATCTATTTAAGACTTTACCTGGAATTTAGTTTTTTTAATTGATGTGAGGTAGAGGTCTAAATTCATCTTTTTCCAAATGAAGAGCCAACTGTCTCAATACTATAAATAGCCTATTTCTTCCCTTTTGACTTGAAAGACTACCCTTATCTTCTACTAATTTTTTTTTCTACTAATTTTTAAAAACTCAAAGTGTTTAATCTTTATTGTCTTCCATTGATCCAGTTGTCTTCCTGCCCTAATACTTTTTTTTGTTTTTTATTCGAATTTCCTATACTGGGTAGGTATTACTTAATAGTTTTTTAAGTTGAAGGTAAAAATGCTTTTATAAATAAATCAAAATTGTGAGATATTCTTATATTGATATGTGATCAACTTTTAAAAATACGGTACGTTCATATGTCCACAGTCCGTCAATTAATCTATGACTCTATATAAAATCCTACATATGGAAGAGTGTGAGATACATAACAGTAGTTTACAAAACCATCCCACTGAGCCATTTTTGGCCAAAAATGACCACTGTTTATTTCTTTGAATCTAAGATAGCTTCAATTAGAAGATGGATCATGACTTTATGTCATTAAGAATTAAACTCTCAACTCTACCAATTTAATTGTAAGACACCATTGATTACTGGATGCATGTCAATCTTCAGAGATGTTACAATGTAAAAAAAAAAAGTGTCTTAGAATCAATGCTACAATGAATATCCCCCCTATTAATTCCATGGAGACAATTTATTGTTAATAAAATGTTTGTTTTACTTAAGCCAAAACACTTCAGTCCTTTCACACGTGTCTACAGTTTTCTAATGAAAATACTTACATCATCACAAGACATGTTGTACTCTGCTAATACAGTTCGACATCGAGCAGCTATACTGAATAAATGTGGTCAAAGGAAAATTTACATTTGAAGAGTAAGCTTTTAAGAACACCTAGAGATTGAGAAGGTGGTTTAATTTAGTTCAGAGAATAAAACTCAATTCATGGTAAAGGATACATTGACGGTGCAACTACTCTCTTGTGTATTCCAGCAAAGAACAAGCCTATTAGAGTGATACAGCTAATGGTGAAAAATGGATGGTTCCATAATGATGTGAAGAAGGACACCTGTAAAAGAGTTGGAAAGATAAAAATGTTAAAAATCCTAGAACAATATTGATTCCTACCTCCCCACTTGTGCATGAATGTATATAACATTTAATTACCTAAAATATGAGAATTTGGAAAGTTCCCTGGTGGCCTAGTGGTTAGAATTCTGGGCTCTCACTCCTGTGGCCTGGGTTCAATCCCTAGTCAGGGAACTGAGATCCCGCAAGCCGCGTGGCATGCCTCCCCCCCAAAAACAAAAACAGATAAACTATAAGAATCTGGAGACTTCCAAAAATCCTAGTTCTCCATATTGCTATACTATGAAAATTAAAATAATGTATGTTTTATATCTTCAGTGTAGCAAGACAGTGTAGCAATATTCCCTCCATTCATTCCAAATGCTTCAACCATTAAAAATTTACTCCTATAATAAAAAAACACCCTACCAAAAATATTTACTGAAACCTTCCTAGTGAGAAGTACTTTAAAAAGCAGAAGACTACAAGTTCCACGAGAAAAGAGACACTGTCGTGGGCATCATTATTTTCCCAACACCTGAAACAGCACTTGGCAAATATAGGTGCTCAACAAATATTGTTGAATGAATGAAGATGAGGCCTCTGATTCTCAATGAAAACACAAGTCAGACATGATCTGGTTATCTTCCCTGTTAAAAAGCAGAGGTGAGCAAATTCTGCCGTTCATAACCTGGTCTCAGTCTAATCATCTCCTGCCACACTTGCACACTTATGCTACCATTTTCCTTTTCTCCTCTTCACCTGGCTAGCTCCTACATATCCTTGTAAAAGTCAGTTCCAGCTTCACCCTTTCTCTTTGAAAGAGGCAAAACATGAGTTTGGTTTTGAAGCTACTAGGTTTAGATGGCCACAGAACATCCCAGCAGGGGAAAATGATTAGTAGCTATCCATAAAAAACTAGAGGTCAAGAGAAACAAAGGGCTAATTTAAGATCTGAGAATAATTAGTTGACAGTAGAAAACAGAAGCATACATAATTCTAAGAGTAGGTAGAGGGACAAGGGTACAGGATGCAGGATTGGAACAAGAGTAGGCACTGAAGCCAGACCACTGGGGAATCGGAATGTGGACTGAGAAGACAAGTATTTAGAGTCTAGAAAAAGAAATGGAGTGGACTGGAAACTAAATGGGAGCACAGAACCAAGCTAAGAGCATCTGTGCTCCGCTCTGATAAGATATGTGTACCTGTTTCAAGACAGAGAACTAAACTTATGAAGAGCACTGGCCTAGCATGGTACTGGTTAAATAAATTTGTCAAATGAAGAGATGACAGGTTGAAAACATCAGGAAGGAAGAAGCTCCCAGAAGGACGAGATCCTGAAGAAAGTTTAATACTCCAGAGTAATGTCTTCTTAAACCTCTGAGGACAGTTTAATTCCCACAGGAATTACGTGCCTATGTTTTACGTGCCCTGTACAAGATCAGCACATACAGTGTTTCAATCTTCATTAGACCAGTCAGTATCAGCCTGCCTTCCTCCACGGCAACAATCAACTGCATCCAGGTAACAGTTGCCTCCTTTAGTTCAGGCATTTGTGTACTTTCCAGTTTGCCATATTCCTTCTCTCCTTGTGTTCTTCCAGCTAGCCACTGGCTTTTGAGTTTGCAAGTCCTCTTACAGACAACTGCTATTCAAAACTCTTGTCAGGTTTGAGGTTATTAAATAGTGAAATGTAAAGAGCCAACCCTTAAGCTAATAGTTATATTCTCACCTAATTTAGAAAATTATATTAACTACAGAGTTTTGGGCCTATTTCAAATTACATTTAATTCTGGGTTTTATTAAGATCTCAACTAGCTGAAATCAGCTTATATTGTTCACAATTAGAAGTCAGATTCATTTCCCAAGATAGACCTTTTTTAATCTTCTTGCCAGCCTCCTTCACTCTTCCCCTAAAGATGAGTACCAAGTGCAGCCTTAAGATCAGATTATTATAAATGAACGTACAAGAGAGTTTCCTATCCATCATAAAAACCCCTCTATTAACATGAGATCCCATCACCAACCTCCCCTGCTTCCTATTCTTTTATTTCTCCACCTCAGTGGGTAGAGTCAGGGAGACTACATGGTAAACAACCCCCTGGCTGTCTGAACTGCCATTTGGGCTGCTGACAAAAGCCTTATTATGAGGTTTTTCTTTTGCATAACCCAAAAGGTTGTAAATAAAGCTACTGGAAGTAGTATACCTAATTACAGTTTAAAA
This sequence comes from Lagenorhynchus albirostris, assembly GCF_949774975.1. Taxonomy (NCBI): domain Eukaryota; kingdom Metazoa; phylum Chordata; class Mammalia; order Artiodactyla; family Delphinidae; genus Lagenorhynchus; species Lagenorhynchus albirostris. Next base: position 26,950,222 of record NC_083113.1, on the reverse strand, counting down.
GGGGAAGTAGGGTTAAATTTGTGAAAACTACAACATCATTATTACCTAAATAAACCTGAACTGGGGGAAAAAAACTTCACTGGAAAACTGAAGACGATTACTTCTCTAATAAAAAAGCCCAAGTTTGAAATTAAGGCACAAATTGGTAGAAAGAAAGAGAAATTTGAGAAACATGCTACCAGCTTTCATCAAAGGATGCTTCAAGAAATAACATTATGAAATCTGTTATTGCATTTGGTACAGGAATATTCTTAGTGCCCAGTGGGAGATCTCTCAGTGTTTCTTATATTAAACTTCAGGCAGAATATTTTTTTAAAGATAAATGATGAGAAAGAAAACCTTTGCTAGCTTAGAACTTACAAATGTGTTCTCACAGATAATGAAAACCATGGAACTAGCTGTGACTTTAGAGACTAATTTAAAACTCAACCCTGGCAACTCTGCTGGCCCACAGGGCCTATGATATCAGTAACCTGGTTTCCTTCCTGGTTTTGACCTCATACTCTGTTTTTACTGGTCTTGACTGTTTATTACGTTTACATTTGCTATTTTATCATAATGTTTCCTGCAAAGTTGTCTCGAATGCTTTATGAGATGAGGAAAAGAATTAACAAAGATAATTCATAGAAGAAAATGTTGTTTTATAATTTTTAAAAGCTGGCACTGATGACACTAAATGAACAAAACAGAACAAAGACAACGTTTACACTGAAATATGTAAAAATGATATGTAAAAACTGTACACAAGTTCAGAAATGAATGAGAAGTAATATAAGTGAGGTAGTATTTCTTAGGCCTTTTTCTCTGCAAAGATACTTAACCCACAGCAGCCAGCCAAAGTTTTTCTCAAGCAAATTAAGATAAAGCATATTTTTAATACAATGATTAATATCACTACTAGTACTAATAGGTAGCATTTGATTAATACTTTACAAAGAACAAAGCACTGCTATATCCACTGTCTCAATCTGTTAAAGATTTTAAATCAAAACTTCTACCTTTTGCGTCTCGGGATCTATTAACCAGTTCCAGGCACCAGTAGCTGTACAGACAGATACCACTATAAGAAGCACTGATGAAAGATAAACATGAAATTAGTAAGGAAATAAGCTATTAATATGATACTACCACCAGTTCTTAATATGACAGCCAAAGGATGCAGCACTTCATTAAATGGAGAATGTACTCCACTCAGGACTTAGAGGAGACTTGCCATATGACCTTGAGGAATTCTCTGAAACAATGTGAACCTTAGTAACTGAGGAGGATACTGTCCCCGTTATTACTTTAGTCAAAATTTCTGAAGATAAATGAAATTAAAAGCAGTAAGAACCAAGATGGTAAAACTTTAATGTAAGATTTTCTTAGGTAACTTTCAATGTCTTTACACTGATGTTACAGATCTAATAAATGCAAAACAAAACCCCCCCCAAACCACCCCAAAAACCTCATTTTTCAAATGTAAACAAACCAAACAAAGACTCTTTCATGAATGCACTGAGAATTTGGACTAAAGACTTTTGCCTTGCAGACAACTGCTTGTTGTTGAATTAAACAAAGGTCAATGTCAGGAAGTGTGGAGCACACCAATCAGTATCAGATTTTCTTTAAGGGACTTAAGGAAGGTTGGGGTAGAAATTATTGACAGTAGAAGTTCGAAAAAGTTTCTTTCTCCCCACTAAGCTAGAATTATTTTAAAAATTCTACATAGATCATAAGTAAAACTTAAGAATATATGGTATTACTAAAAAATAATAAAGGGGCACCAAGACCTAGTTACTATTCTGGAGACCAGTCAGTTACTATCTTTCAGTTGGGATGCATACATTTTTAAAATGTAGAGATCAAGCTTCAAAGTGCAACCTAAATATCGTAAAACTTTATCTAGAATTCGTGGTGATATACTTTTAGAAGAGGCAAATCATAGAAAAACAATCTCATTTTAGATACTTAATAATACGCAAAATTTCAAACTTATGTTCTCAGAACAGATTAAACTCAGTTTCTTATAATTCTACACTTCCAATAAGAAACATGCTAAAGTATACAGATTTTTTTTTTTTTTTTTAGTGAAGCAAAAGCAAAATCAAACCCACCAGAAGGGACCTCATACACATACTCTGGTACGCTGAACAAGCTGATGGCATTTGTATGTAAGCACTTAGCCCGTGAATCAGAGAAAAAGCATGTTCATTACACTTTATAAGATAGAAAAGCATCATATACATTTTAAAAGATTCTCAAGTAACAGTGAAACAAGGTTTTGGGGGTAATTCCTAGGTAAACTGGAGAACCTGAGAAAAATCATTACTTGTGAATTCTAACCAATCAGAATTCCTGTAGCATATGACTAAAACTTTGCAAATAGATTTAATAAAAATACACAAAAAATCTCGACATAGGAGAAGACCCTTAACTTCAATAGGGCTCTTCAGTTTGGTCCCACAAAGTGAATTATACTTCAAAATAAAGTATGTCCTCAACATGTGCTGCTGCACTTCCTTCTTGGCAGATATTAAATTTCAGCAAGGAACAGCCAAGAAATTAAGACTGTCCCAACATAAATTAGCAAAATATTTTGCTTACTGAGGTCATCACTTGTATATTCGTCTGCATTTCCTATATATTTCCATGGGGCAGTAACCACAATTCTTTCAAATCATATTTTACAGCACTCGTTGAATATCATTTTCCTTAACAAACTTTATTTCAATAGTTTGTAGGCAAAACTGTAAAACTGCTGGACAGACTACTGAAATTTTTATTACGTGTGCTGGTTATCAGATTTGTAATATTTGTTTAAAAGTATATGCATTTTAATGTAAAAATAAAAATTCAACCACACAAAATAGACTATTCTCTTAGGGTCGTCAGTTTCTTTTCTTAAAATTTCCCTATAATGCCATTACTTACAATGTTAAATAAATGTAAAACTGTCCAAATAAAAGAGAATCTTATGGTTTAATAAAGATTTGCAAGCATTTGTAAAACAAAAGTTTTACAGAGAAGCAAATCATTGCTAGGCAGGAATAAAAGTATCAATTTTAAGTTTATTTTCCCTTAAAAAACATCCGGGCACTTACTTCTCCAACGTCCAGTGGCAGGTTGCAAACAATGAATATATTCAGTAAGTCTCCTCTCAAAAGCCTTGAGATCTAGGTAAAAAGATTTCAATTTTCTAATTAGCTACTCTTACTAGTTTGAATCTATTAAGATGAATTTTATGTACTCTGCTTCAGGTCTTGCACACCAACTTACATGTATCACTGCACTGTTTACTTCTTTACTATGACAGCTTTAAACACTTGACAAATACATTACGTTTCTTTAATTCCAATTTCACATATAAGGAAACTGGTCGATTCACTTTTAGAAGCGTCATAAAATGGTATGTGGAAAATCAACAGCAGCCTCAGCCGGTGCCAAAAGCTAGAAATTTGGGGGTTGCAAATAAAGGATCAAAATCAGGTCGAGTTTTAATTCCGTTGGAACCAAGAACTCCCTATTAGACAGAACAACGTTATTACCTAACACCGAAGTCTTCGAAGTCAATTTGAACGCAATTACCCAATTCCGATTTCCAGCCCTTGTATTTAATTAATGGCTACGCTTTCAGTCTGGACTTCTGATACGGCTAACAGGTGGGTATGCAAAAACGCACCCCTTTCCTTCCTCCCAAGAGGTTACAATTGATCTTCGTGGCACTTCTGGAGCGCCGACGCCTGGTTCCACAACACAGGGGCACCCAAGGTACTCCCTCTGAATGAGCAAGGTGGGGTATCACTTTCAGTTGCGTTTTTTGTTTTGTTTTGTTTTTTTTGCGGTACGCGGGCCTCCCACCGCTGTAGCCTCTCCCGCTGCGGAGTCCAGGCTCCGGACGCGCAGGCCCAGCCGCTCCGCGGCATGTGGGATCTTCCCGGACCGGGGTACGAACCCGCGTCCGCCGCATCGGCAGGCGGACTCCCAACCACTGCGCCACCAGGGAAGCCCTCAGTTGCGTTTTTTGAACTTTAGAAAAGGAGACCAAGAGGCACTCCCTTACCCCGGCAATTACCAGAAACCACGGCAGAAGTCAGGGATACAATTCGTGCAAGTATCAAAAAAAAAAATAAAGTGAGTTAGCATACTACAAGGCACGAAGTAAAAATGTTTGCTAATGAATGAGAAATATAACCAGCCCGGACGAGAAGCTACCTGGTCTAAGCTTGGGGAATGGAGGAACTGACGCAACGCCCCCCCACAAGCGCCGGCTGAGGCCACGCGCGCCGGAAGCAGCGACCGACCGGATACTGCCGCCCCTTGGCCCCTGGACCGGCCCCCGCGCCCCCAGCCCCGGACCCCGTCAGTCCAACCCTCGCGGCCTCCTCTCTCCGGACCAGGTTTCCACGATTCAGGCCCCTCCGGAGCCCCGCCAGCTTCCGGGAGAAGCCCGGAACCGACCCAGGCGGCCCACCCTACCTTCCGCCTGCTCCAGCGAGTTCATGTCGGGCTGCAGCTCCGTTCACCGGCGCTGCCCCGTCCGCATCGCAGCTCCGCTGCCCCCTCCAGGCCCGCAGCTCCAACTCCCACCTCTAACAGCTCCCCTGCGCTCCTCCTCTTAGCACCGCCCCTTTCCTAGACCCACTACGTTCATTGGATACTTCTGCCTGACCCCATGACTAAGACGGTTTTCTATTGGCTAGTTCCTGCACGGGTTTGGCAGCTGGAGTTGGACGGTCAGCCAGAGGGGCCAAGAGCTGACGGCAGCCGAGTAGGCGTAACACTGGCGTCGCCTCCTGCCCTGGGGAGGAACTGCAGCCTGTCCGCGCAAGTCGGTTCATTTCGTATATTCCTCGTTTCCTGCTTGGTTCTTTCATTACTCGAATGCTTATTGTGCATCCGCTACCTTCCGGGGAGTGTTCTGGTCACTAACGAGGGATGCAGTAATCAACGACCTAGCTCTCCCTCTAGGATTCAGAGAGAAATAAGGTATGTACAGAACCAACTAGAAACCAAATAATGGAATTTCTTACTTTATAGTACCTCTTTCCTAGTTACCCGTGCCACAGCTACTGAAACCCGCGCACCTAGAGCCTGTGCTCAGCAACAAGAGAAGCCACCACAATGAGAAGCCCACGCACCGCAATGAAGAGTAGCCCCCGCTTGCTGCAACTAGAGAAAGCCCGCGCGCAGCAACGAAGACCCATCGCAGCCAAAAATAAATAAATAAATTTATTTTAAAAAAATGTTGAACATGCCTTTGAAAGGGTGCACATTTTTATCTTGTCACTGGCATCTGCATGTATGGATCACGGGCGCTTGAGGAACAGTAAGGGAGGAGGAGAGGAAAATAGGCGCTCATAGTTAGGCTAAAAAATTTGGAACCTGAAGTAATGGGGAGACCAAAGGATATATATTTGTAGAAACATCATATCAATGGGATTTGTCAAGAAGATAGTCAACAAATATTTAAGGAATACATGTTCCAGGCACTGGGATATGAGCCGAGAATGCAAAGGTCTCTAGGAATCACTCCTGCCCTCTGTAAAGATAGAGTTTAGTGTAAAAACAAAAGACAAAATGCTAAAGACTCTTAAAACATCAGTGATAAGATGAAGATCTGCTTCAAAGAGGGATATCCATACAATAGCTAAAGTTTGTTACATTTTACTGGAGGTCTGGCGCTACATCTTTTATAGTTCAGGAGAATTAGACTTCTTTTAAACCCCACAGCAGCTCTATGAGCCAAAACGTGTTATCAAATCCATTTTAGAGTTGAGTTTATAGATATAAGTAGATGAGTTGATCAGCTCCAAACCCTGTAGCTGGAATTATCATTGATTCTCTCCCTCTCTTTCTCTCCACATGATACATCAGATCAGGTAGCAAATCCTGTTGGCTCTACTCTGCAGCTACCACTCTGATCCAAGCCACCATATAGCCTGGATTTATAGCTGTGGCCTCTCACTAGTCTCCTGTTCCCACCCTTTCCACAGAGTGGTTTGTAAAACACTAAAAGATCACAGTAGTTTTGTCCTCAGACCCTACCAATGGCCCCTTGCAGTGACTACAACAGAGATCTTCATGCCATTTCCATGGCAATACCTTCTAAAATGATTTTGACAAGTTATATGCCTCCTCACATGTTTTTAAAATTACATCTGAAATTTTCATCATGGGCTTGAATCCTTGTGAAAGATGTAATTTCTGGTATTGTATACATTGACATTTGGAAAGAAACTCTTATATCACTCTTTTAAAGGTATTCAATGGAATTTAAATACCATGGCAATTTGACACCCACCATCATCCCTTTAAAAATACATGAATATCTCTTATGAATATGGACATAAAAATCCTTTAAAAAATTAGCAAGTCACATCCAGCAACATATAAAAAGGATTATACAGCAAGATGAAGTGTGTTTTATCCTTCGAATGCAAAGTTGGTTTGACATCAGAAAATGAGTTAGTGTAATGAATCATATAAATAGAATAAAGGACAAGAACCACGTGATTTGATGAGGATGTAGAGAAATTGGAGAATTCATACATTGTTAGTAGTAATGTATCAATAAAATGGTGCAGCCACTTTGGAAGACAGTTTGGCAGTTCAACAAAAAGTTAAGCACGTAGTTACTATATGAATCAGCAATTCTACTCTTAAGTATATACCTGAGAGAATTGAAAACATGTTCACGAAAAACCTAGTACATAAAATGTGCATGGCAGCATTATTCATAATAGCCAAAGAGTGGAAACAACCCAAATGTCCATCAACTAATGAATGGATAAGCAAAATGTGATATTTCTATAGAGTGGAATATAATTCAACAATTTAAAAAATGAAGTACTGATAAATGCTACAAAATGCACACCCATAGAAACAGGACTTAGATAGTGGTTGCCGGGGGCTTAAGGAAAGGGAAAATAGAAAGTATGATATTTCTTTTTGGAGTGATGGAAATGTTCCGGAATTAGATAGTGATGATTGCAAAACTTTGTGAGTATACTAAAAACCACTTTAAAAGTGAATTTTATTATATGTAAATTGTATCTCAATTTTAAAAGTATGGGAAATCCCCACATGATCATCTCAATAGTTGCAAAAAAAGTATTTGACAAAATCCAACACCCTTTCATGATAGAAACACACGACAAACTAGGAATAGAAGGAAACTTCCTCATTGTTGGTAAAGAACATCTACAGAACCCATAGCTAACTTCATACTTAAAGGTGAATGTTTTCCTCCTAAGATCCAGAAGTAGACAAAGATGTCCATGCTTACCACTTCTGTCCAACATCATAATGGAGGTTCTATCAGGCAATTAGGCAATAAAATGAGATCAAAGGAATCCATATTGGAAAGAAAGAAGTAGAAGTAGAAGACATGATCTTATATATAGAAAATCCTAAGGAATTCACCAATAAAGTATTATTGGAATTCACCAATAAAAAAATGGGTTCAGCAAGGTTGCAGGGTATAAGATCAGTATACAAAAATCAAGTGTATTTCTCTGCACCAGTAATGACCAACCCCAAAATGAAATAAATGTAACTACACTTATATAGCATCAAAAAAATAAAATAATTAAGAATACATTTTTTAAAAGAAGGGCAAAATTTGTATTCTGAAAGCTACCAATATAAAACATTATTGAAAGAAATTAACGAAGACCTAAAAAATTGGAAAAACATCCCATGTTCATGGATTAGAAGACAATATTGTTAAGATGGCAATAAAAAAAAAAGATGGTAATATTCCCCCAAATGATCTACAGAGTCAATGCAATACTTATTATAATCCCAGCTGGCTTTTTTGCAGAAATTGACAAGTTGATCCTAAAATTCATGTGGAAATGCAAGAGACCCAAAGAGCCAAAACAATTTTGAAAAAGGAAATAAAGTTGGAGAGCTCACACTTTCACATTTCAAAACTTACTACAAAGATGGAGTGGTACTGGCCTGTGATAGACATATAGATCAGTGGAATAGAATTAAGAATTCAGAAATAAACCCTGCATTTATAGTTAATTGATGTTTGACAAGGGTGCCAAGACAATTCAATGGTCTTCTTAACAAATGATGCTGGAACAACTGAACATCCACATGCAAAAGAATGAAGTTGTACCTGTTTCTTTACCATACACAAAAATTAACTACAAATGGATCATGTAAGAGCTAAAACTATAAATCTCTTTGAAGAAAACTTAGGAATAAATCTTTGTGTCCTTGAGTTAGGCAAAGCCATATTAGATACAATAACAAAAGCACAAATGACAAGAGGAGAAATGGATAAATTGGACCTTATAAAAATTAAAAACTTTGTGGGGACTTCCTTGGTGGTCCAATGGTTAGGACTCCGTGCTTCCACTGCAGGGGGCCAGGGCTCAATCCCTGATTGGGGAACTAAGATCCCGCATGCCTTGTAGTGTGGCCAAAAAAAAAAAAATTAAAAACTTTGTGCTTCAAAGGACACCACTGAGAAAGTGAAAAGAAAGACAACCCATAGAATGGGAGAATATATTTGCAAATCATATACCTGATAAGGGGCTTATATCCAGAACATATTAAAAACTCTTACAACCCAACAATATAAAATGGACAAAGGATTTGAATAGATATTTCTCCAGAAAGAAAATACCAGTGGCCAGCAAGTGCATGAAAGATGCTCAATATCATTATCCATTAGGGAAATGCAAATCAAAACCATGATGAAAAACTACTTCCCATCCATGGAGATGGTTAGAATTAAAAAAAAAAAACAGATAATAAGTGTTATGGAGGATATATAGAAATTAGAACCTTGGTACATTGCTTCTGGGAATATAAAATTATATAGCCACACTGAAAAACAGTTTGACATTTTTTTTTAAAGTTAAACATAAATTCCCATATGGCCCAGCAATTCCACTTCTGTTTACCTACGAAAAATGAGAACATATGTCCCTACAAAGACTTGCATGTGAATGGTCATAACAGCACTATTTATAATAGTAAAAAACTGGAAACAAATGTCCATCAAATGGTGAATGGATAAGCAAAATGTGGTATCTCCATACAACTGAATATTATTCAGCCATAAAAATGAATGAGGGGGGACTTCCCTGGTGGCCCAGTGGGTGGGACTCGGTGCTCCCAATGCGTGGGCCCGGGTTCGATCCCTGGTCAGGTAACTGGGTCCCGCATGCATGCTGCAACTAGGAGTCTGTATGCTGCGACAAAGATCCTGCATGCCATAACTAAGACCCGGTACAGCCTAAATAAATAAATGAATATTTTTTTTAAAAAAAGAATGGGGTACTGACAAAGGGTACAACAGACGAACCTTGAAAAAATTTTGCTAAGTGAAAGAAACCAGTCACAAAGGACTCATATTGTATGAGTCCATTTATATGAAATGTCAGACTAGGCAAATCTGTAGAGATGAAAAGTAGATTATTGTTTTTCAGAGCTGAGGGAAGTTGGGGGAAAATGGGGAGTGTCTGCGAATGGGTAGGGGGTTTCTTTTCCAGGTGATGAAAATGTTATAAAGTTGATCGTGGTGATGACTGTACGACTCTGTGAATATACTAAAAACCACTGAACTGTATGCTTTAAATGGGTAAATTGTATGATACGTGAATTACATCTCAATAAGGCTGTTACAAAATAAACAAATGAGCTCTTTGTTAAACTTTTTTACATTGTTCCTTTCCTCTTCGGACTACTATTTCCTTTCCCTTTTCCCATGGAGTTGTTCTCTAACATAATCTATTTTTATGCTTGAAAAAATTTTAAATTGATTATCCTATCATACTTCTCTGTAATAAAATTGTGTATCTAAATTAAACTTTTTAAAATTTAAATTTCTTGTGTCCAAGAGGCTCTATTAAAAAAGTATTCTGGATTGTGTTGCATAATAAATTATCATTTGTAAACAATTGATCAAGGCAATATAAATATATTATAATAAATAATAACAAATAGGACAACATTTGATTGGAAATGTATTTCTTAATGAGTTTTCTAAAAATTAGGTCATGAACATTACTTAGTGCTAGAATGACAGTATCCAATTGCAATTCCATTCTTCTCCTTCAGCTTTATTGAGGTATAACTGACAAATAAATATTGTATCTATCTAAAGTGTACAGCGTGATGATTTGATATACCTATGCATTGTGAAATGATTACCACAATCAAGCTAATTAACACATTTTTGTGTGTGTGTGATGAGAGTACTTAAGATTTATACTCTCAGAAATTTCAAGTGTATAGTATAGTATTATTAACTACAGTCACTGTGCTGTACATTCCCAGAACTTATTCATCTTGTAACTAAAAGTTTATACCCTTTCGCCAACATTGTCCCATTTCCCCCATCCCTTAGCCCCTGCCAACCACCATTCTACTCTCTGCTTCTGGGAGTTCAACTTTTTTACATTCTACATATAAATAAGATCATACAGTATTTTTCTTTCTATGTCTAGCTTATTTAACTTAGCATAATATCCTCAAGTTTCATCCATGTTATCACAAAGGGCAGGATTTCCCTCTTTTTATAGCCAAATAATATTCCAGTGTGGGGACTTCCCTAGTGGCACAGTGGTTAAGAATCCACCTGCCAATGCAGGGGACATGGGTTCGAGCCCTGGTCCAGGAAGATCCCACATGCCGCAAGGCAACTAAGCCCACGAGCCACAAATACTTAGCCCATGTGCCACAACTACTGAAGCCCACTCACCTAGAGCCTGCACTCTGCAACAAGAAAAGCCACCGCAATAAGAAGCCCACGCACCTCAACAAAGAAGAGTAGCCCCCGCTCACCACAACTAGAGAAAGCCCACGTGCAGCAACGAAGACCCAACGCAACCAAAAATAAATAAATAAATAAATTTTTAAAAATTCCAGTGTGTGTGTATCTCACATTTTCTTTATCCATTCATTCATCAACAGACACTCAGATAGATTGTTTCCACATCTTGGCTATTGTGAATAGTGCTACGGTGTGGACTCTGAACTCAGGGGTTCAGATAGCTTTTGATATACTGATTTCATTTCCTTTGGATATATACCTAGATGTGGGGTTGTTAGATCATTTGGTAGTTCTATTTTTAATTTTTTTTTTTCGCCATGCCGCACGGCTTGCAGTATCTTAATTCTCTCTCCAGGGATTGAACCCAGGCCACAGCAGTGAAAGCACCAAGTCCTAACCACTGGACCTCCAGGGAATTCCCTACTTTTTATTTTTTAAATTAAATCTCCATACTGTTTTCCAAAATGGCTGTACCAATAGCAATTCTATTCTTAATTTTCATTATTATACATCTAAGTACCGAAAAACCTTTTTCACATAAGGAAGTAGACAGGCATGGAAGGAATTTTGTAAAATCAATGTTCTTTAAAGTCCTTTTGAGTCCTCTGCCGAAATCATGTGATAACACCTCACCACTAGGATGGTTACTGTTAAAAAAAAATAAGTGTTGGTAAGGATGTGGAGAAACTGGAACCCCTGTGCACTGTTGGTGGGAATACAAAATGGTGCAGCTGCTGTGGAAAACAGTATAGCAGTTCCTCAAAAAATTAAAAATAGAACTACCATGTGCTCCAGCACATCCATTTTTGGGTAGATAGCCAAAAGTATTGAAAGCAGGGTCTCAATGAGATATTTGTACACCTGTGTTCCATAGCAGCATCGTTCACAGTAGCGAAGACGTAGACGCAACCAAGGTTTCCACGGATGAATGAAGGGATAAGCAAAATGTGGTGTTTATATAAACTTGAAGTGTTATTCAGCCTTAAAAAGAAAGGAAGGGGCTTCCCTGGTGGCGCAGTGGTTGAGAATCTGCCTGCTAATGCAGGGGACACGGGTTCGAGTCCTAGTCTAGGAAGATACCACATGCCGTGGAGCAACTAGGCCCATGAGCCACAACTACTGAGCCTGCGCATCTGGAGCCTGTGCTCCGCAACAAGAGATGCTGCGATAGTGAGAGGCCTATGCACCGAGATGAAGAGTGGCCCCCGCTCGCCGCAACTAGAGAAAGCCCTCGCACAGAAACGAAGACCCAACGCAGCCAAAGTAAAATAAAATAAATAAATAAAAAGAAATGCATTTCCATTTAAAAAAAAAATGAAAGGAAATTCTGACACATGCTCTAACGTGGATGAACCTTGAGGACATTATGCTAAGTGAAATAAGCCAGTTGCTAAAAGACAAATACTGTATGATTCCACTTATGTGAGGGGCCTAGAGTAGTCCAGATTATGGAGACAGAAAGTAGAACGGTGCTTGTCAGGGGCTGGGGGAGTGTGCTGAGGGGTTGGTGTTTAATGCACGCAGGGTTTCAGTTTTACAAGACGAGAAAAGTTCTGGAGATGATGGTGGTGATGGAAGCACAGCAATGTGAATGTACTTAATGCCTCTGAACTGTATCCTTTCAAATGATTAGGATGATAATCTCATGTATGTTTTACCAAGGTTTAAAAAAAATTTTTAAACCTATCATCAAAAAGTATTTTTCTTGCTCTCACTAGATTAGATCCTCCTTAGTATTGTGGAAACTTCCTCTTTTGCAAAAGGATTTCTTACTGGGTCCTTAGATCCTCTCACCTCCCCAGTTTCTGGAAAATATACCAAAAAGGCCTTACCAAAGCTTATCAAATGGGAACTAATTTCACCTGGTTCTCCTTCACTTGGAGACAAGTTGTGTAACCCAATACACTAAGAAGCAATTGGGAAAATGGTAATGTTGGTAATTTAAACACATCTTTGCTAATATTTTTTTGAAAGTAAAAAAGCTTTTATCTTCTACCTTAAATATATTTTCATCAAAAGCTGGAAGAAGCTGATTGAGCTCATTTAATTTATAGACACTCTTCACCATTTACTGTAATTGGCCCTATCAGTCCTTGTTGTGAAAACAATCAGCGAAATCACACTTCATTTGTCAGAAACTTTCCTTCCATCTTCAATGCAAATCCCTGAGAAAAATCAACAGGAGCCCAAATTGCTTGTAGCCAAACAGTGCTTCACTCTTAACAGAAATCTGCACAAGACAAGAAAGCCAAGAGCATAGACAGATTTAACATACCTTGGTTTAAGGAGGCCTTGAAGGTGTTCTATGTCAAGTAAGATGCCCTGATTGTTCCTGCTGCCCGCACCCCAGCCTTTCCTGCACCAGGCCCCATTGTAATTCAGGGTGGTGAGGGGTAGGACTTTCCTTTGTAAAGTGGGCTTAAGAGTGATTACGAGAGGGCTTCCCTGGTGGCGCAGCGGTTGAGAGTCCGCCTGCCGATGCAGGGCACACGGGTTCGTGCCCCGGTCCGGGAAGATCCCACATGCCGCGGAGCGGCTGGGCCCGTGAACCATGGCCGCTGAGCCTGCGCGTCCGGAGCCTGTGCTCTGCAACGGGAGAGGCCACAACAGTGAGAGGCCCACGTACCGGAAAAAAAAAAGTCCCAGGAGAGGGAACTGGGCATCCTTGTTCTACAGAGCCCCCTTCCCTCGCTGTGATAATCTGGGGGGCAGGGGGCCACCATCACCCTTGCGTGGAAGATTGTAAGAGCCTCTCAAGTGTCTTCCTTCCTCTCCCTTCCTTTTCTCCTACAAACAGTAGCCAGAGGGGGTCCTGTCCCTCCCTTGTGTTAAACCTCCTCGTTGCTTTCCTTTGCACTTGGAATAAAATCTGAATAATATCTGACCTAGTAGGGTGACCAATTTGTCCTGGGCCAAACCAGGGGACTCCTCTCCTCCCTCCCTCGCTCCCCTTCCTCACTCTCTCACTTCCCCTCCCCTCTTCAGCTCATTTGGCTCCAATCACACGGGATCCTTGCTCTTCCTTGAAGGAGTCATGTGTGTCTCAGGACCTTTGAACTTGCTCTTTCCTCTCCTTGGAACTTTTGTATGTTAGGATTCAGCTCCCTCCTCAAAGAGGCCTCAGATCACTCCAGCTGGAGCAGTTCTTTTACCATCACCACCTGGCCCCCATTCCTTCCTGCTTATCCACTGTGGAATTTGAAGCTCTCTGTGCTTCACTTTTTTCCCCATAAAATGGGGACAAGCGCTATCCCCCAAAGGACTGGAGTGAGGAGACAATGCGATACTCTTTGCTAAGCCCTCAAATCACTGCTGGAACATAACAAGTGTTTCACAGCAACTGTGATTTTTGCCCTGTCCTGTTTTCTTCCTAGCACCTGTCAATATCCGATACAATTATATGTATTTATTTCTTCCATGTTTATTGTCTGTCGCTCCAAATAAAATGTGGGCTGCATCAAGACGAAGATCTGTTTTACATCCTTCAGTGCCTAGAACAGTGCCTGGTGCATGTCAAGAGCTCAAGATGTGTGTGAAACATGAATGAAGCTTGATGGTTGCCAACAGCGTGGATGCCACTGAATTGTACACTTAAAAATGGCGAAAAGGGTGATATTTGTGTTATGTTTATTTTACTACTGATGTCACATAATACATATCTGTTAACTTTCTTAGTCACAAAAAAAGAAAAAAAAGAATGAATGAAGCTAAGTCCCAGCATCCCAGGAGTGGTTATTCACTCAGAGCGAGGGGAGCTTGCAGCTTTCTGGGACTTTTTTACATAACACTCCACCTTTTCACTATCTCTCATTGGCATGCACAACCACCCTGGGGAGGGGAGCGGAGGTGGGGCCTGGGAATCCCAGGAGACCTGCCCTGGAGGCGGAAACACTCTGAGAATTTTGCCTCCTTCACATAGTACTTCAGGGGTGCGAGCTTGACACACTAGTTTTGTCACTCTTACACGGACAGTCTCTGCAGCTGATCAATACTGCATCTCAGGTAAGTTACTGACCTTCCTGTGCTTCCCAATAAATGGCAACAGTAAGAGAAGCTCTCTTTCAGTATTGGTGTGAAGATTGAACAGGATAAACCATGTAAAATGCTTAGAAAAGTGCCCGCCCTGTACATAAGTGCTGTGTAAATGTTAGCTATTATTATTCATCTTTATTATCCATCCAGTTACTTTAGCTAAAAATTAAGGAGTGGGCTTCCCTGGTGGCGCAGTGGTTGAGAGTCCGCCTGCCGATGCGGAGGACACGGGTTCGTGCCCCGGTCCGGGAAGATCCCACATGCCGCGGAGCGGCTGGGCCCGTGAACATCGCCGCTGAGCCTGCGCGTCCGGAGCCTGTGCTCCGCAACGGGAGAGGCCACAACAGTGAGAGGCCCGCGTCCCGCAAAAAATAAAATAAAATAAAATAATAATTAAGGCGTTATTCATGCCCTTTCTCCCCTCCTCCCATTTCCATTCTTCAATATATATCTTAAATCCATCCACTTTTTCTTCTAAATGTTCTCAAGTTTTGCCTTTTACACTGAAGTCTTTAGCCTGCTCAGGGATATAGTAAATTTCTCTTCATTTCCATATGGACTACCAGCACCGTTTACTGAATAGCCTATCTTTTCCCTGTTGATCTACTTGGACCGTGCTGTCATACATCATGTTTCTACGTCTGTGAAGGTCTATTTCTGGCCTCTATTCCATTGGCCAGGCATTATCGAGTTTCCTTCCTCCTCATCCCTTATGTGTAACCCATCAGCAAGTCCATCCTATGTCCAAGACTCCTCTCAAGTCCACCTTCTCCACTTCCGCCATCATTTCTTAGCTGGACACTTGCGATGGGTCCCATCTGCTCCTCTCCCCCACTTTTACTCTGCAAGCCCCCCACCCCTGGCCATTCTCCTTATTGCAACTCAAGAGACCCTACCCCTTTTTTAAAATGACAAAATATTGGACATTTGTTATATAAAACTATAAAAGACCACGTGCGGAGGTTATGAAGTGTGGTCATAAAACAACGCTGTGAGCCCACCAGGCTGCCTAGGAAACAGAACAGTGGCAAATCCTTTGATGTCCTGAGTGTCCTCAATGCTAGTGAGAATTCGTCCTTTTTTAAAAAAAAAATTTGTTCTTTTGAAATTATTCTCTTGCTTTCCTTTATAGTCTTACCACGGATGTATTCCTAAGCAATTTATTAATCAATATTGCTCGTTTGTAAGTTTTACAAAAATAGTGTCATGTTGTGAATTTCCCTCTGAGAATTGGTTTGTTTATTCACTATTACTAATTCTAAGATTCGTCTGTGTTGAGGTGTGTAGCTATTGGTTAGTCATTTTCACCACTGCTTAGTAATCCATTGTAAAATTCCTTATTTGTTTATGTATTTTACCATTGATAGACATTTGGATTGTTGCTTTTTCTTTTCTCTCATTTCTTTTATGAAAAATATGTACAGGGGTTTCCTCTGGGTAGTGGCTTTCAACTTTTTCCCCCTAATGCTCTCTGTAAGAAATGTATTTTATACTGTGACCCAGTACACACACAGACACATCTATTTATCCCAAATTTTCGTGATGCACCTTGGCATTTCCTATGCTACTTTATTTAATTTTTTTTAAAAGATGTTGATCCACAAAATGACTTTATGACCAACCAATCCATAGTGTGGAACATTCTATAGTCTACTGTGGGTATGTACCCAGGAGCAGAATTGCCGGGTCCTCTGGTGTGAACATAATCAAATTTATCAGAAAAACCAAAGAGTTATAATATTTGACCCTTATAATATTGACAATTATAATAATTGACCTCTCCAAAATAGCTATAATAATTGACCCCTCACCAGCCCAGCATTAGAACTGAAATTTGCTTGGTGGTGTGAGACTTCTTAGTTTTTGCCAATCCAGTGATTGTAAAATGATATCTCATATGGTTCATCTTTAGTAATGTGCCTGTCCATATCTTTTGCCATTTTACTCTTGGATTTTTTTCTTTTTCTTAGTAATTTGTTAGAGTTCTTTAAATGTTATGGATACTAATCTTTTATTGGTTATATTTACTGTAAGTATCATCTCTCAGTTTATATCTTACTTTTTTCCTCTATTAGCAAAAATGATGAACAGAAATTATTAATTTTAATTTAGTCAAAGGTATCACTAATTTCCTTTGTAGTTAGTGCTTTTTGGATCTTGTTTAAAGAATTCTTACTTCTTCTGGGGTCACAAAAAAATTCTCCAAAATTTTCTGCTACACAGAATTTTAAAAATGTAAATCTTTAACCACTAGGAATTTATGCAAATTCTCTTTCTTTTCATATGGATTACCAGCTGACCCAGTACCATTTACTAAGTAGCCCATTCTTTCCTCACTGATCTGCTAGGGTAAGGCTGTCTATATCAACTTTTTCTAAGTGTCCACTTTTGTGCTCTCATCAGTTCCTTTTGTCAATGGGTCTATTCCTGCCCAATATACTCTGTTGTAATTAAGGAGTGTCTTGAGTGTTCTTCACCCTTTGCTCTTCTATATCTCTTTAGACTCAGCTGGACAAGTTTTATGACAAATTATGTTGAGACTTTGGAATTGTACTGCCTCTAGAAACTTAAAAAAAAAATTTTATTGGTGTATAGTTGATTTACAATGTTGTGTTAGTTTCAGGTGTACAGCAAAGTGCATTAGTGGTACATATACATATATCCACTCTTTTTTAGATTCTTTTCCCATTAGAAATTATTTTGAGGAGAGTTGACATCTTTATGATATTGACTATCCCATCAGTAGCATCATATAGCTCTCCTTTTTAAAAAATTGAGATATGGGCTTCCCTGGTGGTGCAGTGGTTGAGAGTCCGCCTGCCGATGCAGGGGACACAGGTTCGTGCCCCGATCCGGGAAGATCCCACATGCCGCGGAGCGGCTGGGCCCGTGAGCCATGGCCGCTGAGCCTGCGCGTTCGGAGCCTGTGCTCCGCAATGGGAGAGGCCACAACAGTGAGAGGCCCGCGTAATGCAAAACAAAATAATAATAAATAAATTTTTAAAAAATTGAGATATAATTGACATATATATAACATTGTATTAGTCTTAGGTGTACAGTATAACAATTCGATATATGTATATATTGTGAAATGATTACCACAATAAGTTTAGTTAACATCCATCACCACATATAGTTACAAAAATTCTTTTCTTGTGATGAGAGCTTTTTAAGATTTATTCTCTTAGCAACTTTCGAATATACAATGTTGACTGAAAAAAATGCACAACCTAAAAGTTACGAATTATGTTTTATTTGGCGAACTTTCTGAGGACTCAAGCCCAGAAAACAGCCTCTCAGATACCTCCGAGGGACTGCCAGGATATATAAGAGTTTTTGCAACAAAAACCAGGTAGTTGGAACATCAAAAGTTTACTGTTAATTAAAGAAAACTGGATATCTCAAGTTAATGGATTTAGCTCTTTTCTGTGTTTGGGAAGATGGGCTCATTGAAATCATTCCTTTGATATGCATCTTAACTAGGGCCAATATCCTTTTCTTTCCCATCCTGAGTCCCCTCAGGGTGCATAGTTGTGGGTGGCTACAGTGGCTGATGGCTTGATGGTTGCAATTCTTTTTTTACTGATGTGGCAGGCAACAATTTTCATTCACAACAATATAGTATTCTTAACTGTAGTCACCATGACTTATTTATCTTATAATTGGAAGTCTATACCTTTTGACCACCTTCACCCATTTTGCCCATCCCCACCCCCTACCTCTGGCAACCACCAATCTGTTCTCTACATCTATAAGTTTGTTTTTTTTAGATTCTACCTATAAGTAAGATCATTCAGTATCTGTCTTTCTGTGCCAGACTTATTTCACTTAGCATAATGCCCTCAAGTCCCATCCATGTTGTCACAATTGCAGGGTTTCCTTCTTTTTTATGGCTGAATGATATTCCATTATATATGTATATCAATCACATTTTCTTTATCTGTTCATCCATCAGTGGACATCTAGGTTGTTTCCATGTCTTGGCTATTGTAAATAATGCTGCAATGAACATGGGGGTACAGATATCTTTTTTGAGATAGTGATTTCATTTTCTTTGGATAAACACCCAGGAGAGGAATTGCTGGATCATAGATAATTCTATTTTTAATTTTTTTGACGAACCTCCTCCATACTGTTTTCCATAGTGGCTGCATCAATTTACATTCCAGCAACAATTCACAAGGTTTCCCTTTTCTCCACATCCTGGCCAGTACTTGTTATTTCATGTCTTTTTTTAAAAAATAAATTTATTTATTTTTGGCTGCATCAGGTCTTCGTTGTTGGGTCTTTGTTGCTGCACACAGGCTTTCTCTAGCTGTGGCGAGCAGGGTCTACTCTTCATTGCAGTGTGCTGGCTTCTCATTGTGGTGGCTTCTTTTTGATAGTAGCCTTTCTAACAGGCATGACGTTTGATTTGCATTTCCCTGATGATTAGTGATGCTGACCACCTTTTCATGTACCTGTTGCCCATCTGTATGTCTTCTTTGGAAAAATGTCTATTCCAATCCTCTGCCCATTTTTTAATCAGATTTTTTTTTGTTATTGAGTTGTATAAGTTCTTTTTATATTTTAGATATTAATCCCTTATCAGATATGATTTGCAAATATTTTCTCCCATTCCTTAGCTTGCCTTTTCATTTTGTTGATGGTTTCCTTTACTGTACAGGAGCCTTTCAGTTTTATATTGTCCTACTTGTTTATTTTTCTTTTGTTGCCTTTGATTTTGATGGCAAATCCAAAAAAATCATTGCCCAACTGATGTCAAAGGAGCTTACTGCCTATGTTTCCTTCTAGGAGTTTGATAGTTTCAGGTCTTATATTCAAGTCTTTAATCCATTTTGAGTTGATTTTTGTGTATGGCATAAGATAGTGGTCCAGTTTCTTTCTTTTGCATATGGTTGACCAGTTGTCCCAACACTATTTGTTGAAGAGACTATTCTTTCACCATTGTATAGTCTTGGCTCCTTTTTCATAAATTAATTAATATATGCGTGGGTTTATTTCTGGGCTCTCTCTGCTGAGACAGAGCTCTTCATTTCTTTTTTTTAAAAATTAATTAATTAGTTAATTAATTAATTTAGTTTTGGCTGCGTTGGGTCTTTGTTGCTGTGTGCAGGCTTTCTCTAGTTGTGGTGAGTGGGGGCTACTCTTCTTTGCGGTGTGCAGGCTTCTCATTCAGTGGCTTCTCTTTGTTGCAGAGCACGGGCTCTAGGCGCGTGGGCTTCAGTAGTCATAGCACTCAGGCTCAGTAGTTGTGGCTCGCGGGCTCCAGAGCACAGCTCAGTAGTTGTGGCACATGGGCCCAGTTGCTCCACGGCATGTGGGGTCCTCCCGGACCAGGGATCGTACCCGTGTTCCCTGCATTGGCAGGCAGATTCTTATCCACTGCGCCACCAGGGAAGTCCTTAGCTCTTCATTTCCTTAGACCTTCATTAGTGTCCTTCAATAATGATTTGTCTTTTCTCCATACTGTAGGTTTAAGAAAGGGCTTTTAAAAATGTAAATTAGATCTCCTCTCTTCTCTGGTTATAACTTGATAATGGTGTTCAATTACCCTTATAAGAAAGCCCAAATTCCTTACCTAGATATGCACAACCTGGCCCTGACTACCTCTCTAACTTTATCTTATAAAACTAGTACCCTCACCCAGAACTGGCCAGTCTCTTGGGCTTCTGGTCAGTTCCTCTGGCTTATTACCTTAGGGAAGTTGCAGTCACCTGTCAGTGTTTACCCTCTGCTAGGATGGCTTCCCACCTCCCCACACCCAACCCTCTGCCTGGTTAACATTCAGCTCAAATCTCTCTATTGCAAAGAGACCTTTTTGAACATCCTACTCAGAATCATCCAATTATGCCCTTTCACAGCCAGAGAGAGCAACCTGTTATTTTCCCTTCCAACTCTTCAACACTTTTGGCAGTTGCTTGGTTCATTTGTGCGTGTTTGTCTAATGTCTGGTTCCCCTAAAAGCCTGCAACCTCCCTGAGGGACCTTGGCTCTTTGGTTCACCAAGGCACCTGGTGCATTGTTTAGCATGTAATAGATACTCAGTAAATGTTTGCTAAAGGAAGAAAGGGAAGAAGAGAGGAAGAGAGGAAGGGACTCCCATAGACAGGGAAAAAGCAAAGCCAAATAAGAGACATTAGGGGTAAAAATGCGCTGGATTTTAAAAACGTAGTAATAGACCTTGGTAGTTACAGCTTTTTAAAATTATGTCGTTAATGTAATGTAGAATGCATTCTAGTGGTCAAAGATTTAAATGATACAGAAATGTAAGGAATATAAGTTTAAGTTTCCTTTTACCATCCCCTCTTCAAACTCACTCCTCGTCTCAAAGGTAACCATTATTGGCAACTATAATTTATTGCTAGTTTGGTAAATACCTTTATAGTAATCTTTTCTTTTTTAATTAATATTTATTGGCATATAGTTGATTTACAATGTTGTGTTAGTTTCTGCTGTACACCAAAGTGAATCAGTTATACACATACATATATCTACTTTTTTTTAGAGTCTTTTCTTTTTAGATTTTTTTAGATTCCTTTTTAAGATTTTTCCCATATAGGTCATTACAGAGTATTGAATAGAGTTCCCTGTGCTATACAGTAGGTTCTTATTAGTTATCTTATCATAATCTTTTCTTTTCTTTCTTTTTTTTTTTTTTTTGGTTGAGTCAGGTCTTAGTTGCAGCACATGGGGTCTTCATTGAGGTGTGTGGGATCTTTTTTTTGTGACGTGGGCTTTTTGTTATAGCACGCAGGCGTCTCTCTAGTTGTGGTGGGCTTCTCTCTAGTTGTGGTGTGGGGGTTTTCTCTCTCTAGTTGTGGCGCGTGGGCTCTGTAGTTTGCTGCATGCGGGCTCTCTTACTGAGGCATGCAAGCACAGTCGTTGTGGCACATGGGCTTAGTTGCCCTGTGGCATGTGGGATCTCAGTTCCCCCACCAGGTATCAAACCCGTGTCCGCTGCATTAGAAGGTGTATTCTTTACCACTTGGACCACCAGGGAATGCCCTATAGTAATCTTTTCTATCTACTTATATATTTTTGTATATATACTAAATATATCTATATACATATAGAATTATTTTTCTTTTTTAAAATCATGAATAGAATCATATCTTACTAGTTGCTATATGAAATGTTTTCTTCATTTAATAATGTGACAAGGAGATCTTTCCATTTCAGTTCAGGTAGATAGTTAACCAGTTTCTAGAGATACAGAATGAATGGGACATGTATATATAGAGAGATTTATTTTAAGGAATTGGCCCATGTGATTATGGAGGCTGTGAGCTTCAAAATCTGCAGTGTAGGCCATAGCGCTGGAACCCAGGGAAAGGCCAACGTTGCAGTTAAAGTCTAAAGGTCATCTGCTGGTAGAATTCCCTCTTGCTCAGAGGAGGTCAATCTTTTGTTCTATTCAGGCTTTCCACTGATTGGATGAGGCCCACCCACATTATCATGACAATTTGTTTTACTCAAAGTCTATGCATTTAAATGTAAATCAGATTTCCCTGGTGGCACAGTGGTTAAGAATCCACCTGCCAATGCAGGGGACATGGGTTCAAGCCCTGGACCGGGAAGATCCGACATGCCACAGAGCAACTAAGCCCATGCGCCACAAGTACTGAAGCCCGCGTGCTTAGAGCCCGTGCTCTGCAACAAGAGAAGCCACCACAATGAGAAGCCCATGCACTGAAATGAAAAGTAACCCCTGCTCGCTGCAACTAGAGAAAGCCTCTGTGCAGCAATGAAGACCCAACGCAGCCAAAATAAATAAATAAATAAAATAAATAAATTTAAAAAAAAATATAAATCTCATCCAAAAACTTTTAACAGAAAAATCCAGAATAATGTTTAGCCAAATATCTGGGCATCTTGGCATTTTAAGTTGATACAAAATTAACGATCACATTCATGAACATAGATCTTTGCATATATATACAAATTTTATATGAACTATATTTCTAAGCAATGGAATTGCTGTTTCAAGGGATATGAACCATTTAAATGTTGATAGATAGATACGGTCGCATTATGTTCCTGAGAGGGTACAGATTAAGAGACACAGACTCTCTTCATAAGTATAAGAGAGTGAGGTTACCAAGGCACAAGGGCAAATAACTTTGAGTATATGTTCCTCCAAATCTCTGCTTTTTTTCTGCTTCAGTGCCTTTGCAAGTCCTACTTAGCAGTTTGGAATTCACTTCTCCCTAGAAGACTGTTTTTTTTTAAAGCTACTTTTCTTTTTTAAAAAAAAAACAAAAACATTTATTTATTTATTTGGTTGCACTGGGTCTTAGTTGCGGCAGGCAGGCTCCTTAGTTGTGGCTTGTGGTCTCCTTGGTTGTGGCATGTGAACTCTTAGTTGTAGCATGCATGTGGGATCTAGTTCCCTGACCAGGGATCAAACCCAGGCCCCTTGCATTGGGAGCTTGAAGTCTTATCCACTGTGCCACCAGGGAAGTCCCCTGTGCTGTTGTTTTTAAACAAACACAACAAACAAAAAATAGAATAGACAATATTGGAATCTATCACATGTAATAAGGGTGAGAGCAGAGATCATCTGTATCCATATCAGTCTTGAATATCAGGATTGAGAACTGAGGCCACATGGCTTAATTATTTGTTCCAGGGAAATCTTGTCTCGGGAGATAGGGCTGGAAACCAAAAAGTGACTTTACTGTTTGCTTTAAGAAATTCCTCTAAACCCAGAGAATTTTTTCATACAGGCAAACAGCTCATTTACCAATGGTTAACATGGCTTTCTTCAAAATCCTTGCCTTGTGTGGTTACCAATTTTAAAGTCTTGAATTTTGTCCAGTCCTAACCAGTTGAAAGTCTCACCTTGAACGACTTGAGGTCTTATCCCAAAACCCTATACATGTCCTCTCCTGACCTCCCCTTTCTGAGGCACCATTAAGACTGTGAAGGTGGTGGTCACCCCTCTCTGCAGCAGGTCTAATGCATTCAGTTGTGCTTGGTCAGTGGTTTTCTGGTGGTTTTCTCAGGAGCTGATGTTCTACCAGGATCCAACTGAGACCCCCATCCCAATAATTTTAGATTCTCAACCAGGTAAGGCCTCTGGAGCCTCCGGCTAAGGAGTTATTGCAACCTTGACAGTGTGTCTCACAATGGAGCTGATTTCTTCTTGTTGAGTTCCTAAATGTTGAGTTTACTTTGTCTCAGGAATGGGGAAACTGTTTTAGGAATCTCTGACAATCTGATCAGATTTGAAACCTTTTCTCCTTGGCAGAAATCTTCCTTGTTACTAACAATGTTACTGTGTTATTACTATCTGTTCTCATCACTTTTTCACTGTGAGTCTATAAGAGGAAGTTCAAAAGAAAGAGGATGGATATGCGTCTGATTAGTCTGCTCTTACGCTGGCCTGCAGGGCTGATCAAGGCTCCAGCTGATTCAGTTCCTGGTGAGAGCTCTCCGCCTGGATTGCAGACAGCTGCCTTCTCACTGTGTCCTCACATGGCAATTCTTGTGTGTGTGTGCACAGGTGTGTGTTTGTACAGGGTGGTGATGGGGGAAAGAGGGAGAGTGGGTGGGTGGGCGTAGGAGAGAGAGAGAAGTGGGGTGGGGAGCTCTCTGATATCTCTTCTCATAAGGACACTAATCCTATAGGAACAGGGCCCCACCCTTATGACCTCATTTAGCCTCAATTACCTCCTTAAAGGACCTTTCTCCAAATATAGACACAATGGGGGTCAGGGCTTCAACATATGAATTTGGGAGGGACATGAACATTCAGGCTAACACACAGCAAAATATTATTCAGCCTTAAAAAGGAAGGAAATTCTGACACATGCTACAACATGGATGAACCTTGAGGACATTATGCTAAGTCAAATAAGCCAGTCACAAAAGGACAAACACTGTATGATTCCACTTATATGAAGTACCTAGAGGTGTCAAAACCATAGACACAGAAAGTGGAAAGTTATGGAGATGGATGGTAGTGATGGTTGCATGACAATATGAATATACATTTTTTTCTCTTTTTTGTTTGTTTTTTAAATTATTTTTTCTTCATTATTATTTTTTATTTTTTAATGTACTTTTAGTACCACTGAACTGTATAATTAAAAATGAATAAGGTGGTAAATTTTATGTTATGGGTATTTTACCAGAAAATTAAAATTTAAAAGCACTCAATGAAAGCATGTAGATTCCCTTGTATTCAGAGTGCTGAAGGAATAAAAGGTTAAAATTGTAAAAAGAAAAGAGATCTTAAGATGAATTTAGAATAGTTCTAGAAAGATATAGTCCAGAGCTTCACAATGTATATCAATTGCTTCATTCATTAGTCAGAAGCTGGGCAGCAAAAAATTAGATAGAAAAGTTATAGTGGGAAGACCCTTAGGGTGACCTAAGAGACTCTGAATTGCATAGGTATTCGGAGGGGTTTTGTAAAGCTGCAAATGTTTGACAAGGTGTTCTGGAGACTATTTCCTGTGAAAATAGATTGACTTCACATCCTGACACACAAGCAAGAAAGGCAAAACTGAGCAGAAGCAAGAAGAACTACAGTCCTGCAGCCTGTGGAACAAAAACCACATTCGCAGAAAGAGAGACAAGATGAAAAGGCAGAGGGCTATGTACCAGATGAAGGAACAAGATAAAATCCCAGGAAAACAACTAAATGAAGTAGAGATAGGCAACCTTCCACAAAAAGAATTCAGAATAATGATAGTGAAGATGACCCAGGACCTCAGAAAAAGAATGGAGGCAAAAATCGAGAAGATGCAAGAAATGCTTAATAAAGACCTAGAAGAATTAAAGAACAAACAAACAGAGATGAACAATACAATAACTGGAATGAAAACTACAATAGAAGGAATCAATAGCAGAATAACTGAGGCAGAAGAACGGATAAGTGACCTGGAAGACAGAATGGTGGAATTTACTGCTGCAGAAGAGAATAAAGAAAAAAGAATGAAAAGAAATGAAGACAGCCTAAGAGACCTCTGCGACATTAAACGTAGCTACATTTGCATTATAGGGGTCCCAGAAGGAGAAGAGAGAGAGAAAGGACCAGAGAAAATATTTGAAGAAATTATAGTAGAAAACTTCCCTAACGTTGGAAAGGAAATAGCCACCCAAGTCCAGGAAGCACAGACAGTCCCATACAGGATAAACCCAAGGAGAAACATGCAGAGACACATAGTAATCAAATTGGCAAAAATTAAAGACAAAGAAAAATTATTGAAAGCAGCAAGGGAAAATGACAAATAACATACAAGGGAACTCCCATAAGGTTAACAGCTGATTTCTCAGCAGAAACTCTACAAACCAGAAGGGAGTGGCATGATATATCTAAACTGATGAAAGGGAAGAACGTACAACCAAGATTACTCTACCCAGCAAGGATCTCATTCAGATTCGATGGAGAAATCAAAAGCTTTACAGACAAGCAAAAGCTAAGAGAATTCAGCACCACCAAACCAGCTCTACAACAAATGCTAAAGGAACTTCTCTAAGTGGGAAACACAAGAGAAGAAAAGGACCTACAAAAACAAACCCAAAACAATTCAGAAAATGTTCATAGGAACATACATATCGATAATTACCTTAAACATGAATGGATTAAATGCTCCAACCAAAAGACACAGGCTTGCTGAATGGATACAAAAACAAGACTCATATATATGCTGTCTACAAGAGACCCACTTCAGACCTAGGGACACATACAGACTGAAAGTGAGGGGATGGAAAAAGATATTCCATGCAAATGGAAATCAAAAGAAAGCTGGAGTAGCAGTACTCTTATCAGATAAGACAGACTTTAAAATAAAGAATGTTACAAGAGACAAGGAAGGACACTACATAATGATCAAGGTATCAATCCAAGAAGAAGATATAACAATTATAAATATATATGCACCCAACATAGGAGCAACTCAATACATAAGGCAACTGCTAACAGCTATAAAAGAGGAAATAGACAGTAACACAATAATAGTGGGGGACATTAACACCTCACTTACACCAATGGACAGATCATCCAAAATGAAAATAAATAAGGAAACAGAAGCTTTAAATGACACAGTAAACCAGATAGATTTAATTGATATTTATAGGACATTCCATCCAAAAACAGCAGATTACGGCTTCGCTAGTGGTGCAGTGGTTAAGAATCCGCCTGCCAATGCCGGAGACATGGGTTCAAGCCCTGGTCTGGGAAGATCCCATATGCCACAGAACAAGTAAGCCCATGTACCACAACTACTGAGCCTGCACTCTAGAGCCCACGAGCCACAACTACTGAAGCCTGCATGCCACAACTACTGAAGCCTGTGCGCCTAGAGCCCATGCTCTGCAACAAGAAAAGCCACCACAATGAGAAGCCTGCATACTACAACAAAGAGTAGCCCCTGCTCATCGCAACCAGAGAAAAGCCTGCGTGCAGCAACACAGACCCAAAAAGCAGCCAAAAAACAAACAAACAAAACAAAAAAAAGAAAACAGCAGATTACACTTTCTTCTCAAGTGCGCATGGAACATTCTCCAGGATAGATCACATCTTGGGTCACAAATCAAGCCTCAGTAAATTTAAGAAAATTGAAATCATATCAAGCATCTTTTCTGACCACAACACTATGAGATTAGAAATGAATTACAAGGAAAAAACAGAAAAAACACAAACACATGGAGGCTAAACAATACGTTACTAAATAACCAAGAGATCACTGAAGAAATCAAAGAGGAAATGAAAAAATACCTAGAGACAAATGATGATGATCCAAAACCTATGGTATGCAACAAAAACAGTTCTAAGAGGGAAGTTTATAGCTATACAAGCCTATATCAAGAGACAAGAAAAATCTCAAGTAAACAATCCAACCTTACATCTGAAGGAACTAGAGGAAGAAGAACAAAAAAACCCAAAGTTAGCAGAAGGAAAGAAATCATAAAGATCAGAGCAGAAATAAATGAAATAAGGCAAAGAAAACAATAGCAAAGATCAATAAAACTAAAAGCTGGTTCTTTGAGAAGATAAACAAAATTGATAAACCATTAGCCAGACTCACCAAGAAAAAGAGGGAGAGGACTCAAATCAATAAAATTAGAAATGAAAAAGGAGAAGATACAACAGACACCAAAGAAATACAAAGCATCCTAAGAGACTACTACAAGCAACTCTATGCCAATAAAATGGACAACCTGGAAGAAATGGACAAATTCTTAGAAAGGTAGAACCTTCCAAGACTGAACCAGGAAGAAATAGAAAATATGAACAGACCAATCACAAGTAATGAAATGGAAACTGTGATTAAAAATCTTCCAACAAACAAAAGTCCAGGACCAGATGGCTTCACAGGTGAATTCTATCAAACATTTAGAGAAGAGCTAACACCTATCCTTCTCAAACGCTTCCCTAAAATTGCAGAGGAAGGAACACACCGAAACTCATTCTATGAGTCCACCATCACCCTGATACCAAAACCAGACAAAGATACTACAAAAAAAGAAAATTACAGACCAATATCACTGATGAATATAGATGCAAAAATCCTCAACAAAATACTAGCAAACAGAATCCGACAACACATTAAAAGGATCATACACCATGATCAAGTGGGATTTATCCCAGGGATGCAAGGATTCTTCAATATATGCAAATCAATCAGTGTGATACACCATATTAACAAATTGAAGAATAAAAACCATATGATCATCTCAATAGATGCAGAAAAAGCTTTTGACAAAATTCAACACCCATTTATGATAAAAATTCTCCAGAAAGTGGGCACAGAAGGAAACTACCTCAACATAATAAAGGCCATATATGACAAACCCACAGCAAACATCATTCTCAATGGTGAAAAACTGAAAGCATTTCCTCTAAGATCAGGAATGAGACAAGGATGTCCACTCTCACCAGTATTATTAAACATAGTTTTGGAAGTCCTAGCCACGGCAATCAGAGAAGAAAAAGAAATAAAAGGAATACAAATTGGAAAAGAAGAAGTAAAACTGTCACTGTTTGCAGATGACATGATACTATGCATAGAGAATCCTAAAGATGCCACCAGAAAACTACTAGAGCTAATTAATGAATTTGGTAAAGTTGCAGGATACTAAACTAATGCACAGAAATCTCTTGCATTCCTATACACTAATGATGAAAAATCTGAAAGAAAAATTAAGGAAACACTCGCATTTACCATTGCAACAAAAAGAATAAAATACCTAGGAATAAACCTACCTAGGGAGAGAAAAGACCTGTATGCAGAAAACAATAAGACACTGATGAAAGAAATTAAACATGATAGCAACAGATGGCGAGATATACCATGTTCTTGGATTGGAAGAATCAATATTGTGAAAATGACTATACTACCCAAAGCAATCTACAGATTCAATGCAATCCCTATCAAATTACCAATGGCAGTTTTTACGGAACTAGAACAAATCATCTTAAAATTTGTATGGAGACATAAAAGACCCCGAATAGCCAAAGCAGTCTTGAGGGAAAAAAACGGAGCTGGAAGAATCAGACTCTCTGACTTCAGACTATACTACAAAGCTACAGTAATCAAGACAATATGGTACTGGCACAAAAACAGAAATATAGATCAATGGAACAAGATAGAAAGCCCAGAGATAAACCCACGCACCTATAGTCAGCTAATCTATGATAAAGGAAGCAAGGATATACAATGGAGAAAAGACAGTCTCTTCAATAAGTGGTGCTGGGAAAACTGGACAGCTACATGTAAAAGAATGAAATTAGAACACTCCTCAACACCATACACAAAAATAAACTCAAAATGGATTCGAGACCTAAATGTAAGACCTGACACTATAAAACTCTTAGAGGAAAACATAGGAAGAACACTCTTTGACATAAATCACAGCAAGATCTTTTTTGATCCACCTCCTAGAGTAATGGAAATAAAAACAAAAATAAACAAATGGGACCTAATGAAACTTCAAAGCTTTTGCACAGCAAAGGAAACCATAAACAAGATGAAAAGACAACCCTCAGAATGGGAGAAAATATTTGCAAATGAATCAACGGACAAAGGATTAATCTCCAAAATATATAAACATCTCATGCAGCTCAATATTAAAGAAACAAACAACCCAGTCCAAAAATGGGCAGAAAACTTAAATAGACCTTTCTCCAAAGAAGACGTAGAGATGGCCAAGCAGCACATGAAAAGCTTCTCCACATCACTAATTATTAGAGAAATGCAAATCAAAACTACAATGAGGTACCAGCTCACACCAGTTAGAATGGGCGTCATCAGAAAATCTACAAACAACAAATGCTGGAGAGGGTGTGAAGAAAAGGGAACCGTCTTGCACTGTTGTTGGGAATGTAAATTGATACAGCCACTATGGAGAACAGTATGGAGGTTCCTTAAAAAACTAAAAATAGAATTACCATATGATCCAGCAATCCCACTATTGGGTATATACCCAGAGAAAACCATGATTCAAAATGACACATGCACTCCAATGTTCATTGCAGCACTATTTACAATATCCAGGTCATGGAAGCAACCTAAATGCCCATCGACAGACGAATGGATATGTGGTACATATATACAATGGAATATTACTCAGCTTTAAAAAGGAACGAAATTGAGTCATTTGTTGAGATGTGGATGGATCTAGAGACTGTCATACAGAGTGAAGTAAGTCAGAAAGAGAAAAACAAATATCGTATATTAACGCATGTATGTGGAACCTAGAAAAATGGTACAGATGAACCAGTTTGCAGGGCAGAAATTGAGACACAGATGTAGAGAACAAACGTATGGACACCAAGGTGGGAAAGCAGCGGGGGGGTGGGGGTGGGGGTGTGATGAATTTGGCGATTGGGATTGACATGTATACACTGATGTGTATAAAATTGTTGACTAATAAGAACCTGCTGTATAAAAAAATAAATAAAATAAAATTCAAAAGTTTAAAAAAAAAAGAAGGGCAAAATCATTGAAGATATGAGGGATAGACTCTTTGCCACCTTTTCTGTTTTTTATAAAATTGATTTTTATATTGTAGTAAAATATACATAAAATTTACTATTTTGACCATTTTTAGGTGTATAATTCTGGCACATTTAAGGATATTCTCACTGTTGTGCAAACATCGCGGCCATCCATCTCCAAAACCCTTTTCATCTTGCCAAACTGAAACTCAGTACCTATAAAATAGTAACTCCACATTCCTCTAGCTCCTGGCAACCACCATTCTACTTTCTTCATTTTTTTTTAATAGTTTAGATTTTTTTTACATTATTTATTTATTTATTTGGTTGCGTGGGGTCTTTAGCTGCAGCAGGCGGGCT
Source organism: Lagenorhynchus albirostris (assembly GCF_949774975.1). Classification (NCBI taxonomy): domain Eukaryota; kingdom Metazoa; phylum Chordata; class Mammalia; order Artiodactyla; family Delphinidae; genus Lagenorhynchus; species Lagenorhynchus albirostris. The sequence goes on along the minus strand of NC_083113.1, from coordinate 26,919,101 downwards.
CATTAGTTGTGGCTCATGGGCTCCTTTGTTGCAGCTCGAGGGCTCCTTCGTTGCAGCACATGGGCCCCTTAGTTGTGGGATGCGAACTCTTAGTGTGGCATGCGAACTCTTAGTTGAGGCATGCATGTGGGATCTAGTTCCTTGAGCAGGGATTGAACCTGGGACCCCTGCATTGGGAGCACGGAGTCTTAACCACTGCGCCAACAGGGAAATCCCCATTCTACTTTCTATCTCTATGATTTTGACCACTCTAGGTACCTCATGTAAGTGGAATCATAAAGTATTGGTCCTTTCGTGACTGAATCATTTTACTCAGCATAATGAACTCAAGGTTCATCCATGTTGTAGCATATATCAGAATTTCCTTCTTTTTAAGAGTGAATAATATTCCACTGTATGTATATACTCCATTTTTTTGATCCATTCATCACCCTTTGACAATTAGACAACCATCTGAGGAGCCTCAGATTCCTCTAAAGACAAACAATAAGGAAAGAAACATAGCTACTCTGTGACCATCAGATCAAGTGACATGCAGAAAAGGTAGCTTCTACACAAAATTTGGGTCAAAACCTCAACTTGCCTTCCTTATTTTGATCTTTAAATCATCGTTGGCTTATTGTAGTCATTCTGTTTTTCATGCTCTGCCCATATACTGTAATGTAAAGATGGAAAGAATTGCTTTTATGTTAACCTTTTTTTCTAGGTTTATGAGTTTTGTTGGTTATTTCTGGATATAATATTAATAGCTGGTTACAAATAGCTCACTCAAGGGAGACTAGATTCAACCTTGAGACTCAAGGTTGGCACTATATAGTACAAGGAAAGTTACATTTAGGTGTCCGTGCCAAAAGGAAAGTATAACTCCGGTGCCCAGGCAATCCACGCAGTCTGCCTTATCCCTCTTCTTTCTTGAGCTTAGAAGAAAGAACTCCTTATTTCCCACATAACCCAAGTATGGGGGATTTAAGATGGTCACAAATTCTTTCACCTTCCTTATATCAGGAGGTGGGTCTGTGTCCCACTCTCTTGAGTCTGGGTGCTCTTTGCTATTGCTTTGACCTGTAGAATACAGCAAAAATGAATTTGTGCTCAGTAAGAGAAGGCTGTAAACCAATAAATTACTTTAGGGATTTCATCCAAGCCTATTTATCTGGATGGTTTCCTGGATGGGCTCTCCCATCAGGACCTCCATCAGGATTGGTCATTGGGAAAACAGCTTGCATATCAAACAGCAGCCTTACTTATTGAAACTTGCTTTAAGACCCTTGCCTTGCTGTGTTCACCAATCCTAAAATACTATGTTGTGACTGTTGCCCAATCCCAATTGACTCCTCTCTTGAAAGACCTGCTTTGAACCACCTGAGTCCAGACCCCAACCCTATAAATTTATTTTCCTCACCTTCCCCCACTCAGATTGTCAAGGTGGTGTTCTCCATTACTGCAGCAAGTCTAACAAAGTTAGCTTTGTTTGATAGCAGGTTTCCTGGTCATCTTTTTTTTTTTTTTTTTTTTTTTTTTTTGCGGTACGCGGGCCTCTCACTGTTGTGGCCTCTCCCGTTGCGGAGCACAGGCTCCGGACGCGCAGGCCCAGCGGCCATGGCTCACGGGACCAGCCGCTCCGCAACACGCGGGATCCTCAGGGACCGGGGCACGAACCCGTGTCCCCTGCATCGGCAGGCGGACTCTCAACCACTGCGCCACCAGGGAAGACCCCCTGGTCATCTTTTGAGATGCTGCCAGTCTAACAAGATAAGTATTGTTTTGTGAAACGAGTTTCAGTTTCATATATTTGCATGTGTATGTGTCTGTGTTTACTGGAAAGTGATGTAAAATATATTGCAACTGTGGGTGGTGGTAAAAATGTTCGAAAGCCATTGGTTTATTGTCTTCCTCTACTAGAATAAATTTTGTCTTCTCTGCCTTATCCCCACCGTTTTGAAGAGTTCCTGGCACACAAAAACTTGTTGAATGAAAGAATGAATGAAAGAACAGCTGTCTGATTGAAAAAAAATGAAAGACAAAGGAAACAAAAGAGAGGGAGGGAAGAAAAAAAGGGAAAGGAAAAGTCACAAGAAGTGGAAAGGAATAGAGAGCAAAGCGGTGCGCGGCTTGCTCCTCCCCGCCGGCAGGGGCGCTGTTGGCAGCTTTGCTGTCCAGGCGGGCTCGGTGTGCGGGGCTGCCGGGGGCGGGACCGCTGGCGCGCAGGGCAAGGTGGGAGTGGAGAAGCTGGCGGGAAGGGGTTCGCAGAGGCTGCCTAAGGAAGCCATGGAGGTGTGCTGCAGCCAGGTAAGTGGCCCCCCGAGGGCAGGTGGGCCTGGCCTGGCCTGGCCTCACCGCAGCCCAGCCCCCACGCCCTCAATGACTTTGAGGATGGCAGCTTAGGGAGGCCCAGGCGGGGCCAACGCCTCACATCCTCGGCTTTTCGCTTCTTGGGGGCCTCAGTTTCCCCAGCTGGGAAGTGGGCAGATGGGCTGGACGCTTTGCCTCGGAGCGAACTCGGGAATCTCCAGCAGCCACTCAAGGCCCCTCCTGCGTCCTTTTACAGCCTCCCGGCAGGTCCCCTTGCCTTCCCGCCTTGTCGAGTCCTCACCAGATGCAGGTCGGTGCTGTCTCGATCAGCCTCTCCTCGGCCCGCTGTCCCTTTCCCTCCTTGGGAGAACTCTTGCTAATGTGCTGTGGCTGGCTCCATTAATTCCTTCCTCCCACGTTTATTGAGGCAGCAAATTTGGCGGTTACACCAGGCTTCTGGAGTCAGGAGAGAGATGAGTGTGGGTGGATCACTTGAGCCGTGTGACCCTGGCTAAGTTCTTTTACCTCCCTGTGCCTCCGTTTTCTCATCCCTAAAATGGGATAATGACAGAACTTATCTTGTAGGATCTTTTGATATTTAAAGACGTTAATATGGATAAAGGTTTCGAGCAGAGATATCCTCCTGTTGCACCATTAGCTTCGTGCCTCCGCTTCCTTGCTCATTACCGCGCGGTTGTGATTTTCTTTCGGTGATTAATTAGTTTTGACTGCTTAACGTTTGTTAATGAATTTTTCCCCGGAAGGCAGACAGAGCTCTTATCTTTGTTCACCCTGTAACCCTCACATCTAGGTCGGTATCTTAGTGGCATCTGAAGCCAGCGTTGGGTAGGCTGGGGGTACAGGGGCGATCAAGACAGTTCTGCCCTCGGCCTGAAAGAGGCATTTGAGCAAGTATAGCAGGGTTGGGTCTTGTTTGCGAGCTCAGTGCCTGGGGAAAATCAGTTAAGGTCAATATTACCCTTGAAGGAACTGGATCTTGAAAGCCCCAAACTGAGATTTACTTTTTTGGGTCATCTTTGTATTTCAGCTTTGTCCCAGTCCCAGGACAGTAGAGGCCAAGACTGTTTTGCAAGGTAAATGTGTCCTGCTGTGACTCTTTTGTGATGGGAGGAATGAGAGCAGACAAGAGGCCACCTGCAATTAAGTGTTGGCTTTCAAATGCTGCCCTCAGTTAGTGTTGAGAATGCACTGGAATCCCCAGCACTTGCTTTTGGGTGGGCTACCACTACCTTCTAGGGTGAGGTGTCATTTTGCCTGGCTGGTCAAGTGATCCTGTCCCCAAGCTCATGGAGGAAAAACTAATTTCCCCCTTGCACACTTAGGTTGACAGCTCAAGTATTTTTCATTATACTTCTAAAGAGTTGCAGAGGATATTACTACCATTCTCTACTGTGTTTATTATATCCATGTTTTAACTATATTTTGAGCAAAATCCAGGAGTTGCCGATTTAGCCTACTAGTTTATGGAAATTGTCCGGAAAAACATCTGATTGGCCAAATTGGGCCTCACTTTCCAAACCAGAGGTCTGATTTCATTTTTAAAATACAGCTTATTGAGGTTTAATTTACACACCATAGAATTCACTCATTTTAAATTTAATGATTTTTTTTGGGGACTTCCCTGGTGGTGCAGTGGTTAAGAATCCGCCTGCCAATGCAGGGGACACAGGTTTGAGCCCTGGTCCAGGAAGATCCCACATGCCACGGAGCAACTGAGCCCGTGTGCCACAACTACTGAGCCTGCCCTCTAGAGCCCACGAGCCACAGCTACTGAGCCCGTGCACCCCAGAGTCGGCGCTCCGCAACAAAAGAAGCCGCCGCAGTGAGAAACCCGTGCACTGCAATGAAGAGTAGCCCCCGCTTGCTGCAACTAGAGAAAGCCCATGCGCAGTAACGAAGACGCTCTGCAGCCATAAATAAACTAATTAATTAATTATTTTTAGTAAATCTCCATAAGCCATTACTACAGTCAATTTTAGAACATTTCTGTGACACCAAAAAGATTACCCTGCGCCCATTTTCAGTCACTCCTCTTTCTACCCCAGGCAACCAATGATCTGGTTTCCATTTCTGTGAATTCACATTTTCTGGGTATTTCATGTAAATGGAATCATCATATAATATGTAGTCTTTTGTGACTGGTCTTCACTTTAGCATAAAGTTTTTGAGGTTCATTCGTGTAGTAGCATATATCAGTACTTCCTTTTTATTGCTGAATAGTATTTCACTGTATGGATATACCACATTTTTTTCTTCTTATCCGTTTACCAGTTGATGGACATTTGAATTGTTACCATTTTGGCTTTTGTGAATAACTCTTATATGAACATACACATACGAGTCTTCATGTGGACATATGTTTCCTTTCTCTTGGGTAGATGGGTTGAATTGCTGGGTCATACGGTAAATTTATGTTTAACTTTTTAAGAACCTCTCAAACAGCTTTCCAAAGAGGCTGTACCATTTTACATCCCCACCAGCATTATATGAGGGTTTTGGTTTCTTCATATCTTCACCAACACTTCTCCTTTGGATTATATCCATCCTAGTAGGTGTGAAATTTTTTTTGTTTTGTTTTGTTTTTGTTTATATCATGACACATTTTTATTGGTTGAAAATGCATTACACACAAACCAGCACAATATATTTCAAGCTCCATGAGGGCAGAGACTGTTGTCTATTTTTTCACCGCTGTATACCTGACATACAGTAAGCACTCAACATTTGATGAACAGGTGCACTTCACAAGTATATGAACACATTCAAGAGGAAAGGACTATGTACAGTGAGAGAGGATTTTGTTTTCTATGACGGCCCTATGCCAGCAGCTAAGGAGTAATCCCCTCAACCTTTTGCCTCTGGGGTGGAATAGAAGCCCAGGCTCATGTGAGAAGGATGCTGGCCATTTGGGCTCCATTCGCAGGGTTTGTCCCACCCAGCAGTCGCTTGGCTGCCAGCCTTTGGCCCGTCCCAGGTCCCGTTTGCTCATCTCTTGGCTTACCACCTTCCTGCTTTATCACTAAGGCTTTAGTCTGTTTGTTCCTGTAGAAACAGACCCTGCGAAGAATCTGATGTGTACATCACCTCACTTATCCTCACAACACTGCCTGGACCAGTGATTCTCAACTGGGGACAATTTTGCCCCCCAGGAGACATTTGGCAATGCCTGGAGACACTTTTGATTGCCATGACTTGGTGGGGTTGGTGCTTCTGGTGTCTAGAGTGTACAGGTCAAGGATGCTTCTAAACATCCTACAATGCACAGGACGCCCCTACAGCAGAGAATGATAGGGTCCAAAATATCGGTAGTGTTGAGGACCTCTGCCCTATAGGTCAGGGGCTCTACTAGCTCCATTTTTACAGGAGAGGAGACAGGTGTGGAGAGGTTGGGTAAGTTGTCCCATGGTCCTGTAGCTGGTGAGCAGTGAGCTAGGATGTAAACCAAGTGAGGCTGGCCTTAGAGCCCTAGCTCATACCCCACTGTACATGACTGCTTCTCAGAAATGGAAAACCCAGACGGAGATAGAACAGCTTTTTACTCCTTCACTCAGTTATGCTACAACCAAGAGACCAGCCGTCCCACTTGGCCTAGTGCTGAGCAGGTTCACAGGATGTGAGACTTCGTGCTCGAGCTGGGATGGATGGTCATCCTAGTACAACCCAGACTCTGTAAGGATCTGAGCTTGAGACCTGGCCACCGTAATTAATCTGTTGAGTTCATACCATGTGGTAATCACTCCGTAGTGATTACCTATATCAATTATAGGGACCCAACCCCAGTCCCAAGTTCACATAGTCTCAAGGCCAACTTTACTCGTGTTCTGAAAATATTGATCTGTTAGCTCCTTGAGTCAAGTCAGCAAGCCTCCAGGTAGATGAAAATTTATCCTTGGAGGATTTTTAAGGTTTGTTGGAGAAGCAGATCAGTTGGGGGTAGTGTGGTAGAGGAAAAAAGTCCCACGGTTTGATGGCAAGGTCAGAGTTCCCGTTGCTTAACCTGTCTGGGGCTCGGTATCCTCATTTGCAAATTGAGTCGATAACAGGAGCCACGGTTATGAGTATTACCTTGTACCAGGTACTGTGCTTTCAAGGTGTTTGCACATAAGGTTATCTCATTTAATCTTCAGTGCTGGGAGTGGGTAGCTCCTCGGGTTAAGTGGTGAGCCCAAGGAGGCAGCTGGAGTCAGGACGCAAACCCAGATTGTCTCGCTCCAAAGACCACACTTTTAGAGCTATGTAACGTCTCCCAGGGCTCTTTCTGAGGAGATGGGAAAACATGCCAATTAGGGTGAAAAATAGGAGGTGGCCTGAAGGGCAGCGCATTCAGTGTGTTTGCAAAGGCATGTGTGTTTCGCCACTGCCTAAGACCCCTGAAGCATCCCTGGCTCCCCAACACCGACACGATGGGTCCCTGCAGCTGACCTCGCCCTCCAGCACCTGAACACCTCGCTCACCCGCTGCCCCCAGCAGCGTGTGTTTGATGTGATCAGTGGATTTGAAGTATGGCTCAGGCCCCAGGAGCCGCCTCCTTTCATGGGGAAGCAGAGCAGCTGGCCTGTCTCTTCTCGACCCTACTGTTTGAGTCTGGCTCGAGCTGCAGGATTTGTGTGTCAGCTTCAAAAGTGCCTGAGGCTGTGTCCACACGGTGAAGGTCCTTGATGTGTCGCTGTGGTTTGCTGAGGCTTCCAAGGACAGGGGTCTACTGGGGAGTCGACAGGCTGATTTCCTTGTCTGCAGCTGAGTCATTCCGAGAATAGAAGCGGCTGCTGTTTTTCGAGCACTTATTCTGTGCCAGGTGTGATGCAGATCATTTCCCATGGAATGCTTCCCTCTTCTTCCTGGGCTGGCGGTTCTCCTTATGCTGCTTTACTTTTTCTTCTTACCATAACTAGGAAGTGTATTCTAAAAACCTTTGTCTCCCTGGTGGTGGCTCTGTGCCGGGTATGGGGCTGGCATCACAACTGTTCCTCGATCCCACGATGCAGTCCTATAGAAGTGACCCGGTGCAGCCTGGTCGTTTCACACGTGGCCTTTGGAGTGGGGACAGCCAGGTCTGAATCCCTGCAAGTTGTGTTCAGTGTGAAGCTTTGTGGTGGTTTGGCTTTGCCATGGCTCCTTATCAAGCTGCACGTGGTTCTGAAGGAAGACAGAGGACACCAAAGTGGAACTGAAATCAGTGAAATCAAATTCATGTTTGTTTGTTTAATTAAACATTTGCACTGTGTCCTACTTACCTCCTTTCCTTTTCTCCATTCCTTGGGATGCCAGTGTCCCTGCGTCTTCCCTAGGTGTTTTATTGACTTAAACTTTTTCTTTAGCAGAGAAATAGAGTTGGGAGGGTATCTGTGGGCTGTGATTAGCTGGTCTTCATTGCTGTGTTTGCTTGAAAATTGGTGTATTGTGGTTCAGGGTGGGTGATGGAAACAAGCGTTGCCACTTACAAGTTTCACTGTGCTATTGATATTGTGAAAATGATTTTCTTACTTAATCCTAAAAGAAGAATACAATTTATTTTTCTAGGATTTAAGATGTCTTCGTTGGTCAGACTTCATAGAAGACAATATGGAAGACTTTCAGTAGCTAAAAGGTAAAGTGAAATATTCTTTAAATTTGTGTCTTGGTTTTTAGATGATCCCAGGGTGAAATAGCAAAATTAGATGAGGACATAAATGCAGATATCAAGATTTAATTTTGGTGAATTTGCTGATTTCTCTTTAATTTTAGTTTATATAATTAAAAAAACTATATCCTTTTAAATCTTTTCTGAGAGCAAAAGTAATACTTTTTTTCTCTTATTAGTTATCTGTTTTATCCATGTTAGTGTATATATGTAATCCCAATCTCCCAGTTCATCCCACCACCAAGTAATACTTTTTTGAAACTTTCATTTCAGAATAATTATAGACTCACAGGAAATTGTAGTAAATAATTTGTTTTAAAATATTCAGACAACACTGAAATGCATAGTACAAAAAGTACAAATCCTCTGTAACCATAGCACTGAACATTTGCTAGTATTAACAGCTCGGTATGCCTTCTTTAGGCTTTTTGTTACATTGCCAAAGAAATCTGTAAACAAAGTGAACTCTCAATTTTTGCCTGTTGGAAGAGGGTCTGCAAACTTCAATGCTTATTATACATCTCACCTCTGCAAACACAAATAGATACCATCAGATCTTTGCACTTTTTTTTCCCCCTTCACTGTTGTTTTTATACATTACTTACAGGCTCTGTGGTCATTACTCAGAGCCTGGTTACTCCCAAAGAACTGGAATTGGGCCTCCTACCCCACTATGGCCTTGCTTCTCCTACCTTAGGATACCTAAGAATCACTTGACAAGCTTATTAAAATTTAGTTTCCCAGGCCCCATCCATGCTGTTCTTAAGATCTGGGGCCCAGGGAGCTGCTTAAGTATGCAGCTCAGGTGACTCCTGCTCTTGGTGTTGGAGACACTTTAAGAATCCTCCACCAGCAAATTGCTGGTACCGGTTATCTAGGAAACTGTGCTAAGCTCAGCTACTCCCAGCACATGCCCTTTGGCTGGTTGCTGTTGGTTGGAGTCAGGGTGCCTGTAAATAAAGCCAGTGTGGGTACTGCTACAGACATGAGTGTGCACACCGGGCTCTTAGGCTAGTTCCCATCACAGCCCTAGTGACTAGCCTACCATCCTGCCTGCTGCTACAGAGCAGGCACTCCTCGGATATCTGGTAGTTGGTGTTGAGTGAATGAATGAATGTTTATTTGCTTTTCCCTCTCATAGTCCATTTGTAGTGGTAAATAAGCAGCAGTTTTATAGACTTAGCCTTATACCAAAGGAAGGTAGAAAAAAATGTAAAAGGCAGACAGAAACATTCAAAATCATAGCTGTTTTGGACCATGAATTAGTTTTCCATTTCCATATCACATTATCACACATTTAGCTGTTTAAAAGAACACACATTTAGGGGACTTCCCTGGTGGTCCAGCAGTTAAGACCCCTCACTTCCACTGCAGGGGGATAAGTTCGATCCCTGGTCGGAGAACTAAGATCCTGCAGGCCACATGATGCGGCCCAAAAAAACAACCCCCCCCCACACACACACATTTATTATAGAACAGTTTTGTAAGTCAGAAGTGCAACATGGGTCTCACCAGGCTAAAATCAAGGTGTCAGCAGGCTGTGTTCTTTTCTGGAGAAGCTGTAGGAGAGAATCTTGTTTCCTTGCTCATTCAGAATGTTGATAGAATTCAGTTCCTTGCAGTTGTAGGACTGAGATCTCTATTTCTGGCTGTCAGCTGAGGACGATTTGCATCTTCTAGAGGCCATTCCTTGGCTTGAGACCCCCTTCCTCCATCTTCAAAGCCAGCAACATCATGTTTCAAATCTCTCCTCCTCCAATTCACCTCTCTGATTGAAGCCTGGAAAGGCTCTCTACTTTTAAGGACTCATGTGATTAGATTTTGGACCAGGTAATTCAGTACAGTACCCCTGTCTCAAGGTGTATAGCCTCAGTCACATCTCCAGAGTCCCTTTTGCCATGTAATTTAGCATAGTCACAGGATCCAGCGATTCTGATGTGGATGTCTTTGTAGGCCATTCTTCTGCCTACTTCAGGCCATTTAGGACTCATAGCCTCAGTAGTCCTTGAGAGCATTGCTCTGTCATAGGCCAGCACAGTTCCTCTCTTTGATTCTAAGATACCATTCATTAACAAATACTTTTTAGGGCTTCCCTGGTGGTGCAGTGATTAAGAATCCGCCTGTCAATGCAGGGGACACGGGTTCGAGCCCTGGTTCGGGAAGATCCCACATGCCACGGAGCAACTAAGCCCGTGCACCACAACTGCTGAGCCTGCACTCTAGAGCCCGCGAGCCACAACTACTGAGCCCACGTGCCACAACTACTGAAGCCTGTGCACCTGGAGCCCGTGCTCCGCAACAAGAGAAGCCACTGCAATGAGAAGCCTGCGCACTGCAATGAAGAGTAGCCCCCACTCGCCGCAACTAGAGAAAGCCTGTGCGCAGCAATGAAGACACAACGCAGCCAAAAATAAGTAAATAAATAAATTTTAAAAAAAAACCTTTTTATTATGGAAAGCTTCAAAGATAAACTGAAGTAGCGAAACAGTATAATATACCCATTCATGCCCATCATTTTATTCTAGTAAATACCGACTCTTGGCCAATCTTGTGCCATCTATCCCCTTCCCACTACAGTTTGAAATTATTTTGAAGCAAATCTCAGAGGACATATTCTAATCTACATATATTTTAATATCTATTTCTGGAAGATAGTCACAATTTACTAATACTCCCCCAAATCAATGGTTTAGTATCACCAAATATCTAGACACTTCTTATATTTTCTTGAGTATCTTATCCAATTGTTTATAGTTTATTTTAATTGAGATCTAAATAAAACCTACATATTACATTTGGTTGATGTCTCTTATCTCTTTTTTCTTATTGTGTAAAATATATATAACACAAAATTACCTTTTTTTTTCTTTTTGCGGTATGCGGGCCTCTCACTGCTGTGGCCTCTCCCGTTGCAGAGCACAGGCTCCGACCACGCAGACTCAGCGGCCATGGCTTACGGGCCCAGGCGCTCCGCGGCATGTGGGATCTTCCCAGACCAGGGCACGAACCTGTGTCCCCTGCATCGGCAGGCGGACTCTCAACCACTGCGCCACCAGGGAAGCCCCAAAATTACCATTTTGAATATACATTTTAAGTGTACAGTTTAGTGACATTAAGTACATTCATATTGTTGTGCAACCATCATCATCCATCTCTAGAGCTTCATCATTCCAGACTGAATCTCTGTGCCTATTAAATAATAACTCCTCATTCCTCTAGCCAGTATCAGAATGTCCTTTTTTAAAACAATTACCATCTTAACCATCTCTAAGTGTGCAGTTCAGCAGTTTAAGTATATTTGCATTGTTATGAGACAGATCTCCAGAACTTTTTCATCTTGCAGAACTAAAACTCTATACCTATTAAACAGTAACTCCCCTTTCCCCCTCCCCCCAGCCCTCAATAAGCATCATTTTCCTTTCTGTTTCTATGAATTTGACTACTTAAGTGTTGTGTTCCCAGCCTGTTTTTGTTAAGGTTCTTGAGTAGGAATGCCTGAGGCACTCGCCTGGGCCCTATTACTCTTAGCAAGCCCCACTGACATTTCCCTCACTGGGGCCAGTGTTGTGATTGGGCCAGCACTTGTCATTCTTATTATGACTGTAGGATAGAACTCTGCAAAAAAACATCAGGGAACTTAGAGGAACAAGATTTATTACTCACAGGTCCTGGAGGGTACGCAACATGTCCAAGGGTCAGACAGTGAGGGCAAAGGTAGAGAGAACACCTGGGGCTCTGCGTTTATTAGGGTGTGAGTGTGGGGTGCCTGGGGTTTCATGGAGTCACTCATTCCTGGCTCATTTTAATATAAGAGAGGAAATTAGGATGCGGGAGAGTGGAGACAGCGTCACTCAAGATGGTCCATTATCTGGGTCACCCAGGGTTTTCTAGGGGAACTTCATGGGTTTGGGTGACCCAGTTCCTCATCTGGTTTTGCTAGTAGCTATATCATACACCTGACAATGTTTATTCAAGATGGATGGCTTTTGAAATGGATTTCTTTGCAATCAAAAGCTTAATGTCAGGAACTTATACTATATTATTTACCTTACATATGTGGATTCATACAATATTTGTCCTTTTGTGACTGGTTTATTTCACTTAGCATAATGTCCTGAAGGTTCATCCATGCTGTAGCGTGTGACAGGATTTCCTTCCTTTTAAGGCTGCGTAGTGTTCCATTGTGTGCGTGATGTTTAATTTTATGTATCAATTTGGCTGGGCCATGGGGTGCCCAGATATTTGGTCAAACATTATTCTGGGTGTTTCTGTGAGGATGTTTTTGGATAAGATTAATATTTAAATTGGTGGGCTTTTTTTTTTTTTTTCCGGTACGTGGGCCTCTCACTGCTGTGGCCTCTCCTGTTGTGGAGCACAGGCTCCGGACGCGCAGGCTCAGAGGCCATGGCTCACGGGCCCAGCCGCTCCGCGGCATGTGGGATCTTCCCGGACTGGGGCACGAACACATGTACCCTGTATCGGCAGGCGGACTCTCAACCATTGCGCCACCAGGGAAGTCCCAGGTCTTATATTTAGATCTTTGTTTCACTTTGACTTAATTTTTGTATATAGCATAAGATAAAAGTGTCCAATTTCATTTTTCTGACATGTGGATATCCAGTTTTCCCAGTGCAGTTTGTTGAAAAGGTTGTTCTTCGCCCATTGAATAGTCTTGACACTTTGTCAGAAATCATTTAACCCTATATGTGAGAGTATATTTCTGGGCTTTCTATTCTGTTCTGTTGGTCTATATGTCTGTGTTTATGCCAGTACCACACTGTTTTGAATACCATAGCTTTGTAGTAAGTTTTAAAATCAAGAAGTGGGAAGCCTCCAACTTTGTTCTTCTTTTTCAAGATTACTTTGGCTATTTGGGGTCCCTTGAAATTCCATCTGAATTTTGGGATGGAGTTTTCAATTTTTGCAAAAAAAACCTCGTTGAGATTTTGATAGGAATTGCATTGAATCTGTGGATTGCTTTGCACTGTTTTGACATTTTAATAATATTAAGTCTTCCAATTCATGAACATGGGATATCTTTCCGTTTACTGGTATCGTCTTTAATTTCTTTCAGCAACATTTTATAGTTTTCAGTGTACAAGTGTTTTACCTCTTTAAATTTATTCCTGAGTATTTTATTCTTTTTGACATTATTGTAAATGGGATTGTTTTCTTAATTTCCTTTCACATTGTTCACTGTTAGTGTATGGAAATGCAACTTTTTTTTGCAAGTTGATTTTGTATCCTGGCCATTTTTGTCTTGTTCCTGATCTTAGAGGAAATGTTTCCAGTCTTACCATTGAACATGGTGTTAGCTGTGGGACTTTCATTTATAGCCTTTATTTTGTTGAGGTAGTTTCCTTCTATTTCTAGTTTGTAGAGTGGTTTTTTTAATCATGAAAGTGTGTTGAATTTTGTCAAATGCTTTCGGCATCAGTTGAGATGATTATGTGGCTTTTTCCTTCATTCTGTTACTGTGATGTATCTCATTGATTTTTCACATGTTGTACCATCCTTTCATTGAAGGAATAAGTCCCACTTGGCTATGGCGTGTAATCCTTTTAATGTGCTGCTGAATTCTGTTTGCTTGTATTTTGTTGAGGATTTTTGCATCAATATTCATAAAGGACATTGATCTATAGTTTTCTTTTCTTGTAGTGTCTTTGTCTGGCTTTGGTACAAGGGTAATGCTGGTCTCATAGAATGAGTTTGGGAAGACTGGTGTTAATTCTTTTTTAAATGTTTGGTGGAATTCACCAGTGAAGCCATCTGGTCATGGGCTGTTTTTTGTGTAGGTTTTAAATTACTGGTTCATTCCAGTTACAGGTTTATTCAGATTTTTTATTTGTTCATGATTCAGTCTTGGTAGGTTGTACATTTCCTGAAGTTAGTCCCTTTCATGTAAGTTAACGAGTTTGTGGTATATAATTAGTCATAGTACTTTTATAATTTTTTAATTTGTGTAAAATTGGTAGTAATGTCCCCTCTTTTATATTTGATTTTAGTTTTTTGTATTCTTTTTTTTTTTTTAAATCCAGGGGTTTGTCAATTTTGTTGATCTTTTTGAGGAACCAACTCTTGGTTTCATTGACTTTTCTAGTCTTTATTTTTTTAAATTTTTTATTTATTTATTTTTGCGGTACACGGGCCTCTCACTGTTGTGGCCTCTCCCATTGCGGAGCACAGGCTCTGGACGCGCAGCCTTAGCGGCCATGGCTCACGGGCCCAGCCGCTCCACGGCATGTGGGATCTTCCCGGACCGGGGCACGAACCCATGTCCCCTGCATCGGCAGGCAGACTCTCAACCACTGTGCCACCAGGGAAGCCCCTAGTCTTTATTTTGTTTACCTCTGATCTACTCTTTATTATTTCCTTCCTTTTGCTAGCTTAAGGTATGCTTCTTTTTCTAGTTCCTTAAGTTGTAAAGTTAGGTTGTTGTTTTGAGATCTTTTTTAATGCATTTACAGCTATAAATTTTTCTCTTAGCACTGCTCTGCATCTCATAAGTTTTGGTATGTTGTATTTTCATTTTTATTTGTCTCAAGATATTTTCTGCCTTTCCTTATGATTCCTTCTTTGACCCATTGGTTGTATTTCCACATATTTGTGGATTTTCCAGTTTTCCTTCTGTTATTTTATTTTATTTTATTTTTATTCAGACAGAAAGTCACAAAAATTACAATCATCCTCATCAGTTCACTCAGTCTCGTGTAATTAATTTTTTTTATCTTGATCTTTTGTTAGCACTTTTATGAATTCATCAGTTTTCCATTAGAGTTCTGAAAATGCTTATTCATTCAGTTCAGCAGTATAGTCAGTTACCAGAAACCTGTACTTGTCAAAGTCTTTTCTATGAATTCCTTGAAGATGGAACCCTTTTAAAGGAACATTTTTGCAGAAGCATCAGAGTACACCCAGAACTGTCTGTAAATGACAAAAGATTTAAAAATGACCATGGTTAAAGATTTGATGAAAGTTCATAATAATGCAATTGACAAGGAAATTTAGTTATTTCTGAGATATACATTTTAAACTAATAACTAGAATTATGACATAACATTATACCAGAATATATAAGATTTTTAGAAATTTCATGTAATGTCTGAAATATTTATATTAACGTATTTCCATACAAATAACCCAAAGAAAGTTTAGTTTTAGTTGTTTGTTTTTTTATACTGCAGGTTCCTATTAGTCATCAATTTTCTACACATCTGTGTATACATGTCAATCCCAATCACCCAATTCAGCACCCCACCATCCCCACCCCACCATGATTTTTCCCCCTTGGTGTCCATACGTTTGTTCTCTACATCTGTGTCTCAACTTCTCCCCTGCCAACTGGTTCATCTGTACCATTTTTCTAGGTTCCACATACATGCGTTAATATACAATATTTGTTTTTCTCTTTCTGACTTACTTCACTCTGTATGACAGTCTCTAGATCCATCCACATCTCAACAAATGACTCAATTTCGTTCCTTTTTAAAGCTGAGTAATATTCCATTGTATATATATACCACATATCCATTCGTCTGTCTATGGGCATTTAGGTTGCTTCCATGACCTGGCTATTGTAAATAGTGCTGCAATGAACGTTGGTGTGCATGTGTCTTTTTGAATTATGGTTTTCTCTGGGTGTATGCCCAGTAGTGGGATTGCTGGATCATATGGTAATTCTATTTTTAGTTTTTTAAGGAACCTCCATACTGTTCTCCATAGTGGCTGTATCAATTTATATTCACACCAACAGTGCAAGACGGTTCCCTTTTCTCCACACCCTCTCCAGCATTTGTTCTTTGTACATTTTCTGATGATGCCCGTTCTAACTGCTGTGAGGTGATACCTCATTGTAGTTTTGATTTGCATTTCTCTAATAATTAGTGATGTTGAGCAGCTTTTCATGTGCTTCTTGGCCATCTGTATGTCTTCTTTGGAGAAATGTCTATTTAGGTCTTCTGCCCATATTTGGATTGGGTTGTTTGTTTCTTTAATATTGAGCTACATGAGATGTTTATATATTTTGGAGATTAATCCTTTGTCCGTTGATTCGTTTACAAATATTGTCTCCCATTCTGAGGGTTGTCTTTTCGTCTTTTTTATGGTTTCCTTTGCTGTGCAAAAGCTTTGAAGTTTCATTAGGTCCCATTTGTTTATTTTTGTTTTTATTTCCATTACTCTAGGAGGTGGGTCAAAAAAGATCTTGCTGTGATTTATGTCAAAGAGTGTTCTTCCTATGTTTTCCTCTAAGAATTTTATAGTGTCTGGTCTTATGTTTAGGTCTCGAATCCATTTTGAGTTTATTTTTGTGTATGGTGTTAGGGAGTGTTCTAATTTCATTCTTTTACATGTAGCTGTCCAGTTTTCCCAGCACCACTTATTGAAGAGACTGTCTTTTCTCCATTGTATATCTTTGCTTCCTTTGTCATAGATTAGCTGACCATAGGTGCATGGGTTTATCTCTGGGCTTTCTATCTTGTTCCATTGATCTATGTTTCTGTTTTTGTGCCAGTACCATATTGTCTTGATTACTGTAGCTTTGTAGTATAGTCTGAAGTCAGGGAGTCTGATTTCTCCAGCTCCGTTTTTTTCCCTCAAGACTGCTTTGGCTATTCAGGGTCTTTTGTGCCTCCATACAAATTTTAAGATGATTTGTTCTAGTTCCGTAAAAAACTGCCATTGGTAATTTGATAGGGATTGCATTGAATCTGTAGATTGCTTTGGGTAGTATAGTCATTTTCACAATATTGATTCTTCCAATCCAAGAATATGGTATATCTCGCCATCTGTTGGTATCATCTTTAATTTCTTTCATCAGTGTCTTATAGTTTTCTGCATACATGTCTTTTGTCTCCCTTTTGTTTTACTTCATCATTAGTGTATAAGAATGCAAGGGATTTCTGGGCATTAATTTTGTATCCTGTAACTTTACCAAATTCATTAATTAGCTCTAGTTGTTTTCTGGTGGCATTTTTAGGATTCTCTGTGTGTAGTATCATGTCATCTGCAAACAGTGACAGTTTTACTTCTTCTTTTCCAATTTGTATTCCTTTTATTTCTTTTTCTTCTCTGATTGCCGTGGCTAGGACTTCCAAAACTATGTTTAATAATACTGGTGAGAGTGGACATCCTTGTCTTGTTCCTGATCTTAGAGGAAATGCTTTCAGTTTTTCACCATTGAGAATGATGTTTGCTGTGGGTTTGTCATATATGGCCTTTATTATGTTGAGGTAGGTTCCTTCTGTGCCCACTTCCTGGAGAATTTTTATCATAAATGGGTGTTGAATTTTGTCAAAAGCTTTTTCTGCATCTATTGAGATGATCATATGGTTTTTATTCTTCAATTTGTTAATATGGTGTATCACATTGATTGATTTGCATATAATGAAGAATCCTTGCATCCCTGGGATAAATCCCACTTGATCATGGTGTATGATCCTTTTAATGTTTGTTGGATTCTGTTTGCTAGTATTTTGTTGAGGATTTTTGCATCTATATTCATCAGTGATATTGGTCTTTAATTTTCTTTTTTTATAGTATCTTTACTGGTTTTGGTATCAGGGTGATGGTGGACTCATAGAATGGGTTTGAGAGTGTTCCTTCCTCTGCAATTTTTTGGAAGAGTTTGAGAAGGATGGGTGTTAGCTCTTCTCTAAATGTTTGATAGAATTCACCTGTGAAGCCGTCTGGTCCTGGACTTTTGTTTGTTGGAAGATTTTAAGTCACAGTTTCCATTTCATTACTTGTGATTGGTCTGTTCACATTTTCTATTTCTTCCTGGTTCAGTCTTGGAAGGTTCTACCTTTCTAAGAATTTGTCCATTTCTTCCAGGTTGTCCATTTTATTGGCATAGAGTTGCTTGTAGTAGTCTCTTAGGATGCTTTGTATTTCTTCAGTGTCTGTTGTAACTTCTCCTTTTTCATTTCTAAGTTTATTGATTTGAGTCCTCTCCCTCTTTTTCTTGGTGAGTCTGGCTAATGGTTTATCAATTTTGTTTATCTTCTCAAAGAACCAGCTTTTAGTTTTATTGATCTTTGCTCTTGTTTTCTTTGTTTCTATTTCATTTATTTCTGCTCTGATCTTTATGATTTCTTTCCTTCTGCTAACTTTGGGTTTTGTTTGTTCTTCTTCCTCTAGTTCCTTCAGGTGTAAGGTTAGATTATTTACTTGATAGTTTTCTTGTTTCTTGATGTAGGCTTGTATAGCTATAAACTTCCCTCTTAGAACTGCTTTTGTTGCATCCCATAGGTTTTGGATCATCGTGTTTTCATTGTCATTTGTCTCTAGGTATTTTTTCATTTCCTCTGCTTTCTACAGTGATCTCTTGGTTATTTAGTAGCGTATTGTTTAGCCTCCATGTGTTTGTGTTTTTTACATTTTTTCCTTGTAATTCATTTCTAATCTCATAGCGTTGTGGTCAGAAATGATGCTTGATATGATTTCAATTTTCTTAAATTTACTGAGGCTTGATTTGTGACCCAAGATGTGATCTATCCTGGAGAATGTTCTGTGCGCACTTGAAAAGAAAGTGTAATCTGCTGTTTTTGGATGGAATGTCATATAAATATCAATTAAATGTGTATTTATTTATGTGTATTCTGCTACTGTTGGGGAGAATATTATATAGTGGTTGATTTCTCTTAAGTGTTGTTAAATCTATGAGGTTTCCTCATCTTTTTTCTTTTTTTTTTTTTAGTATTTTGTTATTGTTGAAGCAGATCCTCTGTCCTCTGTAGTTTCCCACAGCCTAGATTGTGCCAACTGTGGTGTCATTTAGCCAGTCTGTCTGCCTCTTTTTATTTCTTGTATGTTGTATGCATGTCTAGAGATGTGACATGATTCAGGTTCTTTTTTAGCAATATAATTCCATAGGTGATGTTCACTTCTGTTGAGAAGTAGCTAATTAGTTGTCTTTCTGTTTATATTGTTAGCAACTGTTGATCTTTGTCTAGGCCCATTAACTTATTGGGTGTTGTAAGATATTGACAACCAATTATTCTATTCTCTCACTATTTATTAACTGTACTACTTGTATAATACCCCTTATAAACTGTTTGGTTATTCTGAGATACAGTTCCTATTGGAAAGAAAAATCATTCATCTTAATAGTAGCTTTTAAGAGGAAAATATACAACATTAAATACATATTAATTGTAAGAAAGAGCCCTAACTTCAGATATAAAAAAGAAAAATTGTAAGTCTTACATTTGAAAATAAAACAGTAGCGATGGTCATAATTGACCTTGAATAGTCAAAAAGACAAATAATCAAAGACTATTTCAGCTGTTAAAGAAGGATGGGATGGGTCTAGTATATTTTAGAAAGGCGCACTAGAAAAAGCTAGCAATGAAAAGCTTTGGCACTATGTATGTGTGTGTGTCAACTATATTGTACCCCAATAATATTGGGTAATGAGATGCTGCCATATGGGAATCACCGTTCTTAGGTAGAACCCTTATTAATTGTTTGGAACAAGATAGAGTAAAAACACATATGTAAAAATTTCCCTAAGTCTGTAAGTTGACATGCTTGAAGTTTATAAATTATCTCAGAATATAGGTTTGACAGAGAACACTTCTGTGTATCTAAGGAGTGTTTGCTTTAATATCTGATATTTTGTTCTTTCCTTTGGTCATATCTTTTCTTTGGTCATTTCAATAGAATACATTAATTTCCTAGCCCTTGGGGAGGTTAGAGGTATAAATTGTTTCTTGGTATGGGATTGACTGGTGACCATTAAGCCCCGGCATCTCTGTGTAGTTGCTTGGCAGTGTTTTTCATTTTGCTGACAATATCGTTAGTCAGATTTCCCTGTGATCATATGCTGATACCTAGGCAGTAGCTGAGGGAATAGGCTATGTTGTGGTTTTATGTGGCACAGACTGCATATCAATTCATAATCCCCAATAATGGAGTGTTTTCATATACGGGCATTGACCAGCATGATCCCCACATACAAGAAATAGAACAAAACAGCAGGATGGGGTAAAGTCAGACGTTTACTTTCCTACAAAGTAAGGGGGCAGCAGAGTCCTAATAGGCAGTACTGCTGGAGTTTGAGGAGATCTATAGTTGAAGCTAAGGAGATCAACATAAAATACTTACAATATGGCATGCAAGATTTGTAAATGTGTTGCTGTTGAGACACATTGTCCAAAGAGAGTACAGCATCTTCCAGTTCTGTTCAAAGTGTAAGGTCAGCTGTGATCTTATTACTTGTTATATGTTTGGGTTATTGGTAATATAGTAATATATTGGGGTTTGTGTGAAATATATAGAAAAATAGAAGCACCAGGAGTAGCAGTTTTCTCTTATTTATACAGCATTTTCTGAGGAAGGGAGACGTGATCTTGTAGACAGAAGTGTTCTACATTGCTGGGAAGGCACATTCCAGAAGTGGCAGTGGGGTATAGTGAAGAGAGCATTTGACTGAGGTCAGGACATGCTGCCTACTATTTACCCTGTTGCCTTGGGCTTCATTAGTATTTGTCTTTTTTTTTTAATTGAAGTAAAGTTGATTTACAATGTTACGTTAGTTTCTGGTGAACGGCAAAGTGATTCGGTTATACATATATATATATATATATATATATATATATATTCTTTTCCATTATGGGTTATTACAGGATATTGAATATACCTCCCTGTGCTATACAGTAGGACATTGTTGTTTATCTTAGTATTTGTTGAATTAATGGATGAACCGCCCTCTTCCCTCCCTAAGCATTAGTTTACTCACCTGTAAAATACAGGTGGCAGTGTCTACCCCATATGGTGGTAGTGAGGACAGATGGACTAGTGGATGTGGAAAGGTTGTCCAGTTCCATTCAAGTGTAGTGTTGGCTGAGGAAGGAGAATGTTCCAGGTTCTAGCTTAGACCGTCTCTTTATTACATGTTAGCCAAACTGTCTCCTGATCTCCATTCAGTTCTTTGATTACTTGTTATCAGGAGTGAGGAAGCTGTGGGTAGCAGAGAGGGGTGTCTGGTCACTGAAAGTGAGGTTGAAAATTAATGGGTTGGTCCTTTGTTTTGGAAAAATCAGCCTCTGTGGGTTGAGTTGGTGTGAACTGGTTTTATGGACCTGATCACACCTGCCTGATTTGGGAAAATATTAGGCTTCTGAGATTGCAAAGACGAAGACCCGTGCAGAGCTGTACCAAAGTCTTTACCCTTCATGGGTAAATTAACACCAACCATCTGCAAACTACTGGTTAGAGTTTTCCTGGGGAGATCTTTGGACATCAAAAGTTACAGAATCAGAAGTTGTTCATCAAGATAAATTTCCTAATGTGTATTCCTCAAATACTTTTCAGTGTCTTAAAATGAGATTTTCTTCATTAGTATAATCTGAATATGGTAGATGATGTGTATATATACACATACATTTATGTGTATATATAACATTTCAAGTTACATTGATTCAGAAAAGTAGTTTCCATAAACCAAGCAGCTGTAATATTAACTGATTTGAAGAATGTGGTACTACTCAGATCCAGTACTTCCTCTGATGTGATCTTAGTTTCTTTTTGCAGGTGCCCACAGGACCCTGAAAGAATTAGAATATCTTAGTTTCCTAGGACTGCCATAACAAAGTGCCACAGTTCTGGAGGCTAGAAGTCTGCAACCAAGGTGTCAGCAGGGTTGTTCCTTCTGGAGGCTCTGAGGGAGAATCTGTTCCACACCTTCTAGCTTCTGGTGGCTCCTGGCATTTCTGGGCATTCCTTGGCTTTCAGCTGCACCACTCCAGTCTCTGCCTCCATTGTCACATGGCATTCTCTCTGTGTGAAAATTTCCCTCTGTGTCCAAACATCCTAATGACACTAGTCATTGGATTATGACCTACCCTGACCTAGTATGACCTCAATTTAATCACATCTACAAAGACTCTATTTTCCAATAAGGTCATATTCATAGGTACCAGGGGTTAGGACATGAACATATCTTTTTTGAGGACACAATTCAACCCACAACAGAGAGTAAACTGAATGTTTAAAGTGACACTTGGAAATTGTTTTACCTTAGAGGAAGTGAAGGTTCTTACAGAAGACTCAGGTCACATATCCTGTTGTCATATTGTGTTTTGCGTGTGATAGCACAGGGGATAGTGCAGGAGATAGCTCTCAAAGTTTAAGGTCACGCTCTTTTTACCACAAAGGAGGACTCTGATGGCATTGAGTGCTTTCCATATTGTTCATTTCTGATAAAGGTTTAAACCACTTCTTTTTTTTTTTTCTTAAACATTAAAAAAAATTCTTTACAGCAGTTTTTACCATTGTGTTAGTTTCTTGGGAATGCCATTAATTCCCATTGAGAATACCACTTGAATATGGTATATGGTGTAATTGAGGTCAAGTTCTGGGTTGGCTTTGTACATTTGATTTTTTTTCTCAGTTGTATGCTTTTTATAAAAAAATAAATTTATTTATTTTTGGCTGAGATGGGTCTCTTTTTTAAAAAATAAATAAATAAATTTATTTATTTATTTATTTATGGCTGTTTCGAGTCTTCGTTGCTGGGTGTGGGCTTTCTCTAGTGTGGCAAGCGGGGGATACTCTTCTTTGTGGTGCACGGGCTTCTCGTTGTGGTGGCTTCTCTTGCTGTGGAGCACGGGCTTCAGTAGTTGTGGCTCGCGGGCTCTAGAGCACAGGCTCAGTAGTTGTGGCGCACGGGCTTAGTTGCTCCGCGGCATGTGGGATCTTCCCGGACCAGGGCTCAAACCTGTGTCCCCTGTATTGACAGGCGGATTCTTAACCACTGCGCCACCAGGGAAGCCCCTAAAGCACATTTTGAAAGGTTGCCAAATAGGCATAATGATCAGGGAATCCCTAGTGTCTTTTCCTGAAAAGATACTAAAGAGGAACGAGTAAAAAGTAGAACTGTCAATCTAACATGGCAGGGTAGTCACGGCCACTTACACACAACCTTTGATAGGGTTTTCTAGCACTTGGTTTCAGGTTATCAGCCAAGGCCTAAGAAGTATCTGATTTGACCTAAAACATCTCACTCCTGTCCATCATCTGCTGGATGACTTTTCCCTATTACTGGCACTGGTATTTTCTTTCTTCTATTTTTTCACTTATGTTTATAAAACAATAAGGGCAAATACAATAAAATATTCACATTGTGAATATTTCCAAATAAATAAACACTGTTACAGAGAAAAGGTTGTTGAGCTTCCTGAGAATGATGATTAGCTCCCAAGTTTCTCTGTGGGGCAGCTTGAGGTGTGGCAGCAGTGGAGGGTGAGGGGTCCTGGTATTTGGTGATGTGTGGGTTTTCTGGATGAGGCAGTCACAGAAGGTTGAGAAGGTTCAAGTTCTGGTTCCAGTAATGGTCTTCGTGTGCTAAAGGAGAAGGGCTGGGCTCTATGAAACCTAAAGGTCTATTGAGTTAAGCAAAAAAATTCACTTTAGCAAATTCATTGATTCTTCAAATCCATTGAACACCTATGATGTGGCAAACAACTGTTCCAGTTGTGGGGTTGAAACAGTGAACAGAGGGACAAAAATCCCTATCTTCTAGAAGCTTACTTGCCTACTCGGGATTAGATAATACACAGATAATTGAAAATACATAGTGTGTGACCAGTGCTGTCCAACACTGTCAGGGTCATCAAAACCAAGGGAAGTCTGAGAAGCTGCTGCAGCTAAGAGGGGCCCAAGGAGACATGTGGACTAAATGGAATGTGGTGTCCTGAATGGGCTCCTGGACCAGAAAAAAGACATTAGGTAAAAACTGAGGAAATCAGAATAAAGTATGGGCTTTATTTAATAATAGTGGCTCATTAGTTGTGACAAGTGTGCCATGTTAGTGTAAGATGTTAATAATAGGAGAAACTAGCTATGGGTTGCATGGGAGCTATCTTATATAGGTACCCTCTTTACAGTTTTTCTGAAAATCTAAAAGTATGTTACAAAATAAAGTTTATTTTTAAAATGTGTGTGTGTCTGTGAGAGATATCAACTGTTGACGAGTGACGTGAAGAAAAGTAAAGCCAGGTCAGAGGGGCAAGGAGCACAGGTGGTGGGGAAGGTGAGGGAGGGCCCTACAGAGAAGGTGACAGTTGGGCAGAGCCCTGGATGGAGGCTAGGGAGCTGGCCACGTGGCTATCCAGGGGATGTGTGTTCAAGACAGAGGGAACAGCAAGGGGCAAGGCCCTGCAGGAGAGAACCACTTGGATGCCTGCTGGTTGCCATGGGGGGAGCCTGTGAGACAATAGGTTGAGGTGGGGAATTAGGTCAGACAGGTGGAGGACGCAAGTAGGGGAGGGGACTGGGCCTCCGGAACCTTTTAAGTCCTGGTCAAGACTTTGGCATCACCTCTGGGCCAGATGCTGGGCCGGATGCGGGCAAAGCTGTGGGTCTGGCCTTCTTCCCTGTGGCACGGATCCCACATCACTGTGGCCTGCCTTTCACAGACTTTGAAACACTTGAGGGCATCATTAGGCTTTAGAGCAGGGGTTGGAAAACTACAGCTTTAGGGCCAAATTCTATCCCACCCATTTTTGTACAAAGTTGTACACAGGTGACCCTGTACCTTTTCCCTCTCTCCCTTCAGTGAGGTTGTTTCATACATTCATAGTACAGTTTGTAATTTTTTGTCACATTCTGTATTCCATCCTAGGATCCTCTTGATTTCATAAATTATCTGTTAAAACTTGCATATGTTAAGGCTCACTCTTTATGCTATATTCAGTGGGTTTTGACAAATGCATAAGTGTCATGTATCCACCATAACTGTATCATGCAGAATAATTTCACTGCCTGGGGAAAAAAAAGTCTGTGCTTCACCTTTTTAACTCCTCTCCTTCCTGTCAAACCCCTGGCAAACACTGATCCTTTCCCCATCTCTATAGTTTTGCCTTTTCCAGAATGTCTTATAATTAGAGTCATACAATATGTAGCCTGTTTAGACTGGCTTCTTTGACTTAGCAATATGCATTTAAGATTCATCCAAGTCTTTTTGTGAGCTCATTTCTCTTTATTGCTTAATATTTGTGTGGATATACTGTGATTTGTTTATTCACATATAAAGGGCCTCTTGGTTGCATCCAGTTTTGGGCAATTATGCGTAAAGCTGCTCTAAGCATTTTTGTGTATGTTTTTATGTGGGCATACATTTTCGGATCAGTTGGGTGTGATTGCTGAATTGCATGGTAACACTGTGTTTAGCTGTGTACTGACCCCTGCTCTTTAGAGTATCATGGAAGGAACCTATGACTTTTGACAGTGTCATGTTACTACTCTTTTCTATTTCTAGAGGCTTGATTGAAATTTCTCTAGAGGAGTTTTAAAATTCAAATTCTTTTCAGTGAAATTTAAAATTATGATTGAACTTCGAAAGGTAGATTCTTAGAAATCTTTTTAATCTTAAAATTTATTCCCATTGGGTTCTATCCTGAGAACTTAATAGATCAGCTGTCTAATAAGTTGAGTAATTGAGATACAACAGTAAAAAGTTAAAAATAATCGTACTAGCATTCCTGGAGGCTTTGGGAGTGACATGTACATTTAATTTGAAATTGGGAGGAAAGTGTTTTGACAGACTTTCTCTCCATAGATGCATAAGGTTCTCTCCATGTAAAGACATCAGAATCTACATGATTTTCTGACCAGCACTAAAAGCTGAAACACGTTGAAACCTATTGATGTTAAAGAAGGAAAAAAAAAGCAACAGTAAAGAGGCTTGGATTTTTTCTGCTTTATTGATGTACAATTACTGATGTGTAATATTGTTGTATAATAATATACTACACATATTTAAAATGTATAATTTGAGTTTACATATGGATGTCAGACCAGCACAACAATAAAGATAACGAATACAGCTATTACCTTCCAAAGTTTCCTCATTCCTCCTTGTAATTCCCCCTTATCCAAGCAACAACTGGTCTATTACTTGTATCACTATAGATTAGTTTGCATTTTCTAGGATTTTATATAAATTTGTATATTATGTATAATTTTATGTAAATTATGTAAATGGAATCATACAGTATACAGTAGTCGCCCCTTATCTTTGGTTTTGCTTTCTGTAGCTTCAGTTACTTGTGGTCAACCACAGTCCAAAAATATTAAATGGAAATATTTCTGGAAAATTCCAGAAATAAGCCATTCGTAAGTTTTAAATTATGCATCATTCTGAGTAGCATGATGAAATCTCTTGCTGTCCCACTCTGTCCTGCCTGGGATCCCGAGCCGTCACCATGTCACGTCTTGGTGATCCAGGATCACTGGAAGCAGATTATCTTCCTTTTTTAAAAATAAATTTATTTATTCATTTATTTAATTTTTGGCTGCATTTGGTCTTCGCTGCTGCACGCGGGTTTTCTCTAGTTGCTGAGAGCGGGGGCTACTCTTTGTTGTGGTGTGCGGGCTTCTCATTGCGGTGGCTTCTCTTGTTGCAGAGCACGGGCTCTAGGCGTGCGGGCTTCAATAGTTGTGGCACACAGGCTTCAGTAGTTGTGGATCACGGGCTCTAGAGTGCAGGCTCAGTAGTTGTGGCGCATGGGCTTAGTTGCTCCGCGGCATGTGGGATCTTCCCCAACCAGGGCTTGAACCTGTGTCCCCTGCATTGGCAGGCGGATTCTTAACCACTGCACCACCAGGGAAGCCCAGATTATTCTCCTTTTTACTTATCATCAGAAGGTCAAGAGTAGCCTAATGCTATGACACAAGGCCTGTGTCACAATTCACCTCACTCTCATCACACAGACATTTTATCATCTCACATCATCACAAGAAGAAGTGTGAGTACAATACAATAAGATATTTTGAGAAAGAGACCACATTCATGTAATTTTTATTATAGTGTATTATAATTTTTCTATCTTATTATTATTGTTAATCTCTGACTGTGTCTAATTTATCAATTAAACATAGGTATGTATGTACGGGAAAAACATGGTATATGTAGAGTTTGGCACTATCTGAGGTCCCAGGAATCCACTGGGGGTCTTGAAATGTATCTCCTGTAGATAAGAGGGGACTACTGTATATTTTTTTTGGAGGGGAAGCTTCTGCTTTCATTCAGCATAATTATTTTGCGATTCTTCCACATTGGGTGGATTAGTGCTCTGTTTCTTTATTGCTGAGTAATATTCCATTTTATGGTGCTGTGGCCTGAATTGTGTTCCCCTATAATTCGTATGTTGAAGCCTTAACCCATATTGTGACTATATTTGGAGACAGGGCTTTTAGGAGGTGATTAAGATTAAATGAGGTCAAAAGGGTGGGGTCCTAATCCAATAGGATGGTGGCCTTATAAGAAGAGGAAGAGATAGAGATCTCTCTCTATGTGCATGCACCGAGGAGAGCCATGTGAGGACACAGCAAGAAGGTGGCCATCTGCAAGCCAGGGACAGAGGCTCACCAGAACTCAACCTTGCTGACATCCTGATCCCAGACTTCCAGCTTCCAGAACTCTTATGAAGTAAATTTCTGTTGTTTTGCCACCCAGTCTATGGTATTTTGTTATGGCAGCCTGAGCAGGCTAAGATGTATGGATATACTACAATTTGTTTTTTCATTCACATGGATATTTGATGGGTATTTCCAGGTTTGGGCTATTACAAATAAAGCTGCTGCGAACATTTGTCTACAAGTCTGCGTAGACATGTGCTTTCATTTTTATCGAGTAAAAATCTAGGCACGGACTGGCCTGGTTATGTGTTTTACTTTTTAAGAAACTGCCAGATTGCTCGCTGAGGTGACTGTACCATTTTACATTCCCACTGGCAGCACACGAGAATTCCGGTTCCTCCACATCACTCTTGAGGTTGGAATTTTGAATTGCTCTTACTTAGGCGGTCCACCCAGATGTGTGGCGTAAGACTCTTCGCCTGCTGTAACGTGGCCAGGAGAGGAGTTCCCAGGCCCTGTGGAGCCCTCCTCCCTCATACTCCTTCAAGTTTTCAGTGAGAATTTTTTTTTGCGAATGTGAATTTACTTTCCATAAGAATATAGGATGACAATATCTTTATCCCTTTTACTTGTCCTTCTTTTGTTGCTTTTCCTAATTTTTTCACTTGCAGACTTCCTGGGTTAGCCCTAGAATTTCTAGACTGTGAGATATTTAAAAGAACCTGGTTTTTGAGTCACACACACCTGGATTTGGATTTGGGCTTTACAGCTTAGCTGTGTGGCAAGTCATATGACCTGAGTTTCAGTTTCCTCATCTATTTTTTTTTTTTTTTTTTGCTGCCCTGTGTGGCTTGTGGGATCTTAGTTCCCTGGCCAGGGATTGAACCCGGGCCCCTGGCGGTGAGAGCGCCGAGTCCAAACCACTGGACTGCCAGGGAATTCCCTCCTCATCTGTTTTTAAAAGGTGTGTGTGTGGAGGTTGGTATTACCCAGCTTGTATGGTTGTTATAAGGCTTAAATATAATGCATTGGAAAATCTTCAGTGAATAACTGGGAAACCATATGCATTTCCCGGATGCATTTGTAAGTTCCATTTTCTATTAGACACTGGTTAATCTGCTATTCACGAAGCGAGTAGGAGAGGAACTGAAGTTTAATCGGTGCCACCAGTTTGAGGGAGGCCACAGACAACGTGGCAAACTAGAGTGGCATTGCCAGGGCTCAGGGTGACCTTGCAACATTTAATAATGTTCAAGCCTTCCTCTGGCCATTTGCGTTGTAATGGGGATGTACTTCACGTGCCTATCTATGTACTCCCACAAAGGCAGTTCCTGCCTGAGTGTATATCTTCTACTCTTGAGGAGGGATGTTTCTCAGGCCTCTGGGACCCTGGCCGATATATGTGCCTGCCTTCCTCAGTGCTTTGGCTCGGTCTGCGAAATCCTTTGTCCAGCTGGCCGAGGTGCATTAAGAGTGCATGAGGCCTTCCCTCCCACGGAGAAGTGGAAGTTATTCTTTGATGGCTGGGCCAAACTACTCATCTGATGTGACTGGAGTTTGAAAGGTGGTCCTGAAAGGAGTTTCGAGTAGTCGGGTGCCGGACATTAGCATGGCCAGGGAGGCTGGAGAGGGTACTTCGAGGGAAACGGGAGGACCCGGTGAGGTGGGAAGTGTGGGTGTCAGCAGGCACGGGGTTCATTGTGCCAGGTGGGTGTGTCTGGAGGCCTTCTCTCCCCTGCCCGACCGCTGGGTTCCAAGTATCCTGCAGCGTTTCTCCTTAGAGCAGGCTGGCTTTCTTGGCATCATTCAGTCTAGTTGCTAGGAAGCCAGATAAGGCAAATGCAACTTCCTTTTGACTTACTCACATTGAACCATCTGCTTATTCCTTCTCATGGCCTTCAAACTTGGCTGGGATCATCGAGAAGAGGGTCGAGTGGAGCATCTGTGCTCCTTATCCTTTTCGGAAATGGAAATCTTTCTAGTAACTGTTTAACCCTCTCAGTCCAAATTTATAGCAGTTAATCTTGTTCAGCCCCTTGTTTCTTCCAGCTAACAATTTGGAGCAGGCACTTGCTTCTTAGGTTTTGCCTTTTATTCTTGTCTTAGATTTAAATCTATGTTATTCACTAACCGCACAACTTTGAATGAGGAGGAAGGTGTCAAAGAGGAAGTATGTCAAAATGCATTTGGCACGTATATATAACAGCAGTCCTTTTGTTGGCCATGCTGTGCAGCTTGTGGGATCTTAGTTCCCCGACCAGGGATCAAACCCGGGGTCCCAGCAGTGGAAGCGTGGAGTCCTAACCACTGGACTGCCAGGGAATTCCCCAGTAGCCTTAATCGAGGATGTTTAATACTTGCAGTTGATACACATGAATCATTTAGGAATTTTCTTTCATAAGCTCCATTGTGGAGTTAGTGTCAGATACATTAAAGGTGGCAGAAAATCCACAAAAACTTATGGTGTTATTGTTGGAGCATCTGGCAAAGAAAAGCTTTTAAAAAACAATAGTGATTAATTATCATTTTTCATAATTGCCAAACACCACCAGCATTGCATACTTAAAAGTTTAGTTCGGCTCAGTCAGGCAAATCAGGTTCATTGTGTTGGCGCTCCTTGCTGTCGGTGAGTTTATAATGGTCTTTCCTTGTGACAGAACTGAGCCTTCAGTTGTCAACTCTGCAAAAGCCGTTGAGCAAACAAATGAGACAAAAATAGAAATAGGTATTACAAAATAAAGTAAGGGTTCTGAAAAAAAAGTATTGAGAAAAACCATTGTTGGAGTTTTTAAAACCCAGTTGAACTGAAGACTTAATCACCTTTGAGTGTACCAGAACTGTGGAAACCGATGTGAGGGCGATGGGAAATAATTTCTCCTTAAGTGTAATTTTGTCTTTGTTGGTTTTTTAGCAGTGAGCCATATAAACCTTTTCCGCTGACTTCTTATTCTCCCCAAGAGGGCTACTTACAGAAGGGTGAAGACATGCTAAGGTGAAATGTTATTGTTGTGGCTCAATTTGCTAAAAGCTTTAGTAATAATTTAGATGTGGTCTTGCTGTGCAGACTTATGTGTTTGTTAAAATTGATGTTATTAATATTTGCTTTTTGGGAAGTCCCTCAGGTCAACTTGATCATTTTAAGCCATTCTGCTTTAACTTTCACCTTTCCATAGACATTTGGATTCTAGGAACTAAAACAGACTTGCAGCCTGGAGGGACTCAACCCCCCAGGCCTGTTCTTTGTGGGCTTGTCAGTCAACTCCACGTGGGCGACCCCCTTGGGGGGTTATCTGTAGCAGGCCCTAGACTCCCTTCTAAGACTTCCTTCTTCCACACCTCCACACCTTTTCTCTGCTACCATCTAACTATTGGTATGTGCTCAAAAAATGTCAATTTATTTTATTGTGAAACAGATCAGTACTCCAGAGCCCGGTATATAAAGAAAAGTCACTTAAAAATTTTTTTAACCCAAGAAATGGATAAATAGATGTAAAAGTGTCTGGTACTAAAAAGTGAAAAATCTCTTTTCAGAACTCACCCAATTTTTTTTCCCTTGCTTGTAACTTAAATGGCTCACACTGGTATATTGTTCTGGAACTTCTTTCACTCAACATTATGTCACAGAGGATTATTCATCCTCATTGTTCTTGACTGCTGTGTGGTATCCCAAAGTAAGTAAACCTTTTTTGAAGGTTATCTTATTTAGTTTACTCTGTCCTCCACATTCAGCAGTGGAGTTCTTCTAAGAAACTAAATGGGTAAATCAACATGGAAGCTCAGCATTCTTGCCTTGGATCTCCCTCTGTAGTTTTGGTAAAAGCACGTTTCCTTGAACTATATTTGAATTGATTTTTGAATGTATGAACCTTGACAGGGTCTCTTTCTTGCCTGCATTACAGAGGAGATTTGTGTCAGATTAGATTAATAATTCAAAATTGAAAAATGCTTTCCTCAACTGTGGAAGCACTTGGAAGTGTAGAATTCAGGAGTGACTATTAATGGAGGTTAGCTTCTCTCAGGTAGTATTTCCTGAAGAGGAGACTTAGCATGCTTGCACTGTTAGACGATCTTCTGAAGGAGAGATTTTCTTAGCCCTGGGCCTGAAAGAAACCTAAAGGCAGAGGTGGATAGTAAAGGCTTACATCTGTTGAGGGCCTACTCTGCATCAGGCACCATTCTATGGGATTTACCTGTATTAACTCATTTAATTCATAGCAACACTTAGGGGCAGGTTCTCCTAATATCCCCATTTTATAGGTGAGGAAACTGAGGCATAACGATGTTAAGTACCTCGTTCAGGCTTTCCTGGTTAGTAAGTGAAGGAGCTGAGATTCATACCCAGGCAGTTGCAATTTCAACACTACACTGCCTTTCCTGGCTGAACCAGCTTCTGGGGCGCCTCCCAGTCCTCTCTAATTACTTAGGGGGATGTGGGGAGTTTACATGCCACTTCACTAAGAGAAAGTAAGTGTATGAAGTTTGAGGGAAAGCCAGCAAGAGCACAGTGTAGCAAAGGTTGGAGAAAGCAGGCAGCCTGAAGAATGGCCTGTGGAGGGACTTCCCTGGTGGCACAGTAGTTAAGAATCCGCCTGCCAGTGCAGGGGAGATGGGTTCAAGCCCTGG
The DNA here is from genome assembly GCF_949774975.1 of Lagenorhynchus albirostris. NCBI lineage: Eukaryota > Metazoa > Chordata > Mammalia > Artiodactyla > Delphinidae > Lagenorhynchus > Lagenorhynchus albirostris. The sequence continues at coordinate 26,887,183 of NC_083113.1, read as the reverse complement.
TCTGGGAAGATCCCACAAGCCGCGGAGCAGCTAAGCCCGTGCACGACAGCTACTGAGCCTGCACTCTAGAGCCCGCGTGCCACAACTACTGAAGCCCGCGCGCCTAGTGCCCGTGCTCCACAACAAGAGAAGCTACCGCAATGAGAAGCCCGTGCACCACAACGAAAAGTATCCCCCCCTCACCGCAACTAGAGAAAGCCCGCGTGTAGCAATGAAGACCCAACACAGCCAAATAAATAAATTAATTAAAAAGCAATCATTAAGGGCTTCCCTGGTGGCGCAGTGGTTGAGAGTCTGCCTGCCGACGCAGGGGACGCGGGTTCGTGCCCCGGTCCGGGAGGATCCCACATGCCGCGGAGCAGCTGGGCCCGTGGGCCATGGCCGCTGAGCCTGCGCGTCCGGAGCCTGTGCTCCGCGGCGGGAGGGGCCACAGCAGTGAGAGGCCCGCATACCACAAGAAAACAAAAACAAAAACAAAACAAAACAACCCCCCCCCCAAAAAAAAGCAATCATTAAAAAAAAAAATGCTTAAAAAGATAGAGCCTGCTTGGGGGAGGGGGGCATTCTTGTGTAGCTCAGGATTCTCAGGGCAGCTGGGGAGGCATGGACTCAGGCAAAAGCTTTGCATCTGAAAGTCTGGAGCTGCGACTCTGCTCTGTCAGGAGGTTGGATGTGGACACGATCTGATTGAACATTGTACAGGGGAAGAGCAAAGGATCGATGCTCGTTGGCAGCTTGCTGAGTAGTCATGGTTTGACTGAGGTGTTCTGTGCCCCTTTGCCATGCAGTGCGATACCTCTAGTGAGAAAAGAGCTAATTGCTGCCTGCCCAGGGGTTCTTTCCCTGGCAGGACATTCCTTGTGGATGAAACATTATTGTCTGGATGCTGGGGAGCTGCAGTAAAAATGCCTGATTTAGGGGACATAGTGCATCGAATGCCCCGTTTCTTGTTAAATCACAGCAAAGGGGACTACTTTAGATGGCTGATGGATTATGCCACATCTGTGCACTATTTTGCATGCCTTTAGCAAGGGAAAATAGCTTACTCACAGGAGCTCTAGAATGTTTAGGAGTAATGTGAGCAGATCTTGTTGAATCATCTTGTACCCATATCCAGTGAAAACCTTCAGAGATAATGTCAACTTCTTTAAAAGATGAACGCTTCAAATAAAATGATCTCATTTCCTTTAGAATAAACACCTTAAAGTGTGAGTCTCGCTCTTTGTCTGTATCTGAGTCTTACTTGACAAAGATCAATGGCACCATTTAGAACTTTTTGTTGTAACAGACAAGAGGAAATGAATGAAAAAGGGCAAAAAAATCCCAGAAACTAATAGTATTCTAAAATGAGAACAGATTATTGAGTGTCATTTTATGTTTAAATAGACACAGGCTTTATTTAGGTGCCTATATATTTCACTTGGTAATCTGGTGTTTATTTTTTGGCTTTTGGGGACACGTTTAGAGGGAGACCATGTTTGCGTGAACTATTAATATTTTCACGCCTCCAACAGCATTGAAGAATTATGGCGGAAGGTGGCTGATTATTCAAAAGGGAATGGAGATAGCCATGCACTGTACCAGTGCCCTCAGTTAGGTAAGAGTCTTGTTGAGAATCTTATGTTTTCCTTGTCTGTTTTTTGTAGAGGTGTTGTCTTTCATTTACACTTTTGTAAGAAACCCTGGAAACCTTTCTTTTGGAGAGTTTTTGCTCACCAGTGCATTGCTTTTGGCCTTGCAAAAACCATGAATTCATCAATATTTTCCAGATGATGCCAGCGTCAGGGACGCTCAGAAAGAGGGGCTTTTCCAGCACTTTTATCAAGTGATTCAGCAAGAGTGTGATCAAGAGAGGCCTTCAGATTGCATTATTGTTTCTGTCGACAAAGAACAGAGGTAGATTTGTTTCTTTTTAGCGTGTCAAGTGAGGTTGTGTAAAAACAAATAATGAAGTGTTCAGCCTTACGTACATAAGTCGCTGAGAGTTGAAACTCTCAAAATGCTCTGGTAGAGCACTGCTTTAGGAATTACAAGACTATCCTGTTGGGTTTACCAAACTGGTGGTAGAGGCATCCTGTGTGGGTGGGGAGATTTCTGAAGATGACTGTCTTATTCACCTTTTCTGTATTGCCCAAGTTTTCTACAGTGAGCATATATTAATTTTATAATCAGAAAAAAAAACCAAAGCTATTTTTAGGGTTGGGTTCCCTGTGCCAGCCACAGATCTAGGCTCTGGGGGATACTTGAGCGAACGTAACGGACAAACCCCTTCCCTGGGGTGCTGACCATCTAGTGTAGTGTGCCAAAAAGTCGCCCTCACTGATCTTCAGAGAAGGGTCCCCTCATTTCTTAACTGCTTGTTGAGTTCCCCTCAGCCTTTGTGCTGTTCTTGCTTCAACATGGGGTGCCGTTCCCTCTTCTCCGCCTGCCTAACTCATGTGGGCCGCTTAAGCGCAATTGCAGCCTGGTCAGTGTCCAGCTCGTACTTTGGGCTCATGTAGTGCCCTGCACACCATTGGCTGGCACTTGAGGGCATATGGGGACTTAATATGTGATGATAACTGTGTCTCTGGGTTATGTCGGGTTTCATAGTGCTTGGCAGACAGCCTGGCATGTAGACAAATGGTTGGCTGGAGGTTTGTATAGTTACTCCAGGCTAGGTACTTAGTGAGTGATACTGAAGACCCAGACATGATAACTAATTATTCCTGAATAGGAGACCAGGCATATACAAAACATAATCCAGCATTAAGGCAGCATTGGATTTCTCACTTTTTTTAATATGAAAATATGCAATTTAAAATTGACTCAGAATTTTTATTCTGTGATATATCTCCTTTATGGAAATCTACTTTATTTGTAGATAGCAGCTTTACTGTGAGTTTGTGAAGCAAAATTGTAGCTCCATTTTGTTTGGAGGATTATTTGGGTTGGACCTTGGGAGACAGCACGCTAGAAGAAATGAGGTCAGTCATAGCATGGGGAGGGTGGGAGAGGCCAGTTCCCTTTACATTAGGAAATTATGGCATTTCCCTTTAATAATTGGACGACACCCAGGCGTGCCCTGGATTAAGTTGATCATGTAGTAATTCAAACTAATTTTGAACCCAGAGGCAGTAAAGACTCAGCATGCCTAGTAGCTTTGTTTTCCCTCAGCATTTGGCAACTTTGCTACCATACTCTGCACCAGCCAGGGAAACTACATTAATCTTCAACTACATTAGCTTTCTCAAAACTTGTAACAAGAATCACACCCGTCTTGTAGCATCTTGCACTTCTTTCAGAACTGTGAGTGACTCCAGCTGCCATTCGACATGCACGACCCTGATACCCTTGCCACCTTCTCATTTCTGGAGCCAGGCTGACTGGTATTGAGTGCAGAGTTTTGTGGTGGGGGAGGAGTCCTGGAGATTGGTCTTCTCCCCGCTCCATCTGGAGTGGCGGTCACTCCTCTGCCTGGCATTCCGCAGGTCTGGCATTTAGCCATGGATTAGGATCCTGGTGGATGCAGCTTAGAAACTCTGCTGTGTGGGGTCTGCATCTGCCAGGCAACTTGTGAACTAGGCTGTGCTGCCAGCTGTCTTGTCTCTTCAACGTCGGAAAGACTTGGAGTGATCGATTCGTCAGCTAATTCATTCCTTTATATCCCAAAATGGTAATTAATTTTCAGATCATATCATCTAATGTGAATTTCTTATTTATTTATTTTTTAAAAATTTATTTATTTTATTTTTGGCTGCGTTGGGTCTTCATTGCTGCGTGCGGGCTTTCTCTAGTTGCAGTGAGCGGGGGCTACTCTTCATTGCAGTGCACGGGCTTGTCATCACAGTGGCCTCTCTTGCAGCAGAGCACGGGCTCTAGGGGCACGGGCTTCCGTAGTTGTGGCACATGGGCTCAGTAGTTGTGGCTTGTGGGCTCTAGAGTGCAGGCTCAGTAGTTGTGGCGCACGGGCTTAGTAGGGGAGGCCCGAATGTGAATTATTTTTGTGGTGATCTTTTTGTGTGATAATTTTGACTCATGGGCTGTCAGTCTGTAAATATGAATCGTGTCATGTTTTTCTTGTTTTCCTCTTGAATTTATTTTCTGAAATCATCCATACTCTCCTAAATTGCCAAGAAAAGCATTTTTCCTTCCATCGTATTAATTTTTCATTCACAAAATATACATTTTGTGCACTGTTACATGGAAAGCTTTGTGCTGGGCACAGAGAGAAACATAAAGATAATTAAGCAACAATCCCTATTTGGACCACATGCAGTCTAATAAGATAAAATGTGCACAAATAACAAGTGGAAGATGGAATGTACTCTAAGCAGAGTATACACATAGGGAAGAGTAGATTACCATTGTGAGGGCCAATGAGTTGGATCAAGGAGGTTTCAGGAAATAATATCATTTGAGCTGGGCCTTTGAGGTGAGAACTGCTTAGACTCTAGCAACAGAATGGCAGGGAAAGCACAGCTGGAAAAAGTGTGGGGAGAGTTGATTGTCCTGGGATCACAAGAAATTAAATTTGGGAAGAGAAACAGGATGTTTGAAGCTCAGTGGGTTACAAGACCTCTCAAGATAGGTTGGAGCCGTGTCTTGCCAGGACTTTGGAAGCTAGGGTAAGAAGTTTAGGATGCTGAGCAGTTACTGTGGCATTTTTTCATGGAAGCAACCTAAATGCCCATCGACAGACAAATGGATAAAGAGATGTGGTACATATGTACAATGGGATATTACTCAGACATAAAAAGGAACGAAATTGGGTCATTTGTAGAGATGTGGATGAATCTAGAGACTGTCACACAGAGTGAAGTAAGTCACAAAAAGAAAAGCAAATATCGTATATTAATGCATATATGTGGAACCTAGAAAGATGGTACAGATGAACCGGTTTGCAAGGCAGAAATGGAGACACAGATGTAGAGAACAAACGTATGGACACCAAGGGAGCAAAGCAGCAGAGTGGGATGGTGGTGCTGTGATGAATTGGGAGATTGGGATTGACATATATACACTAATATGTATAAAATGGATAACTAATAAGAACCTGCTGTATAAAAAAATAAACAAAATTTTAAAAAAATTGATTTATTTTTGGCCACATTGGGTCTTCATTGCTACACGTGGGCTTTCTCTAGTTGTGGTGAGTGGGGGCTACTCTTCGTTGCGGTGCGCTGGCTTCTCATTGCGGTGGCTTCTCGTTGCAGAACATGGGCTTTAGGGTGCATGGGCTTCAGTAGTTGTGACGTGCAGGCTCAGTAGTTGTGGTGCACGGGCTTAGTTGCTCCACAGCATGTGGGATCTTCCCGGACCGGGGATCGAACCCGTGTCCCCTGCATGGGCAGGCGGACTCTTAAGACTCGCCTGGAGTCTTACCCAGACAAGTGTGGGTTTTCTAGTCCTCTAGGAAGCCCCTATTGTGGCATTTTTGAAAGCAGTACTTTTCATGGGATTACTCAGACTGACATGTAGGATGGATTGGAGTGGGGAAAAGAATCGAGGCTAAAAGATGTGGTAGGAGGCCGTTGCAGGTTTCTAAGCAAGTACTGGGGAGGAGTGGAAGCATAAACCCAAAGGAGAGGTCTAGGATTCTTCAGGACTTGAGGACCGAGGCTAAGGAAATAGGTGATGAGATGACTGGGCTTTGATCCAAGGTTAGTTCTGGGGTTGCTGATGTTGACTGAGATGGTTAACTCCAGTATCATCCATTTACTCTTCAGCAAGGGATTGTCTCAGTGGTAGTAACCTCAACAGGTACTGGTCTATCCTGGGAACTAAGTGTAAATGAGCATTCTCTCATTTTTCTGAAGATACAATTTTACGTTTTCTTTCATGGTCTTTAAATTGAAATGACTTCATCAAATAACACTTGAATGATTCCATTTTGAAAAACGCTGGCCACATTCATGGTGCTTACCCAGGACGTCATGCCCCACAAAAACAAGGCTTTGACATACTCTGCTTTCTTTATAAAATCATGTACATAATCAACCATATGAGAACACTACGTTTTCAAAAAAGTGAGTTTTGTTTTGGTTGGAGTTGCCTCCAGTCCTCTTAACTGATTCCATCAGATGGATAGCAAACCCTAGAATGTTTTCAGCGTGCCTGAGAACAAAAACAAGTTGTAGGGCATGCATGATTTTTGGGAAAATATGGCATCTTCCATGTCACTTATCTAAGCACAATAAAAATATAGTATCTTGCCCCTCACTTACTTAAATTTGTGGTGCATCAAAGTATCTGTGGAACAACTGCTTGGTGACATAGTTTTTTTTTCCGGTTGTTTGATTGAAAGTAACCCACCTTTTTCTTGCGTGTATGTGTGTGTGTGTATGTGTGTGTGTATTTTAAGGGAATATGCAACAGTCGTAGGTAATCGGTTGCAGGATCATGGTCTCGTGGTGGAAATGATTCACCTTGCCTCGGAGTCAGGCCTCTCTCAAGCACTCCAGGAAGTTAGAGACGATGGGTCCCCATTTTGTATTCTTGCTGAACAGTCTCTTGCGCCGTAGTTATGCTTCATGAGTCTATCAAAAGTAAGTTTAGCTCAGTATAGAACAATCATTTAAAATAGATCCTCCTTTAGAAATGTAATATTTTTTCTTTGTATGCTGGTACACTTTGAAGGTTCACATTTGTCAGTAGCTAAACTGAATTCAGTTAGGAAAAAATGACTTGAATAGTTATCACAGAGTACTCTTTGGTGTATTAGAGACAACTGAGACTTAAATTGTCTTTATTGCTTCTTATTTAAGAATCAAAAATATCTCATCCAAAATATTATGTAACCAATTCAGTTCTCTTATGTGTCGATAGAACTTTTGAACAGATCCCACCATCATTTTTTCTACAATTGGTGATCGTAAGGCTCCCTGTTCATCATCCCCTGTTCGTCATCCCCCGTTCATCATCCCCTGCATTCTCTTTTTTTTTTTTCCGGTACGCGGGCCTCTCACTGTTGTGGCCTCTCCCGTTGCGGAGCACAGGCTCCAGACGCGCAGGCTCAGCTTCCATGGCTCACGGGCCCAGCCGCTCCGCGGGATGCGGGATCTTCCCGGACTGGGGCACGAACCCGTGTCCCCTGCATCAGCAGGCAGACTCTCAACCACTGCGCCACCAGGGAAGCCCCATCTCTTACACGACCTTTCTTGCCAACTTTGCTTTCTCCAGGATATCTCAAACATTTAACTATTCTTAGGCTTATGAGAGTTCACAAAAATGAACTCTCTTTTCCTCCCTAAAATACCCAGTCTTCGGCAGATGCACCCATCCTAGACCACCCTCAGCCTCTCCCTCCTGGTCAGAGCTGCTGCTTCAAGAGCGGAGCGGGCTGCCTTGTGGAGGGCCCTTAGCAGCTCGACTAGAGTCTTACGCAGACAAGTGTGGGTTTTCTAGTCCTCTCATCTTGGTACTGCTCTGTTCTTGAGTTCCTCCTGTGTGCCAGGCACTCTCCAGGATGTCAGGCTCCCCCTGCTTCCTTCCTCTGTCTGAGTGAGCAGCAGCCAGGCACACTTCTCAAGCTGGCCCTGGAATGTCCATCCCAGCTCGAGTCTCCTTAGCAGTGTAGGATTTTCATTGCTAAGTCAGATGATCCTTCCTTTGGGCAGAGACCTTGTGAAGCGCTAGTAAGTAGCTGGATTTATATACTACTTATAGCTCCTGGAGCCTGCGGAGAGGTCAGTGTAGGACTGATGTTCTATAATCCAGCTATAATACTGGGTCTGAAAAAGCAAACGTGAGGAACACTTGCTCTCCATCTTCTTGGGGGTGCTGCGATGCTTTTATTCTGACCATTCCATTTGCTTTACCTCCTTGTAGCCACCCCACCCACCTGGCCACCTCTTGCTCAACACTCAAGAGTATGAAATTGCAGTTTTTCTAAGCATAGAAAATGTCTAATGTATTTTAAAGAAATAATAAGACTAAACCGTATTTACATCATACATAAGTTCTGAAAATGCATGTTTTCAAAAATTACAAATCCCAATCTCCTGGGCTGAGGGTGGGCAGCAGTATGGCTTGAACAGGTTGTACAAAAGACTAATCACATCTGATTACTTACTTGTTACGTTCATGCAAGATCTTTAGAAAATTCTCACTCAAGTAAGTAGGTTGAATAATTTGTCGAATACTAAAGTACTTAAAACCCGCACTACTTCAAGAAGATAGTTTCTTTTTCATGTCCAGAATAGTATTAATAGGTAAATGTTTCATTTCTCATCCATGAATTTAATTATTGAACTCAGATCATAAGTAAAAAGAACACTCTGTTTTCTCCTATAAGCTACATCTATTTCAGCAAGATTATTAGCTGGGCTGTCTTTCACAATGCTTTATAGCCAACAGTTTGCTCCATACCTTGCATGTAGCTGTCATTCAAAAGCGTGTGGAGCTGCTTCTGTGCGGAGACAAATATGTAAAATAGTCAAACAATGAAACTTCAGCACCTGAAGACAAATACATATTCATATTTCTTCCTAAATGTAACCTTAATAAACATGATTTAAGATTTAGCCAGATACCCTGATCTCCACTGTAGCTCTATGGTGTCCCTTGGGTCCTAAATTTGTTCAGAAGCAGGTGATATATGGCAAGATAGCATAAGGGCCTCCCATTTAAAATTAAACTTTTATTAAGTCTTATTCTCAGTAGATAAACCTTGCAGAGATCAGAAGATACCTTGCATTGACTACAGTCATGACGTTATGTAAAAGCTGCTCTTGGTGTCTAGAATTTATTTATTTATTTTATTTTTTTATAATTGCTTACTTCTATGTCAATTAAATGGAGCTCTTTTACAAATTAATTTTGATAATACCACACAGAGGTAGAGACATATCATATCTACAATGTACATAGAATTTATTTTTTATGTAATATTTAGAGCACTCCTGACCTCACCTGGAAAGGCTTTCAGTAGGGTTTAAGATCTCATAGACCTGAGCCAAAGACTGGAGCCACGTAAAGGATGTGCGTTACTCCTCATGCTACACTGACAGAACCTAGAAGCCCTGCACAGCGTGTCTGTCCACCTTTTCTCAAAGTACTGCATATGCAAAGTTAAAAGATAAACACTAAAAGGTTCATAATGAAACACAGCAGTCCCTGCTTGACTCATTTTTCACCCCTACTCTACCATCTAAAGGCTGCCATTCTCAGGTCCTGGTTGTTTGTTCTGTGAATCACACTCAAGTCATACACTCTCATTGCTGGAACCAAATGAAAACCTTCACCTTTTTTTTTTTTTTTTTTTTTTTTTAGCTTTTCCAATAGCCAGCGATGGTTAAAGTTGCATCCTGTCTTATTTTTAGGCTGTTTGTTTATCCATAAGAATTCCCATTGACATACATGCCACCTATTCCTCCCTCTCTCCCTCTCCCTCACTCTCTTTCTCTTTCTCTCTCGTTAGCTTAGCACGAAGCTATCCAGTTGTGAAATCAGGGTTTGGTATTGAAAGAGTACATCGAGCTGTCACATGTTATAGTTTTGAAACAGAATGTAATGTTTGATTTTGAAATCCGACAGAGCCCCTGCTGTTGAGGGTGCCAGTCTCTTTCTTGAATCAGTAGATAGTCACATCTGTACTGAAAGCTGAAACAGTTTAAATAACATGTCATTAGATTAACTATGTTCTTTTCTGATTGCTTTTCCTCTTGTCTTTTTGTAAATGTGATTTTAAAGCAATCAGGGCACCCATTTGATGTAAAGCAGGCTCTTTCTTATCCCTAGTAGATCATCATATGCCTCTGGAGGACGCCCTCATGCTGGAGGCTAAAGAATATAGGAGATTTTTCGCTAAACGGGAGCAGCAGGAACACACTGGCATTTCTCTGAGGGCTGGTGATCTCGTAGATGACTTCTTGGCCAGGGAGTGCCTTACCAGCTACTGTGTCCCTTTGGGCGTTCAGCATCTTCTCTTCCTGTTGAATGAGGGCAGACATTTGTACAAGAATGAGCTGAACCTGCTCATTGACTACCTGAAGACCAGGAAAGGACAACTGGAAGGTATTTGGCACTGTCCCCTTTCCTTCCCCATTTTAAACCCCAGAAGATCCGTTTCTACGAATCCATGTATAAAAGAAATCTAAAAGCTTTTCATTCAGTTGAGAGAATATACCTGTGTAATACAAAGGTGTCTGATTTGAATGTGTTCCAGTTGAGAATACACTGTTGTTGTTTTTTATCTTATTCATTTTTTTTTTAAATAATTAATTTATTTGTGGCTGAGTTAGGTCTTTGTTGCTGCACACGGGCTTTCTCTAGTTGCGGTGAACGGGGGCTACTCTTCGTTGCAGTGCTCGGGCTTCTCATTGTGGTGGCTTCTCTTGTTGAGGAGCACGGGCTCTAGGTGTACGGGCTTCAGTAGCTGTGGCTTGCGGGCTCTAGAGAGCAGGCTCAGTAGTTGTGGCACACAGGCTTAGTTGCCCTGCGGCTTGTGAGATCTTCCCGGACCAGGGCTCGAACCTGTGTCCCCTGCATCGGCAGGCGGATTCTTAAGCACTGCGCCACCAGGGAAGCCCAGAATACAGTGTTGTAATGTTTAACCTTTATAGACGAAAGTGCTTCTTCTGTAGCTAAATTTTCTCTTGAACCAGATTTTTAATACATAAATAGGATGACCTCTCTATATAGATGGACACATAGGAAATAGTTCCAGTTCCCTATCAGTTTATTTTTCTGATTCTAAGTTTGTTGTTTGTTGAGACATTTTTAAGAGTACTTTGAAGTGTATGGTGAATGTGAATAAGCAGTTCCTAATCTCGCTGATTTTAAAGAGCACTCCAGCTACAAGTGGAGTCTTTGAAGTAGTGACTTTTCAGATTGCTTGTTTTGAGTTAAGTAGGTGAGAAGAAAATAATCACTTGTCCCTTGTAGGGAAAAGTAGCTGAAGTTAAAGCTTTAAATAAATTATTATTCTTATAAAATGCAGCATGTGTTTTATTTTTGTACACTTTTATTGAACTCACTTTCTCAGGGTGGGGAGGGGACCCATAAGCTTAAAACATAACAGTTTTGTTTCTTTTTCTTTTTCCTGAGTGCTTATTTTATTTATTTTAAAATTTATTTTAATTGAGATTTAATTGACACATAACATATATTAGTTTCAGGTGTACAACATAATGATTCAGTATTTGTATATATTGTGTGGTGCGCATCGCAGTAAGTCTAGCTAACATCCTGCTGCCTTTTGATTATAGAAACTTCTCAATCAGAAGAAGGGAAGGTCTTCCTGGAAGTGCCTGAGTTGTCTTTTGTGCAGCTTGCTGGGCTCTGCAGCAGGCTTCTGCTTTCCATTTGTTTTCTTCATTTTTCCAGGTTTGGAGATGCCAAATCCTTTGGCCAGGAGCGCTCATTCCTCATTTCAAGGCAGGAATACCCCCATCATGGGCAAGCCACCTCCACTCCTTCCAACCCCCAGAAAGAGATCCTTCCCAGGCCCTCCTCCCCCGGTTCCTGCCAAGTCCCCTTTGATAGGTGAGAGGACAGGAAGTCTCCTTCTGCAGCCAGGTCAGTGCTTCCCACCAGGAGTACAATGTTAGCTGTAGCTCTCATGCTTCCACGGGAGTTCTCTTGAGGAAGCAGGAGAGTTTAGGGCAATTGCAGTGTTTGTTGTCTTTTTTTTTTTTTTGAGGTACACGGACCTCTCACTGTTATGGCCTCTCCAGCTGCGGAGCACAGGCTCCGGACGCGCAGGCTCAGCGGCCATGGCTCACGGGCCCAGCCGCTCCACGGCATGTGGGATCTTCCCGGACCGGGGCACGAACCCGTGTCCCCTGCATTGGCAGGCAGACTCTCAACCACTGCGCCACCAGGGAAGCCCTGTTGTCATATTTTTAATGAATATTAAGATTTCAGAAGGTGAGGAGAGGCGCTTTGAGGTTCAGTGAGTGCTATTTCTCTTGAAGAGTTGCCTTAAGTTTTAATACAGGGAGAAGTTTAGAGAAACTCTTCAACCAAGTTAGGGGGCCACAGTTAGAGCCTGAAAGTTGTCATAATAAGCACTCTGAACTCAGTAGTCTTTCTGAGATTTCTGTTCTGAGTAGCTCGTGCTGAATAGTATCTGACATCTGCCTAAAATGCAGTGGTACTACTGTGGACTTCTCCCATTGCCAGTGACGTGGAACCCAGCTCAAGTTACCTTAAAACAAGGGGACTGGATTGGCTTATATAACTGGAAATCCTGAATTGGCTAACTTCAGGCCAGACTGGATCCTACTGCTCATGTGGGTTCATCAGACAGCCATCTCTTCCTTCTGGGAGAAGAGCTGGGTGGGTACAGACTCCCGGTCAAGCCCGGGGGCCGGCACCTCCTTGGTTCCTGGTGTGCCCAGTGTCGGAGCCTTCCCTGGCTCTCAAAGGGAAAGAGCTCAGGCACCTAGGCTGCAGCTTCCACCCTTAGTCGCCCTTCCCTCTGCTCCTTCTCTTCCAAATATCTGTTCATGCCGTCTGTCTCCTCTCCTGTCCTCCTTGTGTGTTGGCAGCGGGAGCGGAGAAGGAACCGGATGAGAGCATGTTTTCCGTCTTCCGTGTTAAAGAGGAAGTTGTCAGTGAAGTCTTCATGGGAAGGTGGCTTTTCACCTGGGCCTTAACTAAAATTTAGACCTGGAGATGCATTTGTTCATGAGAATCACATATTAGTTTGGCCTCTTTTGTGAACAGGGATTATTTTAGCCAAAGATATTTCCTAGGAGCACAGTATTTCCACCTTGACTCTTTTGGTGGATCGTAACCGAGGGAATGTGCCTGCTTGCTCTGGGAGCGGTAGTGTACACATCTTTTATTGACAGGGTCAGTGTATTGAAGCTCCACAGCCCTAGGGACGAACATTTCTGCGCCCCCCTCCCTTTGTGCCCTGTTGACTTCAGGGTGAGTGAGAGTGTATCAGTTTAGCATCTTCTCTGTTCCCATCACAGCCTGTACTTTCTTGCTGCCATGTCTTTGTTCCTTCCCTTCCTTTTACTGTGCTCTCCACGCTTCCCTGGGCCTCAGCCACAGGCCTGTTCTTATCACCTGGTCTTTTCCTGTGAGAAGTGAGTGAATAAAAGGCAGGAGGGCTCAGGAAGAAATCTTCTTGCCCTGAATTGCTTCCCATCCTTGCCATTAGTTTAAAAACAAAACTCTTCCAGGCCTTCAGAAAGGGCTAGGTGCTTGCTTTAGAATTGTGAGAAAGTGTCCTGTTCAGCAGGGTGAGGACTGTGCCCGGCAGACTCTCACCGAGACAGGTGACGGGGTGCTGGACCGTGTGTCTCACCACTAATGTTCTGGGTAGATGGATGTTAGATTCTGAAGAACAGAGAGCTTCAGGTGTGTTATGGGTCTGCCTTTGTGACCTGTCGGGGAACCTCCCTACTTTGGATATTTGAGAAAATGTATTCCAAGTATCACAACAGAATGTTTGGAACAAAATCCATTTGTGAGAAGATGACGGTGGAGGACCAGGATGTCGGGAAAGGCATGGACTTAGACCAAGTGTTTGCAAGCTTCTTTTTAAGGGGCCAGACAGTAAATATTTTATTTGAGGCTTTGGGGGCTAAGAAGCAAAATTAAGGATATTATGTACATACTAATGTAACCATTTAAAATGTAACTATTTAAAAAAAAACATTCTAACTGGCAGGCCACACCAGCACAGACAGCAGGCTGGATTTGATCCCCACATTCTAGTTTGCTGACCCCTGGACGATCACTGAGGTGCAGTCTGGACCCAGAGAGGACTTGGTAGAGCTTTGAGGAGCTAGGGGTGGGCCTGGTGTGCGTGGCAGGAGCTCCCTGCTCAGCCCCTTTCTGAAGATTAGGAAAGGTCCCTTTGGGGCAAGCAGCTGGAACGGTTCATCAGGCATCTTTATGTTTTGGGTTTCTTTCGCTGCAGGATCGGTCAACCCAAAAGGTCTGTTTCCCCTCCCCCACTTCTGGCAGCCCCCTCCAAGAGGCCTGTTCCTTTGGGATGCCTCCCTCCCAAGCCTGCAGAGCATCCGTTACTTGGGGGAGAAACCAGGCCTTTTAGCACCACCACCAGGTGAGTAGGCAGGTGAGCAGTGAGTGGCATTCTAGGCCCATGCTGACCAATAGAACTTCGTGCGGTGGGAGAAATGTTCTATAGCTGTGCCGTCCAGTACGGTAGCTGTCAGCCACATGTGGCTGTTGAGCGCTTGAAATGTGGCTAGTCTGACTGACTAACTGAATTTTTAATTAATTTACATGACTCTAGTAACATAGTAATTACATAATAGTCTCATGTGGCTGGTGGCTACTGTGGAATGGTGAGCACGGTTCTGGGCTGTTGGAGGTATCAGGAAGGTGTAGCAATAGGTAGGAAAGTGTGCTGTGTTTTTACCATGTAGAAATCTATTATTTCTTAGTCTTTTTCTCCCTCCCTTCCCTTTTTTAAAGCTGAAAATGTACTTAAAAAGGGAAGTATTATATCTCTCCCGTGAATGGATATCATTGTCAATTGCTGTAGAATAGGAGGTCATCATAATAAAAAAGAACACAAAACAGTGTCACTAAGTTCCTGCCTGTTCCTATTGCCTGCCTCAGTTTCTAAGCTTAAGGCTTGCTCCCTCCCTGAAAAAGAAAGGGGATTACCAAGGGTCAGGGAGGTGTTAGCGGGGCACCAAGAATACTGGAAACTCTCTCCTTGATGATTCAGAAGGATTGCAGGATGTTGGCAAAGGGAGAATCTTTCCGTGAGGTTGAATGTCATTTAATTGCACACTCGCACGTCTCTGATGTCGTTTGGAGTACGTGCCTTGTTCCTGCTTTTGGCTCGGGGAGGAGCACAGCGCCTTCCCTGCCTGGCAGGAGGATGGGGATCTGATCTACCATATTTAAAGTACTAACTGATACCCAGCCCTGGCTCAGAGCCTGCACAGCAATACAGGCTTTTTTCTCTCTCTCCCTTCCCAGGGCAGCCCTGGCCAGCTCTCATCTTCTTTGATGTTGCCTTCGCTCCTGCATGACTTGGGGAGATGAGGCCGGAGGCTTCCAGGCTGCCCCCAGACTCACCAAGGCATCAGGGCAGGCCTGCCAGGGCAGTGGCAAGAGCTAAGACTGCGCTCTGGCTTGGACTAGAAGACGGCCAAACAGGCGTTTTGCTGACTTCGTTGCTAGTCATTCGGGCTTACTAAGCTGAGATAAAGGCACTGCTCTTAGCTCACTCGTTTTGAGATTTGGGGCTAAAGCCCCAGCTGTTAGGAAGGTGGGCCTTTGTCTCTCTTCGTTCTCCATGCAGTAAACATTTTTCATGGTAATGCCACTTTAACATTTCAGCCCTCTACTTTTAGTCTTTGAGATAGATATTGCTGTGGTGGTGGTATGAAGAGGTACATTTACATGATGGTGGCAAGACCCGGAACAAACATAGGTCGGTGACTCCCACCTTCCTGAGAACCCAGATAGCCTGTCTAATTCTGAAGATCCTCCTCTGACAGACCCTGTTTTTTTGAAATTTGGAGAACTTTCCTCACCCATAAGATGGCCCTTTATGGCTTCCGAGGGCCCTCTCAGCCCAGATTCAAGCATTAATAGTTGGAGAAAGCTCTTTTAAAAAACATAAATGAGGGCTTCCCTGGTTGCGCAGTGGCTGAGAGTCCGCCTGCCGATGCAGGGGACACGGGTTCGTGCCCCGGTCCAGGAAGATCCCACATGCCGCGGAGCGGCTTGGCCCGTGAGCCATGGCCGCTGAACCTGCGCGTCCGGAGCCCGTGCTCCGCAACGGGAGAGGCCACAACAGTGAGAGGCCCGCATACCGCAAAAAAAAAAATAAAATAAAATAAAAAACAAAAATGAAAATAAGAACCTAGCCTGTACAAGGTATACCAGTAATGGTTACCATGGTTCTCGTTATGTGCCAGGCATTGAGATAATTTCATTTAGTCCTGAAACAACCCTGCGAGCTAGGTACTGTGATTATCTCTGTTTGCTGATGAGTCACCCAGGGATCAGAGGGTGGTTAACCTGCCCAAGGTCACACGGTGGTACCTGGCGTAACCGAGACTGCACATCAGCTGTGTGACACCACACTCCATGCTCTTCACCACCACACAATCCCAGCAGCACATGAACAGTATCAAATTGAGGTTGCTTTCAAAAAATTGCATGTTTTTGCTTGGATTTCAGCCGCATTCTTCCATCCACAGCCCCCTTTGACAAAAGGCCAAAAGCGTTTTCACATCTCTTACCTGTTCTGATTCGTCACAGTGTAAGGTCTTTAGAAATTCAGAGGGGATCGAGTGACTGCAGGTAACGTAGGACTCAGGTGTAGCCCCAGAGGCCTAATGGAAGAGCTGGCCTTGGAGGAAATCAAGTATTTGGGTGCCTGGGGGCTGGGGGGAGGCACTGGAATCTCCCAGTAGAGAGGGACCTTCAGGTGAAAAGTGTTTATGACTCAGTGCAGGTGGGGTGGGGCTAGGTGTCCCCTATTCCTCCTTTGTAAAATGACGGTTGTCACCAGGATTAAATGAGATAATGTGAATGAAAATCTTTTGGACACTCCCAAGAACTGCACAGCTGTCTGCTGATGCTGCAGCTTGGTTAATCTGATCCAGCCTGCAAAGGTGGGTGTGACTAGAGGACTCTGGCCAAGCTGGGTGCTCTGCAGACCAGGGAAGGGACATACATCAACACTGCTATATTCCTCCTCTTTGTAGTTCTTTTGCAGTCGGCGCTGCACAAGCAGACAGTTCAACCCGTGTCTTTGCTGAACTAAGGAAAGCTTCTCTGAGCCAGGAGAACAAGGTAGCTGCACGCAGACAGCAGCCTCACTCCCCTCCAAGGACCAAGGCCCCTGTCTGGCTTGCAGCACTGATGTCCAGGCAGTCAGTACAAACATGGCATCCCTTCTGTCCCATACATGGTCCCATTGATGCTTTTTGCACGTTTGGAGTCTTTTTGTGCCAAACTGGATGTTTGTGGAAGGTCATTGTTGTAGACTTTGAATCTTGAAGTTGTTCAATTATATGTATGTTAAAAACCAATGAAAACTTCTAGCTTTTATATACTGGTTGCCCCCTTTTTTTTTTTGGTACGCGGGCCTCTCACTGCTGTGGCCTCTCCTGTTGCGGAGCACAGGCTCCGAACACGCAGGCTCAGCGGCCATGGCTCACGGGCCCAGCTGCACCGCGGCATGTGGGATCTTCCCGGACCAGGGCACAGACCCCATGTCCCCTGCATCGGCAGGCGGACTCTCAACCACTGTGCCACCAGGGAAGCCCTGTATATATTTAATGTATATGTCTTAAGGAGTTTGAAGGTAAGTGTACACCCATGAAATGATCACCATATGCAATTCTCTGAACTTATCCATAGCTCTAGAAGTTTCCTCCTTCCCTCTTTTTTTTCTTTTGATATGAACATTAAACATAAGATCTACCCTCTTGAACATTTTTAAGTATACAATACAGTGTTAACTACAGGCACTATGCTGTACAGTAGATCTTCAGGAATTATTCATCTTGCACAAGTGAAATGATGTACCTTATGATCAACACCTCCCCGATTCCCCCTCCCCCCAGCCCCTGATAACTGCCATTCTACTTTCTGCTTCCGTGAGTTTGACTATTTTAGATTTCTCATATAAGTGGGATCATGTAGCACATATTCTTGTGTCTGACTTACTTAGCAAGTTCATGCACGTGGTAGCAAATGGCAAGATTTCCTGCTTTTTTAAGGGAAAAAATGTGTATGTGTATAACCACATTTTCTTTATGCATATGCTCACTGATGGACATTGAAGTTGTTTTTTGGAATGATTTATTAAATCTTTTCTTTGGTGAGCCGCATGTCTTAGGTCTCCAGCTAGACTCCAGGTTGTAGGAGGGCGGGGCCCCACTGTCCTCAGTCTCCACGGCATGGAGCTCCTGGCCTTGAGCGTACAGGATGTCCAGGAAGGGCAGCCTCCCTTCCCTCTCCTTATTGCCTGTCAGGCCTGCACCACGGTTAGAGTTATCCCTTCACTGGTGCCCTCACTCCAAGTCCTCCTGACTCCTGTCAGTGTCATTTTTCTATAACACTGATTTAGTGTTCTGCAGACGGTGTAAATCTAATTCAGTCACCCTTGTGCTCCCCCTACCCCAAATATACACTTAAAACCTTGCATTGCCCACAGGAGTGTTTCTCAGATTAGGGGCACAGACCCCTGGGAGTCTTCGGAATTGTTTCAAAGTGATGAGTTCTACAAGGATCTTTTGATCTTGTGTTTCAGTTTTTTGTTTGTGTGTGTGAGTGTGTGTGTGTGTTTCAGTTTTAATGATAAGCTTCAAGACATTTTTAATGTAAGCTTATACTGGATCACTACTTTTAACTGATCCTGTTGGGTGATTCCAGTGCCAGCATTTCTGTTTGGTTTGCTATGGTGACAGAACAACCAAAGTGATAGTGATTTAACTGTGCATGTGGTGTGTTTCTCATTTCTGTGTGTGTGCGTGTGTGTGTGTGTGTGTGTGTGTGAATTTGCAGCTTTGAGAAGCCCTGGGCCAGGGGCCAAAGTTGTACTCCTAAGCCCAGCTTCCAGAGACCTCCATGCTCAGGCTCGTGTTCACCTCTCTAGCCGCGGGTCTTACCTCTGTCCATGTGAGTCCTGTGCTACAGCTTCCTCCCTGACCCCCACACCCTCAGTCCTCAGTGTACCCACTGAATTCCTCTTCGCCTCTTCAGATGCAACTCAATGTCCTATCCACTTGGAAGTTTTCTCAGACTTTACCCAAGGTGACATGTCCTCCCTAGTTTCTGTAGTTCCTGGAATGCCCTCGGTAACAGCATTTATCTCATCGATGCCATCAAGGGTCCGCGTGTCTGTCTCCCTGGAAGACTATGAGCCCCCAGCTGACAGGACTATGCTGTCTGCCTTTTTCTGCCTGGAACCCAACAGGTGCCTAATGGACACTTGTCACATGATTTTATCTAAGCCAAGGAGCCTTTGAACTCTCTTCCCTCGATAGCCTTGATCATATGTCCTAAAGAGCTGGGAGATTTGCTGCTCTGAGTGATTGTCTGGCATTCTGTCATGTGTATACTAGATGCTCAGTTAACATTTCCTGATTTCTCTGCTCAAGACTGAGATCGAGGGTAATTTTCTTCCCTTATGGGAAAATGTTTTGTAAAAGAAAAAAAAAATCAGAACTGTCAATTAAGATTCCAAAGAAGCATTGCTGGCACAGGCTTTTGCAGTTTTCCTTAATGCCTGCCTCTCTTGGCTGTATCATCGGAGTATTTGTTGAAGTACATTGCATGAGTTGCTTATGGACTATTCTGGAAACATTGAAATTTTCCTTGAATTATTTCCCCAGTGTAGGCTACTCTTGTGCTCATTTGGCATCGTAACTTTTCTTGTGATGTCTCTGGTTATGCTTATTCCATAGTACTTTTCATAGCCAACCCCCCAAAGCTTCTGAACCTGCCCTGCCAGCCAGGCTATTTGGCTGCCAAAGGGAACCACCCCCTCGGCCTCTGTGGTCCACGCACTCTATGATGCCTGTGTTCCCTGGGGCCGCTGGGCAAATGAATTGGCTTGAACTTGAACCCTCTTCTCTCTCCTGTGCTTGTTTGTGTATGATAAACTTTCTGAAGATGTTTGAAAAGTAAATGTTTGAATTGCGCATCCTTATTTGATTGACCTTTTGCACTCCCCGCTCTGTCTGCTGGACCAGAGAGGGGCCGCCTGGCTGGCGTGCTGCCGGTGGCCGCAGGAGAGACTTCAAGCTACTCCCTTAAAAAGGCACCTTAGCTGCTCTCTGCATCTGGACTGTTTCCTCATATTCCTCTGGCAGAGGCTGACTGTTAGGTAGAGATTAATTTAATGGGAGGTTTTCTTGCTAGTAGAACCCTGCATCATCTCTCCTAAGAATCACGACGAAGCGCCTTGTAACCCCCGGGGATTCTGTTGTCTCAGATCCGATACCTGAGCAGGGTAAGAGTGACAACTGTTTTATAAAAATAACAGTTTTTTTACTAGTATAGGAGTAATATACACTCAAGGCAGAAAACCCGGAAGATTCAGAAAGATCACAAATAAAAAACGCACGATTTCAAACCCTGAGGTGCCGCCTGTGCCTCTTACATCTCCTTTCACACGTTCCCTCTGCACATTTATGGCTTTACTTTACGAATGTGGCTTACTGTTTCTGTCACTCCTCAGTAGAGCATAAACATCTCACCACGTCAGTCTTTATTCCTTTACCATATGTAGTAGCACATTTTACTGAACCAATCCCTTGTTGGACATTTACTGTGGCTTTAATTTTCTGTTATTATAGTATCTTGTGATAAACATTTTTCTTCATGCGTCTTTGCTGGCATCTCTTTTATAATTTGCTGAGGATAAATTCTGAGAAATAGAATTCTTGAGTCAATCAAAGAGAATGTACATTTTGTAAGCACCAAAATAAGAAGAGATAGATTTAGTAAGTGTCATTCACGTGGCAAATTAAAGCTTAATCTCCAGTCCCATAATCAATGTGAATAGCTGGGTGACTGTCCTTTAAAGTTCCTTTCTGCTTTGCTGTGGATGGTATCATATCATTTGCATTGGGAAGCCGGTAAGAACACGGGCTTTGGAGCCACACTGCCTGGGTTCTGAGTCCCGTTCCACCACTTAGCAGTTATGTGGCCTGGCCAAGACCTTAGCTCTCCTTGCCTCATCTCTCATCTACAAAATGAGGACAGTGAAAGTAAAGTTGTAATAAAAAATGAAATAAATCACTCTGGGTAAAGAGCTTAGAATAGCTCCTGGCACATAGCAAGTGCTTGCTATTATTTCATCATCTACTTTTTCACTTAACAAGCCACTCTGCATATGAATGAATATGGATCTAGTTACTCTCTTTAGTGGCTGTGCAGTGTTCCATTATAAGACTGTGCGTTTGTGTGTGCGTTTTCTCCCGTCTTGTGCTCTTGCTGGTTATCTCCTTGTAATAAATTCCTATAGCTGGGGTTGATGGGGGTGCTCGCTTTTAAAGGCTTTTAAATATACACATTTCCAAGTTGTATCTTCAGAAAGAGGAGCTAGCAGGCACATGTGGAGTCACTCTTCAGCCAGGAGACGCGGGTATTGCTGGGACAGTGGTCCCTGACCTCGCGGAGGTCCTAGTCACGGACAGATCCAGGGAGAGAAGAGAAG
Organism: Lagenorhynchus albirostris; assembly: GCF_949774975.1. NCBI lineage: Eukaryota > Metazoa > Chordata > Mammalia > Artiodactyla > Delphinidae > Lagenorhynchus > Lagenorhynchus albirostris. Next base: position 26,866,077 of record NC_083113.1, on the reverse strand, counting down.
AGGAGGGCCTTCTCAGAGCCCGTGCTCTTCTTTCTCCGCGGCAAGCCGCCTGGTTTATGCGCCTCCATTGTTTTGTTTGTCTATTTGTTTGTTTTTTGTTTTGGCCGCACCAGGAGGCTCGCTGGATCTTATTAGTTCCTCGACCGGGGATTGAACCCGGGCCGTGGCAGTGAAAGCACCGAATCCTAACCACTGGACCCCCAAGGGAATTCCCTGTCTATTTGTTTTCTAAGTGGCCAGTTTCATTGCCAAAAGGGGCACCCCATGCCAGTCATTCTCACCCTGCCACCGACAGACCTCAATACCAAGCTCCTAAGATGATGACAGCTCCTAGTCATGTGTATAAACCGCATTAAGTGCTCATGTATATCATTTTATTTAATCATCCCAATTGCCTTCTGACGTGGGTACATGTTATCACCTCAGAGAGGTTAGGTCCCTTGGGCAAGATCACACAGCTAATAAGTAACCGAACTGCAAACCCCGCAGTGTGACTCCGGTGCCATGAACAGGAGGACCCCAGGGGGTGGGTTCATGTCTCACTTTGGCTTTGCCTGTAAGCTATCCTGTGTGATCGCGGGACAGTCCCTTTTCCTCTGGTTCTCAGTTTTCCCATCTGAACCATGAGAAAGTATTACATCATCTCTAAGACGTCGAGTTCTGCATGTTAGAATTCTGGAACGTTTGAGCTGTTTTGATGTCAGGACACACACGGCACATTCAGAGGGTTTTAACTGAAGATAGTCTAATGAAGGGACTCATTCCAGAGATGTGAGAACCCCACAAAGGATGGTGAGGTGCTTGGGGATTGTGAACAACGCACAGCTGTTGCCACCGCTGGGCCTGGAGGGACCCGGAGAGGCAGTGGAGTTAGTGGAGCTCAGGGAAAGCGGGAGCCGCGGGGGCAGGGTCGCTGGGAGCTGTGGCCTTCGACAGAGGGAGGCAGCCCCTGCCAGAACCGAAAGTGGCCCCGGCCTCCACCCAGCCCCAGCGTGTCTGCTCCACATCGCACCACCCAGGAATGACGGCTGGGCGGTTGGAAATCCGGGGGGTGCGGTGTGTTCACTCCCGGCACAGAGCAGGCTGGTGTGTGCGGGGGGCAAACAGTAACCAGCAAAGGGATTTTGCTGAGCTCGTGGCCTGTCCTCTGAGGGAGGAGTGCAGTTACATAACCGACAGGCACCTGCTGAATGGCGATACAGCAGGAAGAAGCCCCCTGCTGCCAGCCACGGGCTTGGGGGAGCGGCAGGCATCCCACATCCCAGGCTTTTCTTTTCAAAACAGGCAGAGAAGCGGGCAGGCTCAGCCCTCCTGTGCCTCCTGTGGATGGTTCTGATGATCCCGAATCACATTTCAACGTCTCCTGGCATCCTCTCCTTCAGGAGGAATTTGGCTGAATGACTACTGCATCTCGAATTTCCCTAGAAATAAATGTCCTCGCTCACCGAGAATTCATCTTAGGCTCTCAATTCCAGGGAGAGAAGGATTCTGGGCCACTCCAAAAACTCGAGCAAGAGAGCTTAGCAGAGGAGGAATAACCATGTTGGAAGGCTGCAGTTTGTGACTGCAGCACAGAGTGACTTGCTGAGTGGTTTCTGGGGACTGTCACGTCCTGGTACCGACCCGCCTGCCTTTCAAGTCTCCCTTACTCTACTCATGATCCAGGCGTTGCTTCAACATCCACCTGGAAGCAGCCTCCAGGGCTGCCTGGTCTCTCCTCTCCCAGCCCCACGTGTCTACTCTACACTGCATCATCACCGGCACGCTGGGCATTTGGACGCTGAGTTTCTTGCCGAAGCCTCTTTCAGCCGCAGTGTTCAGCCTGGTTGTTTCCAAACACGCAGGGGGCATGCTGGGAGCACAGTGTGGCATCTCTCCCTACCCGTAAGGGAGGATCAATAGTCATAGACTTCCATCGGTACATATTAGCAGCTTTAAAAACATTCTGCTTTGATCCACAATTTCCACTTTTGGGTCCATCTCTTAAGGAAACGAAGGATTTGCAGTGTGGATGAAAATGTTTCTGAAAAAAAAAAAAGAAAGAAAATGCCTCTGATAAATCAGTAATAGGACTTAAGGTCAGAAACCCAGCTCAAACTGACTGAAGTAAACATGAGAAGTTATTAGCTCCTGTGACATAAAAAGTCAAGGAGCCCAGCGTTAGGCATAGCTGGATTCAGGGATCACGTGCTGCTGTTTGCTCTTCTCTTGGTGGCAAGATACATACCGGCAGCTCCAAGCTTTCATCTTAACCTACCAGGACACCAGTGGACAGGACCAGAAGGCCTCTCTTCACAAGAGGTCACATCTGTCCTAGAGTTGAGTCTGTGGCTCTGAGAGGGCCACATGCCTGTCCTGGACCCCATCCCTATTGCCAGAGGGATGGAAGAAGCTGATTGGTTGAAGCTTGGTCACACGCCCCCTCCCAGTGCTGGGGAATAAGACCATCTCCACCTGGACCACACTGTGAGGCAGGAGGGGCTCCCCGGGGATACTTGGGATGCTTCTGCCAAAAGAAGGGTGAATGCTGGGCGGGCAAGGACTTGAAGCCCATGACTTCCTCACAGCATCACATGAAGAAGTGAGAAGCAAACAAATGACCAGCTCTGGAAGAATGGCTTAAATTGTGGCTTATTCATGAAAGTAGATTATACAACATGTTAAATTTATGGAGCAAATGATAGGATTTATACTCGAATGATTTGAAAAAATAGGTTACAATGTACATATGCAGGGTGGTTTCAACTGTGTTAAATATGTATGCTTTGAAAAATGCTGAAAGAAAATATACAGAAATGTTCATAGTAATTATCTCAGAGCCATATGGGTAAATTTCATTCTGTCGTCTTGTCTTCTTTTTATATTTTGAAGTGCTCAGTCTATGCATGCCTAAGGAACAAACACTAACTTTAAAAATCCTGGCTGCGAGGTGACTTGATCTTCATGTGGCTGCGCTGTGGCCACGCGGGGAGAGAATTGGGAGTGGGGTGGAGACAGGTGGGGTTGGCAAGGGGGAAGGGGCGGCGGGCAGCTCCACCAAGTCCGCAATTGTAAGCCTCGAAGAAAGCGGCCGGCAGGTTTGGGCCCAGCTGGGAGCGACCTGTGGGCGGTGTGGCTGGGAGTGGCAGTAACTCTTAGTACCCTCGACGAGTGGACCGGCTCCACTCTTTAAGACCTTGTCCGTTCATCCATTCACCCACTCATTCAGTAGATGAGTGCACCTGGGTGCCAGGGGATGTGGGAGGAGACGAGGGATGTCCTTGTCCCCTGAAGTTAGTCCGCATGAGGACGTGGCTGCGTGTGGATGGCTACCGCAGGTTTACCATGCGTCATGGGCCTGGCGACCTGTTGTCATGGGCGGAGGAGCTTTTGGGAGGACGTAGCAGCTGACCGTGGCGAGGAGACCGTGGGGCCTCCGCACGAGGGCTGAGGCACAGCACAGGCCCGCACTTGACCAGAGAGGGAGTGCTGGACCATAAATAAGCCTGGGCGCTGCTCCCCATCTCTGAGCGAGGGGCTGAGGGTACCAGGCCCTGGATGGAGACTGAGCGGGGACGTCGGGGAGCCCAAGGAAGGCTGAAGGGGTCACATGGGCCAGGGGAGGCAGCACCAGGGAGGTGGCAGGGGAACAAGGGGTCGTGGGGTGCCTGGCACCATGGTCTCATGGGCAGGCGAGGCAGAGAGTGGCCCAGCAGTAGAGGAGGGCGTGGCCTCGGGCTCAGGGGCCCAGCTTTCCTCTGCAGCAAACAGTCCCAACCTCTGAGACCCAGGGCATGCTCTAGTTTTTGTATCTGGAAAAGGAGAATTCATCCTGCTCTCCTTGGGGAGTTCCTGGGGAGCAGGGCTAATGGCCTGAAGCACCTGGGCCAGCGTCAGGTGGACAGGAGGTGCACAGTTCCCAGGAGAACGGGAAACAAACCCGTGACCACGTCCCAGCTGGCACCTTGGCCTCGGCCACACCAGAAGGCAGGTCGGTGGGGCAGATTGTATTTTGTAGAGAGTCATGACTGTCTCCCATCCTATGTGTTCTCTCGTAATATGACCTTGACACTCTCCATGCCTTCTGGAGGTAGGTCATGAAACTTCCGCCGGCTCCCCTCCTGTCCTTCCTGCCTCCCCGTCTGGCATATTCGCCCTTAGAACACAACCGCCATGCTTCAAGGAAGCCCAGGGCACGTGGAGAGGCCACGTGGAGATGTGTGGGCTGACAGCCCCTGCTGAGGTCCCAGCGAACCTAAGGCATCACATGTGAGTGAGGAAGCCTTGGAGGTGACTCCAGCCCCAGTCCCCATCTCCGTGTTGGAGACCCTGAGTGAGAACTGCCTAGTGGAGCCCAGTCAAGCCCCAGAACCGTGATAGGTAACACAAATGATTGCTGTTGTTGTTTAATAGACTTTATATTTCCAGGCAGTTTTAGGTTAATAGCAAAATTGAGCAGAAGGTACATTTCCCATATACCCCTTGCTCCCATGTAATACAGCCTCCCCCCTCTCAAAATCCTGAACCAGAGTGGTACATTTGTTACAAGTGATGAGCCTATATTGACACAATTATCATCCAAAGTCCAGAGTTTACATTACAGTTCACTCTTGGTGTTGTATATTAAACGAGTTTGGACAAATGTATAACAACATGTATCCACCATTATAATATCATCCAGAATAGTTTCACTGCCCTAGAGATCACCTGTGCTATGGCTGTTCATCCCTCCCTCCCTGCAGCCCCTCATCCTTTTATTGTCTCCATAGTTTTGCCTTTTCTAGAATGTCGTATGGTTGGAATCATACAGTATGTATGTAGCCTTTTCGGACTGGCCTCTTTCACCTAGTAATATGCTTTAAGTTTCCTTCATGTCTTTTCATGTCTTGATAGCTCATTTCTTATTAGTGCTAAATGATATTCCATTATCTGGATGTTGACTTATTCATTTACCTGCTGAAGGACATCTTGGTTGCTTCAAGTTTTGGCAAATATGAATAGAACTGCCATGAACATCCATGTGTGGTGTTTTTTTTTTGTAATAGATCTTTATCGAAGTATAATTGTTTCACAATACTGTGTTAGTTTCTGTTTCACAACAAAGCGAATCAGCCATATGCATACACATGTCCCCACATCCCCTCCCTCTTGAGCCCCCCTCCCATCCTCCCTAGCCCACGTCTCTAGGTCATCACAAAGCACCGAGCTGATCTCCCTGTGCTATGCTGCTGCTTCCCACTAGCCAACTGTTTTACATTTGGTAGTGTATATATGTCGATGCTACTCTCACTTCGCCCCAGCTTCCCCCTCCCACCCCGTGTCCTCAAGTCCATTCTCTATGTCTGCGTCTTTATTCCTGCCCTGCCTCTAGGTTCGTCGGTACCATTTTTGTTGTTGTTGTTTTAGATTGTGGAGAAGAGTTTTCAATTCCTTTGATAAATACCAAGGAATGTTATTGCTGGATCGTATGGTAAGAGTATGTTTAGTTTCGTAAGATGACACCAAACTGTCTTCCAAAGTGGCTGTACCATTTTGCATCCCCACCAGCAATGAATGAGAGTTCCTGTTGCTCAACGGTGTTTTGGCCATTCTAACCAGTGTGCTGTGGTATCTCATTGGTTTATTTCTCATTTTCCTGATGACATATGATGTAGAGCATCTTTTCTTTTTTTCCAGCTTTATTGAGACATAATTGACCGATAACATTGTGTACGTTTACGGTGATGATTTGATTATGTATATACTGTGAAATGGTTACCACAGTAAGGTCAATTGACACATTCATCACCTCACGTAGTTACCTTGGTGTGTGTGTGTGTGTGTGTGTGTGCGTGTGTGTGTGTGTGTGTGTGTGTGTGTGTGGTGAGAACATTTAAGATCTACTCTTTTAGCAACTTTCAAGTATATATTACAATATGGTTAATTATAGTCACCATGCAATACATCAGATCCCCAGAACTTATTCATCTTATAACTGGAAGTTTGTACCCTTTGACCACTGTCTCTCCATTTCCCCCCAACCCCCAGGCCCTGGCAATCACCAGTCTACTCTCTCTTTCTGTAAGTTTGGTTTCTTTAGATTCCACATACAGGCACACCTCATTTTATTGTGCTTCACTGTATTGCCCTTTGCAGATATTGCATTTTTTATGAATTGAAGGTCTGTGGCAACCCTGCATCAAGCGATCAGTGCCATTTTTCCAAAAGTGTTTACTCAGTGTATCTGTGTCACATATTGGTAATTCTTGCAGTATTTCCAACTTTTTCATTATTACTGTATTTGATATGGTGATATGTGATCAGTGATCTTTGATATTACTACTATGATTTGTGGAAGGCTCAGATGATGGTATCTTTTAGCAATAAAGTACTTTTAAATTAAGGTATGTACATCTTTTAAGACATCATGCTATTATTGCACACTTACTACACTACAGTAGAATGTAAACATAATTTTTATATGCACTGGGAAACCAAAATTTTCCTGTGACTTGTGTTATTGTAACATTCAGTTTATTGTGGTGGTCGGGAATGAAACGTGCAATATCTCTGAAGTATGCCTGTATAAGTGACATCATACAGTACTTGTCTTTCTCTGACTTATTTCATTTAGCATAATACCCTCAAGGGTCATCCATATTGTTGCAAATGGCAGGGTTTTCCTTCATTTTTATGGCAGAGTAATATTCCATTATGCATATGGAATATTCTGATATATGTGGAAAAATTCATCTATATCACATTTTCTTTATCCATTTACCCATTGATAGACACTTAGGTTGTTTTCATGTTTTGGTTATTGTGAATAATGCTGCAGCGAACATGGGGGTGCAGATATGATCTGCAAATATTTTCACCCATTCCATGGTTTGCCTTTTCATTCCATTGATTGTTTCTTTTGCTGGGCAGAAGCCTTTTAGTTTGATGTTGTTCCACTTGTTTGTTTTTGCTGTTTGTGTTTGCTTTTGCTGTCATGTCCAAAAAATCATTGCCAAGACCAATGTCAAGGAGTTTTTTCTCTATGTTTCCTTCTAGGAATTTTATGATTTTAGGTCTTACATAGTCTTACAAGTCTTTAATCCATTTTGAGTTAATTTTTTGTGAGGGGTGTAATACACGGGTCTGATTTCATTCTTTTTTGCATGTGACTATCCAGTCTGAACCTTATTTATTGAAGAGACTATCCTTTTTCCATTGAGTAGTCTTGGTTCCTTTGTCAAATATTAGTATATGCATGGATTTATTTGGGGGCTCTTGAGTCTGTTCCATTGGTCTATATGTCTGCTTTTATTCCAGTACCATACTGTTTTGATTACTGTAGCTTTGTAACACAGTTTAAAATCAGGAAGTATGATAGACATCTTTTCATGTATTTATTTCCCATTTGTATATTTTTTCTTTACTGAGGTGTCTGTTAAGGTCTTTGGCCCATTTTTTAATTGAGTTGTTTATTTTCTTGGTTTTGAGATTTAAGAGTTCTTGGTACATATTGGATAACTGTCCTTTATGAGCTGTGTCTTTTGTAAATATTTCTCTCACTCTGTGGCTTGTTTTTTCATTCTGTTGACATTATCTTTTGCAGAGCAGAAGTTTTTAATTTTAATGAAATTCAGTTTATGAATTCTTTCTTTCATGAATTGTACCTTTGATGTTGTATCTAAAAAGTCATCACCATACCCAAGGTCATCAAGATTTTCTCCTATGTTTTCTTCTAGAAGTTTTATAGTTTAGCATTTTACATTTAAGTCTGTGATCCATTTTTTTTTTTGCGGTACGCAGGCCTCTCACTGTTGTGGCCTCTCCCGTTGCGGAGCACAGGCTCTGGACGCGCAGGCTCAGCAGCCATGGCTCACGGGTCTAGCCGCTCCCGCGGCATGAGGGATCTTCCCAGACCGGGGCACAAACCCGTGTCCCCTGCATCGGCAGGCGGACTCTCAACCACTGTGCCACCAGGGAAGCCCCTGTGATTCATTTGGAGTTCATCTTTGTAGGGTTTAAGAAAGATCTGTATCTCGATTCTTTTTTTTTTTGCATGTGGATATCCAGTTGTTCCAGAACCATTTGTTGAAAAGACTGTCTTTTCTTCACTGTATTGCTCCTTCATCAAAGCTCAGTTGACTGTATTTATGTGGGTACATTTCTGGGCTCTCTATTCTGTTCCATTGATCTATTTGTCTATTCTTTTGCAAGTACCACACTGTTACTATTGCTTTATAGTACATCTTCAAGTTGAGTAGTGTCCGTCCTCCAATTTTATTCTTCTTCCTTTGATACTAAGTTGGCTATTCTGGGTCTTTTGCCTCTTCATATAAACTTTAGGAACAGTTTGTTGATATCCACAAAATTCTTCCTGGGATTTGATTGGGATTGTATTGAATATGTAGATCAAATTGGGAAGAACTGACATATGGACAATATTAGTCTTTCTGTCTATGAACACAGAATGTCTCCCCATTTATTTAGTTCGTCTTTGATTTCTCTCATCAGAGTTTTATAGATTTCCTCATATAGATATTATACATATTGTTTTAGATTCATATCAAAGTATTTCTTTTGGGGGAAGTTGCTAACGTAAATGGTATTGTGCTTTTAATTTCAAATTCCACTTGTTCATTGCTGGTGTAGAGGAAAGTAATTGGCTTGTATATTAACCTTATATCCTACAACCTTGTTATAATTGCTTATTAGTTCCAGGAGTTTTTTTTTTTTTTCCTTGTCAATTCTTTTGGTTTTCCACATGGACAATCATAACAATCACTTTTAAAAAATTATACCCTACTTTGCTCCTAAGCTCTCATCTCTCTCACCTATTGAGAAATACTGTTGGGAGAGGAGGGTCTGAGGACGGAAAGACCCATCAGCCCCATGGAAGTGCACGATATTTGTGAAACACATACTAGTTCAATATACTTAAGATATCTTGGAAGAAAATATGCACCTTAGGTCATTCTTTTTCTTAGAAACTCAGTGCACCTTGAACTGCTTCTTGGAATAGAAGGTGTATCTCTGTTGGAGCTTGGTGGTCACAGGTTGCCAGGGGTAGGGTGCTGGGAGCTAAGACCTTGGCTGTCTGCGGAGCTGTGGGTGTCAGGGCTACCCCATATCTTCTTGAGGTAAAAGACTGGTGTTCTGGGACTGGAGAGTCAGCAGTGGCAGCTCCTCTCCACTCTGGGTCTTTTCCTAGCAGCCAGGGCAGGGCCCATAGGACTCTCCAGTCCACAGGCCTGCAAACTGGTGCTAGTACCTTTACTCTGTGTTTGTTTGGCATAAAATAGAAGCTTCCAGACACGAAACAGCCAAAAAGCCCTCCCCCCCAAACACCTGAGGCTATCCAAAACATCCATTTTTGCAGTACACACCTGTTGTTTTCACCTGGGGTGATCTTTGGCTCACACTGTCTTGATATCCCTTGGAAGAGCTATCCTTTCCCAACTCTCAGCCCAAGGAACAGACTTCTCAAGCCTAGGGCAGCAGAGGTGGTCACGTGACTTTGGCTTGACCAATCAGTAATCCCACTGGCTTGGCCTCTGTAATTGGTTCAAGGATGGGCCTGGGTCTCCAGCTGGTCCAATGAGAGTCCTCCTCAGGACTTTTGCTAGAACGTCCTTGGACCCCTGCATGCATGCCCTTTCTAGTGGGGTTGCCAAACTCAGGGTGTCATCCTAGAGCTGGAATTGGGAGGGAGGCACCTGGGGGAGGGGCTGGGGAGCCTACCTGCAATGAAGGCACCACAGAGGAGAGCACAGACAGGAGGTGGGAGAGAAACTGGGGTGTGATATGGTTGTCTGAGGCTCTGAGTCATACTGTACTGGAAGCAGCCATGCCCTGGCATTTCCAGTGACGTGAGCCAATAAATCCCCATTTATATTTAATCCAGTTTGATGTTTGAAAGAGCCTAAACAGACATCCCCTAAGAACACTGCAGAGGGCTGTATGCAGCAGACCTCGTTCTGGACTCCAGACTCTGAGGAAAGAATCTGGGACCACGCCTTTCACTCTTTCCTAGAACACAAGCCTCCCTCCGAACTCCCTTCTAACTCCCTAACACTCACACCTGGGGCTGACTTGTGAATCCCTCTGAGCCCCGTTACCTGCCTGCAGCCCTGTCCTGTGGTAGCACTGACCAGCACCTACCCGCTATGCCGCTGCTTGGGCGTCCGTCTGTCTCCTCCAAGAGAATGTGAGACCCGCCGGCGCTGGAGCCCAGTCTGGCCCTCCCTCCCCTGCAGGCTGCGGCATCCTGCCTGCCACTTGCCAGGTGCTCAGGGAACCGAATGGAGAAAGGAAAGCAGCCCAACAGGAGACCAGTCACCTGCAAATCTGGACACGGGCAGGCATGGGACAAGGGAAGAGCCCTGGACTTGGAGTCCAGAAATAAAGGAAGGCGTGATGGCACTGCAGTTATTCAGTGATTTGCTTAGGCCTCCTTGAGCTCCAGCTGCCCCTGCCCGTGGCAGGTAGATAATGAGCTGGGCCCTGGAGTGTCTGTGAAAGCAACTCCTGCGGCCAGCAGGTGGGGCTAAAACAGGCCCCTGTTCACTGGGCTACATACTATACGTGTGCAATCTCACTTAATCCACTCTGCTACTAGATGGGGAAGGCAGCGTTATTAGCCCCATTTTACAGATGAGGAAACGGAGGCACAGTGAGGTGAAGGCACTTGCCCAGTGCCTCACAGCTGGTCAGTGGAGAAGGCTGCGCTAGAGCCCAGATCTGCTGACCCCAGAGCCCTTGGTCTTAGCTTTTAGGCTCTGCTGTATCTGAGAATGCAGAGGCAACTCAGAACCTATGCCAGCCTCCAGACCTCCCTGAGATGAAGGCCTTCCATCCTCATGTCTCAGTTGGGATCTGGTCCTTGATGGTGTGCAAGGCCACGCCATTTCCAGTTTTGAAGCTTCCATATGTTAAAAAGTGAAGAAGCATTAAAACAAATTTCTACCATTGTTGTATACTTAACAGGAAGATACAACAAACAAATGCTCCCAATGCACACACAACAGTGAAATTTAACTGTGGCAGGGTAATTAGCATTTTACTTTTTCAAATTTAATTTATAGGTCACTGAAGGCAGCCTGGCCTGGTAACGGGACACCAGTTTCAAGATGGAGAGTGTCACTCCTTTCCATCCTGTTCCTGTGACCCTTGCATAATGCCATTTGGAGGGAAGGTCAAAGGCATGCATTTGAGGCCCTTGTTGTGGAAGGGAGGGTGGGCCCACCTCAGTCAGGGCTTGGGAGGGGCACCCAGGAGGCCATGCCAAGGCGGGTTCAGCCTGGCACCTTCACCCCCATCATCTGCGCTGGAGTTTCTGCCAGCCGGTGTCTTCCTGAGAATTTCCAGCTACCAGAAGGGGGCAGACTGTGACCTGTGAAGCCGGGACACAATGGTTCTGTGAGGAGGAAGGCGGGAGGGGTCGGAGGTGCCGGACAGCCACCTCGGGGCAAGCTGGGCCTCGTAGGCTGGGCCTGGCTCCAAGCACCCCAGCCCAGCCTGGCGTCAGGTCACCGAGCAGAGGCAGCCAGGACAGCTCGGGGGTTGGCAGCCTGGCTGGGATTTGGGGCTGGGGGCTTGTCTTGCAGCTGAAAAACAGACACACCATCTTTACCTGATTGTGTATTTACTTGGGGTGGCTGGAGGGAGATTTGGGGTGGGTTTAAGCCACCCCTAGGCCTGACCGCTGCTCACGGAAACCCTTCAGGCCTCAGAAACCTCCAGACCCCCACACTGCGCTGTGTGGAAGGCACAGAGGCAAACCTCCGAAAGGCCCTGTGTATCGTGGCTCTAGCGGGCAGTGCTGGGCGACAGGGGGCCCCTCCACTCCCTGACACCCGGCCCGCTGCTCCACAGTCGCCGCCACTAGTGCTGGTGGTCAGCAGGATGCCGAGGGCCGGTGGTGTGCTAGGTTTTCCTCGTGGGCCGGCCTTCAGTGGTGGGTTCTCCTTGGGCCCGGCGGCCAGCTTCCCGGACCTCAGTCCCTGCCCAGATTGGGTCCTTTGTGGATTCTCTGAGCCCATCCGCCCCGGCTCTCACACGGCTCAAGCAAAGAGAATTTTAAAGTGACACAAGCTGGACATGCAGCCGCGAGATTGTGTCTGCCCAGATTAAGGCGAACTCCAGCTTGGGCCTTTGAAGGGCACTTGATTTCCTGGGGTGAAGATGGATTTTCACAGAAGAATTAAGAAAAACCTCACCACGCAGAGTCACCCGCTGGGACAGGCCTCACTTTGTTGCTGGAGCTGTGAGGGGGTGGGCACGCGCTGCCCCAGGCGTTGGCACAGACGTTGGAGTCCTGGACCTGTTTCTGTACCGAGTGTCCCGACTCCACCTTGCCCTCCCTCTGCAGCAGAATTGCCTTCTCCCAGCACAAGTCCCACCAAGTCCCCCTGCTTAAAAGTCTTTGCGTGACCCTGCTGCCTCAGGACAGAGTCCAGGTCTTTACCTGCCTCAGGGAAGCCCCGCCCACCTTTCCTGCCTACTGGTCACCTGCTTCCGCGGTCTTCCCTGCCATGCGCTGCCAGCCTCAGGGACTCCTTCCAGTCTCTTGAACCCTTGGCTTACCTTTGGACCATCATGCTTTGCTCTGCCTCTGCCTCGACCCTCCTCTGTTGTGTGCGGCCAACTCCTCTCCATCCTTCAAGCGTCAGCTTCAATGTGTGTCTTCTAACGCGAGGCCTTCCCTGACCACCAGGACGGTCAGTCCCGTCCCCCAGCTGTGTGCTGTCGTAAATCGTATCATTAGTTTGTGTCCCTACTGGTCACGGGCTACCTTCTGAGCCCTGCAGTCCAACTCAGTGCCAGGCACACAGTAGGTGCTCAGAAAAGGCAGGCAGGAAGGAATGGGGGGGCAGCTATGAGCCCACGGCATCTGCTTCCTCGAGGAGAGACATGCTGAAGGTGGGGCTTGGCTCTAAAGCCGAGGGCATGCAGACGGGCATCTGAACTGTACCTGAGGCCTCCCACCTGCCCGTGACTTGCTCCTTTCCCTCCCTGGAAATGAACCTTCCTCATTTATCACAGATCTAGGGCCTCCCGCAGGAACCGAGCTGATCTGGCTGCCTGCAAACTCCCAGGCAGGGAGCAGCCGTGGTCAATAGTCCAGAGCCTGCCCGAACGACGAGGCTCTGCTTCTCAGACTCCACCCTCCTCAACCCCCGTCCCTGTGCCCACCTGCCTGGGAAGGCAGAGGCCCCGGCCCCACCATTCACCTGAACCTTCACCTCTAGCCTATCGCCGGAAGCCCACTGGCCAGAGGGAAATGTGTCCCTTCAGGACAAGGCCCGGGTCCCTCTGTGAGGCCTTGGGACTTGGTGTGCAGCATTTGGCCCATTACTCAGTCACCATTCAGATGGGTCCTTTGAGCCACACACAGTGCTCACATTTGGGGGACACCAAGAGAAATAATCATAGTCCTGCTTCCCAAACCCAAGCTTATCCCTGGAGTTCTCATCCTTTCTGCTCAGGAAAATCTTTTGAAAAAATAAATGTTAGTGGCTCATGGGAAGGACTCAGAGCAACTCTAAGGCAGTGAGAATGACGTGTCACCAGCAGACGTGGGAGAGCAGAGCCCCTGGGAGCCCACCCTTCTGCTGTCTGCTCAGGGAGTCCTTTGGTGGCAGGACAGAGGCAGGGCACCCTTGGACTGGCTGCCAGAGCTAACAGGGAGCAGTTGCAGGCAACAGCAGCAAGGCAGCGCTCCCGGACTTGGGAGGCCCTGCCTGGCTCCCACCAGCCCCTCTGTGACTCTGGACTAACCGTTGGATCAGTGTTGCAGTCAAATGGCCACAGGGGCCAGGCAGCAGCATAAATGAGTCCCCTTGTGCGGAGTAGGGGGAGTGTCGCCTGAAGGTTGGCTTCTCCAGCCCACTGGTACCTGGCAGAGAAACGAGGTGCCGGAGTTTTCAGACCTGATGATCGTTTTCAAGATGATCTTTAAAACTCTGAGTTGTTATAGAAGATTTCCGATTTTAAGAATTGGCTCAATTAAAACAACACACTAACAAGTCAAACAAAATGTTTCTATGGGCCGTATTCGACAGGGCAGTCTGGGATTTAAGCCCTTGGAGGGTTCTTACTGTAAAATACAGTTGCTATTTCTTGGCTGGGATGGCGGGGGCGGGGGGCGGTGGGTGGGCCCACAGCCCCTCCCAATGAATCAGCTCCGCCCAGAGGCCTCATGACCCCTGGACACCGCTGACTGAACCAGGGGTGGGCACCTGACCCAGGGCAGCCAATCCCAGGATGGCAACAATTTTTGCTGTGACTTGGGGCCAATACTGCCTTGGGTCACCCCATCCCCACTCTTCATACCCCTGGTCCTTCCAGGTCCGGCCCCTTTGTCCTTCAGATCTGATGGTACCTCCTTGCTGAAGCCTCCTTTGATCACTTTGTTTAAAGTGCCCAGTGCCTCAGGGCAGATTTTTTTTTTTCTGCATTTTGTTCTCTGTTGTATCCACAGCACGCAGAGTGGTGTCTGACGCATCATAGACTCCCACCAGATATTTGTTGAAGAAACCAGTGAGTTCCCACGAGAGTCCATCTCCCTTATCTCCCTTGTCCACAATGTCCCGCCCCTCCGCCCCCACTATCCCTCTCGACCACCACGTGACTTGTCCCCATTTCAGGGAGACACATTCTGGTAATCAAAAGAAATACATTAAAGCCCGACCTCACCGGCTGTTAACGCAAAGTGAAGGAGGTGACACAGTGACAACACCAAGTGTAGACCCCAGCTTGCAGCTGCTCAACATGTGTTCGGATTTGTTTTCTCCTAGGGCTTTGCGTTGCCTGTCTTGCGTGAATGTTTCAACGTTCCAGCAGCTGCCGTGAGCATTTAGAAAACCCTCTGGGCGGCTCCCCAGCCCCACACTCTCACCAGGTTTGGAGGCTTCCTGGAACGCTGCGTCCGGGCCTGCTCCCAGTGTCCACACGTGGGGGATGTGTCCTGCTGGAGTCTGGTTGGTAAGAGATCGTCGAGCAGCCGGCTCATACTGTGTGTCATCCAAAAAGAAAATCAATTTTAAACATCAGATCAAATATGACAGGCGTTTTAAGAACGTATTTTACAAGCAATGCACTGCGCTGGGAACAGGGCTGGCGGAAAGGATGAGGCCTCCTGGCCGCTGAGCCCCGTCAGTAAGCTCTGATGTGGAGCCTCCTAGGGGCTCCACTGTCTCCGGTGCAGCATCACAGCCCCGGATGCCCAGACTGGAGGGCGCCTGCAGGCCAGGCTGCTGGCAGTCGGGGAAGCCAGCCAGAGAGGGTCTCACCCTCGAGGTGACTGCCTTGCTGACTCTGGAATCCCTTCCGGATCGACAGCGAGGAGGCTGGTGCTGGTCCAGGCCTGGCTGGAATCTTCCAGGGACCATGGTCCAGTCCCTCTGCCTCTCTGGGACTCAGCCTTCTTTGAAGTGGGGGTAACTACACCTACCCACAGGGAGGGTTAAATGAGATCGGAGGAGGGGTAGTTAAAACACTTTTAAACAGGGAAAAACTTCACATGATGAAAACTTTCAAACAGTACAAAAAGCTCTAAGATACAGTGTAAGTTTCCTTCCTGCCCTGGGACCCCTGCTCTTCCTTTCCTCTCCCTAGAGGCAGCCACTCAGCTGCTTGAGCGTGTCCTTCCAGAGGCGGTCCTTGCACGCACACGCATGCGCTGTTCTGGGCTTGGCTTTTTTTTTCCTGTTAGCCCTACACCTCGGAGCTTTTCGATGTCCGTTCCTAGAGAGTGGTTTCCTCCTTTTTGGTGCGTGCCCCCAAACACGCTTCGCCACCACCCCACAAAACTACACTGTGAGCTTCCTGCCCTTCGAAGGTGCCGAGGCGGGGCTCGCGGGAGGCACGGAAAAGGTGTGATCTGGGGGGTGAAAGGAAGGGGCAAGGTGGATCGGAGAGGATGAAGAAACAGACAAATCCTTGAGAGTTGGGAGGAGAGGAAGGGGAACCTTACACTATACTGTGACTAATAATAATAACAGCAGCTATTACTTACTGAAAAAAGAAATCCATTGTGTGGACGCTCGAAGCTCTGTGAGGCCGTCCCCACCCGCGGATATGTGAGAGTGGCAAACAGTGTCGGTCCGTGTGTGCAAGTGCTTGGAGAGTGGAAGGCACCAGGTAAACTCAGGTGTTAGGTCAGGGACCTGCAAAACAGCCCTCTTAGCCTGAAAAGTCTATGCTTTTGTCCCTGACTTAAACCACAGTGAAGGGGAGGTTGGGGCCAGGGATTGGGGAGACCGGGACCTGTAACAATGGTTTCAGGGTTTGGCTTTGCTGACTTTATTCACGAACCTTCTTCCACAGCCCAAACTTTATTTTGCACCAGTCTGTGGTATGAGCTGAACCACATACAAAAATGAGTTTTACAGACATCCAGCCTTTAGCCTGGAGGAACATCTATGAGGACTTTCTGCCAGAACCCTGAGTGAAGAAACTTCTAGATTCCCAAGAGTCCACACTGGAGGGAGAGTGGTCAGGACTGCTAGACCCTAAAGAGCCTGTTGTGCCCTGAGATTCCCTCTCCTTTGGAACCTCTTGATGACATAGATAGCCGAGGAGAGTGCTTGGTTCATAAGGGCTCCCCCAGGGGCTCGCCCCACCACTGCCCCCTCTTCAGGAACAGGCACTACCCCCCTTCCCCCAGCTGTGGCCCTGTCCCAACCAGCCAAGGCCAGGCTGTTCCTGGTGCCTCCCTGGGCCCTGCCTCTTCTGCGGATGATTGACAGAGAGGTGGGTCTGGTCAAAGGAGAACTGCCTGGCTAGCGGGGGTGTGGCCTTACCCCATGGGTCCTGCTGAACAAACTGCAACAGAGCCCAGCTCAACCAGATGGTCACCAGACAAGAGCCCTCACCACTGGGGACTGGGGGAGAGCTGGGGAGAGAGTCTAGTACAGTTTCTAGTCCCCATTAGGATCCAGTGGAGGCCTCTTTCAGGAGATATGACTAATACTTGATAGACATATAGGCTGTTTGTATTACAGTCACACAATCGTAATATCTGCTATGTTGTTTTCTGTACTTTCTCATTTCACTGGGGGAAGTGGATAGAATCGTTTCCACTTGACAGTTGGGGGAGCTGAGTGTGGGAGATGGTTGGTTGCCTGCCCCACAGCCATATCCACCCATCACACACCACACCCTTCTTCACCCCCATTTTTCTTTTCTTTTTTTTTTGTTGGCCACGTCATGCGGGTCTTGCAGGATCTTAGTTCCCTGACCAGAGATTGAACCTGTGCCCCCTGCAGTGGAAGCGCAGAGTCCTAACCGCTGGACCGCCAGGGAATTCCCCACCCTCATTTTTCTTGTCCTTTTCCTTCCAGGAGAAGTGGGCCATTCCACAGCCCAGGGGGTGATTTTTGACTGACCAAACCATATTGATCTCCTCCACTTACTGGGGACGTGTGGGCATGAAATGCACTGCTGGCTGAGAAGTCTGCTGGGGGCTGGTGGGGAGGTTGTCCTTACTTTGGTAAAAGGACCCAAGTTAGGGATACTCCCTTTTACGTTTTTGCATCTAGTCATTGTTGGCTACATGTAATTTCTAGAACTGGTAGCCATTGGAGCCATGAAGAGAGTCTGTCTAAGAGTCAGTGTGCTGAAGACGTGTATCAGTTATCTTTGGCCACAACAATGCTACATAACAACAACAACAAAAAAAACCCTCAGAACCTTAAAGGCATTCGGCAAGAAGCATTTATTGCTCATTTGACTGGAGTCGGCTCATCTAGTCTGGCTCAGATCTGCCCCGTCATCCTCCGGCAGGTTCTCAGGTGATGGCAGAAGTGCAAAGGACAAGCCCCGGGTGCGTGCCCATTATAAGCCTCTGCCTGCATCCTTGGGTTAACATCACATAAATCAAAACAAACCACATGGGGCTTCCCTGGTGGCACAGTGGTTAAGAATCTGCCTGCCAATGCAGGGGACACGGGTTTGAGCCCTGGTCCGGGAAGATCCCACATGCCGCGGAGCAAGTAAGCCTGTGCACCACAACTACTGAGCCTGTGCTCTAGAGCCTGTGCTCCGCAACAAGAGAAGCCACCAGAATGAGAAGCCCACGCACTGCGACGAAGAGTAGCCTCCGCTCTCCACAACTAGAGAAAGCCCACGCACAGCAACGAAGACCCAATGCAGCCAAAAGTAAATAAATAAATTAAAAAACAAAAACAAAAACACACGGCTGAGCCCAGGGTCAAAGGGGACAGAGCCTGTGAATCCTCTGGGGGTGTGGGCATTGCAAAGTCACAGGGCAGAGGGAATGGATGATGGGGTAAAGAATGGGGCCACTCTTCCAATCTATTGCAGATAGCAGGGCAGAAAGATGAAAGAAATCTCCTTTATGATGTTGTTGAGTGGCTGAAATAACCAAGCCTGGAACTGCCCTACCTTTTGGTTATTCAAGGAAAAAAAAGTTCTCATCACGTAAGCCATTTTGGATTGCGTCTTCTGTTACTTGCGGCCAAAATCACTAACAAGCCCAGGATCACTCAGCTAGAAAGTGGTGGAGCTGAGACCTGGGCAGGACCCTCAGACTCTGGGTCTGAGCCTCTTCGCAATGCCTTTGTGGGCCTTTGCTACCTTTCAGAGCATGTGATTGAAGCCTCCTGCTCTCCAGTCCCAGGCCGCTGGGAGCTTTATCATGCACAGAGCCCAGCAGGGAATAGAGAGAAACACAGGCTCTGTGCTGCATCTTGGGGCAGTTCTCAAGCACTGCCCACGGCCCTGGGTGTGTCTGGGGGAAGGGTCAGACTCTGGAAAACTGGCCCAGCTTCCTCTGGGGACACTGATTATCCCATTGGGGAAAGGGATCCATGCAATGGCTTCTGTCCTAGGCCTTGGGGGAACACCACATATGAAGACAGTCTCCTTCGACAACTGTCCCTCCATTTGTATCAAGTCTGGACCATCCAGAGCCATTTGGTGCATCCCCCTTCCCCCATGTAGGTACATATCTAAATCACACCAGGCTGATCAATAGTCAGTCGAGGTCGCCCTAGCATTCCCACCAAAGACAGTGGCTTCCCTGGGCCTCCTGTGAACAAAGAACCCAGAAGGGTCCCGGACAAACAGTCCTTAGTCTCCTTCCCTTCAGCCCATTCGATGGATTTACTTGAAAAGGGTAAGTCTAATGAATCTCCCCTTCTTTTTCCAGGTGGGGTATGGTAAACAGGGTACTGAACAGTCATGCCTTGGAAGAGGGTACATAAGCTAGGATTAGGTTCAGCCGTATATAATAGAAAACCTCAAAATAATAGTGGCTTAAGAAAGATAAAGCTTATTTCTGTCTTATAAAACAAGTCCAGATGTAGGTAGCCCAGGGTGGTAAGCAGCTCTGTCACCATCACTGATCCAAATTCCTTCTCTTTCGTGTCCCACCAAGCTCAGCATTGGCTTCTATCCTCAAGAACAATGCATGGCCCAAGATGGCTGCCAGAGCTCCAACCATCATGACCAGGATCACAGAAAGGCAGAAATGCAGAAGAGCAAAAAAGGGCTGCTCTCAGCTTTGTCAGTTCCCTTTAAACCTCCTTCCCAGAAGTCCCACACAACAGTTACTCACTTCTCATTGGAATATAGTCTCTGGCTGCAAGGGAAGCTGAGAATTGCATCTTTTATGCCAGGGAACAATATGATCAGCTAAAAATCAAGGTTTGATAACTTCAAAGAGGAAAGGAAGAGTGGATGTTGGAGATAGTAAAGGGCAGCTTCTGCCACAAGGAGTTCAATGTACATCTTAGGTCAACACTTACTCTTTTTTAACATCTTTATTGGAGTGTAATTGCTTTACAATGTTGTGTTAGTTTCTGCTGTATAACAAAGTGAAGCAGCTGTACATATACATATGTCCCCATATCCCCTCCCTCTTGAGTCTCCCTCCCACCCTCCCTATCCCACCCCTCTAGGTGGTCACAAAGCAGCGAGCTGATCTCCCTGTGCTATGCAGCTGCTTCCCACTAGCTATTTTACATTTGGTAGTGTATATATGTCAGTGCAACTCTCTCACTTCGTCCCAGCTTACCCTTCGCCCTCTTCATGTCCTCACGTCCATTCTCTACATCTGCGTCTTTATTCCTGTCCTGCCCCTATGTTCATCAGAACCTTTTTTTTTTTTTTAGATTCCATATATATGTGTTAGCATACGGTATTTGTTTTTCTCTTTCTGACTTCACTCTGTATGACAGACTTTAGGTCCATCCACCTCACTACAAATAACTCAACTTCATTTCTTTTTATGGCTGAGTAATATTCCATTGTATATGGGGCAGATAGAGTATGCCAGGCACAGGGCTGGGTTGTGCCATAAAGAGATAAATAAGACATGGTCCTTACCCCTCAGGAGCCAACAGTCTAGAGTGGATGGTGGACCGCAGCTGAAATGGCTCTCATAGTTATTAGTTGTTTTGGCAACAGAGTATTTAAAAAGAAAAAAAATGCCATTGTTGAAACTTAGGAGAATTCACATATGGTCTGGAATTTTGGAGTCTCTTGAAGCGTTTGAAGCTCTGGCAACACCAGACCTGCTTCACATCGTTGTGGCAGCAGTCGGTTAGAGAAGCAGCTGTCTCTCTAGAAGGAACCCTTCTCCTGTTTGCCACAGTCCCCACCAAGCCCTGTTGCTTCACACCACCCAGGCCAAAGGTGGTCCTACCTCTCCCAGGCAAGAGCAGCTGCTGGAAGCTCCTCCCCATTCAGCCGGGCCCTGAGCCCCCTCGGCTCACCTCGGAGCAGAGGCCCCTCCTTAGCGCTCAGAGCTGTCTCTGCAGGCGGCCCCCAGGAGCCTTTCTCCCGAGCCCAAGGCTGGGCTGAGATCTTGATGGACCCACCTTCCGTCTCTCTTGAGCGCCTGCCTGGCGGTGACGACCCAGGCGCTGTGTGAGCCGCCCGGAGTGCTGTGGCCCGTTCTGGGTGGCCTCCCTCCTGCCCCGCCCAAGGGCGTCTTGCAGCTATAAATTGAGTAAATTGAAAATGTTACTGAGGGTTGGAGATAAAAGAGAGAGCTGGGTGTCTCCATGAATAAAACATGGGAGAGAGGCCATTTCTTGGAAAAATAGAGAGAATAAATTGTGGCAGATCAATTTTATCTAATTTCCTGGCCGAGCTTCTGACTTGCAAATGAAGGCGCTCATAATTTATGAGTGAGCTGTGGAGATTACCAGAGGGAGGGGGCGCCTGAATTTCTGGTGGAGGAAGGAGGGGCATGGCTGAGGATTTAGCAGAAGTCTGTGAGGCTGTTTCTCCTAAAACCTAAAGATTTAGGAACCCTCCCAGGGAAGGCAGAAGCTCGGCAGAGTACATTCTGGATTCCTGGGCCTATCTTTGGAGCCAGTTCTGGACTGTCAGTCACTGTCCCAGCCACACGATGGCCAGCTGGCTAGCCCTGGCCACAAAAGACACGGTCTGGCCAGCAGGCCTTTGCTCAGCTGGTCCCCATCTCCCAGCACCACATCTCACCAGCTATGGTCTCTGCCTTGACCCTTGTTTCCAGCCTGGGTCTTCCCCGGGAGGCCCCAGGGAACTCACCTTTCTGTGCTCTGGAACAGTATGTCTGCCCCACTTGCTTAGGGTGGCATGCTGGCCCAATCCTGCCTACCAACGTGTTTTCTTTGGCCTGAGCAATAAATGTAAAACGTCTGAACTGGCTGCCAACATTAAGAAATCGGGAGATTTCGCATGCATTCAGGACATCTTCTATTGGAAGATCAGACCATCTTGTTACACGACCTTGCGCTTTTGTTGGCATGGATTGGCTGGAATCAAGAAGTAGCCGCTGGCCTTTCAAGATAGAGGTGCATACCCCAATTTGCTGCAGACCCTACTGTTCCCTATTGCCTCTCTGGCCTGGAAGCCAACTGTTAGTTGCCATTTATAATTGGGTTTGCACTCTGTTTTGCTTAGAATGGAGTTAGTGGGAAAGTGAAATATCTCTTCTTGTGACTAATGAAATAAGAAAGAGGGACAGAGAGAAGATTTCAAGAGGGAAAGGACACGCTTTTTTTGTGTGTGTGGTAGGAGTACCTCTTTGTAAAGAGGGCAGTGGTGGGAAGGGGTGTAGCGGGCTGCGTCATCACTCAGTTCCCTGCAAAGACCTGCAGGGCCACGAGTTTGCAGCCTCTGTCTTAAAGTCCCAACTCCTTTGTCTTACCATTCCGCTTCTCTGATCTGAAACTGCAGTGACTCGGAGCTGGGGGAACTTGGAGAAGGAGTACAAGCAGCCCAAGCCAGTCTCTGGAGGCCGCTC
Source organism: Lagenorhynchus albirostris (assembly GCF_949774975.1). Lineage (NCBI taxonomy): Eukaryota > Metazoa > Chordata > Mammalia > Artiodactyla > Delphinidae > Lagenorhynchus > Lagenorhynchus albirostris. Next base: position 26,843,864 of record NC_083113.1, on the reverse strand, counting down.
AACCCTCCCCGTGAGGCATACTTTCAGTGAGAGCCTATGATGCGGGCTCTGCTCCTATTTTACAGATGAGCAAACTGAGGCACACAGAGTTCGGTAACTTGTGCCGCTTGTCTTGTTGGTAGAGAGAGACTGGATTTGAACCCCTGTCTAGCTGGCTCCAAAACCCAACTTCACCAGTGCCCTATGGCCCTCTCTGATTGCCCCTTCCTTGGTCTGCCCAGATGATGAGTTTTGTAGTGAAACAACCTAAAACCTTGGATAAACAATGGCTGCATACAAGGCATCACGTGATCTGCACCCTCTCTCCTTCCCACGTCACACTCCTTTCTATCCCTCTACCACGTCCAAAGCAGGAGCTACAAGCTCAAACCCCTGTAAGTCCACCCAGAAGCTCAGTGACCCTGCCCCGGCCTTTGCTCTGCTGCTTCTGCCCCAGGTGTTCATAGTTCTCCTTCCTTCTTATTCTCCAGCTCTTAGTCACCTCCTCCAAGTAGCCTCCCTGGTCACTTGTGACCCTGTTTTCATAGCACTCATGTCCCTCTAGAATCAGCTTGTTTACTTTTCTGCTTTTGTGTCTATTACCCCTAGCAGTTAAGCTCCATGAGGGAAGAGACCTAACCTGTTCACGGCTGTACCCTCATAGTCTGCACTTAGTAGGTGCTCAATAATTATTTAAAGAATGAGTGAAAAGTGACATATCCAGGTGACTGACCCAGAGGAGACTTTTGAGAGGAAGGGTGCTGGGAAGGAGGTTCTCTGAGAGGGAGGCATGGCAGGAGGGGAGGGGGCGTTGGCACAGCTGCCCGCTAAAATGTCAGATGGGGGTGAGGCCTGGCTGCTTGTTCTGAGGCTGCAGAAATGTCTGCTGGTTACAGGGTGGCCCAAAGCATCCATATGTAGAATGATTTGCAAGCCCACCAGTGCAGGGACAGCACTGGTAAGACCCTGTGAGGAGAGGCCACTGGGCTGGGTGGGCTCCAGGTGAGGCCTGGGGTATCCTCTTTCATCACCCCCATAGCATCCTCATGGCAGCAGCGAGAATCTGAGCATGTCAGAGCTGAGATCGGGAAACTGAGACTCAGAGTGGGGCCTGGGCCACAGCAAGTGTCTATGGAAGGAGTCTGCCCGGGCTCAGACTCTGCACCTCGGTCCTCTGCCAGTCTCAAGAGATGCAGACACTGTTGTTTTTGAGTCTCCAGATAGATGAAAACAGTAGAGAAATGCCCAAGTAGGCTTTTAAAAATTGTGGTGTATTTAATAGTTTTGCACTGAACAAACTAATGCTTTTAACACATTCTAAAAATAGCACACAATGCAATTGTGCTCTTCAGAAGGTGATCACAGTGTTTAGAAACAATGTTGAATTCCTGTGTCCTGCAGGGGTGGTCTTTCTTTATTCCTGCCAGTTGGTCTCTGTGACTCTATGCAGGCCCATCAGGAGACACTTCCTCCTCTGCAGTTGTGTTGTTGTGGGTGGGAGGCAAAGGCTGCACGGCCTCCCTGTGGTAGGCCCAGGTCAGAAGCCCTCTGAACCTCAGTTTTCTGATCTAAAATATGGGTACCCTCCTTTGTACACCAGAGGGCTGAGCTGAGGATGACCGTGTGCAGTGCTCAGCCCTGCGGGCTGCTGCTTCATCCACAGAGCCAGGATCCTACGCCAAGGCTCCTGTTCTTTCTACACCACCCCTCTGTCCCCATAAGCTCATCTCTTGGGAAGGTTGCAGAGCTCTGCTAATAGGACCTATCCCTTGAAAGCAGAAATGAGATTTTTCTTCCCAAGTCCGTTCCTTGGGGGAAGTCTTCAAAGAGGATTCTTGTAATTTCCTGTTATAAAATTTTATGTGCAATTACAAACAATGAGCTGTGAGCATTAATTGAGCAGACTGGGAGATTTTCTGTTTTTAAATCACCGGCTATTTTAAAACCTCCCAGACCACGAGAAAATGGCCTGAGGAAATAAACTTCCAGAGGGTGGCCCCGGCAGCAACCCACCCCTGTGGCCCCTCTTGTTGCATCTGGGGTCCTCCAGGAAGGGTGGCCACTGTGCCCAGCAGAGCTGGAGGGCCTGCTGCAGCAAGAGGAAGCAAGAGGTTGACCTGTTCTCCCGGGTTGCAGGGCTTTGCAAATAATGGCTTTCCACCCACTCCAGCTGCCTGGTATGTAGCGGATCTGTATCCATCCATCCATCCATCCATCCATCCATCCAACCAAACACTATTAGTTGAGTACCTACCAAGTGTCTGTGGACCCAGGAGTCTGCTCAGGCTCAGACTCTGCACCTGGGTCCTCTGCCAGTCTCAAGAGATGCAGACACTGTTGTTTTTGAGTCTCCTGATAGATGAAAACAAGTAGAGAAATGCCCAAGTAGGCTTTTAAAAATTGTGGTGTATTTAAAAGTTTTGCACTGAACAAACTAATGCTTTTAACACATTCTAAAAATAGCACACAATGCAATTGTGCTCTTCAGAAAGTGATCACAGTGTTTAGAAACAATGTTTAATTCCTGTGTCCTGCAGGGGTGGTCTTTCTTTATTCCTGCCAGTTGGTCTGCCACCTCTGTGCACATAGAGCTGTGAGCAAAACAGACAAAAAGTCCTTCCTTCCTTGGGCTGACATTTTAACAAGGGAGACAGAGATAATGAACACGATAAATAAGAACACCATGCAGTATATTAGAAGGCAATGAGTGCTTTGGAGAAAAACTAATTTGGGATGGGAGATGAGACAGGAAGGAGAGGGTAGGGGCAGGCCTCCTTGAGAAAGTGGCAGGTGAGCAAAGATTTGAAGGAGGCCGGGGAGCAAGCCATGAAGCTGTCTGGGTGGAAGTGTTCCAAGTAGAAGAAAAAGAGTGAGTGCAAGGGCCCTGGGGGAGGTCGTGGAGGAAGGGACGCTGCACAGGCCTGCTCACCCTTCCAAGGACTTTGAATTGACTCTGAGACGTGGGTGCTGCCGTCGGCCTGCCTGCAGAGGAGTGGTGTGCACTGGCCTACTTTCTAAAGGACTGCCCTGACTGCTGTGTTGAGAATAGAGCTGCTGTCCACCAGTGAAGCGGTCGAGTGCTTAAAATGTGGCCAGTCTGATTCGAGATGCGCTGCATGTGTACGTACACACCTGGACGGTGAAGACTTACTATGAAAGAGAGAAACTGTCTCATTAACTATTTTAAAACACTGATTACAAATTGAAATGATAATACTTTGGATATATGTGTTTAAAATATCTATTATTACAATTTAATCCATTTCTTTTTAGTTTTTAAAATGTGACTACGAGAAAAGGCAAAACTCCATACATGGCCTCATATTCTATTTCTATTGGACAGCACTGTTCTAGACAGTACAGGTCAAGGGCAGAAACTGGGAGACACTTGGGAGGCCATGGCCTAACCCAGGTGAGAGGGGATGGCAGCTGAGCCAGGGGACAGAGTCGGGGGAAGTGGTGGAATTCTAGGTGGATTGTGAAGCTGCGTTTGCGGCTGGACTGCGGGGCGTTTCTCCACAGATGTGTGTGTTGGGGGGATGAGTGATTGGCACAGGTTCTGCTCAGCACACTGTGGTGGGGAGGTGTGTGGAAAGGGAGGTGGGATCCAAAGAGTCAGGGTCCTCTCGTGGAACCAGAGTCTGGAACAACACCCAGGGAGGGACTGTTGGTGGTCGAGGCCAGAGGAGAACTGGACGTCCACATGGGGGCAGTGTAAGCTCAGGTCTCTTCTGACAGGTGATTGTGTGACTCCTGGCCTTTACCTCCCCATCTGTAAAATGGAGGCAGTGGGGCCCAACGTCTCAGAGCTGTGAAAGTTAAGTGGGTGGCATAGACTGCGTGTGCAGTCGGTGGGGTGCTACTGTTATAACAGATGCAGCAGTTGGCGGGGTGCTACCATTATTACAGATGCAGGGGCCGTGAGCCGGAAGGAGCTGGGGCTGGGTGTGCCTGCTGCCTCCCTGACAAGTCTGCTCTGCTCTACCAGAGATTCCACAAGAGCTACTGTACTTGTTTTGTTAAGGGTGCTCAGCGGTCCAGTGGTCAAGACTCCATGTTTCCACTGCAGGGGGCACGGGTTTATTCCCTGGCCAGGGAACTAAGGTTCCGCATGTGGCGTGAGCAAAAAAAAAAAAAAAAAAAGTGTTCAGGCCAAGATGTTGTCCCTGGTCTGCCCAAGAGGAAGGAGACCACTGCCAAGAGGGTAGATGGAGGCCTGGTGGCCGTGGAGGAAGCAGTGTGTCCTGCGGCATCCCTGCTGGGCTGGAGGCAGATGGACCGTGAACTGCTGATTGGAGGGCCTTCTGGAGGAGGTGGTGGTGGTGGTTTGGGGGAGCCCTATGGTGCAACAGAGGCGGAAGCTCCGCCGCAAAATGAGAAAGCTGCAGGCAGAGGAGAGGCCAGGAATCGTAGCCACCCTGGACCTGGGGCTCCGCTGCTTTGGTGTCTGCTAGCAGGCTGGGTGGAAGCGGCCTCTGCCACCTCCTTTCGGCTCAGTGTAGTGCCGAGCCTTGCACACAGTAGGTCCCGAATAAATAACGATTGCACGGAATAAGCAAGGCAGTATTGAAATGCACTAGGATAATGTTTGTTGAATGCACAACAGGAAGAGCACTGGATGGAAATATTGATCATCCTGCTGTTGATCGAGTTATGTGCAGTCTCCATCAGTCCACTTCTGTCCACCCACCACCTCCCAGACTCAAGCCTCCAGGGCCTTTGTCCTCCACGCCCACAGTGGCCTCTTCACTGGTTTCCTTCCTTTCACTCTTGCCCCCTCAATCTTTTCTCCACACAGCAGCAGGGGTAAGGCAATAGCTGATTCACTTCGTTATAAAGCAGAAACTCACACACCATTGTAAAGCAATTATACTCCAATAAAGATGTTAAGAAAAAATGTAGATCAGATTATGCTATATCTCTGGTTAAAACCTCTACAGCCTTCCCTTGCCACCAGAATATAACTCTGCAAGGCCCTGCATGATCTGACTCGATGTTCCTGACCAACTTCATATCCTAACATTCTTGCTCTCTATACCATCTTTCCTTTCCTAGGACTCAAGCCAGTTCCTGTCCCAGGGCCTTTGCACTTGCTGCTACTCCACCTAGAATGCCCTTTACTCCCATTTTCCCCTTGGTAACGTCCCAGCCTGTCTCAGCGCAAGTGCCTCCCCCTCAGAGAGGACTTCCTTGAGCCCCTCCATCTATGAAACCCTAAATTACTTCTTATGTTAATATCTGCTTATAATATTTCACCATCCACAGCTTTCTTGTGCATGTATTGTGTCTCCTCCACCAGAGTGTAAGCTTCCTGAAGCTTTTCCCTCCTTGTCCCCTCCCATACCCAGCCCAGTGCCTGGAACATAGCAAGTACACAGTGAATATCTGTCAGATGAACGAATGTGAGTATCTGTACTAATCTTGAGCACTCTGTGTGTATTATCTCATCTAACCTGTGTAAGCTCCTCTGTCATCAGGGAGACAGCTAAACTGTCTGAGGACTGAAATCTCATGTCTGACTCTGTAGCTCATGCTGTTGAACCCTGCATGATACCATCCCTCAGACCCTGGTTCCGCCCTGGCTCTGCCAGTAACCAACTCTGTGACTTTGGATATGTCCTGCTTGGAGTTCCTTCTGACCCCAGGGAGAGTTGGTTGAGTGTTTCAAGTCCCTGGAGCTCTGACAATCTAGGGCGTAGTTCTCCAGGACCTAAGTGTCCCCTTGGGGAGGTTTATATCTGGGATATTCCTACGGGAACATTTGCATCCTGCACCACTCTACTTGGCTGTTTTACTATAAATACATATGCTTATGTTATACTTTATTTTTCACCTAAATTTAGGTTAGCGCTTACCTGTGGATTTAATGTTAGGGGAGTAAAAGGGTTGTTACAAAATACATATTATAGGTAGTTCCTTGGTGGTCTAATGGTTAGGATTCGGTGCTTTCACTGCTGTGGCCAGGGTTCAATCCCTGGTCAGGAAACTGAGATCCTGCAAGCCGCACAGTGCGGCCAAAAAAAAAGGGAAAACAAAAAAAACCCCAAAATACATGTTATAGAAGGCGGCTTTCATCACAGGTGGTGACAGAAATCAGAACCAGGAACTTAGGCTGGAGTCACAGACCAGGAGTAGCACGAGGGGCCTGCTGGGTGCTGGAGGTGTCCTATGTCTACACCTGGGAGATTGTTACATGGGTGTAAACGTGTGTAAAATTCACTGAGCTGTAGAACAAAGATGGGGTCATGTGACCATAAGCCATACCAGTTTTAAAAATTAAGTAAGATAATACATAAATAAATAAATGACATAAAAAAGTGGGCCTTGGGACAGAAGCCACTGGGGTCCTGGAGCCTAGGGCTCCTCCCTGATCTAGTGAGGTTCTCTTTGATCCCCAGACTCAGCTCCACATCTCCTCCTCCCTGACCCCACCTCACTAGGCTCCTGCAGGCAGCCCCCTCCCCTCACCAGTACTCCCTTCTTAGCGTTACTCACACGATGACCTGGTGACTTGCTGGTGGCCCCCTTGGCTGTGAGCCACTTGCCAGTGGCTCCCAGCCTTGGCGCCTTGGACACGGGCTGCCTGCAGTGGTGTTTGTTGAATGAATAAGCACCCACCACGTGGGGGAGGAGGAGAGAGGGCTGATGCTCATTCTTGCCCCAGGCTCCACACCTTGCAATCTAACAGGGCAGAATATGGACATTCAGGGTCTGCAAGTCTAGAGGAGACCGCGGGAGGCTTGTCCCCAGCACACTCTGCAGGATGTGCTAACGGTGGTGGTAATGGCAGCTAGCACTAGGCTCAATGTTCATGCCTCGTCTCCGGTAATCCTACCCTTGAGGTGGGTACCTGGACTCCACCTGCATTAGAGATGTGGGCCAGGAGGTTCAGAGAGCCCTTGCCCCTTCCGGAAGTCACAGGGCAAGGAGCAGAGTGGGACTGGTACCCACATCTGTTTGACATCGGAGCCCAAGGTCTTGGGCCTCACATATCCTGCTCAGTCTTGCTCAAGTAGAAAGATGAGAAGGAAGAAGACAGCTCCTTCCCAGTCTCCTGACGCTTCCTTTCCTCCAAATGCTGGGTCTTCAGATGTCTGGTCTTTGTGATGCTTCCTTTAGATGCTGTGTTCTCAGAATATGCTTTTACGTGAAAGCAGGAGAGAGATGCAGTCAGACTTAAGAAAGCAATTCTTGACTATAGATGATAAAACACCGTTCTGGGCAGGTTAGATGTGGTCACGCTGGAAAGCAGGGCCTGGAACCGGTGAGATCTGAGGTCTCTTGGGCCCAGAGTCTGACTCTTCATGAGCTCCTGGCTCTGGGGACCCGCCTCAGAAAGAGTGAGGCCAGCCAGGCATTAGGCCTCCTGGGACCCACGTCCCCGTGTTCCCCGGAGCAGCAGGGGGCCCATAGCACACCTAGGGGAGAGCGAGAGAACTGGCACTTTTCCAAGCAACTTTCCAGTGGCAGGAGGCTCCCTCGGAGGACTTGGCCTGCTGCTTCTCTGGGCTCTGTCTCCCATGGGTGCAGGCCTGGGGAGGGGGCTGTGGGTGATTGGAGCCTGGCAACTCCCAAGCAAACCACACGCCCCTCAGGGCCCTTTCCCAGGAGGCCCCTAACCCCGCAGCCTCTCTTTCCAGTCCTTTCGCTCAGGGACCTGTTCCCTCCCAGGCCAGGGCCCAGGTTGCTGAGCAGAGGCCACCAAAGGCTCTGGGGACCGAGAGAAGCCTGGAGAAAACCCCGAGGATCTGGTGCTCCTGGACCCGGTTGCCAGGCCCTCGCTTTCCCTGCACTCTTGGAGGGTGGGGCCTCCCCTGGGCCCTGAGAGGCCTGGGTGGAAAATGAAATATGCAAGTAGCTACAGATGGCAGAAGGACCCTCCAGGAATACCTTACAGCGCCTCCTAAACACACGTGTGGTTATTTGGATTTCCAAGCGGAAGAAGGGAGCCTCTGCCCCCCACACGCAGCTCTTTCCTCTGCTTCTCCCACCTCCTCTTGGTGGTCTTACCACATGGAGTCCAATCACCGGGTCATTCACTCAGTACAGGTTTACTGAGCACCTCCTGGGCCAGGCAGGTGCCAGGAGCCAGGGGTACAGTGCTAAACAAGGGGACAGGGTCCCTGATCTCAAGGAGCCAACAGCCAGTGAGCAGGTGAATAACAGACAAATGAAACGCCTTCTGAAAGTGATAATGGCTGTAGTGACAGTGAATCAGAATGATTTGACAGCAAGTGATGAGGTGCGGGAATATGAAATGGCGTGGGTACACTGGGGTCCCACGCAAGGGCAAAGACCCCAAGGCAGGAAGTGGCGGAGGGTAAGAGGGCAGCTGCAAGCCGAGGTCAGCAGGGCCCTGTCATGCTGGGCCAGGCTGTCTGTGGGTGCAAGTTGACTTTTATTCTAAGCATCAGAGGAGCCACTGGAAAGGTTTACTGGGGGACTGGTGTCAGCTCTGCATTTGGAGAACATTGTTCTGGAGGCTACAGGGAGAACAGTTTGGGGGGCAAGAGGTTTGGGGGAGACCTGTTAGGGTGGAGGATGGGTTGGGGGGCTCCCTGGGAACCTTGAGTTTCTCTAGGTGCTCGGAGCAAGGCTTGGGTTTCCATTTCAGTCTTTAAGGTAACAAAAGTGCCACCTGTGGAATTGTTTGCAACTGGGGTTCACCGTGCATTTTAATTTACTATTTGTGGCCATTGTAGGGTTAGAAGAGGGGCCAAGGCAATTACTGAAAAAAAGGACCTGTATGCAGAAAATTATAAGACACTGATGGAAGAAATTAAAGATGATACAAATAGATGGAGAGATATACCATGTTCTTGGATTGGAAGAATCAACATTGTGAAAATGACTCTACTACCCAAAGCAATCTACAGATTCAATGCAATTCCTATCAAACTACCACTGGCATTTTTCACAGAACTAGAACAAAAAATTTCACAATTTGTATGGAAACACAAAAGACCCCAAATAGCCAAAGCAATCTTCAGAACGAAAAACAGAGCTGGAGGAATCAGGCTACCTGACTTCAGACTATACTACAAAGCTACAGTAATCAAGACAGTATGGTACAGGTACAAAAACAGAAATATAGATCAATGGAACAGGAGGGAAAGCCCAGAGATAAACCCACGCACATATGGTCACCTTATCTTTGATAAAGGTGGCAGGAATGTACAGTGGAGAAAGGACAGCCTCTTCAATAAGTGGTGATGGGAAAACTGGACACGTACATGTAAAAGTATGAGATTAGATCAGTCCCTAACACCATACACAAAAATAAGCTCAAAATGGATTAAAGACCTAAATGTAAGGCCAGACACTATCAAACTCTTAGAGGAAAACATAGGCAGAACACTCTATGACATAAATCACAGCAAGATCCTTTTTGACCCACCTTCTAGAGAAATGGAAATAAAAACAAAAATAAACAAATGGGGCCTAATGAAACGTCAAAGCTTTTGCACAGCAAAGGAAACCATAAACAAGACCAAAAGACAACCCTCAGAATGGGAGAAAATATCTGTAAATGAAACAACTGACAAAGATTAATCTCCAAGATTTACAAGCAGCTCATGCAGCTCAGTAACAAAAAAACAAACAACCCAATCCAGAAATGGGCAGAAGACCTAAATAGACATTTCTCCAAAGAAGATATACAGACTGCCAACAAACACATGAAAGAATGCTCAACATCATTAATCATTAGAGAAATGCAAATCAAAACTACAATGAGATATCATCTCACACTGGTCAGAATGGCCATCATCAAAAAATCTAGAAACAATAAATGCTGGAGAAGGTGTGGAGAAAAGGGAACACTCTTGCACTGCTGGTGGGAATGTGAATTGGTACAGCCACTATGGAGAACAGTATGGAGGTTCCTTAAAAAACTACAAATAGAATTACCATATGACCCAGCAATCCCACTACTGGGCATATACCCTGAGAAAACCATGATTCAAAAAGAGTCATGTACCAAAATATTCATTGCAGCTCTATTTACAATAGCCAGGGGATGGAAACAACCTAAGTGTCCATCATCAGATGAATGGATAAAGAAGATGTGGCACATATATACAATGGAATATTACTCAGCCGTAAAAAGAAACGAAATTGAGCTATTTGTGATGAGGTGGATGGACCTGGAGTCTGTCATACAGAGTGAAGTAAGTCAGAAAGAGAAAGACAAATACCGTATGCTAACACATATATATGGAATTTAAGGGAAAAAATGTCATGAAGAACCTAGGGGTAAGACAGGAATAAAGACACAGACCTATTAGAGAATGGACTTGAGGATATGGGGAGGGGGAAGGGTAAGCTGTGACAAAGTGAGAGAGTGGCATGGACATATATACACTACCAAACGTAAAATAGATAGCTAGTGGGAAGCAGCCGCATAGCACAGGGAGATCAGCTCGGTGCTTTGTGACCACCCAGAGGGGTGGGATAGGGAGGGTGGGAGGGAGATGCAAGAGGGAGGGGATATGGGGACATATGTATATGTACAGCTGCTTCACTTTGTTATACAGCAGAAATGAACACACCATTGTAAAGCAATTATACTCCAATAAAGATGTAAAATAAATAAATAAATTCATTAATTTTTTAAAAAAAATGTTCCAGAATGTGAGGAACAAGAAGGAACAAGAGTTCACCTCTGGCTGGAGAAGGTCAGGCCAAGGTCTGGCAGCTGGTCAGCGGGCGCACGATGGGCCCCAACCCCGGGGCAGGGCCCAGTAAGGCAGCGTATAGGTTGATCTCCCCACGGCCCTGCAGAGTGGAAAGGGGGCACTTAGCTGGGCCAGCACCCAATGAGATGGAAGCTTGCTGCTACGATCTTTATTCTCACCACTAATAATCTTCTCTGAGGGGGACTTGCCTGGTGGCGCAGTGGTTAAGAATCTACCTGCCAATGCAGGGGACACGGGTTCGATCCCTGGTCCGGGAAGATCTCACATGCTGCAGAGGAGCTAAGCCCATGGACCACAACTACTGAGCCTGCGCTGTAGAGCTCATGAGCCACAACTACTGAAGCCAACATGCCTAGAGCCCGGGCTCCACAACAAGAGAAGCCACTGCAATGAGAAGCACGCGTACCGCGATGAAGAGTAGCCCCCGCTCACTGCAACTAGAGAAAGCCCACGCACAGCAACGAAGACCCAACGCAGCCAAAAATAAATTTATAAAAAAAAATAATCCTCTCTGAGGGACGCACTTGGGGCAACAGCTCATCCCAGACTCCAGACCATCACCAGGATGGTCCCATCTCTCTTCAGTTATGGGTTGCAAATTCTAAAGGGGAAATCTCAGATTAGATCTGGCGAGAGGCAGAGAAATAGCTGGAGAGGGAGAAGGTTGGAAAAGGTGAGGGATAGGCCAAGCCTTCGTTTTTCCAAAGGCTCTGGGAAAATAGGGATAGAGTAACAAAGAGCCGCTTTACATTTGCTTAAAACTCTGGCTTCTGCATTCTCGAGGCTGGTTGGAGATGTCAGCCAGCCCTGCAAGCTTCTGGCTGGAGAAACCTGAGGGTCATGAATGGACTCAGAGCAGCATCGAGATGAGAAGTGTGTATGCTGAGCAGGGCACTCCTGTGTTTGAATCTGACACTGAAGAGCTGCTCAGTCAGAAGCAGACTCAGAGACAAGGACTGGAGCGCAAATGTTTATTTAGCGAGCACAGGAGGGGAGGGCGGAGATGAGGCAGGGAAGGGGAAGAAGCCAATAAAGAGTGGGCTTTTGAGCAACTCGCGCTCATCCCCTCTGAGGCACCCTGGGAATCAGTGTACAGCGTGTGCCCGAGAGAGGTGGAGCTGGGGTATTTATACACTGACTCTCATCACCATTGGTTGAGGGTGGCTCTTAGGGACACTAACTCTGCAGCACTCAGGTCCACCTTGTGCCTGGGCAGAGTCAGTGTAGGTGACCTCAGGCAAAGAGATGGAGGTGCTGGCCGTTGGAAGTCGAACCTTCAGGCACTGAAGTTATACGGCGAGATAATGGGTGGAATACCCAAGTGTCTGTTGCAGCAAGTTGCTTAGCCCAAGCCTCAGTTGCTTCATCTGTAAAATTGGGATAATAATAGCAATCCTGTTGAAAAAAAAATAAGTAAGAAGCCCTGTCTCCTAGGGTGACTGTGAGAGTGAATGAGAGAATGCTCACAAGGCGCTTGTTTCGGTGCTGGGCGCACAGCGCATGCCGTGTATGTGGGTGCTTCGTTCATTTAGTTGATGGATATTTACCGAGTGCCTCAGGGTGCCAGGCCAGCAGGTAGGAATACGATGGTCGCACTCCCGGCAGCAGTGCGTGGCCAGCCTCCTGGACTCTCGGGTAGAAGGACCAGCATTCCAGCTGCCTCCCAGGGGCCCCAGCGGGTGCCCGCAGTGGTCACCGGCACAATAACGCATCCTTTAGAGGCTGCTGTCTCTTCCCTGCCTCACTTCCCCACTCCTTTAAGTGCTTCTTGGCATTGCCTCCTAAATAATCTACCTGCCCTGGAATCCTCATCTTGGAACCTCCTTGGGGGAGTGGGAGCGGGGGAACCCAGACTAAAACAGCTCATGACCAGGAGGTGCACTGTTCGTCTTTTTTTTTTTTTTTTTTGTTTGCCAGGAACAGCCACAGAGAGTTTGTTCACTTTAATTTTTAAATTAAAGGGTACAATCGTGTACCCTTTGAATACCCAATAAAAACGTTCATTATGCAAAACAGTACAACCTTTTTCATCTTTTACTTTATTTATTTTTATTTTTTGTGGTACGCGGGCCTCTCACTGCCGTGGCCTCTCCCGTTGCGGAGCACAGGCTCCAGACGCGCAGGCTCAGTGGCCATGGCTCACGGGCCCAGCCGCTCCGCGGCATGTGGAATCTTCCTGGACCGGGGCACAAACCCGCGTCCCCTGCATCGGCAGGCGGACTCCCAACCACTGCGCCATCAGGGAAGCCCTCATTCTTTAATAATACTGTAAATATTTCAGAAAGGATGTATTGTTTCTAATGAATATCAAAAAAGTCACTGCAATGATGTTTCGCCTGCCCCCGCATTTCCCTCCCCGCCCCCCAAAGTTACCCAAATACTAGTAGGAAATTACAAAAAGCAAAGAACAAAAACCCTCCCTCCGCCCTGCACCATGAGTCTCGTGAAGTAAGTGAAGTGTTAAGTGCCACAAGTACAATGCGGCATGTCCCCAACCAGGCCGTGGGGCTGTGCACTGGCGACAGTGGTTGGTGGAGAGCCAGTAGCAGCAGCAGTGGGGAGACCCCCTCCCCGACCTGTTGGGAGAAGAGCAGACGAGGATGGGCACAGGTAGGGGCTCAGCCGGAGCCCCGGACTTCCTGCACCCATTTCCTGGGTCCACTAGCTTAGCTTTGCCTCCTCAAGTCTCACCTAGTTCTTCTCACTGCCTGCCACACCCCTCCCGCCTGGAATGTCTTTCCCCACTTCCTCCCCTTGGCAAACTTCCTGGCTCTGCTTCCTGGACCGGCAGCCTGTCTCTTTTCCCCTAAACACACCTGACAGTTTCTCACTCTCCCTCTGTCACCAGTGGATTCAGGGTGTGCTATTACTTCCATGATATTTTAATTTAAATCAACGTTTTAATCAGCTCAGTTTTTATAAACTGCGGTAAAATATATGTAACAAAATTTACTATTTTAAGCCATTTTAAGTGTGCAATTCGGTGGCATTCAGTTGTGTAAACATCACCACCATCCACCTCCAGAACGTTTCCATCATCCCAAACTGAAATTCTGCACCCATTAAGCGGTAATTCCCAATGCCCCTCTCCCCCTGCCCCTGATAACTTCTATTCTGCTTTCTGTCTCTGTGAACTTCCCTATTCTAGGTACCTCATATAAATGGCATCATATAATATTTGTTCTGTGTCTGGCTTGTTTCACTTAGTATGTTTTCAGGGTTTGTCCATATTGTAGCATGTGTCATAATTTAACTTTTTTATGACTAACTACTACTCCACTGTATGTGTATACGACATTTGCTTACCCATTTATCTGTTGATGGACATTTGGGTTGGCTTACTTTTTAAACTCGACCAAGTCCTAAGCAATAATATCCATGAAAGCAAGAGTTGGATAGTAAACTTTGCTTTGAATACCTATGAAATAAATCCATAACTAACAAAATAAGAAAATAAAAGTGGGGACTTCCCTGGTGGTCCAGTGGCTAAGACTCCACGCTCCCAATGCAGGGGGCGCAGGTTCAATCCCTGGTCGGGGAACTAAGATCCCACATGCCGCGGGGCAACTAAGCCTGTGTGCCGCAACTACTGAGCCCACGCACTCCAGAGCCGGCACGCCACAAGTAGAGAGAAGCCTGTGTTCCACAACTACTGAGCCCATGCGCTCTGGAGCCGGCACGCCACAACTAGAGAGAAGCCCGCGTGCTGCAACGAAGGGCCCACGTGCCGCAACGAAGATCCTGTGTGCTGCAACTAAGACCCAACACAGCCAAAGAAATAATAAAATAAATAAATTTAAAGAAAGAAAAGTGTCTGGGACCACCTGAAGTGATGCTGCCTGCCACCAGGGGTTCACAAGCTACTCTGGGCAACATTGTGAGCATTTACAGCACAAAACCAGGCTTCATCCATTGCTGAGTCTCCAGGTCTAGCCAGTGCCTGGTGCCTTAGAGATGCTCAAAATTGTTTGCTGGTTGCTATAGGTCTGGGGGCCAGGAGAAGCCAGAGCTGTGTTCCCTCAACAACTTGCACAATCCTGGAACTCACATTCCCACCAACTTGTGCTGAGACTTGGGGTACCTCCTGGGCCCCTGGAGCCTGCTTATATCATCACCGCCTGCCCCCGCCCATGTTCCCTCACCCTTACCCCTTCAGTGTGTTCTCAGCCTGACCTCCAGCTGCCAGCCCCTGCGTTCCTTTGCCTGCTGGCTTCCTCGGGGCACTTGAGCCCATTTTGCAGCCCACACTGCAGACTGGAAGTGCCAGAAAAGTAATAGCCCCTGGAAATAGCTTTTACCCGATGACTGACAGAGTTGGTAGATAAATGCCCCATCCCCCTCGGCCCTCGGGTAGGATAATTCTGAGGTGGTGCACGGTCCACGCTGGCTTCCAGGGCTGCCCAGCAAGACTGAGCCTCAGTGGTAACAGGCTTGATAAACACACCCTTTGCTAGTTTCTGTCCCCTCCCCATCTACACCTCCTCTTCCACGGGTACTTCCTGAGACCTCCGCCCAAGTAAACAACTTACAACAGAACCCTTGTCTAGCCTCTGCTCTGGAGGAACATAACCTAAGACACTGGAAAACATTAGATTTCCGCTAATTTTCCATGCCTGGGAAACCTATTTTTCCTTTTTGATTGCTTTCAATACAGCAATTGGGATGGGGGTCGGTTGGGGAGAGGACTAGAAATTGCCTCGATTTCCAGCGGTCTGTTTTCCACAGGGGTTACCCCAACCGGATAGAGCTTCTCAAAGAAATGGAAACATTGTAATTAACATACAAAATCCTTACTTCTGATGTTATTAAATTTGTTACGCTTATACAGGGCAGAGCATATTGAAAAGGCAAATTAAAATGTTATGTGTTAATAAGCTTGGATTAAATTGGGCTTTGAGAACCTGGGGAAGCGGAGTGAGTCCCACATGGACGCTGTGTAGGGTGTTTAAGGAGCCTTTTCCTCGCCTTGAAGCTGCTGCCACTGAAATTACTTGAGAAGACACAGGATCTTAAGAGGAACCTCCCCAGTCTGAAAGTACAGACTTCTGAGTGTGTTTCTGTCAAGTGTATGCACTTTGGTCTCCTGACAGGAGAGTGGAGGAAGAAGGGGGAAACTAAGTATTCAAAAGGAACGAAAGGGCTTCCCTGGTAGTGCAGTGGTTGAGAGTCCGCCTGCCGATGCAGGGGACACGGGTTCGTGCCCCGGTCCAGGAAGATCCCACATGCCGCGGAGCGGCTGGGCCCGTGAGCCATGGCCGCTGGGCCTGCGCGTCCGGAGCCTGTGCTCCGCAACGGGAGAGGCCACAACAGTGAGAGGCCCGCGTACCGGAAAAAAAAAAAAGGAACCAAAAAACCCCACCCACTCTCAGCAGAGTAAGCCCTAGGAGCTGGACCGCAGCCATGAGGGTCCCCCTCCCACCAGCTCTTGGTGACTGGTGTCTCAAGCTTGGAGGACTTGAGTGAACAAGCTTGGCCAGGATGGGGCTGTGCTGTTCCCAACCTTTGCAGGAATGTGGAAACCCTCAGCTGGAGGGACTCAGGACTGAAGCCAGAAAACCTCTCTCTCCTGGCAAGACTGCTGAGGGCACCTAGCCACGCCAAGGGGCTCCATCACAGTCCTCATCCGGTTGCCTGTGGCCTTGGAAAGCTCTCCCTCTTTCTTGGCCTTCCAAACGCTGCTTTCTCCCCTGGTCTCCTCCCACCTCTCTGATGGCTCCTCCTCAGACTCCCCACTCGGGACACCTCTCCCATGGTGGTCTTCCCCTTGGCCCCAACCTAGCTCTCTACCATTTTCACTCTTCACATTCTTCTTGGGTCATCTTCCCACTCCTGAAATTTCTTCTTTCACTTCCTCCTCTGCTGATGATTCTAGATCTCTCTCCTCTATCTAGATCTTCCTCCGAAAACTTTATGCGTGGTGCACCTGGGCTACCTCCACCCAGGATCCCCAAGCTCAACATCTCCCAAATGGAGAGTACCCTCTTCCCCTGTGACAGCTCCCTAGCTTGTGTCTCATCTCTTCTAATATCCATCCAGGGAACCGTCCTAATACTGTATTAGTTATCTAGTGCTGTGTAACAAATCACCATAAAATTTAGCACCATTAACAGAATAAACATTTACCATCTCACACATATTTTGGGGTTGCAGTCAAGATACTGGACAGGACTGCAGTCACCTGAAGGTTTGACTGGAGCTGGAGGGTTTGCTTCCAAGGTGCTCACACACATGGCTGTTGGCAGGAGGCCTCAGTTCCTCACTTGTGGATCTCTCCAGAAGCCTGCTTGAGTGTCCGCATGACATGGCAACTGGATTTCTCCAGAGCCAGTGTTCCAAGAGAGAGCAAGGAGGCAGCTGTGATGCCTTTTATGACCTAGACATTCACCATCCCTTTTACCATATTCAATTCATTGGAAGCAAGCCACTAAGGACAACCTGCACTCAAAGGGAGGGAGCTAGCCTCCACCTTTTGGAGGGAGGAATGTCAAAGGGCTAATGGACATATTTTAAAATCGCTGCAGATACGTTCTTGCCACATCTGTCCTTTCGACATCTGACTAGCCTCAAATCCCATTGATTAACATGTTTTTTTTAAATTATAAAAGTTAATACAGATTTACTGCAAACAATTAAGAAAATATAGAAAAGTAGAAAGAAGGGAAAACACCTCCAATCCTACCACTAAAATAATCTTACAATTTGGGGCATTTCCATGCAGAAATGGAAAATGCATTTCCATTTCTCTGTGTACAGCCGTATTATCAGGTGGGGGAAGGAGTGGTGTTGCCAGGACCCACCAAGTGCTGGAGCAGTGGGAGGAGGGCTGCCAGGAACTGTGGCCTTCAACTGAGCCACTGACAGAACCATAGAGAGACAGAGAGGGAGCCAGAGAAATAAACACCCTGGCCTCCTCTTCTCCCACCCTCTGATTTCCCCTGGGGCCCCCCATTGACTGAACAACAGGAAATCAGCTGGTGGGAAGCTGTGGTGATGCAGGCTGTAGTTGTTAGACCCAGGATTTAGAGGGAGGAGAAGGGTGAAGAGTGTACGTAGAGGGGGGCAAATGGAAAGTCAATAGAACAGTAGACAGGTACCCTTAAAACAATCTGAGGTCATATTCTTATATGATTTTGAATTCTCTTTGTTTTAATCTAAACTTAAAATTGCTTATTGTAAGAATTTTTCCAAGTTGCTTCATAGTCTTCAAAATCATGCTATTGAATATCTGTGGAACATCCCAAGGACTGACACTTACTGACTTCTTGCAACCATTCCCTGTTCTTCCCACACAGCCTTCATCTGACCCCTTGTACCAACTTGCTGGCTCACCTCCCATCTGTGGCTTTACCTCCTCCAATCCATCCTCTATTAGTCTCTGTAGGGACCGTTCTGTGACATAGATCTCGTCATGTTATTTTCCTGCTTAAGACCCTTCAATGGTTCCCCACTATTCTTGGGATGAACCCCAGGCTCTTCTATGTGTCTGGCAAGGGCCTGCAAGCTGTGGTGCCTCCTCTTCTCCAGATTCAGCTCCAGCCTCTCCCTACAGGCATCACAGGTCCAGCCACACTGGTTCTGCTGATGGGAAGCAGTGTATGTCGTGGTTAGCGCTTGAGCACTAGAGCCAGTCTGCCTGCGTTCACATCACAGCTCTCCTACTTGTCAACTCTCTGACTTTGCACAAGTTTCTCCACCTGGAAAACATGGGTAATGATATGCCTCGGGGTGGGGGGACTCTGAGTTAATGCATGAAGAGGATTTGGAATGGTCCTTGGAGCGTCATGACTGCTCAATATGTCTATAAGGTATTACCATCATCATCATCATTATTACTCCCCAAACACACCAGAGCAGTTTTTTTTTTAATTAATTTTTTTTGGCTGCATTGGGTCTTTGTTGCTGTGTGCGGGCTCTCTCTAGTTGTGGCGAGTGGGGGCTACCCTTTGTTGCTGTGCGTGGGCTTCTCATTGTGGTGGCTTCTCTTGTAGAGCATGGGCTCTGGGTACAGGGGCTCAGCAATTGTGGTGCATGGGCTCAGTTGCTCCGCGGCATGTGGGATCCTCCTGCGCCATGGATCGAACCCGTGTCACCTGCACTGGCAGGCGGATTCTTTTTTTTTTTTTTTGTGGTACGCGGGCCTCTCACTGCTGTGGCCTCTCCCGTTGCGGAGCACAGGCTCCAGACGCGCAGGCTCAGTGGCCACGGCTCACGGGCCCAGCCACTCCGCGGCATGTGGGATCTTCCCGGACCGGGGCACGAACCCGTGTCCCCTGCATCGGCAGGCGGACTCTCAACCACTGCGCCACCAGGGAAGCCCAAGGCAGGCGGATTCTTAACGACTGCGCTACCAGGGAAGCCCCACTGGAGCAGTTTTAAAACATGCCTTCCCATCAAGACCCAGGGTCCATGGCTCCTCCCCTTGAATCTGGGTCAACTTAAGATTGTTTCAACCAGTAGAATGAAGTGGGAGTGATGGTTTGTGACTCCTGAGGCTGGGTTATACAAGGTGGTGCAGCTTCTATCTTTTCCCAAAAATAGTCATTATTAGAGCCCTGATCTTCGAGTCTGACTACCCTGAGGTGGCCATGATGTGAGGAAGCCCAAACTGCGTAGACAGGCCACGTGCAGGCACTCTGGCTGGCAGCCCTAGTCTTTGAGTCATCCTGGTCCAGTGCCAGACATGTGAATAAATGAGGCTTCAGACAATTTCCACCCCCGACTCTGAGTTGCTCCAGCCTCAAGTTTTCCAGCTGAGGCCCCAGACACTGAGGTGCAGAGACGCTCTGCCCTGTCTGAATTCCCAACCTACTGGCTACGAACATAATAAAATGGTTGTTTTAAGCTGCTAAATTTTGGCATAATTTATTACACAGAAATAGATAACCAATACACACATAATGCTCTTCTTTTCCCCTTGGCAAACTCCTGCACATTCTTCAGGACCCTAAAAAAATGTCATCTTCTCTGTGAAGGCTTCTCTGATTCCTCCCCACCCTTTCCTCACTGTGTGAATCTGTTTTCTCATCCATCTCTATCATTAGATCAGGCATCCTGAAGGGCAGGAACTTAGGTCCACATTTATCTAGTGGGTTACATTTGCTGAATGAATGAATAAATGAGGCCAGAGCTCTTTCTCCACAGGAGTTGACCTGCATGGCAGAACTATCTGGAAGAGATTGGCATAATTTCCACACTGTGGGACTACATAAATATTGGTATAGTGAAGAAAAATCCTGACTTATTCAAATCTTATATAATCACCTGGGGAGCTTTAAAAATGTCCAGCCACAGGTCCCACCCCAGGTCAGCTGAATCACACTCTGTGCAGGGGAGGCCCAGGTATTGGTGCTTTAAAAATACTTTCCAGGTGATTCTAACAGGCAGCCAGGGTGGAAAAGCACTGCTGTTTAACCATGACAACAACATTAGTGATGATGCTGGCTAAGGCTTTTTTTTTTTTTATGTATGCCTATCATTTGTTTTTCATTTATTTATATTTGGCTGTGTTGGGTCTCTCTTGCTGCGTGTGGGCTTTCTCTAGTTGCAGTAAGCGGGGGCTACTCTTCGTTGCGGTGCACGGGCTTCTCATTGTGGTGGCTTCTCTTGTTGCAGAGCATGGGCTCTAGGCATGCGTGTTTCAGTAGTTGTGGCACGCAGGCTCAGTAGTTGTGGCTCACGGGCTTAGTTGCTCCACGGCACGTGGGATCTTCCCGGACCAGGGCTCGAACCTGTGTCCCCTGCGTTGGCAGGCTGATTCTTATTCACTGCATCACCAGGGAAGCCCTGGCTAAGGCTTTTTGAGTACTTACTATGTGCCAGGGGTTGTCCTATGTTTTTTCGTGAATTAATTCATTTACTCGACCCGAACACACTATGGGGAGAGACTATAATCATCTCCCACTTTAACAGCTTTATTGAGGTATAATTGACATACAATAAATTATACCTTTAAAGTATATAATTTGATATTTTGACACACACACATACATCAGCACAAACAAGACAGGGAACATAGTCATCTCTCCCAAATGTGTCCTCGTGCCCCCTTGTAACTCCTCCCTCCTGCCCTTCGCCGGTTCCCTCTGTCCACAAGTAGCCACAGATCTGCTTTCTGTCACTACATGGGTTTGCATTTTCTTTTTTAAAAAATTAATTAATTAATTATTTTTTATTTGGCTGCATCAGGTCTTAGTTGCCACACGTGGGATCTTTTGTTGCAGTGCGTGAGCTTCTCTCTAGTTGTGGCGCCAGAGCACGTGGGCTCAGAAGTTGCAGTGCTCAGGCTCTCTAGTTGTGGTGCGTGGGCTCTAGAGTGTGCGGGCTGAGTTGCCCTGAGGCATGTGGGATCTTAGTTCCCCAACCAGAGATCAAACCCGCAACCCCTGTATTGGAAGGCGGATTCTTAACCACCGGACCACTAGGGAAGTCCTGGCATGTGAACTCTTAGTTGCGGCATGTGGGATCTAGTTCCCTGACCAGGGATTGAACCCAGGCTCCCTGCTTTGGGAGCGTGGAGTCTTAGCTACTGGACCACCAGGGAAGCCCCTGCATTTTCTTGAATGTTATACAAAATCATACAGTATGTACTTTTTTGGTCTGGTTTCATTCACTTGTAATAATTTTGCTATTCATCCCCCTTGCTGTGTGTATTGATAGTCCTTTCCTTTTCGTTGCTGGGTAGTACCCCACTATGTACAGGTATCACATCATCCCCCATTTGGATGAGGAGACTCAGGTTCAGAAAAGTGAAGTGACTTGCCCAAGGTCACTTGGCTGGTAAGCGGTGAGCTTGAACCCAGGTGGTTGCCTCCAGGGCTAGCTTGCTGAACTGCCACCTCTGCATTTTCTCTCTTTGGGCCATGATGCCCTTCCCTGTGCTAGGCAGAATAATGCACTCTCCCCAACTCCAAAAAAAAAACCAAAACTGTTCATGTCGAATACCTGGAATCTGTGAAGATGGTACATAAGATGGCAGGGGGGAATTGAGTTTGCAGATGGAATTAAGATTGCTATCAGCTGACCTTAAAATAAAGAGATTATCCTTGGTTATCAGGGTGGGCCCAATACAATCACAAGGGTCCCTGAAAGTGGAAGAGGGAGGCAGAAGAAGCGGGTGTAGTTGGAAATTTGAAGATGTTATGTTGCTGGATCTGAAGATGGAAGAAGGGGCCACAGCCAAGGCATGCAGGTAAAAGACAAGCAAACCGGTTCTTCCTTAGAGCTTTCAGAAGCACAGCCCTGTTAACACCTTGATTTTACCCAAATGATGTTACCCCATTTCAGACTCTGACCTCCAAGTCTGTAAGATAATACATGTTTGTTGTTTTAAGCCACTAAGTTTGTGGTGATTTGTAATAGCAACTGTAGGAAACTGATACAGGTGACCTTGACCCAAGCCCATTTGGAAGGTATGTCTGAGGCCAGCGAGGCTGTAGGGTGTCCAGGGGCAGCTGGGGCAGACTGAGTCAGAGCAGGTGGAACCCTGGCAGAGTGTCCACTCCCCTGTCCCCTGCCCCAGGCTCAGCCACCAGGCTCTGGCTGAAATATTCCCAAGGTCACAGGGGCAGCTGGGAGATGGGAGGTCCTGGAGCTCACAGATATCCGAGCAGAACAAACTATTCCCTAGTTCTTTGTAGTCCTAAGGTGAATGCAAGAGGCAGGCATTCTCCACCACCTGAGCCACACAGACCCCAGCCCTAGCTGCAGAGGATGCTAGGAGTGTGGGCATGCCGGCCCAGGGTCGGCCATGCAGTGGGACCTCAGAAAACAGAGGAGTTCAAAGCCCTTGGAGAAGGCAGGGCTCGTGGGAGCCCAAGGGGCTGACAGCGAGTGAGGGCATGCTTAGCGCCCAGCATTCTAGGCAGAGAAGGGCAAGGGCAAAGGCTGGCGAGGAGAAGGAGGCCAGGGTCAACATCCGGTCAGGAAGGAGCTGGACTTTCCTAACTGCATTTAAGTTGATAATCATCAGATTTATGTACGAGAAGGCAGCTCTGGCCGTTTTGTGGCTCATGGATTGGCGGCGAACAAAGCAGGAGACCACCTAGGAGGGGAACTAGCTGTTCAGGTGAGAGAGATGGTGGCTGGCACTAGAGTGGTGACAATGAGCTGGAGAGGAGGGGACATCTTTGGGAGAAGAGGGGGCAGCTGACAGCCAGTGGGAAGCCCCTTCACCCAGAATGAACCCAGACATGGCTCTGGTCGTGGCTTCAGGATTTGCCTCCCAAAGACTTTAAGGCTGACACCTGGGGCTGCACTCAGCCCACTGTCCAGGCCTGGCCTAACCCAGCCAAGTGCAAGGCCAAATAATGCTGAAAAATCATGAATCCCGGAGTGAGGTTAAGGGATCTTTCTTCGTTGTCATCTTTTATTGCAGGCATGATTCCCAAGGAAGTTTAAGAAAGCCTTCCTGAGGAAGAGCGAGAGCTGGAAGAAGCTTCCTGGCCTGTGAGCATGTTGTTGGTCTGTGGTGCATCTGGGCAGGAGGAGGGAGGATTGGTGAGCTGTCCAGGTGGTAATTGGGGCCCAGATGTCCTTTCTGGCCCTGGAGATGATGCCCTCATCAGGGCAGGGTCTGTAGAGTGCCGTCCGCGGTGCTGGGGCACCAACTTCCATGTGAGGGGCTGTGTGTGTGAAGCCTGAGGGAGGGGACCCCACCCTGTAGGCTCTATCCTCAAGGAGGGACCCCTGACACTGTGTCCAGGGCCCAAGCCTGCCCTGGCCCTCGTACCACTGACCAGGGCTCTGGGGAGCTGACAGCCAGACTGACAGGGCCAGGGGCCATCTGGGCAGCCACCATCTCTCCTCCAGCCTGTTCCTTCTCTGCTGCTGCCATGGTGACAGGCCACTATATGTCCTACTGGGATGGGCTGAATTGGGTCCCCTCAAATTTCATATGTTGAAGTCCTAACCCCTAGGACCTCAGAAAGTGACTGTACTTGGAGATGGGGTCTTAAAGAGGTAATTAAGTTAAAAAGATGTCATAATAAAAAGGGAAATTTAGACACAGACACATGCAGAGGGAAGGTGAGGTGAAGATACATGAAGAAGACAGCCATCTAAATCCAAGGAGACAACTCAGAAGCAACCAACCCTGCCGACACCTTGATCTTAGATTTCTAGCCTCCGGAACTGTGAGAAAATAAATTTCTGTTGTTTAAACCATGCAGTCTATGGTACTTTGTTACGGCAGCCCTAGCAAACTAATGTACCTACCATGACAGCATTCACAGCAATGAACACACACCGTGGTGAGCTTACGGTGTGCCGGGCACGGTGTCAAGCCTGACCCACGTGTCGTCACTCTTATTCCTCACTAACCCTGGAAGGTAGAGATCAGGGACCTTGTTGGAGCGGCCTGGCTCTGCCACCTACCAGCTGTGTGATCTCACATGACTTGCTTTGCCTCTCTGGGCTTTAGTCTCCTTGTCTGTCCACTGGTGCTGGAATAGTACCTACATCCAAGGGTGGTTTTAAGGAATGATTTAGACCAGTTCCAGGAACGTAGTTGGTGCTCACAAAATGCTGGCTATTATCGTTCTTCTCGTTTTACAGATGTGAAAATGGAGGTTCTGAGAGGTGAAGTAACTTGCCCAAGGTTGCACAGCGAGCAAGTGGTGAGGCGAAGATTTGAATTCAGACGAAGCGGACCCTGAGCGAACTCTACTACCCCCTGCGGCCCAGAGAGCACAACGCCCACGTCTGCGACTCAGTCGGCCACACTACCGGAAGTTAGTCTTGCCACACTACGAAAACCATCTGTTTGGGGTTTACCTCCCCTGCCACACTGAGTCTGTCTTTGGGGCTGGGCCTTATCTCGTGTGCTGGAGCATCCCAGCTCTGAACACAGGCCTCTGAGGATATTTGGGAACCAGACTCAAGTGGCACGCAGCCTAAGGTCTCAGTCTCTGGGCTCCTGGCCCCCACTGCAGCCCTGTGCAGTGGGCGGGGCAGGGGAAGTGACGACCCGAGAGGAGAGCAACTTGTCCAAGGACACGCAGCAGGGAAGCAGAAAGAATGGGAGGAGAGCTCTGCTCTTCCTACAGCCCCACATCCCATCCCTGGTTCACCGTACCAGGCACCCCCACAAGGAGGTGAGACTGTGCCTGGGGTCCCGGGAGGGGACAAAGCCTCTTGACCCTGAGTGGTCTGCTGTCCTGGGCATTGGCCTGTGCCAGCCCCCCGAAATGCCTGTACCAGCCAGGGGTATCACAGGCCTGTGAGCTCAGAGACCCGCAAGACGAGGAGGGCTTCAAGGGACCTATCAGGGGATCTGCGGCCCTCGCTGGAGAGACTTGTGTCCAGGAACTCAAGAGGTGAACTTGATCTATCTATTCACCTGGTAAGGAGTGGTCCAGACCACATTTCCTGCATCCTTTTGCAGGGCCTAACTGTAACCTCTGCTCTGAGTTCAGTGGCTTATGGTATAGATGAGAAAATTCAGCAAATCTAGCCTGCTTGGAGGGCCCACAGCCAGCTTTCCACCCACTAAGGCCTGCAAGGTGGGGACAGGGTTCCCTAGACCACAGACTGAAACGGGCCTGAGTGTTCCTCGTGCGCCTGTTGCCTCCTTACCCACATTGGCCTTGGGCATCCTGGGCCTTTGGCATCCTGAGTGCTGTGTCTTTGTTTTTCCTTGAAAGAGAGCTGGGGACCAAAAAGGGTTAAGCAGCTCCCAGGCTGACCTGCAAAGATGGAAGACATCACTCCCAGATGACCACCCACAGATCTCTAATCTGGCCTGTGCTGTGGTGAGGGGGCGTCTCTGGGTCTCCTTGCCCACCCTGCCCTTGCCTTCGCAGCGTCATCTTTGGCCTGAAGAGCTGGGACAGCCTCTTCATGGGTCTTGGCCTTTCTGGAAGCCTGCGTGAGAGAGCTCTCTGGCCTCAGTTGGTCATTTCCGTCTAAAATCCTTTAAAGGGGTTTGATGAATGGAAGCTTCTTAACTGGCCCCATGGCCTGTGTAATCTGGTCCCCAACAGCTTATGCACGCTACTCTCTACAGGCCCTGCAGGTCTTGGCATATCCTGTTAGCTTAAAACACTTCTGTCATCTCCCTGCCCCTTTCCCCATACCCAGCCAGGGGCAGACATACCCACAGATCTTGGCCTTCTTTCCTGCTGGGCCCACCTGGAGACCCCACACCCCGGGGAACAGTACGAGTCAATCACAGGTGGCGCATGAGACGAAACCCATCTGCCGCCCGTGAATGTGTTCAGGTCCCAAGGTGTCTCCCAGCTCTCACCTGCTGCTTTCTAAGTCAGTTCCAGCCTCAGTTTGCCCTTCTGTAGGATGGGAGAGGAGACCTCTGCCTACTCCCTCATTCTGAGCGGCTGAAAATGTGAATCAGATTGTCCATCTTCACCTAGGCCTCTATTTCCTCCAGGTCTGACCCAGCTCCCACCCCAGAACATTACCTTCCACTTATGGATTTCCACTCGGACACCTGACAGCTCCCAACAGGTAGCTGAATCCAGCTCATAATGTACCCCCCTGTAATTATCAGAATATTTAAATTATCTATGTAGATGTGGACTCATTTGCTGGAGCCTCTGAGTTACATAGTCCTGCAAGCTTCTGGGTCACGAAATGGGCACCCGGCAGCAGAGGCTGAGGAGTTGGCTGGGAGCAGGGCCTTCCCAGGCTGATGTCCAGATGCATGCCTCCTGCTTCCCAGGGGTTAAGGGGTGTCTTCCACACACAGAGTGACCTCCTCTTAAAATGACTCCAAGACAGTTGTGTAGCGTCAGAGATGAGCACAGGACTGAAAGCTGGGAGAACTGGTTTCTTCCCAGTCCCAGTTCTATCCCTTGAACCTGACCTGTGGGTATCTGGACAATCCTCTGCCCCTCTGACATCAGTTTCCCCATTTGTGCAACGAGCGAAGTCAGATAGGGAACATAGCCGGTGTGGTGGAGTGGATGGGGCCCTGATGAACTGGTGGCTTGTGCCAGCCCTAAAGCAGCTCCACACTGTCTCTCTGCTCCAGTCAACTGTAGGTGGCTACCTTGTGTAAATACATCTATGTGGTCTGATTTTCCAACTATTGAAGGAGTAAAAAAATCTGGATTTTGGTGTGAAATTTCCTGATTTTTACCTGCTAGCAAAGAATTCAAAATTTTATAAAACACTGTAGGGCCAAAGAAAACATGCCAGGGATCCTTGCTTGCTAGCTTTGGACTGGAGAATTTCCTGACATTTAGTGCTGTGGTTCCCATCTGGGTTACACACTAAAATCACCTGCGGATTAGGAAAAAGCTCAGGCCCACACCGCCCCGCCCCGCCCCCACTCCTTCTAGAGATTCTTTTTTTTTTTTTTAAGATTTTTTTTTTGGATGTGAACCATTTTTAAAGTTGTAATGTTGTTTCTGTTTTATGTTTTGGGTTTTGGGCTGCAAGGCATGTGGGATCTTAGCTCCCTGACCAGGGATCAAACCCGCAACCCCCTGCATTAGAAGGCGAGGTCTTAACCACTGGACCACAAGGGAAGTCCCAAGAGATTCTGATTTAAGGTCTGGGGTGAGGCACCCTGGTGAACACAAGGCACCAGGTGAAGGGCTGAATCCTGTCTGTGCAGTGGATGGGCTGGGTGACTTGGGTAAGTTACATCACATCACCACTGAGCCTCCTCTTACAGATCTGACCAATGGGACTTGTGGACAATGCAGGAAGGATTCATTCATGGAAAGGTCTTGGCACATAAATGGTGTGCAGTGAATTAAGGTGAAAAAGCAATTGGTAGCTGCTTTTGACTTAGTAGCTTGGCCTTGGAAAACAAGTCCATCTTGCTTTCAAAACTGAGACAATGGAAAACTGCCCAGGGTTGGAGGTTGTGGGACAAGGGTCCCAGCTCCACCTCTGGCCAGCTGTGGAGTCTGGGGAGAGGTTCCTGGAGTTCGGCATTACCTACTTTAAAAAAAAAAAATTATTTATTTATTTTTGGCTGCATTGGGTCTTTGTTGCTGCACGCGGGCTTTCTCTAGTTGCGGTGAGACGGGGCTACTCTTTGCACAACCGTGAGCGGTGCGCGGGCTTCTCACTGTGGTGGCTTCTCTAGGCGCACGGGTTTCAGTAGTTGTGGTACGCAGGCTCAGTAGTTGTGGCTCGTGGGCTCTAGAGCGCAGGTTCGGTAGCTGTGATGCACGGGCGTAGTTGCTCTGCTGCATGTGGGATCTTCCCGAACCAGGGCTTGAACCCGTGTTCCCCGTATTGGCAGGCGGATTCTTAACCACTGCGCCACCAGGGAAGCCCCACCTACTTTCTTGAGCAATGTGTCGGCCAAGGCTCTCTTTTCATTGCAAATGCCAAAGATTCACTCCAAACTGATTTGGGGATGGGGCATGGACTGACACAAATCAAAACTTCCATGTGTGTGGAGGGCAGGCACTGCCCTAGGGAATCCTCAGGCAGTTTTAGAGAGTAGGTATAATCGGCCCACTTGACTGGTGAGGAAACTGAGGGTCAGGTAGTATGACTCCCTCAGAGAGACACAGGCTGGGAGGCGCAGAGCTAGTTTGGAACCCAGGACCTGAGCGCATCTGACTCCCAAGATTAGGGTGGGAGATGCCGGCAGGGGCTGGACTGATAGGCAAGCAACAGAGAGAAGGGCTACGTTTATAGTCAGGGTGTGCCAGGAGTTGACAAAGATTCTCTCCGAGACCAACCTCTAATCAGCCTTTTCCGAGTTCTTTTTTAACTAGGGCTCGACTGTCGCACTTCTTTGCTCCCCTAAACTAAAGGGACCAGACTCCCAGACTCACATTAAAACAAACAAAAAACCGTACACAAGTCTCCTGGCTAATGAGGCCCGGGGCTGACGAGCCTCGTAGCCCCAGCGAACCTGGCCAGCGTGCTCTCGATTGGTTGGTTTCTCCGACCCCAGGAAGAGAGAAAGGAACGCAAGGGCCTGCGGAGTGACCGCCCAGGGACCCGGCGGCGCAGGGCGCCCCGACCAGCGCACTGACCGTTGGTCATCGCTCCTCGCATCTCCAGCCGCCGGCCCTGAGACACAAGATCAGGTCTCTGGGCCCCTCGTCCCAACGACCCTGGGCAGCAGTCCCCGCCCCTCGCGGGCCAGGCCGCACCCAGGCCTCTCCCCTCCCCCCGCTCAGCCCCCGCCCGCCCCCGCCCACCTCCCGCCCGCTGCGCTGGCCCCTCGACCCTGGGATCTGGCCCCGGCCTCCCGCCGCCAGGTCCTCCCTCCCCCACCCCGCCAGCTGGGCGGCCCCTCAGTGGGGGGTCGGGGCCTCGCTCTCCCGCCCCTCCCCCGCGACCTCTACCCACCCCGGCCCCCTAGCCCCGCGCCCTGCTCTCCCAGCTCAGGGGCGCCCGCCCCTCCCCGCCTCCACCCGCCTCCACCCCTACTGCGGCGGCTTCCTCCTCCTCCCACCACCCGTGGCTCTGGAATTCCTGGTGGAACCTACTCCCCCGGCCGGCCCTGCCCCCGGCGCGCAAAAGCCCGCGAAGTGTGCTGCGCGGGCGCTGTGGCGCCGAGGGGCAAGTGGCTCGTGGCGGTCGTGGCCGTGTCTAGACCTAGCTGGGGTGTTTTCACGTGCACACGTGTTTCTGCATCCCACTGTGTTTATACACCGGTGTATAATTTTTTGTGCACACACCCTCAGTGACACTTGGGGAAACTTTTCTGAAAACCCTGGGCTGGTAGTTTAAATATAAAAAGGCTTTGTTTAATGCCAGAAGCATCTCCCCTACGCTCTCTGGGAGTCACGGAATACTCACCTGCTTCCCTCTCCTCCTTAAAGACCTGGTGGCAGAGGCTCTTTCTGTTGGGAGTGGAGGTAGACTGAGGTTTCCTTGCATTGAGGAGAAGGTTCTTTCTGAGGTCCACCCCATCCCCCCAGCCCTTCATATCCCTTCCCCCAAAAGGCTTTCTTGGGACCCCAAGCTCCCCGGTCTGTCTGTCTCTGTCCTGTGGCTGTTTAACTCTGAATCTTACCCCCTCAAGTATATGGGAAATGATGCCAGCGTCACTCTGGCTGCAGAATTCAAGTTGCAATGTGGCCAGTGTGTGGGGAAGGCTGAGGAGCAGTGCCATCGGAGGGTGTCTGGAGGGGAAGGTGGGCAAAGGGAAGAAGCTGATAGCAAAGCCAGCAGAGTGAGGGCCCTCACGGCAAGCACACCCCCTCCAAGTGGGGATGCTAACACCTGTCTCATAAAGGTTGGAGTTTAAAATTCCTTTATTGTACATTTAGTGGCTACACCTTTCTTTGTATGCATAGTAGGTACAAAGACAACTGTATATTTGTTGGGGGTTTGCAGGCGGAGGTATAGAATAGTGTAGAAGGGCATACACTTTGGATTCTGGATTCAAATCCTGACCCCGCAATTGTACAACTTACCCGCTTCCGTGTGCCTCTTTCTTTCTCTGTGAAGTGGAGCCAGTGGCAGTGACATATCTTCCAGGGTTATCATGAGGATGAAATGAGTTAATTTACATAAGCACTAGAACACTCCTGCCACATATATGGGCTGTGTGAGTTTCAGTTTTTATTATCTAGAACAGGGGATGGTACCACCTGTTTTTACATGGCCCTCCCTCGAGTTCAGAATGGTTTGTACATTTTTAAATGGTCGTGGTGGTGAAGGGGGGACAAAAGAAGACTAATATTTCAGGATAATTGAAAATTATATGGGATACAAATTTCAGTGTCCATAAATAGAGTTTTCTTGGAACACAGCCACGCCCATTCATTTTCATATCGTCTAGGGCTGCTTTCACACTACAAAGTAGTTAAGCAGTTGTGACAATGTCAGCGCCACAGGTGCAGGGATTTTTACCTGTTTGATCATTAGTGTTTCCCTAGTGACTGAAACATAACAGGTGCCCTATATGTTACATGAATGAGTATGGCCGTAGGCAATGGTGGGGTAGGGCTCCAACATTCCTAAACTAGACATGGGGGTCCAGAGTAATTTAAGCAGATGTTCCTTTGGAGATCAGAAGGGGCAGTTGTCCCCTCCACCACCGTGCTTCTCAGAGGGGAACCAAGGAATCAGACTGGCTGCTGGGAAAAAAACCTGCTGCCCATGTAAGCCTTACTTTAGGTAAGGCACTCACATACCTGGTTCAAGTGGGCTCTTTTTATGCAGCCAAACCACGTGAGCAGGCCCCCGCCCCCCGCCCCCCGAGAAAGGCAACTTGGGGTCATTTCTGGTGGGGGTCCCCATACCTTCCCTCCTCCTCTGACCCTCTCACTCACAGTGAGCAGGAGTGTGAGAATGGCTTCCTGCAGGAGAAGAACTTGACACTCCTGGGCCACACGTTCCACAAGGAGTTGTGGGGGGGCGGGATGGACCTTCGTCCTCTGGGGGAAGGAGGAGAAAGGAGGCAGCCAAGGCCCTCTGCTCTTCGGGAGCGTTTAGGATGTGATTCCACTTGGCTTTGCCAAGGAGCTCTTCAAAAGTCCAGGTGAGGGACATCCCTGGTGGTCCAGTGGTTAAGAATACGCCTTCCCATGCAGGGGACGGGGGGTTCGATCCCTGGTCGGGGAACTAAGATCCCACATGCCGCGGGACAGCTAAGACTGCGCACCGTAACTGAGCCCGCACACTGCATCTAGAGAGAAGCCCGCACTCCACAGCTGAGACCCGATGCAGGAAAAAAAATAATTCCAGGTGAAGAGTTCCTGTGACAGTGAGCTGAGAGAAATAAACAAATAGCCCAGTGTGAGAACCTGCACAGGTCCTCCTATCAGGAGGACACACCAGGCTGCCCAGGTGACTGGGCCTGAGGGCTGCATAATGCAGTCTCCCAGGGCTAGTAGGGGCTGCTTCCTTCGCTCAGTGTTTTCTGAAGCCCTACTGTGTGCTAGGTGCTGGTGATGTTGCCAAGAATAAGATTCAGGCCTTCCCCGGTGGAGCTCACAGCATGCTGGAACATAAGTAATTATGATGCACTGAGATAAGTGCGTGATCACAGGGCCCCTCGAAAAGGGTAAGGATACAGCCAGACATGTCACAGAAGAGGAAACCGAAACAGCCAAAAACACATGT
Organism: Lagenorhynchus albirostris; assembly: GCF_949774975.1. Taxonomy (NCBI): domain Eukaryota; kingdom Metazoa; phylum Chordata; class Mammalia; order Artiodactyla; family Delphinidae; genus Lagenorhynchus; species Lagenorhynchus albirostris. The sequence goes on along the minus strand of NC_083113.1, from coordinate 26,812,182 downwards.
AAAGAAGTTTGTATCTGGTCTAGAAAAAGAAATTTGACTCCTGGTCTAGAAAAATGCAAATGAGAGCCAGATGAAATGCCTTTTTTATGCCCATCAGATGAGCAAAATTAAAAATGGGTGGAGACTTCCCTGGTGGTCCAGTGGCTAAGACTCCATGCTCCCAGTGGAGGGGGCTCAGGTGTGGGAACTAGGTCAGACTCAGGTCAGGGAACTAGATCCCACATGCCTCAACTAAAGGTCCTGCAAGCGGTGACTAGGACCCAGCGCAGCCAAACAAATAAATAAATATTTTTAAAAAATGGGTGATGTCACTTTGTTTTGGTTGATAAGGGGTTGGAGAGGGGAGGCAGGCTCCTATGTAGTTGGTGGAAATGTGAGTTGTTACAGTTTTGAGGGAAAAGAAATTTGGCAATATATATTAAAATATAAACAAAACAAAACAGAAAACATAGCCTCTGTCCAGCAACCACACTCCTGAGATTCCATCCTGGGACCTGAGGATAAATATACAAGGATACTTACGGAAATGTTTTTTGAAGTGATAAAAACCTGGAAACATTTACCTCCAAGAGGAAAGGTCAAATTGTGATACGTCTACACATATGATAGTATGGGACCATGAAAAATGTTTTATTCTAAGTGCCCTGGAGTGCTTCCATGATATATGGTCAAGTAAGGAGAGCCAGAGGTGCACAAATGTCCAATGTGTGTAATGTGATGCACCTTTTAACACTAATACCAGCCCTGCCCCTTCCCGTTTAAGTACTTTTTGCTTGTATATGACCTGTGAACATGGAGAATCCCTCTGGAAGGCTACGCACCAGCCATCTTTGGAAGTGGGGACTGGGAAAGAGCTAGATAAGAAAGAGAAGTTAACTTGGTTAACAGCAAAACCAGGAGGGTGTGCCCTGCATAATGTTGACGGAAAATATGTGACCTAATGTTTATGTGGAGTACTATGGTAAATCTGTGAGAGCAAATTTGTAGATGGGCAATGAGAAGCTAATGTCACGGGCAAAGGAAAACATTGTTTTAATCTTGGGTGGGTCTGTGGGTAATTTTCTTTCTGCATTCCTGTAGTTTCAATTATAGTGCTTCTTATTCAGTCTTTCAAAAATAGAGAAAGATCATGTAATAGCAACATTATCCCCAGCTGCAAACTGGGCAGTTAATTCTGTCTGGGGGATGGGAAGTTCAGGGGTTTGAACAGAGCTTCAGAAGAGAGATAAGATGGGACATCCTTCATTGTTGGGAAACTGGCTAAAAATTGAGCTTGTCAGGGAGTGAGAACAACTGTCTACCCACCCCACACATCCATTCCCTACTTCTGGGAGGGTAAAGTTGCATTCTTTGCAAAAAGTAATTATTTTAGCGGCTAGGCTCTTCTAGGCTTGCCTTAGGCATTGGGGACAGGCAGCTAATGAGATACAAAAGTTCCCTGTCCTCACGGGGCTTCTAATCTAGTGGAAAAGACAGACATTAAACAAAACCAAATATACTGTTGTTGTTGTTATTATATCTCACTGCTTCTATTCTGTGACTTTGCTGAAAGCCCAAGTGAGGCCAAGGACCTGCCCAAGAAGAGACACAGCATTTCTGGCTTTAGATTTCTCCAAACCTTGGGATTAGCTTGATAGATACATTTGCATGAGGAAGGTCCCCAAAAGGTGTGTGTTTTTCTGTGCATGTTTCTGGATGTTGAAAGACACCTAAGTACAAGAGCCAGCATCTACCACCTGACCTGGTGGACGGTCCTCCATGACAGGTGAGCCCTGCATCATGCCTGGAGATACAAACCTGCCTGATTCGATGCCTGTCACCCCCAAGGTGACCTAAGATCCCTCCCTTTCAACTCCCAGATGCCCTACTGGCTGTCTCTGCTCACTCTCTGCAGGGGCCCAACAAGCACCCTGTGGCCCCTGTGGAGCGGGCAGGGTAGCTGACCACCCAGGGCCCTGCAGCCCTCACCCTGGGAGGTGGGCACAGCCTGGCTCCTTCCCCCTTACCAGGAGCTTTGGCTTCGCAGCCCCTCCCTCTGAAGGCACCCCTTCCTTTCTGCACCCACTCTTCCAAGGAGAGCAGCACGTAAACAGGGAGGCAGGGCCAGGGAGGGGCAAGAGAGGGCAGAACTTTGGCCTTGAGCTTCAGATGGCATCCCTGTAAAATGCAACCCTTGCCACCTGCACTGCCTGTTCACGGGGCCCTTCCCCCAGGGTCAAATGGTGATTGAAGTGTTCAAGATACAATATTTCAGTTAAAGCCCCTGGAGCTTCCCTCCTGAAGTGGAAAACAGGAGGGGCTTGGGTCTAGTTGTAGAGGGTAGAGGGTACCTAGGACATTTGACTTGAAGCTACATTTGAGTAAGATTGAAAGAACATCACTTGTCCCTATCAAAGACAGCCCCCCCGCCAAATGTGGTAAATTTTTAACAAGTATTGGGGGCCTATGGGGATCTGCTATATTATTTTCTGCTTGTTTGAAATCTTCCCTAGTTAAAAATTAAAACAAAAGAATTTGAGAGTTGATGGAGATTTGGGGGAAGGCTATCCCTCTCCACAAACTTGACACCTGATACAATTATCTGTGGTTCCCAAATACCATCTTTATCTCTATATCTGCCTATCCATGTCTTTATAAACCATCAATCTAAAATCAATACATCAACACTATGCTTCAGGCAAGGTGTAGAAACTGAAATTAACTGACTGGGTGGGGGATAATTTCCAGCTTTGGAGGGGCATCCACCTTAATTTCCATCCTGGCTCCATCCCTTAAGGTCTGTGTGACCTTAGACCAGTGAGTGACACAGCCTCTGGGAGCCTCTGTTCTCACCTGTAAAATGAAGATAATCACAGCACGTGGGCATCAGCTTAGGTGCTGTAGGAAGAGCTCTCTGCAGGATATCGGGCTGGGCCTTGGGGATGGGGCACTGGGGAGAAAGGTGCGGAAGAGGGGGAGCTTATTCCTGCCTCAGGCCAAGGGGAGCGTGGTTCTGCGCCCCCCACCCCCACTCCTTCAACCTGAGGCCGAGTTTCTGGGAAATCCTTGGGGTTTGGAGGGCAAAGGAGGAGGACAGTTGGATGTTGGATTTTTGAAGGTGGGTTGGCGCCCCAACCCGTCCCGGGAGGCAGGTTACGCACGGGCCATGGCGAGGAGGTGGGGAGCTGAGCGCTGCGGCGGGCTCCAGGGCCCCACCCCGGCATGGAGCATGAGCTAAGGGTACAGGACCGGGGCTCCCTCTTGCTTGTGCACCACCTCTGCCTCCGTGGTACCCCAGGCAGGCAGCGGGGGGCCCGGGCTCTTCTGAGGATGAACCAGACCCACCAGGCTGGGGAGGTCGCTAACTATCCACCTTGGGCCCAATCCCACTTAAAAACATAATTAGAATACTTAAAAGTAATTGTCAACATCAGGGCACAAAAAGCTGCGTGGTAGCTTCTCACCTCTTGGCAAGGGTGTTCTCCTTGGAGCCCCCTTGGGTTCTCCAGTCTCCTGGCCTCATCTGCTTGGTCAGTTTTGCTCTGGAGACAGCTGTTTGTGACATCTGCTACATGCCCACTGGGAGAACTGAGGAACTGGGGTGTGTTGCATCAGGCACTGAGTTAGACAGCCCACAGTGATCAGTCTTCTTAACTCTCCTTGACTGGAAGTTCTAGTAGGCCGCAGACCTGTCTGCCTTGCCCAGCTGCATCCCCAGCATCTGGTCCAGAGCCTGTCACAGAGTAGAGCCCAGAGGCTGCAAATACATTTTTGTTGGGTGGGTGAAGAAAACAAATCTTTACAGTTATAGGTAATCAGCTAACTTCTGAGTACTCTCCTAAGTGGTTTACATATTGGCTCATTTAATTCTCACAGCAGCCCTACAAGGTAGATACCAGCATAACTCCATTTGTTCACAGATGAGGAAACAGAGGCACAGAGAAATGAAATAACTTGCTGGGAGGCAGGGGAGTGGAGAGTCCAAAGCAGGTTGTCTGTTTTTGGGTTGTCCCAGGTCCGTCTGACTTATTACTAAAAGAAAGGACATCCCCACTCCATCTGGCAACCTCAGGATATTAAGGTCCCTCTCCTGACACCCCCCCCCGGAACATTTCTTTGCTACTTAATATTGGAATTGGGAGCCTTGGCTTCAAGAGTCGGCTCTGCCGTTAGTTGGCAAGGTGACCTTGGGTAAGTCCCCCAAGACATCAGTTTCCCCATCTTTCCAGCCAGGTGGTTGGACTAGATCATCTCATAGGGCCCTTCCAGGTCTAAAGCCCTGAATCCTGTGGCTTTTATGAGGGGGAGCCTGATCTTTCATTTTCTGCCCTAACAAACAGGCTCTTCAGAAGTCCTTGGCTTGGCCGGATGGCAGCTCTGCTCCCCGGGGGCCGGAGAAGGTTTGGAGTGCTGGCAGAAACTTCCCGAATCCTCCCCTTGCTCCTGCTGTGGCCTTGGCTCTGGACAGGGGCTCCAGGGCCTCTCCCAGTGGGTGCCGGAGGCTGGAGCCGCCTTTGTCTGCCGCAGGAGGCCAGCCAGGCGGCTGTGGCTGCGACCGGCCCCTGTCCAGGCCTGGGAGATGGTTTTTTTCCCTGTGTGTTGCAGCTGGGACCGTTTATAATAGGAAAAAAAGAGAATGACCAGGCCAGCCGGCTGGAAAATAGACTTAAAAAGAAAAGGGCTAGGCTGTTCTCCTGTGGAGGCTTTGGTTAAGCAGAAAGTTTTAGTTCCTTTCTGAAAGGCATTTGGGCTTTTGAAGTCCCCTGCGGGAGCTCCCTCTGGCCCCTGGGAAGCCAGGCCCTGGCATGTCCCAATGTGCATGACCAGGATGGGGCCAGGGGGCACTCAGAGGAGGCAGCAGCAGGCTCTGGGAAATACTACCCCAGGCTTGGTCCACAGGGGTCCGAGCCCAGCCTCCCTCTGCTCCCAGCCTAAGACCCACCACCTCCTGTTGGTGCCCTTTCACCTGAATTTCCTCTGCTTCCTCTGGCTTTGATGGCTGGCCGGGTGCTGGTGGGGCCAGAGGATGGGAGTAAACCCAGATCTGCTTCTTCATTTAGTCAGAGAACCAGAGAGATTTCACAAATGGGGAGACTGAGGCAGAGAGAGGGTTCGTCTGAGGCCACCCAGAGAACCTAAACTTATTGAGTGGCTGTTGTGTGCGCTTTGCCTATGAATATTAACAATAGCTGACGTTTATTAAGCACGTACAGTATGGAAGGACCTGGTAATGAATCCAGGGAACTGGCAGATAAAAGAGAGCCCCTCTCAGGGAAGATGCCTGACCAGCTCTCTTTTCTCGCCTTCGCTGGGCCTTGCCAATGAGCTCTCCCCGCCGTCAGCCCACCCCTCAGCAGGGTCACGGCCATACCACTCACTGAAGGACCACAATCAAAACATAACATTTATCAAGCATCTGCCGTGTCCCAAGTGCTGTGTGTCAGGCATGTGACAGCATTGCTCATTTCATGCCCTACACACATGACTGAGGCAAGTCAACAGCGAGATTACCCTATGGCTCCCAACCGCCTATGCCATTGGCATTATTCTCCTCGTTTTATAAATGGGGTTGCTTTGCCCTGGGATTCACATCAAGGCCTGTCTGGCTTGAGAGGCTGAGCCCTTTTCCCTGAGACCGGCCTCTGTGTTCTGCGGTGGCCCAGTCTGTCTACAGTCTGCCTCTGGCTTCCTGGGTCAGCGTGCTTCTCCAGTCACCACCATTCACTGGGCATGAAGTGGGCACTGTGGCGTGAAGGGGATACTTGTCAAAACCTGGGGCTTTGCCCTGAGATAGCTAGCCGGGTAGGCAAAGGTTTTTACCAGTTGGCCTCTGTTGTCCACCATATGAACCATGTGAAAATGGTTGATTGCACAGAGGTGTAGTGGGCACCTCCTCTGTATGCGGCACAGGTTGACAGTTTTTCTCCCGATGCCCTGACTAAGTTCTGAGCATCTGCAGGGCACCAGAGATGTAATGGGGAGCAGGGCAGGCTTAGCCCAGATGATCGCACTTCCCGCCTACCTGCCTGCGGGCACTGGGTCCTCCACTGTATATGCCAGCACAGGGACCCCGCATGCCATGCTCTTCTGAAATCTTCATGGCGTTTCTCTTAGGCCTTGTAGGTTCTGTTCATGATGGTGGGGGAATGGGAGGGGAAAGGGTATGTGCACAGGTAACAACCTAATATCACTTTTTTTTTTTTCAAAATTATCTTAGTGAGTTTGACTCTTAGATCTTTTTGGTAAATAATTGTGGTCACAAAAGAGGTTGGAGGTGGGTAAGCGTTTGCTATTCCCGCCTAACCTCTCTACCAGGTGATGGTGCAGGCAAGTCTCTGGCCAAATTCTGTCTCACACCGAGAAAGTTGTGAAAGCAGGATCACCCCAAGGACAAAACAGGTCCTACAACCAGTTTTGTCAGGTCAACGAAGCGCTGGCATTCTGTCCTTTAAGGGTATCTGACCACTTCCCATGTGAGAGATACACTCCAGACAGCCCCCATCACATTGCCAGGCAGGCTTCTGTGTCCTCTGCTGGGCACCATGCAGTCAGTGATCATACCTGATGGCTGGACACAGGACCCTGAAGGGACAGAGCCTGGGGGGGGTGGTGGGAAGGGGCTTGCCCTAAAGGGACAGGCTACCCCAGCCTCACCAGATTTACACTCCCTGTGCAGGCAAGGTGGGGAGTGTCTCTAGATTATTTTGCTCAACTGTACCTTAAATGCCTTTAATTCCACCAGTGAGTGCCCCTTTCTAAATCTATCACTTTTTTTGGATACCCTGTTTGCTAATTAGCAAAACATTGGTGGCCACTGGAGTTACCGATGGCCAAAGGCCTTGTGACCAGTTCTGAAATGTGCCCCTGCCTGATAGGACCATTCCTAGTTCAAGCTTAGAAAAGTGGGCATCTATCACATTCATTATACACTGGCTTGCTTTTTTCTTTCAAAGTGAATCACAAACATTGTAAAAGAAGCATTTTAAGAGTGACCCCAGGTCTGTGTGTGCCGCACCCTGGGGCACCCGGAGGTGGTCTGGGTGGAGGTCTCAGGGCCAGGTCAGGAGTTTCAAGCTTTCTGAGGGTGTGAGTCCACCGGGACCCTTCTGCCAAGTTGGTTTCTTTGCTGCCTTGTGGGTGTTCCCTGCAAAGACTGCTGATGCTTGAAGAATTAAATAATTATAATAATGATGATAAAATAGAAATGGCTTTCCCAGCTGAACAGAAACTGGAGAAGACAGGAGGTTCCCACACCCGACTTATTGTTTTTGGCACTGTACTCCCACAGCTCCAGGGACGCAGATGTCTGGGCCTGCCGCTGGCCTCTTTGAGTTGCGGTCATGGGACCCTTGGGGAATTGCAGGAGCATCTGTAGGGATTTCCCTCCCCAAAACACCAGGCTGAGAACTAAGAGCAGAGAAAGGGACTCTCTTCTATCTTGACTTACCCTGCTCTGAAGTCTCAGAAGTTTCAAGACCAAGCCATATGAAAGGAATCCTCAATGCTGCGAAGACCTCTGTGGAGGCGGGAAGACCTGGATGGTGGGTGGTGGCCAGTTATCTCCTGACAGGTTCAACCACAGGGCACAGCCATTGCTTCCTGAGTACCCCCAGGACAGGAGTGCCCAGGAAAACCTGGATTCCACGACTAGATGGGTGGTTACAATGAAACAAAAACGCAAAAGAGCAAAAGGAAAAATCAAGTCCTCTCGAACACAGAGCCTTCTCAACAGACCTAAAGCTGCTAGAAAACTTCTAGAAAGCAGCAGCCCAGGGAAGGAGAGACTTGTCAGTGCAAGGAGGGAATTTGCAATTGTGTGATTGGCATCTCCCTCTAGAAATACTTTTGACCTTGAAGGGCGGTGAAAGGGAGAGACAGGAAGGAAGGAAGTGAAGGTCTGATAATGGCTGTCAGGCCTCTTGGCCTTGCTCTGGGCCAGACCGGCAGCACTTAACTAACGTGAAATCCTCAGGACAGCCCCGTGAGATGCATGTTCTCTGCATTCCCATTTTGCAGATGAGAAATTGGACTCACAGAGTCCCTTCTCGAGGTTCTCCAGTGAGGCAATGAGGGAGGCTGGACTGGAAGATGGATCAGATTGGCTTCTAAGCCTGGTGACCTCCTTGGGCCCTTTGTTCGGAACTGTGACAACTTCCCCTCAGAATCACTCAGCTCCTTTCCACCTCAGGCCCTTTCCACACACTGTTCACCTTGCCAGGAACTCTGTTCTTTGTCCTCTTTCCCGATTCTTTCCTCCTCCTTCAGGCTCTCAGCCAGACCACCACTGTGACCCTCTGTTTTTTGGCCTCATTTACACTATACTTTTCCTTCTCAGGATTGTTCAAAACGGTAATTAAATAATTATTTATGTGGCCATTTATTAAAAGTCAGCCTCCCCACCAGAGAACAAGCCCCAGCAGGGAGGGACTGTGGTCCTTCTTGTTCATTGCCTTCCCCTCAGTTTGGGCACACAGTAGGCACACAATGAATAAATGAAGGTTGAATAAACAAATAACAAAGGAATGAACTTATTTCTGGGGGGAAATTGGGGGTTCGTCTTCCCTCCCTGAAATGACTGTTTCTTATAGGCTGATGCAAATGTCCCCAGTGGAGAGTGTGACTCTCAAGTTATTAAAACGGTAAACAAAGATCACAGATTCCAAATTGTATATATTCAAGCGTCATTTAAAGTAAGTGTGTGTGTGTGCACATATGGGGGGAGAAGATGGTCATTTGGTCACTTCCTGAAAAGCATCTCTTGAACAACTCTCGAGACTTTTCGGGGATACTAGTTTAGAGGTCACAAAAGGAACCCCATCTCACTTTACTTCATTGTCCTACCTTGTTATCTGCCACCTACAGCCCCTTCTGCGTTCACCGGACTGCTCTGGATGACGCCGGCTTCTTTTTGAAACTCAAAGGAACCTCACTTGCTGTGTGTCTGGGGATATACATCATTAGGAGCAGGCAGAATTGGATGGGAAAAGGCAACACCTTAGGTGAGAGGTGCCCTGTTCTCCAGTGAAGTTGTGACTCGAAAGGAAGATGCCCATTTATGTGAGCAAGGTCTCATTTGCTTTCGAAAATTACATTAACTTGTAATTTCTCTCGCATTTATGATGGTGGCTCCCTACAGCTTACGAAGGGTTTTTCCCAGCCTCTCCTCTGGGTAGGGGAGGAGCAGCTGTCCCCTTTGCAGATGAGGAAGAAGAGGCCACCGGGGGACTTTCTCATGGCGGGAGGGACCCAGACTCTTGGATCCCCTGCCGGAAGTAGGCAGGTGGGATACAAAGTGTCACCTGAAAATGTCCTTTTTCTGGTCTCAGGTCGCCAGGCTGGTGAGAAGCGAAGCCCACGCGGCAGGCAGCTAGCCCTGCCCTCACCCAGTGCCCCTTGAGACCCTTTCAGTAGGAGCTACCGGATTTTCGCTGCTCTGGAATTTTCCTTAAAACAGCATATTTCTGGAAGGAGTTAAAAATGAAACAAGCTTCTGAGAAAGCTGGCCGGGCCGAGGCAGGGACGAGGTCGAGCTCCCTCCGCACCCTGACTGCCACAGAACTGGGAGACGGCAGCCAGGTCTTTAGCGGGGGGAGGGGGGGCGTCGGGACGCGAACGTGTACGACGGCGACACTCGGGACGGGGTCCAGAAAACTTTGTGCCCTTCTCCAGGACCCCCAGCCCTTGTGGATTAGTTCCCTTGTGGATAGACTATCGCCTGCCCCCCATCCTGTTACCCCCTCCTCTGGCCTCTGGGCCCTCCGCAGTTCCCAAGGGTGGAAAAAGGGCAGCGCTGCGGGTCTCCAACCAGCCCTCCGGCCCGGCGACCCCTCCTATCCTCCAGCAACCCCTTCCCCACCGTGCTCCTTTTGTCCGCCCCCTCTCGCTCCCGGCTCCCGACTGGGCCCGATCCGCAGTCTCCAACCCCCAGAGAGCCTGGGAGGGCGAGCCGGGGGCTGTTCTCCGCCCCCTCCCCCTAGGAGAGGCAGCCCGCGGCGGGGGCACCCCGGAGCCGAGGCCAATCGCCCCCCTCCCCCAGCGTGTGCCATCTGCCGCCTGTCAGCCTCTCTCCGCGGGCCGCGATCCCAGGCGCCGGCGGGGGTGGGGAGCTGCTGATTCGGCCCCTCCTTCCTGGCTCCTTCCCAGGTGCCTTGCGGCCTCTGCCCTCGCTTTGGCCCTTGACACCCCTTCTCATCCTTACCCCGGCTATCCCTGAGCTGCGGGAGGCGGCTCCCATTTCCCTCCGGGAAGGCCGAGACGTTGGATGCTCTCGGACGCGGGAGCTGGGGAGGGCGGTGACCCGGGGGTGGCAGCCCTAATGGGGGGAGGAGGCGGCTTTCAGGGTCTGAGTCCCAGTTAGAGGACGTCTCTGTCCTAGTCCTGGCTCCTCTAGGGATACTCGCTCTTGGTCTCCAGGTGGCAGGGTGTATGCCTCGGCGGCGTCGCGTTTCGCTGGTCGCCCGACTCTACTTCGGAGACGGCCTTGAGAGCGCTAGCTTGGTCTTCTCCCCGGACCCTGCCTCAAGGCCTATCCCTGCTCCCCAGCCGCGGCGGGGGGCGGGGGTGCGGGGGCGGAGGTGGCATCTACCTCTGCTATCAGCCCAGCACGGGGTCGGAACTCGGAGGCCCAGAGAGGCGAGCAGGGCCGAGTGGGACCGCACAGCTAGCCGAGGGGGGCGCGGGCCGGGCTGGCGGGCGGGCTGGGAAACGGCGGGGCGCAGGCGTCCTGCTTGGGGCGGGCGCCGTTGCCCGGCCGGCCCCGGCGCGGCTCTCGGCGGGCAGCAGGTTTTTCCGTGAAAGGTTGCCCTGGGTAACTCGTCTCCGAGGGGACACAGCCCTCCTCTCTCCAAGTGGCAACTTATCGATCCGTGAGATTGATAACCCCCAGCGCCGCGCCGCGCACCCGCTCCGCTCTCCCAGCTCTGGGGCTAGCCGGCCCAAGGTGGCGCCACTTGCCCAGGGAAGGGCGGGGTGGGCGGGTGATGTCGGGTCCCTTTCCCCTCTCTGGACCTGGCCTCCTGCAGCTGGTGGGGGATGGGGAGGCAAAGGAACTGTTTAGGGGAGCCGCCTGGGGAAGAGTTTTCCTAAGTCTGAGCCGTTGGCCTGCCGGCTCCGAGACCCAAGCCTCAACTGGTTCAACCGCTGCAAGGACCCGAGGCGCCCCCTGGTGGCTGGGGCAAAACTTTGTGTCAAGTAGGAGCTGGTTTATATGTCAGTCGTGGGGGGAGGCGGTGCTACTGCAATATTTTGGGGCTAGGGTGTTTCTTTTATAGTCTTAGCTAAGAAGCGTGCAACCAGGCGCGGGAACCCCACTGATTCAGGTGTTGGGGGCGAACAGATTTAGCCCAGCCGTGGAAGAGTTTCTGGATGTGGGGCAGGAATGGTCTTCAAACACGGACCGCTGGGCAGAATCCGAGAGGGAAAACCCAGGTTCAGGGATATGCATATGTGTGGGGCATAATTTGCGGAGGTGGCAGTGCCTGGGCAGTTCACCGCAGTTTGTCCCCCTCCCCCCAATCCCCTCACTTTTTGCAGTTTGTGATGCAAATGTACCTTGGCGAGCTTGACAGTACTCGTGGGCCCTGTGTCTGTTCCCTCCTCCCGTCCCCGGGGCCGTCAGCGCCGGAATCGGGGCCCCGCGTGCGGGTGCGGTGCCCGCGCCCGCGCCGTGCCTGCCGCCGCGGTCCGGGTTTTGCGGGCGGCCGGAGCTGTATTTCCAGCGCTGTCCATCGCTCGGTGCTGTTGGCCCTCTCTCCGTCTGATCCGAGCCGGAGCAGTGCGGGGCGCCCCACGGGATCAGAGCGCTCCCCCGCCGGGACTCCGCTCCTCACATCCTCCTGCTGGGACCCGGCTACATTTCCAGCCAAGCCTGGCTTTATTATGTGTCTCTGCAGTGCAGCCCCAGCAGCCGGATCGGGAGGAGGAGAGCCAGCGACCACAAAGAAGACAGGAGCGCAAGGGAGGCTGGCGGGCGGGCCGGCGCCGGCTGGAGCGCGGAGGAGCCGGGGCGCAGCCGCCGCCGCCGCTGCCCGGGAGGACGGGAGCCCGGCCGCCGCCTGCTCGTCCTCCTCCTCCGCCGCCGCGGCCGCTGCCTCCCCCCTCTCCGAGCCCCTGGCCCATGGAGGCAGCTAGCGGGGCCGGCGAATTGGCACCGGCCTGGGGATCCGCTGCGCGCCGCGCGCTGAGCACCGTAGCCCGAGGGCAGGCAGCGGCGGCCCGGCGCACGGGCTGAGCAATGCCCGGGGCACGGGCGCGCCTGCCCGCCGCCGCCTGAGCGCCCCCGCGCGCCCCTTCCTCCTCCGGGGGGCCGGCGCCGGACCGAGCCGAGAGCCAGAGAAGGGGGCGTGAGCCAGGGGCCCCGAGCTGCGGCTTCCGAGCGGCTGCGGCCGTTTCGAACCCCCAAGTAGGCTGAGTTGAGGGATACCCTTCCCCATCCATCATAATTTCCAAACCAGGCGTTTGGGCATTTAAAAACCATTAATATTTATTATTATTTTTTGTGCAGCAGGGGGTAATCTGAAGGCTTTTTTTTTTTTCGAGGGGTGCTGAGCTTCCGCGCTCCCGACCGCCTCCCGGTCTCCTCCCCCCCGAGACCCCCTCGACTCCAGCCCCGTCCCCCCTCCTCAGATGGGTTCATTGTGAGCTCCGCACCGGGTTGCGTAGCCGGACGCCTGCAAACTTTGCACAAAAATCCGGCAAGGGGCGGAGGAGGAGAAGGAGGAGGAGGGTGAGGGTGGCGGTGGGGTGGGGGAGGGAGGGAGGGAGGGGGCCGCAGGGGCCGGGGGCCGGCGGGGGGTGGGGAGGAGGAGGGGGGCGGCTTTTTTTTTTTTTTTTGCATAACTCGGCTCGGCCGAGTGGCCTCCGGACTCCCCGCGCCGCTGGGACCGCTGCTGGGACCGAGAGCCCCCGGCTGCCGCATTGCAACAGGCAGGGCCCCGGCGCGCCCCCCGGGCCTCCCCCCGCCCCGGAGCGGCCTCGGCCGGCCCGGGCCGCCCCCCCCAGGGAGGCCGCCCCGGACCTGCGATCCGCTCCCCACAGCTGCCGACCCGGCTGCAAAAAAAAAAGTTTCCGAGAGGCAGGAGGAGGAGAAGGGGGAGAAGGGTAGCCCGGAGCGGCGGGGGGCGGCGGGGGGAGCCGGCCGCGGAGGGCGACGGAGCGCCGGGAGCCCCGGACATGTCCAGGCGGAAGCAGGCGAAGCCGCGCTCGGTGAAAGGTGAGCGAGCGAGGCCCGGCGGAGGCGCGAGCGAGCAAGGAGGGAGGGAGCGAGGGAGGAGGGACCGGCGAGCGGGCGGGCGGCCTGGGACCCGAGCGAGCGAGCGGAGAGGAGGAGGAGGAGGCGGAGGAGGCGGAGGCGGAGGAGGAGGAGGAGGAAGAGGAGGGGGAGGAGGAAGCCGCGAACCGGAGGCGGAGGCAGTGGAGGTGGAGGGGGGCATACCGCGGACACCTTACCCGCCCGGACCCTCTCCGGGCCCGGCGCCGCCGCCCGCGGGGGACTCGGGCCTGGGGGCGCCGCTGAGGAGCCCTCGCTGCTCCCTCTTTGCGGGCCCCGGGCCCACGTGGCCAATCAAGGGGTGCGGGCCCGACTTGGCGGGGATTGCGAATCTCGGCGGCGGCGGCGGCGGCGGGCGGGCGGCGGGAGGAAGGAAGAGGCGGTGAGGATGGGCGCCCAGGAGGCCGGTAGCCCCGAGGCCGCTCTCGCTGGGCCCCGGGCCTTGCCGCCTTTCCTCTGTCCACGCCTTGTCGCCCCGGGAAGCCGAGGGCGGCGGGCGTTGCTTGCGCGCGCCCCGGGCCCCGGCCCTAGCCGCCGGGCGCCCCCTCCCCGCCCCCTGCCCAGGCCGCCCTCCCGGCACGGGCCCCCATACTTCCTGCCTCCTCCACCGAGGCCAACCGGGCCGGGAGCCTCCGTCAGGAGTTCATTGTCTGCGCAGCGCCGGCGGGACGCTGGTCCCCAGGGGAGCGCAGCGGCTGCCTTGCGCGCCCCTCCGCGGAGAGCTCCCGCGACCCGACCCCGGGCACCCACACCCTCGTCACCTAGGCTGGCTTCCAGTTTCAGGTCCCCGGAGTGCACACGTTTGTGAGGACACACAGCCCCACATCCCCCTCTTCTTGTCCTTGTCTCGCATTCTATTTCTACCGAGCGCCCGCGGGCCGAGCGGGGCCCTGGAGAGCAGAGGCCCCGGGGAGATGCCGCATGAAGGCAACTGAGCCCCTCCCCTGTCCTCTCCCCACCCGCTGCCCTCTCCTGGCCTCGTCTGCTGCTTTGTCCCCATTCCAGTCTCCCCCGGGTGGGTGCCCGGCCTCCCCCGTCCCCCGCGCTGGGAGATGACAGAGGAGGGACAGGATGAGAGCCGCTACGTCTCTGGAGCCAAAAGTCCCGAGGCCCTTGTCCTCTCCCAATTCCCTTGATGACCTCTGGCCCGAGCCCAGTTCTGCTCTGAAAAGTTCATTTCCTGGAGGCCTGAGCGGGAAGGCGCAGGGGCCCCTGCTCCCTTCCTGCCAGCCTTGCTCCTGGCTGGAATGGCTGGGGCTGCATCTGGCAAGGAGGGTCTTGAGACACCCGCCATTGCTCTCCTTCCAAAGTCCCAGGAGATCGCGGGCACTCGGTTCAGCAGAGATTCTCCCTGTCATCTTAGCAGCGGACCAACTCAGTCCAAACTCAGCAACCCGCTTGCTCCCTTTCCTCTTTTTCCTTGAGATAAGTTGGTGTTGTTCCCCTCACTCTGGCAGGCATCCCGGTCCTGGATAGCCTGACCTGTTCCACAGAACTGGAGGGTCTAGAGGGTGTTCTGGTTGAAACCAAAATGGAGACCTCAGTAAGGGGACAGGAAAACGCTAGATGTTTGTCCTTTTGCTGAATAGAAGGGTTCTCGGTTTGAAATAATGTTTGATTTCTTTTCTCTTTCCTTGGCTCACTGCTCACTCCTTCAAGAGCCACTTAAGGTGGCCCAGAGGAAAATGTACACTTGGAGTCTCTGGTTGGAAAAACAGTTTTATCCAACTTGGGCAGTTGATTTTGAGTTAAATCTACGTATAGAAACAGATTTTTCATAGAGGAAGATGCAGAGCTTACCTACCTCTAACTCGAACCCATGCCTCCATGCCTCTTTCTTTTAGAAGTCGAGGCACAGAAAGCAAAGGTGGAGCAATTTGCCGGGAACAGATGGGTGGGTGTTTCAGAGTTGCTGGAACCTAATTCTAAAACCACTCTGTGTATCACTGAGAAAGACTCAAGAGTCAGTCTTCAACCTTTCATGGAATGAGCTTGGACATGATTTTTAATGAATGTCTGTCTCTCTCAATGTGTATATGTACATGTATAGCAGAGAATTCAAACTAATTGATGGGGGGAAGACAGCAAAGTGGGAACAAGACTAGTGTAGGCATTTTGAGAAGCGTTGTAAATATCAACCACACAGCGCCTTGCCTTTCGGCCCTTGGAGTGTGAGATCCTCTGTTTCTTCTCGCGACTCTTTGCATTTTCCAAAAGCAGCTCCAGCCCTTGTCTCTCACCATTTTGCCATTTATTCAGTTTACTGGGGTGAACAGGGTGGAGATGCCGCCCCTTAAGGGGGAGGAATTAAGAGAGAAGATAATTTGAATAGATAAGAGTTACAGCAGGTGATGGATTTATTGCTTTTCAAGAACTGCCTCCCCTCCCCCCCTTTCTCAAGCAATATTCAAAAGTGTGCTTGAGTGTGGACAGCTCCTTATCAAGTGTTTAAAATGACAAGGTCTTCACCTTTAAAGATGCTTCTTAAGGAACAGTGGTACCTTTTGAATTTTATTTTATTTGGCCTCCGCTGCTGTGTGTCAGGGCTAAGTCGAGGCATTGTGGACTTCCCCAGTCCGCACATTATATGTTGTGAAAGTTGCTTGGCTGTATAGCTCGTAATTGATCTAGCAAATGTGAAAGCCCATAGCAGGAAGGAAAGACAGAAGTGTAACAATTTCTAATGGATGCTCAGAAAGTGTGATTTGCAAGCAGGGCATGACAGGTCTTAGTGGGGACGTCGCACCTCCCACTCAGAGACACAACCTCCCTTCTGGAGTGGGGTCACTTGTCCCCCCTGGATGTTTGTCTATCTTTGGAAAACCCAGCTCCCAGGGTGGACACCCAACAAATAGAGAAGAGTGCTAGACAGTAGGGCAGCGGGGAGAATAGCCTCGTTGGTCGTCAGAAGCCCTGTGATTTAAAAAAAAAAGAACCACACACACCAAAAAAAAAATCAGTGTTACAAAAGTCACATTTTCTGACCGATTTCTCCCTCCCGACACCATCCTCTCCCTTTCTGTTTCCTGGTGGTGTGGTGTGGCTGTTGTGAGATGATTTGTTCCCTTTGATAATCTCGGCTTCATTCTCCGGGGTTGTTCCCATCACATCTCACTGATGTTATTTTGGCCAATGATATCAGGTGGTTTGTTAACCTACTCCCTTTACCCACACTGCCTCCTCAGATCCACAAAACAGCCCCTCCATTTATATGGAAAATTAATACATCTTTTTTCCCAGGCTCAGCTTAAAACTTTTGAATAATTGGTAATACTGTTGATTTCCTCCATCCAGCAACTGCCTCTTAATTACACTTCTTAATGTTAATTAGCACTCAGGCTGTGTCCATGGACCCGCCAACCACAACATCCCAAAACTACCCCCAGTGACTTCTCTGTGCTCCCCTCCCCTTCTCTGTCTTCCTCTCCTGCCAGCCCATAGCTCCTCCAAAGTCCATCTTATAAATTTGTTGGTCTAGGGACTTGGAAGCGGTGTAGTTTGCCACTGCTCGTGTTTCCATGGAAATAATTGAGTTGTAATAAAAAGAGGCATCTGAGGTTACAGGTTTCTTGATTCAGCTGAGACCACATACAGGTGTAAATTGTCCAGATTTGTTTGGCTAAACGTACATGAGCTTGTAGGAAGGGCAAAACAAATCCTTTATAGGTTCTTTAGCTTTCTATGTGGATTGGGGCAGCTAACATTTAATCCCCCCTTCCTCAATTAAGTCACCAACTCCCAGCTTTGGGAGGACCTGTCTCACTCTAGAAAACATCCTTTATGTCTAGTAATTACTGTTTAGATTCTTCCACTTGTTTCCTTGCAAAAACTTAATAAGCAATAAGATAAACTATGTGTGTTGGACAGGAGGACCCTGCTAAACGTTTAACCATAAGGTGCTGAGTGTGCATCGCACGAAAGGTGCAAAATGCTGGTGACTTTACAGTCATGAAGTAATTGCGTAGAACCATCCTGGCACTGTTGTGGCCTGCTACAGCATGTTA
Source organism: Lagenorhynchus albirostris (assembly GCF_949774975.1). NCBI lineage: Eukaryota > Metazoa > Chordata > Mammalia > Artiodactyla > Delphinidae > Lagenorhynchus > Lagenorhynchus albirostris. The sequence goes on along the minus strand of NC_083113.1, from coordinate 26,794,932 downwards.
ACAGGGGAGGGGGAGAGGGAGGGGGAAAGTGGAGTGCAGCATCTGATACAGCGTTCCTAGCTGGAGACTAAAACTGCAGGTCTGGTTCAGTCTAATAGAAAGTTGCAATCATTGCTATATCGGTAGCCAGCTCTTAAGCTGGTGGCTCTGGAATTCTTCCCCTGATGTAGGATTTAATAGTCTGGCAATTAGATGCATTGATTTCTCTTAACTGTTCATTTGGATGTGTAAACGAAAGAAACCTGCCACCGATGGAGACGGGCCGCCTGGCTCTTGGAACAAGGCTGATTTAGGAGGTGGTGGTAGGAGAATGGATATTTCAAGGCAGTGTTGGGGCCAGTTCCCTCTTCTTTTAAAATTTCAGCCCATTTTGCAGTAAAGTGAATAGCACCAGTTTTTCAGATACTGTTTAAAAATAAACAACGGTGTCCAGTTCTGTCTGAAAAGTAGAAGCATCCTCTTCTGCAGATGTGTATAGAGTAATGTTTCTGTCTTTGAGTGACGGGACTCACTTGCGTATTTTCGGCAGATGGTCTGTTAGGTACCAGAGGGAAAAGTCACAAAACACCTTGGCTCCGAGTTCCAGAGGGACCTCTTGCCAGAAATGGAGTTAGTTCTCTCTCCCCCTCCTAGAGGCCTGGGGTCACCTAGACCACAGTGGCTCTGTCAAGCCCTGAAGAGGTGTGGGGACATGGTATCTTGGACCCCTTGGCAACTGGTGGGCCATGTGACTTCAGTGGCTTGGAGAGTGGGTAGGTCGCAAACGTTAGCACCTCTTAACTCGCTGCTCCTGGACCTGCAGGTTTCTGTAAGCGTCACTAACTTCTGACATGCAGGCATCTAAAACTGTCTTGATGGTGGGCAAGCAGAGGAAGGCTAGCCCTATCTTGGCCCTCTCTTTTTTTTTTAACGGAGGTGGATGGGTGGGTTTAGTTAACTCTTTGTTTGCCCGAGGTTAAAATGGACTTACCTTTCCTGGACCTTGTCCATGGTACGCTGGTATTTGCAAAGAATATTATCTTCACGTCTCGAAAATGTTTGCAATAGATATCAGGGTTCCTTTCTGATCTGGGGGTCCAGGGTAATTACAACAGAATGCCTTGAAAACTGTTAGTGGGCTCCCTGTTACTGTGGGTAGCCGGGGAAAACCTTGATACACCTTGGTTGGTGGATTTGACAGTTTCTGCAAATTCCTGCATGTTAGTTGGTAATCAGAGTAGTTTTGCACCCAAAATGGACTAATTAAGCCTGGATTGGTTATATTCCAATTGAAGTTTTTGGCGCCGTCAGCTCCCTCTGACTGTGGGAGAGGGTAGGGTGGAGTGGAGCGGGGGAAATGCTGGTGGAAACTTTTGATACATCGCTTACCTGCCGGGGATGGGGGGGGGTTGTACACTCAGTAAATAAAAATACTTTACCTCTTTCAAGGAGCGCCAATTAGCTGATTGCTCCGTGTGGCTGTCTTTAAGGAGAACGCTGTTTTACCTATCTTCTTTTACAAAGGTTTGATTTTTAATGTCTTGTGAAAAGGATTCTCTTTGTCTTGATTGCTGTCAGGAATAAAAGCATGATGGTAATATCCCTTTGAAAGCTATTGTATTGTCAGCCCTGGCTGACAGCGGGAGGGCCTCCCAGTGTTTTAGATTAGTGCTGTGAAAACACTGACATTTTCTTTGTTACATTGCTGTTGTTCTACTTGCGAAGTCAATTACACAATGTCAGAGCTCAGTTACGAGTTGACTTTGGAACTAGCAATGTCTTTTCATTCTCTTCTTAAAGATATAATTTACCTTTGTTGTTGTTGTTTTGTTTTCTTTTTCTCTCTCTTTTTTGACCTGCTTCCCTCTGGTGACCACCGCCTCTGCCCCCTAAGAGTCAGAACGTGTTAGCTAGGCAAACACACTCTGGTTTCAATCGTGGCAAGTCAGATTCAAAGGCTGCTACATCATTATCTCAGAATTCTTCTGCTCATTCACATTTCAGTGGCTTCTTATTGATATAGTGACTACAGCAGCCAAGATACATAAAAAACCCATCGAATGAGATTACGGTGTTGATAATCTCTTATCAAGTGGGTTGCTCTGGATTTGGGGTCCGTAAGGTTGGCAAATTCCAGGTTTTCTTTCTTTTTTTTTCCTGACCCGGGCTGAACCAAGTTCCTGGGTTGATGGTACCCCCAGCAAATAGTTCTTTGCTGCAGAAGATTTATAAACATTCTAATCTCAGAGGCCAGGCCTGGTGAGTTTTAGACTTAGAATCTTGGATGACATCATGGTAGGGATAGAAGGGTCTCAAAAGAGGACCTTGTAACCCACCCTTCTCCCACTGCAGACAGCCAATGCGAAATTATAAGGCTCTCTAAGGTACCTTTACTGGGTGCCCTTGAACTCAGGAGTGATTTTCATTCCTGTCTTAAGTGTGTGAAATCCTGCTGCCGAAGGGGAGGCAAGCTTGACATGTCCAAAACTGAAAATGGTCAGGGTGGGTGTTTTTATTCATGTCCCTCCCCCTCCATCCCTGCCTTCTCCAGGAAGAGAAAACCAGAAATTCCTTAGTTCTCTGAACCTGGCTGCCAAAGAGGCAGCCACCTGAGAGCGGACGGAACTCGGGGCAAGGAGACTTCTGCCACTGACTCCAGATGACAAGGACGCTTCAGGAAACTCCGGCCGAGGACACTAATTGTGGGCCCCCAAAGTTGTTATTATGAACTGCCAGACAAGAGCCCGTGTTCGCCAGCAATTTGTCAGGACTAATTTTGTTTTTCTCCAATAATTGAAAATTAATGTCTTGAAGTGAAAGCAGATGTTCATGTCATCTTCTGAATTGGGATATAAAATGGGGCTCTGTAGATGGGCTCACTAATTTAACAGTAATTTCCCTCTCGCAGCTAATGGGGGTGTTGGGCTGACGCTACCTGAGGCCGGGGTTGGGAGATGAGAGCATCGGCTGTACCAGTTGTACTGTCTGAGGTGGCGGGAGCATTCGTTTTGGAGGGAGAGCAGGGTAAATAAAAGTATTTCCTGGGGCTATGAAACCTGGAGAATTCGTTAATTTGAATAATCATTCGTGCAAGAGATATTTATTGAGATGATTCAAGGCTTTATGCTGGAAAAGGTGAGGGAACCTTGGTTTGGGAAGAGAGTGGATTCCTACAGGTTAGAGGATCCTCGGCGCTGGGTTCGTTACCTTCACCTGGAGTGAAGCTGGTTAAAATTGCGGATTCCTGGGTCCAGATCCTGGAGATACTCACCCAGCTGGTCTGGGGAGGGGTTCAGAACTCTTCATTTTTTTTTTTTTTAAAAATTGAGGTAAGGTATACATACTGTAAAATTTACCATCTTAACCATTTTTAAGTGTCCAGTTCAGTGGCATTAAGTACGTTCGCGTAGTTGTGCAGCCGTCACCACTGTGAACTTTCATTTTTAGCCAACGCCCAGGTAGTGGTGGGTTGGGCGTGGTCTTAGCCCATCATTCTCGGAGGAGGCCATCCAGTTCAAGGCCTCCGTTTTCTAGGGAGAGATGAGAAACAGAGGCTCCGAAGATGAAGTGATTGGGAGAGCTGGTGATGCTTTTCCTAGCTCGGGTGAGAGAGGGGAGACTGGAGTGCCCGAAGTCCGGGCAGGGCAGATGAAGGCTCCATCAGGGCTGGTGGGCTGGGGGCTGGGCAGGAGGGGTGCTTAGGAGCTGTTGAGTCATCTGGTGACCACTCTGAGGATGAGAACATTTGTTCTGTCTCCCTGAGGGGCACCGTTCCTCTGGAGACTGAGACTGGCAGGTGTGAGGTTGCCCTGTGGCCCTCACACCTGCCTGCCAGGACCCAGATAGCCCCTCTGACCTACCCAGCCCTGCACACTTCAGGCTGGTTTGTCTATGATGGGGAAGGGGAGGGACAGCTGTTGTGAAATGGTCACGTTGTTGCCTTGATTTCCAGTCGCAGATTGCCCACCACCTCTGGCCCACAGGTCTGGGTGCTGCAGACGCTTATACTGTTCTCCTTGGAGGTGCCAGGTGCCTTTTTCTCCCCCCCCCTTTTTCTTTTCCTGAAATTGAAATTTGCCCTTTCGTTACCCGGGCATGAATTATTTTTTGCAGCGTTGTCATTCCCTATCCTGCTGTGAGGTTTATCTCTTCTGTTGATCCTAATTAAGTAAAGCATACTGTCCACCTAACTCCTGTTGCACTGAATTCTACCTGCCTGAGACAGAGTGATGGCCATCTGGGCTTGGTTAGGGAGCAGGGCATGGCTGGATAAGGGAGCTGGGATGGTAGTGGCTGTCACATCCTGGCTGGGTATACCCCCTTGGCCTGGGGACTGCAGGACCTCATGGCCACCAGCAACATACAGCATATTTCTGGTTCCTGAACCTGAGATATTGCTTTGTCCCTAGCCCCATGGGGCTGCAGGTCTGAACTTGGGGAGAGGAAAGTCAATCACCAGCTCCAGGGAGTCCCCAGGGAGAGGGTGAGGGAGGAGAGGCAGGCTCCCAGGGCAGGGGGATGGAAAGAGGGGGCAGGCTCCTGCCGCCTGGGATGGAGGCTGCAGAGAGCGCTGGGTTCTCTGGGGAGCCGTGTCCCTGTCCCCTATCCCCTCAGGGAGAGAGGGACCAGCTAGGGGCCTGGCACACATGTTGGGAAGACTCTACTATTTTTGCCTTTGAACTTCTCGGGATCCTGAAAATCCCACGTTGAAGAGAAACCTTGGGAGGCCACTTCCTTCAGACTTCTTGGAGTGTGTTTATGGCATCCTTATTTCCATCCAGCCTGGACTCACACACTTTCTGTCTCAGGGAGCTCACGACCTCTGTGGCACACCTGTGCATTTTCAGTTTGAATTTCACGTGTTCTTCTTTCTGTGAAGCTGCCGCCCGCCTCCTGTAATTTAGGTGCATTGGTTCTGGGTCTGCCTCCTGGGGCAACAGGGAGTAACTCAAATCTCCAGTCCTCAGAGCAGCCCTGTTGAGAGTTAGCAAAACTGGCCTTGCTCTACTTGTCCAGGGGGAAGGTTTCTTTATATAGGATGCAGTCAGCCTGGTGGGCTTCCAGGACGCCACCCTCATTTGCAGATGACCTTGACTTGGGCTTCTGGGTCCCTGTGTTGAAAAAGGATTTGTTAGGTGAATGAGTAAGTGTGTAAACTGTTGAGGGAATAAATGAACGGGTGGACAAGTGAATGAGTGAATAGTGAACAAATGATGGGTTAATGACTGGATGAATTCCTAGATGAATGAGTCAATGAGTGAGTGGGTGAACTGATAGGGAGCACAGATCATCTTTGTGGGTGACTTGGGCTCACAACTGACATCTCTGGTGGTCTCTCCTGCCCCCCCTTCCCCTCCCCCAGTCTCTATTCTGTTCAGGAGGTGGGACATGCTCTCTCTGCAGGACTGGGAACCCTCATGCCCCTTGGGGTTGGGATGCTTTGCACACATTCTCCCCCGTTATCCTCAGCCCAGATAGGGGCAGGGGTGTGTGTAGTACTCTCTGCTATGAGATTGTAGCTAGTTTATTGAAGCTACCGTGCCAAGCGTTGTGCTGGATTGTAAAACATTGTTTTCAAATGATAAAAACAATATGAGATTTTCATACTAACTTTAAATAAAACAGAACTTTCAATTGAGTAAAGTCCCTTCCTCTCCCCCCTTCCTGCCACAATCCCGAGGGGGCTTCAAAGTGGACATCTTTGACCCAGCTTGGTGCTGGCCAGGACTCTGCAGTCCAGCCTCCATTAAGCGACCTTCAGGACCTTCTGCATCTTTCAGGGATGGTTTGCCCTTCAATAGCACTAGGAGTGAGGGATGGGTTGGGAGAAGCAAGGAGGAAGGAGAAAAATGGGATGTGTTTGTGGGGAAAACCGCCAATAAAATAAAACTCAGTGTAAAAAAGAAAGACCCCCTACTCACTGAAGGTCTGAGTCAACATTGATTTATTTCTCTGGAACGGGAGGGTTGCGGTTTGGAGGAAGCACGCTCTGTGATCTTGGGCAGGACAGCTCCCACTGTGGGCCTCGGTTTTCCTGTCTGTGAAATGGGATGGAACTGGTTGGGTTGGCTCTCTGTCTTAGATGGGTTAAGATGTTCATTCCTGGAACATAGGAATGGGAAAGCACAAGATGCTTTGGCTTTAAAATAATACAGACTAGAAAGATGTTGTCAGATATTTTCAAGGTACTTTTTAAAGTGACAGGTCTGCAGAGTGAGAACACTGAAGTGACAGATGTGGGGGATCCGCCAGCAGGGCAGCTGGATCCTCCCTGGCTCCCCCAGCCCTTTTGAGGATTGAGGGGAGCATTGGATAAGAGAAAACATGTCAAGGGCTTGACTGTGATGTCGGTATCTTTTCACGTGTCTGACAGTTCAGTCTGAGGTGCCCCTGGCTCTTTTGGCCCCAGGGCCTTTGCCAAGCATCCTTGGAGCAAGCCGCCCGATGCTCCTCTAATCCAGGGGCAACGTGGGTGGAGAATGTCCAGGTCCTACATACGCCCATCCAGAGTCGCCATCGTGGCCAGCCCTGATTGTGGGGAGGATGTGGGGGGTTAGTGAGCAAGCACTCACCTGTGCCAGGCCCTGCCTTCAGCTCCTCCCACCTGCCCCCCCCCCCCCCCCCCCGTCAGTTCTCACAACAGATCTCTGACTTATCTTCTGGGCCTCAGTTTCATGGATGCACACACTGAGGCCCAGAAGTACCTTGGCCAAAGTCACATGTCTGGAGGGGCAGAGCTGAGATTAGCCCAGGGCTGGTCCAACTCCGGAGCCTGAGTCAATAGCCATTCCCTTTACCTATAACAGCCCAAGGGACCCGAAAAGATAACAGAGAAACTCATGCTCTCTCCAGGGGCTGGAGGAGTGCCTGGACTCTGGGCTGGGAGAGAGGGTCACAAGTGAAGGCCCAGGAGGTCTGTCCTGCTCCACCACCCATCTGTGTTCTCCTTTTGGGCTGTCCATATCCGCATCTTAAAAAAAACGATTTACACATCTTAAAAAATAATTAAATCTCTCCCCCTTCTCCCCCGGGGATGAGCACTGTTATCCACAGTTATTTTCCTCCCAGACCTCTTCTGTGGTGGACTTACACAAAAACATATGTATAGACACCCATGCATACATAATTTTAAACCTAGATAATATCGTATAGTGCTTGACTACACTTTCTCTTATTTGCTTTTCATAAAAGAGTGTTTCCCATCTTGGTTACACATTAGCATCATCTTAGCACTTAAAGAAATAACATTACCTGGGCCCCACCATGGACCAAATAAGCCAAACTCTTTGAGGATGGGGCCCTAGGTGAGTTTTTTTTTTTTTTTTAAAGCTTCCCGGGTACTTCGACTGTGCAGCCAGGGTTAAGAACCATTAGTGTAGGAGACATCATCATGTTAGTGTTACAGACGACTCCACTTCAATAACCATAATGCTGTAGAATGGGTGTATCAGCATTTATACACAGTCCTCTACTGACGGACATTTAGTTATTCACTGTTATACA